>NC_137081.1:44881669-45486562 GCF_951640355.1 Cnephaeus nilssonii
CTTTCGTGAATTACCTGTACATAAAGTCTGCCTAGCTAGTGGACTTTCCTTGTTTATTAATGAGATACTTTATTTTCCTATTTTACAGGGGAATGGAACATGTAAGACTTCTCATCCAGATGATTCAAACTCGGATGTCAACCACAGGAATAATCACATTGCAATCTGGAAAGTCGCCATGTGCCCCAGCTGTGGTCTTAGTCCTTCCTAAAAATGAACAGACTAAATATAGGTCTCCTGCAGTAGACTCCCAACTCATGTGGGCATGAAAACGTCTTGAGGTCAGAGAAAAGGTGAAAGTATGAATGAGTCCCTCAGCAACCCCTCCGCCTCACTTTGAGTGGGACAGGGAGAAAAAGAAAATGGTGGGGGGAGAAAACCTTGTGACAGACAAGGAGGTTGAGTGGGAAGGACTTTGACAAAAACGATGGAGGAGACATAGTCGCAGCATCCCTGTCCCATTTCTGGCTCTGCGTTACCACCTCTCTAACTCCGGGCTTTGTTTTTCACACAAGGTGAGTGTAGAATTAATTCACTGAAGTGCAAATTCTAATGCAGAGAGCACCAACTCCGATAATTTGTTCTAACAGATTCAAAGCCTGACTCCCACGGCAAATTAGAAATGCTGGCTGAGTCATGGAAGGGTCACAGACAAAGTTCCTTAGACTCTGTTTGCCTCTATTTTTAGGAATCATCTTCGAGAGAATGAAAAATAATGAGGATCTATTCCTATTGTAGACTCAGTATGGATGGAATCACACGGCACCATCTTTTCAACAGTTAGATTCTGGGCTCTCAGGCAGAGGTCCCGCATACCTAATGCCCTCCAGGGGCTTAAGAGCAGAACTGAAGGCAGGGCTTCAGCCCAGCGCCGGCGGGTGCTTCCCAGGGTGCGGGCGGCCAGGGCACAGGGAGAGGCCTTTTGTGTGAGAGGCCAGACCGGGATGTGTGAGGTGAGAAAAGGAGCCTGGAAGAGCAAGGCTTGGCTGGAGCAGGGAGCAGCTCATTACCCAGGTCTTGGACTGGACTTTCAATAAACGCCTTTTAAAAAAACTCAGTGGCAGAAAGGAGGACATCATTATCTAAATCATTGTATCTGTATCTATCTTTAGTTTGTGCTGAATGATTACATGTTATGGTTGGGTTAGAAAAGAGAGGAGAGCAGCTGAAAGGCCAAGGAGGAAAAGCGTGGAGCTGTTCTAATATTTTCTACAAAACACAGCCCCAAGACTATGCCAAGGTTGTGCTGAATGTGAGAGTTGAGATGTCTTGACTTCCAAAGCATTCTCTAATAAAATCTTATACTTCAATCACAATCTTAAATGCACATGTACGCACACACACATAGAAACCCTCTGAATCAAGGTTTTGTAAGAAACATGAGAATATTCCAAGACGAAATGAAAACAGGATGAATCTTGGAAAGGGTTCTCAGGACTCTCCCAATGCTGAGTCTTAGATACCAGCCATCTTTTTTGGTTTGGCTATACTGAGTATGCAATCAGAGACACACTGCGTTCACTGTGAGAAAAACTGCTGCACCTGGTATTCAACGACTTACACTCTGTCCTCTAAAGTAGCATCGTCAATTAAAGAGCCCAATTTCCCTCGCCTGAGCGTGTGGTGTATGATAACAATCAATCGTCTCTGACTAATGCACGCCAGTAATGGACATTCAATAAGTGTGTTCCAGTCAGCCTGCACTGTGCAGATGGGAGCCTGAGTGAGGTGGGGTTTGCAACACCACTGCTGCTTGTGAGGCTGGAAGGAAAAGCAAGTATGTGCGCGGCTTTCCATACTCTCAGACAAGATGTCAAAACCACGGTGTGTAGCTCATGGTGAAGGGAGGGCTTGTTTGGGGAAACAACAGCTTCTCCGAGTTTGTTCAGGAAGCAGGACTGCACCAGAACTCCCATAATTGTCAAAGAGTAGATGCCACCAGAGCTTGGCATCTAGCAGGCTATCCAGTTGGCTTGAAAAATTCCTATCCCAAAAGTTGTAAATTCTAAAAATAGGCATAACAATGCTGCTAGATTGTTCACCAGAAGTCACACATTTTTAAAAAGAATACTAATATGGCACATATACTCCTCTGAAGAGTTTTGTTAACAGATGCTAAAAGTACCAGTAAAAATCATTAAAAATTAACAAGTGCATTTGATAGAAACAATAGGTTGAAGCAATCTGATAGTCTATACCAGGGGTCCTCAAACTTTTTAAACAGGGGGCCAGTTCACTGTCCCTCAGACCGTTGGAGGGCCGGACTATAGTTTAAAAAAAACTATGAACAAATTCCTATGCACATATCTTATTTTGAAGTAAAAAAACAAAATGGCAAAAATACCCGCATGTGGCCCACGGGCCGTAGTTTGAGAATGCCTGGTCTATACTCTAAAGGGAAATAGTTGAACCCAGTAAAGAATGAAGCAAATTTGGAAACTGAGGTACAATTTAGAAACTAAATATAGGTACTTTCCTTATTCAGTTTTCTCAGAAATTTGATTTATTTGAGATAGAGAAGTTCTATTGTCTTTTACTACCATATCAAAGGCAGGTGATGTGTCCCGAGAAGAATGCTGGATGGAGCATCAGAAGGAGACTTGAACCTGGGCTCCGCCACTTCCCTGCTGTGTGACTCGAAGCAAGATGATTCACTTCTCTGAGCCTTTATTCATATAATCACCAACAGGACAATAACCAACTGCCATCCAGCACTATTGGCAGGACTCAGTAGTTAGAGCATCCAGCAGCTCTCACACCAAAGGGTAACAGGTTCGATTCCCGGTCAAGGGCATGTACCTGGGTTGCAGGTTCAATCCCCAGCCCTGGAGTGCATGCAGGAGGCAACCAATTGATGTGTCTCTCTCAAATTGATGTTTCCCCCTCTCTCCTCTCTCTCTCTCTCTCTCTCTTCCCCTCTCCCCTCCCTTTCACTCTCTCTAAAAATATCAATGGAAAAAATATCCTCAGGGGAGGACTAACAACAACAAAAAAAGGTAAACTGGAAAGTGTCTATGTCCTGGCCAGTGTGGCTCGGTTGGTAGGATCATCATCCCATGCACCAGAAGGTTGCAGATTCAATTCCCAGTCACAGCACATACCTAGGTTGCAGGTTCAATCCCCAGTCAGGGCACATGCAGGAGGCAATGATCGATATATCTCTCTCATATCTTTTTTTAAAATATATTTTATTGATTTTTTTACAGAGAGGAAGGGAGAGGGATAGAGAGTTAGAAACATCAATGAGAGAGAAACATTAATCAGTTGTCTCCTGCACACCTCCTACTGAGGATGTGCCCGCAACCAAGGTACATGTCCTTGACAGGAATCGAACCTGGGACCTTTCAGTCCGCAGGCCGATGCTCTATCCACTGAGCCAAACCGGTTAGGGCTATCTCTCTCATATCAATGTCTCTCTCTCTCTCTCTCTCTCTCTCTCTCTCTCTCTCTCTCTCTCATAAGTAAAAATAATAGTAATAAAACAAAAAAGGAAGTGTCTAGAATATAGTAGCTTCTCAATACATTTTTTCAATTTGAAGATTTACCCTATTTTAATATATATTTGCCTTGAATGTTAATTTGCTCATTTCAATAATGTTGTCATCTCAAAATATTGTTGCAATTCCCCTTCAGAATTGCCTTCAATTTCCTCTCTTTGTCAAAATCTATAATGTCCTTTATAGTGAGGTATAGGGAATGGGGACCTTCTTCCCATTTTACAATCGAAAGCACAGGCGCAGAGGGGTTAAGCGATGTAGTCACAGATATAAAATGGGTCAGAGCTGAGATAAATCACCGAGACTCGGGGCCTTGCCCTGCACTCCACGCCACCTCACCCTGGACTCTGTGACGCATTTCTCTGAGTTCTTGAAAAGAAATTTCCTATGATTGCCACATCTCACTTGAGTCAGCTCTCTCATCAGCAGACAGCATGCCAACACCCATCAAACCACTCTGTCGAGAGCCTCTGCACCTCAAAAGTCAGGGGAAATGGAAGGCAAGTGAATTCCCCAAGCTTCCCTCTGGAGCAGCATTCTGAGCCCATTCTCAAGTCACCGCAATAAGAAAAGTCTTGATGTTCATGCCTCTCGGTCCTGCCTGATTAGCAGGGTTTCAGACACGACACAGTCTGGCTGGATAATGAGGGAGCCCCCAGGGAGAAGTGCCTGTCTCCTTCTCCCCCGAGAACACATGTGACTGCCTGTGAATGAGAAGCAGTGGGCCACTAGAAAAGCCACCCTTAAGGAAGTTTTCTAAATCTTAGGGCAGGCGAGCGGGGTTTCGTTTTCTTAATTCTAATAGAAATAAATATACAAGTTTTATATCAAATTTTAAAATTGAGTTAAAGGTGCTATGCTTCTTTTCAAAACATTTCAAAACCTATTTCAAGCTACTGGTTTGACTAGCATAATCCCGAGTCTCCACTCAGTTAGATGGCTTTACATAGGATTTTTTATAAACTCAAATATCAACTAATCGATAGGTTCAAATCATAAAGCCATTTTAGGAATAAGAAACAGCATAAAGAGAAATAACCTCACCGGGCTACATCCATGCGTATAGCAGCCGATTGCTGGTGACATGGAGGGCCATTCTAAGACATTCCACAGCAACTGAAATGAGCCATTACCACCGGTAATTAATTATATGGGTTTCAGAACTTCGTTACTGAAGCCATAGCCCCATCTTGGGGCTCGTCCGCAAGGTTGTGGCCTTTCCAAAACAGGAGCAGGAAAGCAAATCCTGACATAAACCAGTGCAGGCTACAGCTGCTTAAGAGGGATAAGAAGCTTAAAGGTTGAGTTGGCATTTTTCCTCTCTCTCGTGAAGATAAAAAGCTTCACAAGTTTAATTAAACCCTCATTTCAGAAAAAGACATGATGGACAGCTTCTCAAATCTGAGAAATGGCCTGGCAATAGATGGATATGGATATGGATATGGATATGGATATGGATATGGATATGGATATGGATATAGATATAGATACAGACACAGACATAGACATAGACACAGACATATATAGATACAGATGCATATATAGATAGATATGTAATACTATGATACATCTATAAGATATTATATATAGTATATAGATATATTATATATTATATAGATGTAATATTATATTATTTATATAATATCTCTATATAATATCTTATATAATATCATCCTATACTAGAAGCCCGGTGCACGAAATTCGTGCATGGCGGGGGATTGTCCCTCAGCCCAGCCTGTACCCTCTCCAATCTGGGACTCCTGGAGGGATGTCCGACTGCCCGTTTAGGCCCGATCCCTGGGATCGGGCCTAAACGGGCAGTCGGACATCCCTCTCACAATCCAGGACTGCTGGCTCCCAACTGCTTGCCTGCCTGCCTTCCTGATTGCCCCTAACCGCTTCTGCCTGCCAGCCTGATCACCCCCTAACCACTCCGCTGCCAGCCTGGTTGATGCTTAACTGCTCCCCTGCCAGCCTGTTTGCCCCCAACTTCCCTCCTCTGCCGGCCTGGTCACCCCTAACTGCCCTCTCCTGCAGGGTTGATCACCTCCAACTGCCCTCCCTTGCAAGCCTGGTCCCTCTCAACTGCCCTCCCTTGCAGGCCGGGTGCCTCCCAACTGCCCTCTCCTGCTGGCCATCTTGTGGTGGCCATCTTGTGTCCACATGGGGGCAGGATCTTTGACCACATGGGGGCAGCTATATTGTGTGTTGCAGTGATGATCAATCTGTATATTACTCTTTTCTTAGATAGGATAGAGGCCTGGTGCATGGGTGGGGGCCAGCTGGTTTGCCCTGAAGGGTGTCCCGGATCAGGGTGGGGTTCCCTTGGGGCGTGGAGCGGCCTGAGCAAGGGGCCTGTGGTGGTTTGCAGGCCGGCCACACCCCCTGGCAACCCAAGGGGAGGCCCTGGTATCTGGAATTTATTTTCCTTCTACAATTGAAACTTTGTAGCCTGGAGCAGAGCCAAGCCTGCTGTTCCCTCTGGGGCGGCAGCCATTTCTGTGGCAGTTAATTCACCTTCTACAATTGAAACTTTGTAGCCTTAACAGGTGAGCCCGGCCAGGGTGTGCGGAAAGCTTTGCTTCCCCTGTTGCCGCCAGCAACCCTGGCCTGCTCTCTCAAGCTCCATTCTGCCGCCATTTGTTTGAATTTGTTTACCTTCTATAATTGAAACTTTGTAGCTTGAGTGGAGGCTTAGGCCTGCAACGGCTATGGAAAGTTTGGCTTCCTCTGTTACCTGGGAAACCTTGCTCACTGTGGCTGTAGCCATCTTGGATTGGG
Source organism: Cnephaeus nilssonii (assembly GCF_951640355.1). Lineage (NCBI taxonomy): Eukaryota > Metazoa > Chordata > Mammalia > Chiroptera > Vespertilionidae > Cnephaeus > Cnephaeus nilssonii. Next base: position 44,887,948 of record NC_137081.1, read on the forward strand.
GTTAATTTGCATACTCACCCTGATTGGCTGGTGGGCATGGTTTGGCTGGTGGGCGTGGCTTATGTAGCGGAGTGATGGTTAATTTGCATATTACCATTTTATTAGAGAGGATGATAAAAGCCTAATATGCAGATCGACCGAACGGGGGAACGACTGGTTGGTGGGGGCGGGGTTAGTGAGTGGGCTGTGCCAGGCCAGCCAAGGCAGGTGCCAGCGGGCAGAGGGAGGGGACAGCAATCTGGGGGCAGTGGTGACTGGCGGCAGTGGAGGGGCGATGGGCGGCAGGGCTGGAGCTGCCCACTGGTGGTCAGTGCATTCCCACAGGGGGAGCGCTGCTCAGCCACAAGCCCTGCTGAAGGCTGGCGAGCGCAGGGGTGGTGGCGGGAGCCTCTCCTGCCTCTGCGGCAGTGCTAAGGATGCCCGACTGCAGGGAGCAGGCCTAATCCATCAGTCGGACATCCCCTGAGGGCTCCTGGACTGGGAGAGGGTGCAGCCTGGGCTGAGGGATGCCCCCCCTCAAGTGCACAAATTTTCGTGCACCGGGCCTCTGGTATAGATGTATAAGATACATGTTATATAATATCTTATAGATGTACAAGATATGCATACATCTTATATGTATATGTTTTTATCACATACATATACTATGTAACACGGTATACACAGGGTGATGATCTAAAGCCATAGTAAGGGCTTGGAAATCAATGCAGTCGGATAGGCTAATTCCCTCAGCTGAGTAAGCTGCAGGCAAAAGCAGCAGCAACTGTACAGTGGTGAGAACAGCAGAGGGAAGTAGGGTTGTGAGAGAGGGAAGTAGGACTAAGGAATGAAGAGGTGACTCGGGCAGTGCAGCACCCAGGGTAAGAGTGCCCAGCACTGCTCCTAGTTTGAGCTGAACACACCTTGGGTGTCCCCAACTATTAAGCACCTATGATTCCCATTGCCTTGTCTCCACGAAGAGTATTAGTAATAATTTCTACAGCTCACATAAAAAGACATTCTACAGCCCTGGCTGGTGGCTCAATTGGTTGGAGCATGTCCCGTACATCAAAACAGTCACAGGTCTGATTCCAGTCAAGGCACATACCTAGGTTGCTGGTTCGATCCCCAGTTTGGGGCATATGTGGGAGGCAACTGGTCAATGTTTCTCTGTCACATCAATGTTTCTCTCTTCTTTCCTCTCTCTCTCTCTAAAAATCAATGAAAACGTATCCTCAGGTGAGGATTTTTTAAAAAGACATTTTACATGCATATTTCATATTTTACGTTGTCTAAGTTCAGAGTTCCGGACTTCAATCTAGATATCAGATACAATCCCTCTCCTCCAGATGTTTCCGTCAGACTAAGCCAATGAACAAATAAATGCCCATTCGATAACAGAAATATAATTACATCAGGCTGAAAGTATGAGGTTGTCATTTTTTAGGTCAAAAGTGGTTGAATATCAGCATTTTTGCATGTTTCAACTTAATAAAAAATTACCAAAATGCAGTGAGGGACCAAATGACTTAAAGACTGAGTGACAGCCTTAACCGGTTTGACTCAGTGGATAGAGCATCGGCCTGCGGACTGAAGGGTCCCAGGTTCAATTCCGGTCAAGGACATGTACCTTGATTGTGGGCACATCCCCAATAGGGGGTGTGCAGGAGGGAGCTGATCGATGTTTCTCTCTCATTGATGTTTCTAACTCTCTGTCCCTCTCTCTTCCTCTCTGTAAAAAAAAAATCAATAAGATATGTTTTTTAAAAAAAGATTGAGTGACAAATTGAAGGCTGCGTTTTGTTGTTTTGAGTACACTCCCTACCCCCATATTCCACACAGAGCCACAGGGGTGAAGATATCTAAGTATCAGGAAAAAATCCTCCATGATTTTCAGTACACAAAATGTAGTCTGACTCTATTCAATATGTTGGACTTCCTTTGCTTTCTACTATGTTCCTCAAAAAACACAGGTATAAAATTACCCACAGGCAAAGAATTTTTAACGAAAATCTTCAATATTTTTATTTGAGAGGTTCAAATAAGTACACACAGGGGTGGGAAAGGTAGGGTTTACAGTTAATAAATAATACAAATATTAATAAATAACGATACAAGAATAAACTGTATTTTGCATACACATAGCTGTAAACCTACTTTTGCCCACCCCTGTATTTTGTGTTTTTTGTGTTTTCTTTTGTTTTTAAAAGGGTCACTATTCAACAAGAACACAATACATAAGAATTTATCAAAATTAAAAACTTCTAAACAGCAAAAGAAACCATCAACAAAATGAAAAGAGAGCCCACTGCATGGGACAACATATTTACCAATGATACATCCAATAAGGGGTTAATTTCCAAAATAGATACGGAACTCATATAACTTAACAAAAGGAGGACAAACAATCCAATTTAAAAATGGGCAAAGGACCTACATAGACACTTCTCCAAAGTAGACATACAGAAGGCCAAAAGACATATGAAAACATGCTCAAAGTCACCAATCATCCCAGAGATGCAAATTAAAATGACAATAAAGTATCACCTCACACCTGTCAGAATGGCTACCACCAACAATTCAACAAATGACAAGTGCTGGGGAGGATGTGGAGAAAAAGGAACCCTCGTGCACTGCTGGTGGGAATGCAGACTGGTGCAGCCACTGTGGAAAATAGTATGGAGTTTCCTCAAAAAATTAAAAATGGAACTGCCATTTGACCCAGTAATGCCACTTCTAGGAATATATCCCAAGAAACCAGAAACACCAACCAGAAAGAATATATGCACCATTATGTTCATAGCAGCTTAATTTACAATAACATTAGCTAAGATTTGGAAACAGCCTAAGTGCCCATCAGCAGATGAGTGGGTTAAAAAACTGTGGTATATTTACACAATGGAATGCTATACAGCTGTAAAAATGAAAGAACTCTTACCATTTGCAACAGCATGGATGGACCTGGAGAGTATTATGCTAAGTGAAATAAGCCAGTCAGAGAAAGATAAGTATCACATGATCTCACTCATATGTGGAATCTAATGAACAAAATAAACTGATGGAAAAAATAGATCTAAAAACTAGAAGCATGGAACAGACTCAGAGGGAAGGCGGGATGGGTCAGTGGATGGGGAGTCATTAACCAGGGAACTTATATGCATACTAAGGGCCCAGTGCACAAATTCGTGCACCTTGAAAGGAACTGTGGGTCGCGAGGCTGCTTTGGGTACAGGGGCAGGTCTCAGCCCATCCTCTGCACCCCCACTCGGCCCCTCCCACTGTGGCCCTCAGTCTCTGCCAGCAGCCCTGCTCCTGCCACCACAGCTCCCACGTGCTGACTTCACCTGCCCCACTCAGGCCGGCGCCAGCAGCGGATGTGAGCAGGGCCAGCACTGTCAGTGGGTGCGAGTGGAAGCTGCTGCCCCGATCGCCCCTCAGGAGCATGGAGAGGTGGAGAAGCCTTCAGCAGCTGCCACTCACACCCACTGACGGCACCAAGCGATCGGGTGCCGGCAGCGGGTGTGAGCAGTGGCTCCAGCACTGGCAGTGAGTGCGAGTGGTGGCTCCGGCACTGGCAGCAGGTGCTAGTGGTGGCTTTGGCGCTGGCAGCAGGTGTGAGCAGGGCCGGCACCAGCAGCAGGTGTGAGCAGGGCTGGCACCAGCAGCAGGTGTGAGTGCCGGGCAGGACCGTGGCACAAGGGAGCAAAGAATTTTCAGTAACCATTAGAGGCTTGCCCCGAGGACAGTGACTGGCACCCTGCCTTGGTCTGGCGCCTCCACTCACCTGCTCCACCATCCCGCCGCGGTCAATGCCCACCATTTTCCACGCTCTGCCACCTGCTGCTGATACCCGCCATGTTCCGCATATGTCCCCTGGTGGTCAGTGCATGTCAGAGCGACCGGTTGTTTGGTTGTTCCGCTGTTTGGTCTATTTGCATATTAGGGTTTTATATATATAGATATGGATACAGACAATAGAGTGATGAAGGCCTGGGAGGAGCGGGTGCTGGGTGGAGGGGGTCACTGGGAAAAAGCAAACAAACAAACAAAGGGGACATCTGTAATACTTTCAACAATAAAGAAATACATTTTAGAAAAAGAATTTATCAAGGCTTCAGGCTTGGTTTTATTTATTTCCATGATAAACTTTCTATTTGAATAGAACTTAACTGTTTATGAATAACTTTCCCCTGTTATCTTGTTTAGGCCTCCTAATAACCCCACAAGGTAAGGATTCGTAGTCACACTTTACAGAAAAGGAATCATTCTAGAGATTCACTCAGAGGGGAGGAAAGCCAGTTTTTTTTAAATTTAACCTTTGAATTCTGATCAAGATTCTGGCTGGCTTCAGATTCTGGACCACAACGCTTATTAAGCACCTACACGATGCCAGGCCTTTGCTTGGGTGCTTGTCCTTGAGTCCCCTTACAGCTTTTGGGAAACACTTTAGCATGAAGCCAAGCCTTTCCTAAAGCTTAGGAGTCATGATATTCTTTTCGATCAAAAGAAGATACCTCTATTTTTAGAAAAAATCACCTGAAGAGCTGTTCCTCTTCACTTAGGCTCTACGTAAGCTTCCAAGTGTCGTTCATGTTAACGAATGAGTAACAAGGGTGAGATCTAGGTTGTGTCACTTTAATGTCCTGTGTAACCCCACGTTGAAGAAGCATTTGGGGGATTTTATAAACAAAGGAACCTCCTGTTTTCTCCACAGTGCATGACTCAAACAAAGAGAAATTTCCTTTTCCACAAAAGCTACGGACAATATTGAGCTCTTGGGTTAATGAAAGTGCCTTTTGAAGATGCTTTCTTGGGTGTACACTTTACCATCATCAGAAATCTGTCTTGCTCACTGCTCTGAAAACTGTGCCTATAATAATGCCTGGCACACAGTAGGAGTCAATAAATGGATGAAAACAAGCAAATGAATAAAAGTTAAAGGGACACAGAGTAACAAGCCAATCCCTCCGAGAATGAGGATGCTCTCAAAGAACAAAGATTCTATAACCTCTCCTCACACCTGAAAAAAAAAAATTAGTTGGCTAACACTATGAGCTGGGGACCACTGTGTTTGTTATGCCTCAAAAATTATAAAACAAATTGAAGGTCTGACTTTTATGTATGAGCTGTGGTTGATTAGGGGAAGGAAAGTGTAGCCTCTGTTTTATTCACACTTAAAACCAGCTCTCAACTGTTGTATGGATTCGGCAATAAGGTTCTCCAGCGACCTACCTTCCAATTTCTGAACAAACATCAGAAATTCCTGTGGAGAATCACAGCTAGTTCTAAAGGCAAAATGACATACTTGTTCAGGTCTCCGTAAGAGCTGCCATCCTTACCAGTGGTCCAGGACGGCCTGAATACCATAGGACTCATTTTGCAACCTTGCAAAATGTTGCTGGAAACAGTAAGTGGTGGAGACAGGTTGCCTATCTTTGTAGCGCCACATGCCACTCCACTGTAGAGGGAGCTGAGGCTGCTGATGGATTTGCCTTGACACTAGCATTTTGGGAAGACTGTGTCAACAGATCTTTCCTTCTGCACTGCTCCAAGTGTGACTCCATAAAAACTTACCACTGTGCCATCACTGAATTTTAGAATTTCAAGTTGTTGTTTTTAAAGTTCAAAGAACTTCCTATGTTCTCCTTCTAGAAGAGGAAAAACTGCAGAACCTGACTTAGTTGAGAAGAAAATGGAACTATAACTCAGTCCTCTAATTAACAAGGAGGTTGACTTCAGACAAATAGCTGTCTATCTTGTTGGATCTCTGTGCAGGAGGCACTTTTAAAGAAGGTAGGAGCACAATTAACAGGAGAGAGTTATACACAAGGCTCTTCTCCTTGCAGAGGTTACTCTGTCCACTCCCCCACCTCTAGATTTTCTATTATTAAAACTTGGAATAAAAAAGTAGAGACGGTCTGTGCCACGGAAGAACATGTTGTTATGCAGTCCACTCTAACTCTACAAAATGAAATACAAAACCTGTATTTTCCAAAAGCACTGGGAAGTCAAAACAAATTTTGAGTTTTCTGTGGATTGCAAATGAACCTTGAAGCAAAGGTCTTTCTTTCAGTTAAGCACTATCATTAAGGATAGGAGTGGTGTGAATAATATTGATCAAAAAACCATTTAATTCATGCTTGTATTATTCCAGAGATTGATTACTGGGCTGCCGTTTTGTTAGGTGGTCCAATAATCTGTTCATTTGATTCCAATCTGTTCAAACTGCAATTGCATGCCTGGGTGAGAAGAGCTCAACAACTGAAGCATGTCACACCTCCTCTAGTTTCTCTGTCATTGATTAATAGTGAAAATTTGATTTAATTTAGGTCTGACACGATTTGAATACATGAAACACATTCCACTTTCTTTTTCTCATGAAAGTTCAAATATATTCTATACTAGAAGCCCAGTGCACAGATTCGTGCACTGGTGAGGTCCCTCGACCTGGCCTGTGCCCTCTTGCAATCCAGGACCCCTCAGGGGATGCTGGACTGCCGGTTTTGGCCATTCCCCCCAGGCCAGGCCGAGGGACCCCACTGGTGCATGAATCTGTGCACCAGGCCTCTGGTATGCATATAAGATCTTTGGTTAATCTCTTCTTGCCCTCCCCCCTCTCTCTTCCCTCTGAGATTCATCAGTCTGTTCCATGTTTCCATGCCTGTGCATCTACCCCTTGGTGGCCAGTGCACGTCATAGCTACCAGTTGAACGGTCACTTAGGCTTTTATATATATAGATGCATTAACAAAAATGGTTTTAGGAATTTTAAGTAAGCAATATATGTATTTTCCTGACCCAAATCACTACGAGTTCTGAGATTAGTTCCCATCTTGGTCTTGGTTAACCCCTCAAAAAAATTTCAGTGAAGGTTTCTGAAGTCAGATTTCATTTTCACTCTGTTGACTTGTCCTCAAGGCAAACGACTGTATTCAGGTTATGAGGTTAATAGATTTGGTGGCAGAAAACTGCAATCCTGGCATGGTAAGAGGTGGGGGGTGGGGGGTGATCAAAGATTTGTTTTGGGGAGAGTGGCAGAACTGTATTAGGAGAGCACATAAGGATTGCTGACCTATATTGAGGAGTATAACTGAGACTGGAGGTCATAAATTTATCACAACATCAACCTGGACAGTGGTACCATTTTCTCTAGCAGTGCTTAGCTGTCTAGTTGAAGGTGGGAGAAAGCACAGGATTGGATTGATTAAGAGTTGGTATCTGGCCTGGTAAGTGCCAAGGGCAGACACAGGTCTGCCTTGTTCATGTCTAAGTATCTAAAATGACAATGCCTGACCAATAGGAATCTCTCAACAACTCTTTATTAAATGGATGAATGGGAGAACTGAAAGTCTTGGTAAGAGGGTGGTTGAAATGATAGGCCATGGTATCCAAACTGGACAGGGAAGGAAATGAAGATAACAGAGGGCTAAAAGAGGAAAATAAAAGAGGACCAAATGTTCTTAGGGGGTTGCCCAGGTCTGCCAGTCATGTGAATGGCATCACCTACTCAAGAATCAACTTCTCTGATTAAGCACCCCCTGGTGGCCAATCCAAGGAGTTATTAGGCCCAATATCCTCTCTTATTTCTTATTCCTCAAGAGCAACATGCCCCTTCTTATGTATTCCTGTCTTCAATGTTCAGAACTTTTATTTTCCTTCATTCTATATGTTTCTCTCATTCTTGAAACCTGCTCTTTTTCTCTCTCTCTTTTGACTTTTGCCCCATCTACATTAGATATCTCTCTCTCCCACTTTTTCCCTCATCCTCATTCCCTTGCTTTCCAATCTGTGAAAACAATCCTGGTCATGGCAGCTTTCATTACAGGTAAAATTCACAATATGCCTGAAATAAGGACAAGGAAATCCTTACACTTCAAAATTTAAAAATTCAAAGTCTTGTCAAGTCAGTGAAAGTAAATGCAAATTTTAAAATTGCTATAGACAACACCATCTTATAATTAATCAGCATTTCCCCAAGCACTAGAATTCAAAACACTTTCCATTCTTGTGGTGATTGCTTATATTTTAATTATTAATATAGAAAGTCCTTTAGCTATTAATTTTTTATTGCAAATGTACATGACTTCTACTATAGAATGAGTTGAATAGACTTTTAAAAAGATATTTACAACATGGTTCCTATAAAGTATTCGTAAATGAGCTTCTGGATCACAACCCATTTGCCAGTTGGAGGTTTGATCTAGTTTTGATTCCTGCTTGAATTTCCTGAAAAACCCCAGTAAGTTATTTAAAGAATAATAGCCGCCAAACTTTCTGACAAATCATAATAATCGTCAACCAGTCATCTTTTGGCTCCCATGTCCTCTTTAAGACAAAGCTATTTTGAGAATTTCTGTTCCTCATGCTCTTTTTCTTCCCAACCCTGACACTATTTGTATCCCTCAGTGGCATTTTTTTTTAACTCAGGAAAACTTAAATAAGCTCCAAGATTGCAGAAGAGCCTTATTATTTGATGATTATGGGTCTTGTCTGGGAAAAACTCCAAACATAGATTTGCTATTTTAAGCAATTCCTTTGAATTCTCACTCTATTGTCAACAAGTCTTGTATTATTGGTTTATTATTGATTTATTTTCTTTCCCTTTACATAAGTTAATGAGGCACTCCAATTTCCTCTTCTCTCTTCTTACGTTTTCATAGTCTGTAAGTCCCTGAAGGACTATGTTATGCTAGCTTTTGGGGTTTTGGAGAACACACACACACAAGCCCCGGCACACAAATCATACCTTGCTATTATCACAAACCCATAACCTTTTCCCTCAGCACCATGACTACTTATTCTTTATAATCTTTCTTCTTCTTCACCCTATTTTAATATAATCAGCTGCCACATTCTTTCCATTTTCTCTTTAAAACGTATTTTGGATCCATCCCTTTCTCCGTGTTCCCGCTGGCACCATCCTATCTCAGGTCATATTCTCATCGAAGGTTCTGTTATCTTCTCCCAGCCAACACCCCTGCTCATTCTCTCCCCACTCCCACTCCCAAGGCCCCTCTACACACTTAGCCCACAGGGTAAATTATCCCCCTTATCTCCTATGAGTGCAGGGAAGCACCTCCTATGCATTTAGGTACCATTCTTTTAATTCTCACAATTCTGCATGTGTGTTACTTTCTTCATTTCATGCACGAGGATACTGACTCTCCCACAGGTTACGTATTTTGTCCAAAATCACCTAATTTTGAAGTGTTTGCATCACCTCTCCTGAAAAGGGAAGAATCATCTGTGTTGAAAATAATAAATAAATAAATAAATAAATAAATAAATAAATAAAGCACTTGTATAAAACAGATTTGATATTTAATCTCTTTAAAAATCAAGGAACTAGATAGACTTGCGATTATTAAGGCAAAAGCTCTTTCAAGAGATGGATTTATACGACAGAAGTGTAAATCCAAGTGTCTGCTCTCAAAGAATTTATAACCTAGTTGGATAGAACATGGATATAGAACATGCTGGATACATAGTATGTGCCACATAAATACTTGCTCAAGCCTGGACCAGGGAATGGAAGGAGAGTCCTTGCTGCTCTCTCATCCTGGCTTGCCACTAATTGCATTGTTTAGTCATAAGATGCTTCTCAATATAAAACGCTTTGACACTTCCTCCTGACCCAGTCCCAAAGACCATCAGAACAATACACTGTTAGGAAAAAAAGATGTTCAGATTACTGGGCTGCCTTCCAACCCACAGTCCTATTTACTTTTTCCTAACTACAAGATGAATATTGCTGGATATTATTGTGGGATTTTTCCATATGTCCTTTAGTCAGGACAGTGATGACCCAATGCAGCCTTTTAATGTACTCTGGTCTCCCGCCAGCTTACCTCATTCTACAACTTTGTCCTTGGTTTTTTATTTTTATGATTATTCAAACTTCCCATTGCCTAATCAATACCTCATTTGGCCACTGCTGCTGTTGACTAAATACCTCGACAAAAACTCCTTGGAAAGGGTCTATTTTTGCTGGCAGTGGGCTCATTTGAAACAAGTTCTTGCTACGTTCATCATTTTGGCAAACAAGGACAAGTTCAAGGAAATTAGAGGCCAAACTTGACAGAGCACTGGGTGCAGCTGCTGGCCCAGCTGTGCAATGATTCTCAACTGGTCCATTACCTCCCAAACTCAACTATTCAGCACAGCCTTCCCTAGCCCAGCACCCCTGTCGGTCTAATATATTTGGCAACAGCCATTATTTCAGAAATGAATGCTCATGTATATTTATAGCAAATCGCATGCCTGCTCTATCAACAATTAAAGAGATTAGGATTCAGCAGACATCGTCCTCTAATTAGGACAAGATGAAGACATAGCATATAGGATGCTGCTGTTCGGTCAAGGTTTATCCCTTTCTACCCAGTCTGCCATGCTGCTTTGCACCAGCCAAACATCCACTCTCTCTAGGGCCTCCCGGCTCCAGGGATAGCATTCACTTCCTGTGTCTGTTTGATGGAATTTTCATTCAGGGGATTCTGTTTGCAATGGACACTTCATGTTTCCCCTCCCTCCCTTCCTCCCTCCCTCAAACCACACTACAGGCTCCATGGACTGTTTTATGACTTGTTTTGAAATAACATGTGGACAGCACCATGTGGCCACTAATGTCATTCAGTTACGCCCTTCCCCTGGAGCCTCGGAGCATGTTATATGCTCACACGTATGTAGTTTCTCCTTTGAACAAAAGCCTGAACTCAGCATCTGGGCCATAAATTTCATCTTGCCTTGCTCTTGCCCATGCATTATTTAAGCAATCTTCTAGGTGAGCCTGCATGAGCATTTCCCTCAGAGTAACAATCAGCAGGCACTCTGCTCACTGCTCTAACGGGAGATGTAGGATCTCTGAGAGAGTTCCACCCATTCAGTCTCGATAATGAAATGTGATAATCTAATTTGGTAAAAATAAACTGTGAAATCAGAGATTTGAGGCAAAAACTTTAAAGATGTAATTCAGACGAGCAATCAATGCTTATTCAGTTTTTGTACCATCTCAGCTTTCTCCCTGTGCAGATGCTTAAGTGATGCTAAATTAAATAATTGACAAATTTTTAAAACTGCTGGAAATTACCATCTGTACTTAATTTTGGAATATAAAAAGGCCCATAGAAAACATCCTTTATGATTATTTTGTCTAATAACAGATATGAAACAATACAAACATCCCAGTCGTAAAATATAATGTGTTTCAAGCAGTCTGGCTTACAAATTCAAACACAGTTTTTCAAAACAAAAGACCACAAGGAGGAGTGAAATACTGGGCTACCAACATGCTTTCCTAAATGAATGGCAAAAGAACTGAGTTTTTAGTTTAAAATCTACCCCTCTAACCCTCACCTCCCCACATAACAAAAAAAGGAAAAAAAAAACCCACAAAAACAAACAAAACAAAAAAAAACACAGAAAAACAAAACTCACCCACAGGCAGTCCTGTAGACATTAATGATCACCATCACTTTCCCACATTTCTCCCCTGGATGAACACTCGGCTAACCTGTCCTCGGTCAGAGAACTTTTATTAGGTTGGTATGACATTTATACAAAATAAAGCCCACGACTGTAAATAAACGTGCTTGAAGCTTCCAGGGAAAACACAGAAAGAGAAACAAGCTCCCTGTGTGGAAACACACTGGTAAATATGGGAATAAAACAAGCTGAAACTTACACCAGACACTTCTCCCAGGTCCAGCACGGCAGGAGCCCCAAAGGTACATTCTAGGATATTTTAATCCATGTTCTGCTCTTCTCACTGATGGGACTACTCAGGCACATGGTCAAGTTGCAATCAGCTGCTCCCTCAGTGATGTACGAGAGCTGGGCTGATTTATCTGGTCTTCCTGCAGCATATTAGCACTAATGTTTCTGCGTATGCATCCTACCTTTCTCCAGCCGGAGCCCCGGCTTTATCATTGGTAATCTAAATTAAAGAGCCAGTGAACAGAGCAGGGTTGTTGTCCCCCACCCCTCCCTGTTTTCCATGAAACAATCGCCAGGCAGTCATCCCCGGACAAGGATTCCACTGTTTATTCTAGGGAGCCTCCCCTTCAATATCCCATTGAGACTGGAAGTCAGTCGCAAAAGGATAGGTCCAGCGAGACTGTCTCAGTTCAAAGGTCTGTTTATGATTTATTCTCTAAAATGGTACAGATGGCCTCAGGAAATACTAGAGAGAGCTGTCACTTGCCAGTTTTTCAGCCCAGAATACAGAATTGACACTATTTACAAAAACAGAGCAACCTGATATTCCACTTAGTGCCCAGAGTACAGTGCACCTTTCGGTGGCTTTTTTCCCCAAGAAATCTCTTCCCTTTCTTTACCCAGGATTATTTTACCTATGCAAGTGTAAATGCTTATTTTAATGAGGAGTATGGTGCTGTGATTTACCAAGTTGTACACAAGAAGCATAAAATCCTATTCCTATAAAAATTGGGGACAATCAATCCAACAAATCATCATTAACCTTGTAACCTTCCATCAACAAACAGGAGCCAAACGGGGAGGAAAGGGATGTATTTAATTCAGGAGTTGTCAATTCCTTTCTTTAAGAACGTTTAATTTTTCTCCACCTCCACGAATGTTTGGGAAGAGGAAACATATCAGTATATTTTCACATGAAAATTTGCAATTTCTTAAAAATGTTGCTGTCTTAGTAGTATCTCAATACTTTTAACTCAAATTTCCAGACTACTGAAATAAATTAGTTTTTTTCCCTGACTTTAAACAACAGAAATTTTTAACAGCTGTTAAGCAACAGAATTTGGAGAGTAATAAAGTATAACAGTTTCATCTCTATTTTTGTATACTTTTGTTAAGAGAAAACATCATTTTTTCATAATTTTAAATATGTATATTGCATTTTAATTTTGCTTTTGAAAATTAACGAAGTATGACAAATCCATTTCCATACAGGCATAAAATATAGATGCCATATTTAGTAGCTTCACAATATTCAATTTTCTAATTCTTTGCTATTGCATTGTTTTAAGGTTTCATTGTAAAAATAAAATTTTTCTTGTCAGGAATACAAAATACTAACATTCAGGGCCCTTGACCAGATTTAAAAAATCAATGTCAAACTCTCAGCTTCTCAACTTTTTCCAAACTTGTAGTCATGAGAAATAATATTCAGAAGGGCTGCTTGAAGACTATCCGGGGTATCAATTCTCCTATATTGTATCCCTGTGTTAAACTTTAAACATTTAGTATGTTAATTTCTGTACTATAGAACTTGGCTATACTATACTCTTCCACAAACATCCAGAGTAATTATTTTAAAATTTTAAATCTGGGTTTGTAACTCAGCTGCTTAAAACTCTACATAGCTTCCCGTTATTCTTAGGATGAAAGCCAAAATCTTTATCATGGCCTTCAAGGACTCAGCTTTATTTCACTCGGAAGATAACCCCACCTTCCCAGAACTGACTGGCTGGGGTTCAGAGCCATCAATCTATCAAGTGTTGAACCCCTGCTCCTTACTGGCCAGTCAGCTCAAGTATGGTATCCGATAGGATGCTGAGAGAATTCCAAAAGCAAATACATAGGTAGGCCTTTTCCTTTCGTTTGAAAGTAACATACATAAAGAGATTTCACTACTTTACAAATCAGCTTATAAACGATGACAAAATCAGTATGAAGCAAGCCAGACTCAAAAATACAAAGTGAAGATAAAATCAAAGGAAAAGAAGAATAAGACGAAACTTATCATTTGGTGAATGTTAACTGAAAGTGACTTAAGCTACAGGAGACAAAGGAAAACATTCAAGAAAAAGCAGAAACTCTGAAGCAAGTACTGCTCAAGCTTGGTCTCATTGTTATGCTCCCAAGGACTGTTGCTTATATCAGCGAAATTAATCTCAGACTTACATTTCTTAAAGTCAACTATCTCATAATTATGGTTGTGTTTCTTCAATAAATAACTCCTATGCATTCATTAGAGTACTGTATATTACTCTTCTTCAAAAGGTTCTCTTTATTTTAACCACTAAAAGCACCACATCACAAATTTCACTGGTTTCTAAATAAGATGGCCCAAAGAGCCCTATATCACAGAACCCTGAAAATATGGACTTTTTCATAACTAAAGATCTACCTTGCAATCAACCAAAAACAACAGAGTCCTTTCATGCAACTTATAAATAAACTTGTATATAACATAATATAAACACCCAAAGACATATGAAGTATCTACTGAGTAATGAGATCTTGAGACTGGTCCAGTGCATAAGGAATTGACACCTTATGGCCCCACAGTATTTCTCATACTTCTTGCCATTATCTTGAAAATGTTCACCATTAAATCCTCCTCTAGGAAGAAACCCTAAGGATCTGGAACCAAACTGCCAATGTTCCAATCATAGTGTGTATCTTACCGTAGTGTGTGTGTGTGTGTGTATGTGTGTGTGTGTGTGTGTGTGTGTGTGTGTGTGTGTGTGTTAAGTGGGCTAATATAGTTCTGCTTTATCTGTATAGTGGGCTAATATAGTTCATCTGTAAAGTGGGCTAATATAGTTCATCTGTAAAGTGGGCTAATATAGTTCATCTGTAAAGTGGGCTAATACAGTTCTGCTTCAAGTCATAAAAGTATTCACATTAGACCTCACATTAGACCAACTTGTCTCACAGATAATTATAAACTCTGGATAAAATATTAAAGGGTGGGGGGAAAAAAACAACTATCTGAAGAAATTGATTGAGAGTGACCAAGAACAGGCAGAATCTAATAGGGGGTTGATTCTTGGAAGAATGGCTCTTGATAAATTACTCATTTAAAAAATATATGTTTTATTGATTTTTAGAGAGAGAGGAATGAGAGGGATAGAGAAATAGAAACATCAGTGAGAGAAATGTCATCAATCAGCTGCCTCCTGCATGCTCCCTGCTGGAAATCAAGCCTGTAACCTGGGCCTGTGGCCTGACTGGAGATCCAATCATTGACCTCTTGGTTCATGGGTCGAGGCTCAATCACTGAGCCATACTTGCCGGGTGGTAAATTACCCATTTTTGTACATCTTCTTACCTAAGGGTAGGCCCATCAGTCAGTTCCACAGTGTTGCTAGACCTCAGATAGAAACCTGTGATCATACTGGTTGAGGAATCAGAGGATAGGGGTCAGAGAAATGATAACAACTAGAAAATGAGGATGGAAACCCCAGAGGAAAAATAGCCACTTGAAAATCTGATCAAATCTCTAACTGATTCCAATATTATAGTACATATATGGAATAGACTCCACGCAGCCAGGTAAAGCAAAAAGTAAAAAATTAGAAGATATTTCTGCTGCTATCTGTCACAGGGAAGACAAAATTGGGATTTGACTTCTGCCAAGTTAACCACCTGCTAAAGGAGAAAATCAATACTCTTCAAAGGTATATGACAGATTCAGAATCTCTGTAACATATGACTGACAATGTCTGAGGTTCATTCCAAAATTATTAGCTATACAAAGAAATAAAAAAATGTAACCCATCCTATAAAGAAAAAGAAATTCATAGAAAACAACTCTGAGATGATACAGATATTGGAATTAGCAGACAAGGATTTTAAACTAGCTATTATAACTGTGCTAAAGGATATAAAAGAAATCTGAGCAGAGAAAGGGAAACTATAAAAAGAACCAACTTGAAATTTTAAAAGTAAAAAATATATGAAAAAAAATTCACTGGATGAACCTAACAGATTGAGACAGAGAGGAGTATGAGTGAACTTAAAGATAGAACAATGTAATCTATCCAATCTGAAGAGGAGGGAAAAGTAACTAAAAAATGAACAAAGCCGAAATGGCTATATTAATATCGAATGAACTAGATTTCAAGGCAAAGAAAGAGTATTACCACACATAAAGAGAGATGTTTTATAATGATAAGAGAGGCAATTTAGCCCTAACCGGTTTGGCTCAGTGGATAGAGTGTCAGCCTGCGGACTCAAAGGTCCCAGGTTCGATTCCGGTCAAGGGCATGTACCTTGGTTGTGGTCACATCCCCAGTGGGGGGTGTGCAGGAGGCAGCTCATTGATGTTTCTCTCTCATCGATGTTCCTAACTCTCTCTCCCTCTCCCTTTCTCTCTGTAAAAAAATCAATAAAATATATATATTTTAAAAAAAGAGAGGCAATTTATCTGAAAAAATAAAATAATAAATGCATATGTGCCTGATAGAACATTTTGAAGCAAAAAGTGACAGAATTATTGAATAAATAGACAAACCCACAATCATAGTTGAAGAGTTTCTCTGTTCTTTCAATAATTGAAAGAATAAGCCAAAAAACAAATAATGAAGACATAGAAGACCTGAACATCACCATCAACTAGTTGACTTAATTGACTATAAATTTATAGAACACTGCCCCCAGTAATGCAGAATTCTCATTATTTTCAAGTGTATATGGTACATTTACCAAGACAGATAATCTATTGTGCTATAAACAAGCCTCAATAAATTTCAAGAGACTGAAATACTACAAAATATGTTTCTGATCATAATTCAATTAAACTAAAAATAATAACAATAAGATACTAGAAAATCACAAATATATGGAAATTGACAACACACTTCTAAGGAACTCATTGGCCAAAAAATAAATCACAGACAAAACAAAAATATTGTGAAGTAGCCCAGCCGGTGTGGCTCAGTGATTGAGCCTCGACCCATGAACCAAGAGGTCACAGTTCAATTCCCCATCAGGGCACACACCCGGGTTGTAGGCTCGATCCCCAGTGTAGGGGGTCAAGGGGTGCAGGAGGCAGTCAAACAATGATGTTTCTTTCTCATCAATTTTTCTATCTCTCTAACCCTATCCCTTTCTCCCTCTCTAAAAATTAATAAAAACACTTTTTTTTAAAAAAAAAACAAGCTCAGCTAAGATTTCAAAAAAATATTGTGAAATAAATAAAATAAAAACACAACATATCAAAATGTGTATGACACAGTTAAAACAGTTCTTAGAGGGAAATTTATACTTTTCAATGCTTATAGTAGAAACGAATAAAGGTATAAAGGTAATAACCAAGTTTTCCACCTAAGAAGTTATAAAAAAAGCAATTAAATATAAAATGGGTGGAAGAAAGGAAATATTAATTTTTTAAAAGAGCAGAGATCGATGAAATAGAAAACAGGAAAATGATAGCAAAAAATTAAGAAAACCGAATGTTGGTTATTTGAACAATCAACAAAATGGATAAATTCCTAGCTAAACTGATAAGAAAATAAAAATAAAAAGAGAGAATATAAATTACCAGTATCAGGAATGGAAAATAAGATATCTCTAGAGGTCCTAATACACTGAAACAATAATAAGTAACTATAATAGACACATTTCCTCAAAAATAGAATTTACCAAAACTGATAAAAGATGAAATTAAAGATCTTAATAGCTCAATATCTATTAAAGTCATTGAATATATTATCAAAATCCTTCCCATAAAGAAAACTCTGGCACAAATAGCTTCATGGTGCATTCTATCAAACATATAAGGAAGAAACAATATCAATCCCCACACAAATATTTTCAGAAACAGGTGGGACACTCTCCAACTCATTTTATGAGGCCAACACAACCCTGATACCAAAATCTGACAAAGATACTATAAGTAAAGAAAATTATACCTCAATATCTATGAATATCAACACAAAAATCCTCAACAAATATTATAAAGTAAAATCCAATATATAAAGAGGAGAATCATCCTTTTAATATCATGACCAAGTAAAGTTTATCTCTGGAATATAACACAGTTTTAACACTCAAAAATGAATCATTAAAATTTGCTATATTACCAGAATAAAAGGAAAACCATGTACAATTTTAAAACACTGCAAAAAAGCATCTGACAACAATCAACACCAATTCATGATTAAATAAAACTCTCAGCAAATTAAAAATAGGAGATTTCACCGATCTTCATTTAAAATAATATTTAATAGTTACATATTGAATGCTTTTCCTCTGAAATCCATAACAAGGAAAGGATGTTCACTCTCATTTCTATTCATCCTGTGCTAATGGTCCTAACCAGTACAATAAGGCAGGAAAAATAAATAAAAAGCATAAATATTAGAAAGAAAGAAATAAGACTCTTATTATTTGCAGATGACATTATTATTCATACAGAAAAAACCATAAGGAATCTAAAATGGAATAATAATATTACCTAACTCATACAGTTGTTCTAAGGATCAAATGACTTCAAATTTGAAATGTATTTAGAACTCTGACACACAATAAGCACTATATAAGCATTAAGTACATTTTTTTAAAAGTCTAAATATAAAATCTGCAAAGGTTATATATTAGTTTATTGAAAATAAGTATAGATTTATTAGTTAGGATAGCTAATAAAGGCTACCTTTAGGAATAAGATTATCTTCATTCTGGGGCCCAAGTTCTGAAAGAGTTCAGGGCAGGCAACACTGGGGTGCCTAGGGAATGCCCAGTTCTCGCTGCCATTCCTAAAACAGAACAATGAAGTGTGTGGATGAAGTGTGTTAATGTGACACTGTCTACAGAGTCCCTGCTTTATATATGATCTAACGTGTTTATACACTTATACAAACAAACCTAGTTGTTGATTTTAATGAACTCATACCTTGCTATGATCTCATGACAGAGTAGTCATGAAAGACATTTAAAAAAACAACAACATTGGCATAATTATATTTACAGTATAATATAATTTTTAGGGCAAAAAGATATGCATATGTGATAATTGCATTGATATGTGCATAGAAAAATGTATGGAAATATACATATAAAAGTGTTAATAGCAGATAGCCCTAGATAGTGGTAGTGGAAAGAACTTCCTTTTTTTCTTAATATTTTTTGCATATAGTTTGAATTTTTGATAATATTTATTAACGTTTTTACATTGCAATTTAAAAATAAAGAAAAAAATCTTTTACTAATGCAAAAAGTGCATCAACATTTGAAAGTCATAATGTTTAGAGTCTTTTTATAAGTCAAATAAGATTAAATGAATTCTTCCTTTGTGTTCTTTAAACAAAGGTAGAGTTTTATTTTAGACATCAAGAGCATGTTCCAGATGTTTTTGCCTCTAAGCTCATTCACAACATCCCTACCTTCCCCTACCCTAAGTGAGGAGGTGAATTAAAAACCCAGGTCAGGACCTGGCTGGTGTGGCTGCATGGTTAAAGCTTTGGCCCATGCACTGAAGGGTCACGGGTTCGATTCCCCGTCAAGGGCACATACCTGGGCTGCACATTCCATTCCCGGCTTTTCTTTCTTTCTTTCTTTCTTTCTTTCTTTCTTTCTTTCTTTCTTTCTTTCTTTCTTTCTTTCTTTCTTTCTATCTCTATCTCCATCTTTATCTCTCTATCTCCATCTCCATCTCCATCTCTCTCTCTCTCTCTATCTCTATCTCTATCTCTATCTCTATCTCTATCTCTATCTCTGTCTCTATCTCTATCTCTATCTCTATCATCTCCCCCTCTCCCCACTCCCTCACCTCCACCCCTTCCACTCTCTCTAAAAGTCAATGGAAAAAATATCCTCGAGTGAGGATTAACTAAAAACAAAACAAACAAAAACCTAGGTCAGGTCCAGGCTTTCGTCAGGTGCTGGCTCATCAGAATCCAGAGCACTGACAAGACAGAGGGCTGGATGCCCCTGCAAGCCTATCTTTTTCATTCTAATCCACGCCTCCTGTCTGCTGCATGGAGATCACGGAAAGGAATATGGATCAGAGATCATTCATTACCAGTAGAGGCATAGAATGTCAATGAGAATGACCTTAGAAAATGTCTAATTCAGACACCACTTTCCAGGTAAGGAAATGAAGTACAGAGAAGTAACTTGTCCAAGGTTACAGGGTTACTAAGTGACCACAGCGAGTCTCTTGAGCCTCAGGATAGCATCCTTTCCATCACAACAAGAGAGAGTCTAAAAGGGCATGTCCTTAGCGTTTGCCAAGGACCAGGAATGTGCCTTCATGAACAAAGAGAGTACATTAGGATGTAGGCTCGACCAGGCATGGAGGGAGCAATCTGCCTTTATCATAGAGTCCCAAATTGAAGTGCAAACATAAAAAACTGACTGTTATTCATTTACTTCCATTACTAGTGTTCCATAAGACGCATATACACTTCCTCTGCAAATAATCCATTAGTTTAAAACAGAGAATGTTTTCTGTTTGAGTTATGCCTTCTGGCTACATCATTCAGTGATGCTTTTAGTATATAACTAACACTAATGAAGGGCTCTTGGTAGAATGTTTTCCACATTTTGGTTATAGGCAATAGGAAATATTTAAATTAATGTAATGTGTTCTGTTATGTTCCATCATAATTTTATACGGAGAATATAAATCAGATTATAAAGTTTAGGAAGTAAAGCAATGATTAATCTCTGCAATTATTTAAAATCAACAAATCAGAGACTGATTTAATCAAGTTGTCCCTGCAACTTGTCCAGAACCATAAGGAAATCCCTCATTCCTCTCTGCTAAAACAGAGAAGTTCTCAAAGAAGAGTCGATGCAGCACTCCCAGATTATGAGCTAAACCCCATACGCAAAACCTATAATAACTGATATGCAAATAAGAAACCATTCTTACCTATTTATCAATATAAGTTCTCTAAAATCCTCTCCTCTAGGTGGTTATTTACTAGCTCTGATTAATGATAATAATACACTCAAAATAACAAAATCATTGCCTTTATTCAACATCACATTTTCCCACTAAAAACAGACAAGCCTCCCAACAAATTATCCTAAGTTCCTCAATTGCATTAGAAATCTGATCCCATAACATATGCCCTCACGTCTGCAGGAATATATATTGGGGTTAAGGGCAGGCATACCTATCCTCTCTAATAAAATGGTAATATGCAAATTAACCATCACTCCGCTACACAAGCCACGCCCACCAGCCAAGCCACGCCCACCAGCCAATCAGGGCGAGTATGCAAATTAACCCCAATCCAAGATGGCTACAGCCACAGAGAGAAAGGTTTCCCAGGTAACAGAGCAAGCCAAGCTTTCCATAGCCGTTGCAGGCCTAAGCCTCCACTCAAGCTACAAAGTTTCAATTATAGAAGGTAAACAAATTCAAACAAATGGTGGCAGAATGGAACTTGAGAGAGCAGGCCAGGGTTGCTGGTGGCAACAGGGGAAGCAAAGCTTTCCGCACGCCCTGGCCGGGCTCACCCGCTTAAGGCTACAAAGTTTCAATTGTAGAAGGTGAATTAACTGCCACAGAAATGGCTGCCGGAGCCCCAGGCTTGGCTCTGCTCCAGGCTACAAAGTTTCAATTGTAGAAGGAAAATAAATTCCAGATACCAGGGCCTCCCCTTGGGTTGCCAGGGGGCATGGCCGGCCTGCAAACCACCACAGGCCCCTCGCTCAGGCCGCCCCACACCCCAAGGGAACCCCCACCCTTATCTGTGACACCCTTCAGGGAAAACCAGCTGGCCCCCACCTGTGCACCAGGCCTCTATCCTATCTAATAAAAGAGTAATATACAGATTGATCATCACTGCAACACACAATATAGCTGCCCCCATGTGGTCAAAGATCCTGCCCCCATGTGGACACAAGATGGCCACTACAAGATGGCCAGAAGGAGAGGGCAGTTGGGAGGTACCCGGCCTGCAAGGGAGGGCAGTTGTGAGGGACCAGGCCTGCAAAGGAGGGCAGTTGGAGGTGATCAACCCTGCAGGAGAGGGCAGTTAGGTGTGACCAGGCTGGCAGGGGAGGGCAGTTGGGGGCAAACAGGCTGGCAGGGGAGCAGTTAAGAATCAACCAGGCTGGCAGCAGAGTGGTTAGGGGGTGATCAGGCTGGCAGGCAGAAGCGGTTAGGGGCAATCAGGAAGGCAGGCAGGCAAGCAGTTGGGAGCCAGCAGTCCTGGATTGTGAGAGGGATATCCGACTGCCCGTTTAGGCCCGATCCTGGTGGGATCGGGCCTAAACGGGCAGTCGGACATCCCTCCAGGAGTCCCAGATTGGAGAGGGTACAGGCTGGGCTGAGGGACAACCCCCTGCCGTGCACGAATTTCGTGCACCGGGCTTCTAGTATTCACTATAAGAAGCTAAAGCAGGACATAAGGGGCAGCCCTTGGCTGGACATGAATGCTACCCACATTTTTCACATGTCTCCCTCCCAGGCACTTCATTACTAATGATTTTCCAACACTGAAGCTTTTTAAAACTTTGATCATTTGTGAAAACTCAGGAGGATGATTAAAATCTCCAGCTGAACAAACAGACTAGGGTGGAGAGACCATCTCCTTAGCGTTTGCCACAGAAAGTATCAAGTGCCCTGACTCCTCCACCCCAGTGTTTCATTAAAGTGGTGTCGTTCAAAGTATGCAAATGACAGCAATAATTTAAACAAACATATGAATCGGGTAAGCCTCTATAGACAATTTACTCAAGGTAATTAAGAATGCTAACTCAAACAAATTAATATTTTAAATGGCAAGTAAGCTTTAATTAAACTTGACTTCTATACTAAAAATGAAACTAACTCAACAAAAAGATTCTGTGTGAATTAAAAAAAAAAAAAGGCAGTGTCAAGAAGAAGAAAAAAAAAGTACACTCTGACTTTTGATTCACAAGATTAGGACCAGGTATCACTGCATTTTCATTGGATGTTGGCTCAGAGAGAAGAACCTCTGTATGTGCATTGAGAATTGATAGAATGTATTTGGGGTGCCTCAAGCATGAGCATATTTTAAATGGTAAAGATGCTAAGGAAAAATAGAATCAACCAACCCAAACCCAAGGTAATTTCATTCCAACTAGCACCTCATTCTTTCTCAACCATTAGGAAATAGAACCCAGCAGGCTATAGCCCACCCAGGGATTAAGAGTCCTCCTGTAGGGGGTGGTGGGACATAGTGATCCATAGTAGAACCTCCACTGCAGCATGATGGCCAATCACCCCTAAAATACATGTGTATGATGGCCCAACCCCATAGGTCCCAATGAATAACCATGGGAACAAAGGCACCCAGGGAGGAATAAAAATCTCCAGAGTTGTCTTGAGATGGACATGGTTAAAGCATGGTCCCATTAAAGTAGATCACACGTATGTATTTAGTCCTGCAGAATAACATAACCTTAAAAATAATTACAGTCTATTTTGAAAAGCTTCAAGTAATCTCTGAGACTAGACATGTCCATGTCCCTTCCCTTGTTAATGTTTTGTCCCAGTCCTTTTAATGGGACTCTGCTTAGACCCCAGCCACCAGCACTGGCAAGCAGTAAAGCCCTCACAGAACCACCTGTTTTCTTCTCCACATGAAGCACCTCGCCTGGTTTGGCCTCCTGGGTCTTCCCTCTTCTATCTTCGGCCCAGAGTCACACAGGAATACACACCCGAGGCGTCCTGTCCCCTGCGCTCTTGGCTTTCTGGTCAGGCAGGAGGACCCAGAGCAGGAGTCAAGAAGGAAGCTAAGAGCAGAGCCGGGCGGTGGCAGGATGGGGCAGGGAGGGGCCTGCAAATGGGCTGGAGAAGCCATTCTAAGTCACTGCCTCTGGCATCTGGGCCGGTCACCCTGCCACGTAAGACCATTTTACATTGTTTCCCTAAATAGTCTGCCCTCAGAGTGACCTTAGGGATACTATTAACATACGAAGGACAGTGGTAAGAAGTCTGTGTCAGGCCCATATTCCAAGAGCAGAGAGAACGTCAGAGGACTGTGTTTTCTCACCTGTCCTTGGGCCTCCCTTCACTGTGGAGAGGCCACCATGCCACTGCTGACTGTGTAGCTGCAGAGGGAAGAACAACTGTGTCTAGAACTCAAGAGGCCTGAAGCCAGGGGGTCCCTAATTCTTCCATTTGCTCCTGACACTTGCCAGAATTCATTCATTCATTCATTCATTCATTCATTCATCAGAAAACCTCTGGGCACTTTCAAGATGCCTCACCCTGTACTATGCTCAGGGCCTATAAATAGACACCATTTCTGTCCTCAAGTTGTTCACATTCCAGAGATAGGAGAGTCATGCAAACAAGCAATTACCAAAAAAAATGTGTGGGAAACTCAGGATGGAATGGGAGCACCTGAGAGGAGCGCAGAGCACGTGAGCAGTGAGAAGGCGCCGGGGGGGGGGGGGGGGGGGGGGGGGGGGGGGGGGGAAGCTGCCTGTGCTGCCTGTGGTTGAACATTGGTCCCACCAGAATGTCTACTTCCGTGACCCACCGGAAGGGGAGCTGTGCACCATGTGAAAAGAGCTTTGTCTCCGCATTAGAGCAGAAATCCCAAGGGTGCTGTCCCTATCCCACAGAGCTTGGTGCACCGTGAGGGCTCAACAAATATTGTTGGATAAATGTATGACCTAAGAATTCATTTCTGCTCCCGACTTTTTTTCAGAAAGAATCTTAGAGGCCATCTGACAATCCAATCCTCTAGAATTTACAGATAAGAAACTTCTAAAATGCTGGCACAGAATAGAATTGTCCAGAGCAAGAGTGCTGGACCCATACATATTTGCAGGTGAATGGGTACATAAAATGTGGTATAGCCAGTCAATGGAATACTATTTGGCAGTTATTTAAAAAAAAAGAAAGAAATATTGATTGACATTACTACACTCTGCGTGAATTTCAGAAAAAGTATGCTCAGTGAAAGGAGTCAGACACAGAGACCATATATCATATGATTACACCGCTAGGAAATGCTCAGAAAAGGCAAATGTGTAGAGGCAGGAAGTAGATCAGTGTTGCCTGGGGCGGGGGTTGGAATGGGATAGTGTACACAGGCATGAGGGATCTTTCTGGGAGGGTGAAACTGCTCTCAAGCTGGACTATGGTAACAGTTGCACCACCTTGCAAATATTCATTGAAATGGGTAAATTTTATAATATATAAAATATACCTTAGTAAAGATGCTTTCAAAGTTTTGCAAAGGGAGTCAAAAGTTATAGTTCTACTTTCATGCTGCTATAAGGGGGCTGCTATATTATTGAAAAAAAAAAAGACAGGAACCCAAATTTAAAAAGAGCCCACCCCCTCTCCACCGTCTCCTACTTCCCCAACCACAGGGCTTTCCATTCTTCTTCCTAAAAGTCGGCTTATCGATGGAAAGCAGATTAGTGGTCACCAGGGCTGGACGAGGGGAGCGACCGCTTACTAGATAGTGGTAATGGTGGCAGACAGTATGAATGAGCTCAATGCCACTGAATTACTTACTTAACATGATTAAATGGTAAATTTCACATTATATATATTTTACCATAACTTTTAAGTCTGTTTTTTTTTTTTTAAAAAAAAGGCCATGTTTGAGGAATATTTTCATATTTCCCTTTCATCTGCCAAATCCATTCCGTGGTAGCTACCGAGGGACTGGCTGCTGTCCCCAGCCAACTCGTGTCAGGACGTCTCAGTCCAGGTGACAACACAGCTCTAGGCAATTTGTTTGCTGCACTCTGTCACCATCTCCCTGGTTGGCAAACCTTCAGACATTAATTTTAAAAAATTGGGGCTTGGCTTGCATTTTAATCCTGCCCACTTGAAACCGGCTGGCATCATCCAAACAGCACACGCAGGGATGTTCCCTGAGCTATCAGGCCATCTCATTCAGTGTTGCTATGTGGCTTCCTGGCTCCCTGACAGTGTAGGAGGTGATGACTTCTGCTATGTGTTTAGCCAGGGCATATTATGAAACACTTGCTGCTCAATCATAAATAATACAGGTTGATAAAGCTCAGGGACTCCCTGTTTCCACAGAATCCAAAGTAGGTCCAGGCTGGCCTGGAATCACTTCCAGGTGATCCCTACTGCAAACGCCCGAGGTCGCTACCATCAACGATGATTCCTGGAGGACTTCTTTTTGCCAGTGTTATTCGCATCTGTATTTTTTTCAATATATTTTCATTGATTTCAGAGAGGAAGGGAGAGGGAGAGAGAGACAGAAACATCAATGATGAGAGAGAATCATTGACTGGCTTCCTCCTGCACGCCCCCTACTGGGGATCAAGCCTGCAACCCAGGCACGTGCCCTTGACCAGAATCAAGCCCCGGACTTCTCAGTCCGCAGGCCGATGCTCTATCCACTGAGCCAAACCGGCTAGGGCCGCATCCATATTTCTATCAGACTATCTGTAAGGTTGGTTAAAATAGTCTTTCCTTTTTCCCAATAAGAAGACAAGATGCTAAAGAATGTAGTAAGTTGCCCGAGGACATCAATTCATTTAGGGCTAGAATCAGCATGAGAACATGCTTAGTGTTCATATATCTGATGGATGTTGTACATAGAAAGCAAGTATTATCCGCTGTAAAATATTTTCTGCCTCAAAGAAGTCATTAAACTGGTACTTTCATTTTGAGGTTGCTTACAATATGCTTGATATTGAATAGACTAAATAAAAAAGCCTCAGGTTTCCATGTGTGAAATAAAATGTGGAGAGCAAGAACCAAATGCCAAATATTTAAAAAGAACTCCTCAGAGGAAATCCTTCTTTACTGCCAGCCCAAAATCCCAGGGGACACACTGAGGCAAATTTTTTAATTGTGTTTTTTAGATGCTGGATAATTTTCTGACCATTAAAGACAATCATAGCCAAGCCTAATAATAAAAGTAATTGAATCTCATGCTTGGGAGCACACAGCTGATTCACGGGTGTAGGAGAAGAAGGAGGCACATGAGAGGTGAGATGTGCAGAAGTCCTCTCTCCATGAAGAGCAGAGCTTGCCCTCAGAGTAGAAAAGCCAGGTTGGAAGTGTGTCCTTATTTCCTGAGTGCCTCCCTCTTCAGGGCCCATTCTCCCAGGTGGCACCTGAAACCATCAATGGGCATCAGAGATCTAACCTCGGCCTCTGCCTAAGGTCTCAGAGCCTGGGGTAAGAGATTGAGATGAGGTTTCCGAGAGAGAGGACAGGGTGAGGCCACAGCCATTCTGCCCTTGGGAGACTGAAGCCACTTCAACTCTCCCAGGTCGTTGGGTGCAGAGCACAGAATTACCCAGTGGGCCATACTGACCAACCATAAAACACAGCCTGAGTTAGGGTATGTGCAAGAAGAGCTTTTGCCTTACGTATTAGATTTAATGTATATCAATTGCATTCAACCTCAAAGATTAAGCTTCCATGTGTAGAGCAAATAACATAAATGCTACACTGACCCTCCCTTAAAAGGATTTATAATTCAGTGACAAAAATATTAGCACTTGTCAGAGATAAGCTGGCCAACCACCTTTTGTCAGAGCAAGGACTACTTCTGTAAACATTTCATGTGTATAGATTTTGAGATTGAGTTGGTGTCACAGAGGAGGCCTTCATAGATTGGCCTTTAGAGATAAGAGGTGCTAGTGTAGGAGCCTTGGGTAAACCAATTTCCTGAGCATCAGTGTTCTCATCTATAAAATGGGGATTCTGGTCCACAATCTCACTCAAACATAAAATGCCTGCAATGAATTATATGATTATTCACACTAAATGGGACAAATAGAGACTATAAACAGCCTCATGTCCTTAAGAATGGTCATTTTTACTTGGCTCAACAAAGTGGCATTATCCCTTCCATTCTTTTCCTTTACTTCTCTTATCTAGTTATTTTCAACATCCTATACTTCCTGGCAATGTCTCTCATACCTGCCACCTTTTTCCAGTCTATAGCCACCCTATGCAAAGCCTCATCATGACATGTCTAGACTACTGTAATAACTTCCCAGGTAATGTACCACCTCCAACCTCTCCCTCAAACTATCCTTCACTCTACAGCCAAGTCATTCTTGTTAATAATCCACTCCAGAGATCAACCAAAGGACTTGTATGCATGCATATAAGCCTAACCAATGGACACAGACACCAGGGGCGGGGGGGTGAGGGCATGAGTGGGGGCTGGCGGGAGGGAGATAATGGGGGGATAAGGACACATATGTAATACCTTAATCAATAAAGAGAGAGAGAAAATAATCCACTCCACCCAAACTTTACCCCCTTTTAATTTTACCACTTCTGCAACCTCTCTCCTATAATTCCATGCCTGTGTGGCAGATTGTTTACAAACTGGCCACAATATCTCCCATCCCACATGCTAATCCTACAGTGTGACTTTAATGTGTTAAGGGTTGAGCCTATGTTCCCTCTTCATAGATCTGGGTGCACTGGTGACTATGAACAAAGTGGCAATGAATGGCTAACAAGGTGGGTCATACAATTGAAGGAGCTTCTGCGTGGTTCTCTTGGGACACTAGCTCTTGTTACCCAGCCACTATGCTTAGAGGAAGCCAAGCAGCCACATGGAAAGGCCACGTGCAGAAGTTCTGGTCACTAGCTCCAGCTGGTCCCGACTGACAGCCAGCGGGAACTGCCAGACATGCTCGTAGCGAGTCTTTGGCTGATTCCAGCCCTTCCCTAGTTATTCCCTGGGCTGCCCCCAAATGATCCCAAGTGGAGCACAGACATGCCATTCTCTCCCCGCAACCCCACCCCCTGCCATGCTTTATCCAAATTACTGATTTGTGAGCAAAATAAAACGAGTTGGTTGCTTAAAGTGACTAATTTTAGGGTAGTTTGTTATGTAGTAATAGATAGAATAGACTAAAATACCCTCCACTTATTTTAGGTCTTTCTCCAATCCCACCTGCCTTTAAAAACCCAGCATAGACTTACCTTCTTCATGTTTGTTTGTTTTTTCCTATTGTTAAAACAAAGTGATTTCTGTTTCTCGCTCTTGTTTGAAGCTTGAATAGCTCTCAAGAGAAAAATAAAAACATGCCTATATCTTTTTGGGAACCCTTTTCACCATCTTACACATAACAGATGGTCTACATATACTTGCTACTCCATTAATTCTAGCCTCCAGAGTAAAGTGTACATAATAGGTACTGAATTAATGACATACACTATGATATGTGTATAATATAAAAGAAAATATGATAAAAAAAAGAGGGACAATAAAAATGATTTTGAATGGAAGTTTAGGTACTTGTAGGAAATTTAAACTTTTCAAGTCTCTAAACTATCTTTAGATTGAAATAAGTAGCTGCTTTTTTAATTAACAGTTTATGTTCAGCCGTGTGTGTGTGTGTGTGTGTGTGTGTGTGTGTGTGTGTGTGTCTGTTGAACCAACTTGTGGATTTGGACATTGGGAATTGTTCCCTTGTTAATAATTGAATTCTAAATGAGCATTTTGAGAAGTGGCAGTAACCATTCACATTTTCTGGTCTTGTAATTACTCAAGTGTAATTATAATATGGAAGGATTTAGAAATAGGCAGAATGCTTCTTGCCAAATACCATCTCTATCAGGACTTCTTAAAATGGGAATCATGAAGCCTACATGGTTGGCACTATGTGAGCTTCATGCCCCAAATCACATACAAAATTTTGTGTATATATGCATTTTTCTAAGGAGAGGATCTGTGACTTTTATTTGATTCTCAAAATAGTTTTGGAAACACAGTTACCTTATCACATGTGCTTTTAACTCCCAGTCAGAGATTCTGCTGAAGGGGCAGACCAGGGCCAGCAATGGGGAAATATGGAGGCTGGTCTGGCTCTGTCTCTGTCTTGCATGGTGGCCTTGGGGAGATCCTTACAAGCTCTCTGGATCTGCTTCCAGACCTCTCAACTGTAAAAACAGGGGATGCACTAGAGCTACCAAGACATCTCGAGACAGTTTTCCTGAGAGGGGCCCTGAAGAGGAAGGAGAAAGCTACCTCACTTGGTGTTTTTCCATGGGCTTTTCTTCCCTATAAAAGAACTATAATATTAATTTTGGTTAAAACCTATATCTAAGTGTTTACAATTGTGTATATAATAGATATTGAGTGCACACACTCGATATCTATGACAGTCGCTGATTATGGACTTCCCACTCAGTCCTTTAACACTTGGCCATCACTGAGTAGTCCACCCCAAAACTGCACATATTTTTAGGAGATAAAGGAGACAGTAAAAATATCAAAAACTGCCCAGCTGGCATGGCTCAGTGGTTGACCATAGACCTATGAACCAGGAGGTCACATGCCCAGGTTGTGGGCTCAATCCCAGTGGGAGGTGTGTAGGAGGCAGCTGATCAATGATTTTCTCTCACCATTGATGTTTCTCTCTCTCTCTCCCCCCCACCACTTCCTCTCTGAAATCAATAAAAATGTATTTTTTCAAAATATCAAAAACTAAGAGAATGGCACAGAGGCTGAAAGAATGATTCATTTATCATGAAGTGGGTAGAATAGGGGTTGTGCGGGTGAACAAATAGAAATATAGTACTCCACTGATACCCAGACTGATTTGGCTGATCTGTCCTATTAGGTGGCTGTCCACTGCTCCTTCACCATCCAGAATTGCATGCTCAGTTAAGAGAACAGCTCCCCCATCTAGAGGAAAACATTCTTTGAAGACATTGAGTAGCTACCCTCTGGCTCAGAACCTCTGAACCAGCTCTCAGCAATAGAGAGTCATACACAAACAAAAGCGAACACACACACGTAAGACATAATGAATAATTTGAACCCAAATATAATCTGACCATAATTCTCCTCATGCTCAAAGGTTTCAATGAAGGAAGTAAGGTTTTATGAAAGCTTTGTATTAGAGAGGAAACGCAAGACAAAGTACTAAAGAGAAAACAGATTTCAGCACTTAAGAGGATGAAAAACATGACATTGATCATTTCATCATTCCTTGGTCCATCAATTTTCCCCTTAATGTTAGTATTTTTTAACATATATTAATACTCAATCTTCCCTATGTATATGACTTACCTTTTGAATTACCAAGTCACCTACTTGGGCCCAAAACCCATATGCTATATTTGTGGATGTCATTTGAATGATGATGTGCCCCAACTAAATAGTCAATAAATAGTCTATGAATGAATAAATGGAAGTTTCTCCTTAAAACTTAACTTGGTGGTAAAACCAATGACATGGCTTTATAAGGAAGCTGAATAATTTCTTCTAACTCACCATAATTAATATCTACAATATCCAAAAGTAAATATAATTTACCTTCTTTCATTAAAAGTATAAGTATAAATGGAGAACCTCCACTTGTTGCTGATAGTTTGGGGGTGGGGACATGGAGATCTACACAAAGGCTGTTCTCTGCTTCGTAGGTGGAGAACAGGGGAAAGGTTCGGAGACAACCTTATTTATTACCCACCTTTGGAAATTGTAGCTAAATTATTTTGTGCTCCTTAAGAAAAAAATGAGTGCACTAAAGAACAACATATGATACAAGAAAATGGGGTTTGTTTTTCTCCAATATGTGTTTCATGCAATTCTTCCTCCTGACCTCCCCCATGACTGTGCATTCGGTGTATTGTATATGTGCCACACTATTCTGGACTTCAGATAAATTTGCACATGTGTGAACAAAATGTCTGGAGCAGCAAAAGTGTTGGGGTGCACAATATCTTCAAATTGTATTAAAAATGTATATACAAAGTTTCTGGAACCTACAGACCAAGAGAGATCTTACAATTTAAAAAACAACAACATATCTATGTGGTAAAGAGAGCTAAGCGTGGAACTCATCACAGGCATGCTTAGAAAGGTTTAAGATGTTCACTGTCCACCACACATGAGATATCCTTAAACAAAGCTGCCTCTGGATTCTTTTTTCCTTTTGGTCATAAATCAAATACCCAAGAGCTGACTCATATAATATTATCTTATTTCATTTTATCTAAGTCAATCACTTTGGAATGAAAACAAATTGCAGTGGAAACAAAGGTGGGAAATGGTAGGTTATCTTTCACCCTGATCTCCCAGGGCATTCAGAGGTTGGATCATTTCAACATCTTGATATGAGGGGCCATTACCATGAATTTGATCTCCCTATGCAGTGTGCTGAGGTTGACATGGGGAAGAAAGACTTTTTAGGAGGATGTTCTTTCTTATCATGATTTGTACAGAGAAAAAAATACATCTCACCTCTCAGAAAACCAGAGGAAAAACCCTCCAACAGGCCCTTCTTATAAGAAATGATATGTAATAGCATGAAGGGCTAAAATAAGAACAGTAGCTTTCTTGTGTAAGAGGGTATTCTTTTCTTAAGTATCTCTTGATTTCCACCTCAGGGTGTCATAAGAAGCATGACTAACAGAGTAGGCATTTCATGTTTGTTGAATTTAACACATTATAGGTTCTAATTTTTTCATAAGTGTTGGTGAGAATGGAGCACTAATCCATATTTAGGCTATTGTTCTCCAAGTGAATATTAAAAGTTTTCTCACATACATTCCATTAAAGGAGGCTGCAATTGGGGTTTGCTTTGTTTTTTTGTTGGTTTATTTGTCTATTGGTTTGTTTAGACCAATAGACAAATAAACCAACAAAAAAAGTTGGTTGGTTGGCTGGTTATGCTGACAGTGCTTGATCCTCGGACAGTAAGAGAGAGAAACAGCATGGTACATATCATGAGGTTTCAAGTCAGGCAAGACTACTTTCAATCCAAACTCCTTCACTTTACTAGCCATCCACCCATAGGCAAGTTCCTTAATCTCTACAAATCTCAGAGTTTTTACTTAGGATAATAATCCCCACTGGCCAGTGTTGTTAGGAAGATTAAATGAGACAATGTATATATGGTGCTTGCTTAACATAAAGACAAGCCTACAGTAAGCATTAGGCATATAGCTAATTTTATGTTTATTATTATTACTTCATAGAGGTAATGGTTAGGATTAAACAAAGTAAGACACGTAAGAACTTACCATGGTTCTTGACACATAATGGAGGCTAATGCTCAGGTTCTCCTTCCCCAGGGAGATTTCCCACATGGTGGTTTCCCCAGCACATGTTTCTATGTGCCTTACACAGGTCTATCTCAAGCATATATCATGAAACTCTCACTCAGAATTAACTCTAAAAATGCTTCCCAGTTGCCAGAAATCACAGGAAATAGAAATAAGCATCCGAACGTTCAGATTTGCAGTGAGAATGCTGGTAAGCATTGCTACTTTGAGGCGACAGTTTTACTAGTAGATGTTGAAAGCGCTAAGTGACTAGCACCAAAGATGCTGCCATGTAGCCATGAGCTATTTCCAGTCCTTCTTGCTTTTCCTGGCTTTACCTGGATGGGATACGTGCAGAATGCAGATTTGTCATCCAAATAATTATGGCCTGACTGTGTCACATCCTCACGTCTGTTCACATGACTCACCATTCAGCTGGAAAGCAGGAAGCGCATTTGGGGGAGGAAGTCAAAAGGACGCCACACCTCAGGACAATACCCTCCTAACCCAAGCCGTGTTATTATTCTCGTCTACCTAGCAACACCCAAACAGAGCATGTTTAATCACACCATCAGAAAGGAAGATCTGGGCTATGAGTTTACACTGTGTCTCACATCTGAGACATCATGGGGAAAAGAGCTAACTGGGTAGCTGACTAAACCTCTCACCTCAGAGTACAGAGACCTAAGCCTCCCTTCAGTTTACTCCGGTGTATCGCTTAGAATGATATTCACTAACATAGAACTAAACGTAGGTAGGCGGAAGTGGGTGTGCGCACCCATACATGAGAAGTTTTTGGCACCCAAAGGATGCTACCATGAAAAGTCTTTGTTGCCAAGATTGTCTGCTCTTTATCAATTTGCATGTTTTCAAAATAAGCCTGAATCTATGCCAAGATGTGGCATCTTTTAATGCATGGAGAGTATATTTCCATTACAATGGATCAGGAGTTACCTCATCTCCCACTTCTATTCAGAAGTTCTGGAGTGGCCAGAAATATCACCCTCATTCAAGACCAGGGAGAGTTTAGCAAAGTGATGCTCAATCTCATTCTCTCTAGCCCTGAACCCACATTCCAATCTGAAAATGAAAACTTTAGAGGAATGAAAAACTGGCCAGCTCTTTAATGACCCCAATCTTCCACTGCCACTGAGAATCTAATGTCGGAACTGGAGATGGATAACAAAGAGATTTTATTGTATGATTGCATGGGTTTTTTCTTAGAAATTTATAATTGTATATTTATTTATATCTCAGTAAGGGTAAAAGATTAATTTACCATGAATATTGAGAATGCATTCTAATAATTTACATTTATAAAACATGTTTAAGTTAATATCACATTATATATTTAATTTCATTAAATATATATATAATTATCATATCTCAGACACTCTACTACCATGCAAACTATATTTTATCTCATTTTATAAGTGAGATAACTGGGGTACGAACATCTGGCCCAATACTACACAGCCAGGAAGCAGTAAAATCTTATTTAGCCTCAAGCTTATCTGACAACCAGGCCATACACTTTCCACCCTAGAAAATGCCCCCTCTATTTATTAATGAACTTGCAAATTTTGAAATATGTTTGCAGCTTGACGAACAATTTAGAAGTAACGTTTTATAAAGATAAAAATCGCTGCCGCAGCGAACCACTAATCCAGAGGTCTGTTGTGCCAATCTCCTCATCAGTCTGACCATACTTAAGTGCCGCAGATAGGTCACCTAAGCCACCAAACGAACGTGACACAGCACAGCTGGTGGGTGACACAGCTACCAGTGTGCATACTCACTCCTAGCACCTTTTACTCTTAGCTAGAAAGCATGGCTACATTTTCCCCAGCCTTTGACAGAGAAGAGGCACCAGGAGAAGGCGAAAAGGAGGGGTTTGTAGAGAGAAGAGCATTGACTTCAATGAAGTCAGAGCTGGCAATCTGGAGCAAGGGGAGACAGAAAGCTATAGGCTCTGGAACATATTGGTGCTAGTTACTGTGGAGGCAAAAGCTCACACACAGCTCAGGAGCCTCTGAGGACACCAGCCACCTAAGCCCAGAATAAAATCAGAAACCTGTAGGATGACATAGAGGAAAACAAAAACAATACTTTAACCTAAGAAAAAATGGGATAGCAATTTTAAAATTTCTTCCAAAAGAAATTTCTGCTGTTTAAAACAAGACTATTTCCCTTTACTGAAAGCCAATCTTTGGAAGAGCTTCTCATTTCTTGTAGAGGTTAGAGCTGTTTGGGTTTTTGTTTTGTTTTTTTATACAAATAAACATCCATTTCCAAGGGGAATGCTGTGCATGTAAAGAGGTTTCCGAGCTTTACTGGAAGAGGATCTTGCCGACTCTGTTTTGCTGTTTACCAGCACCGTTCACCACCACTTTAGCCCAAGTCCCCAAATCAAGGTTTTAATTAAGAATAGTTCCCTTCCTCTACTTCCACACCTACACCCAATCTCAGACACGCCTGTCAGTCTCCTTCCCCGAGGCTTTCTGCGCTGCCTCTGCTCTTTCTCACACGTGGTTATATCCTGTTTTTCTAGAACCACTGAAGGGCAATGCTTGGAGCACCTGGGAATGATGAGATCCAGGCACAAACGTAGAATTACTTCCTCTCTTCATCCAGGGTTGTTAGCTTCAACCCGGCAAGAGAGTCTCACTAACAGGCTCTGATCTGTAAGGAGCATGAGGGGCCAAGTACTGAATGGCGGGCCATTGATCTGGCCAAGAAAAACAGCATGAGACGTAATTTTAAAATGCATTCTTCCTTTTGGTTTCTCCCGAATAGATAAGAATGAATTATTGCTGGGAACTGTACTTTGTAGCAAACAGACCGAGAAGCTGACTAATTTGGGACTAGCCTCCTGAAGTAGCATCTCCCCAGAAGCAAAAGGAGTTTCCTGGAGCCGTGGTAGACAACACAACACCTTTTTAAAAGGTTTGCTTTAGAGTAATAGGTCCTTAGGGATTTGGAACTGGGGCATAGTTCACGGGAAAGAGATCAGAGGGGAAAGGTTAGTGAATGAAAGTCTTGAGAAAGAAAATCATGAGGCAAGTCAGGAAAATGTCTCTCCAGGCCTAAGTGCCTGATAAAATATATCTCAAAAAGTAAACTTGGAAAGATATTTTAATACCTCTGGCAAAACGACACGTGTCTTTAATTTACAAAGTGCTCCTATAACATTATAAACTGTAGCTACAACCTAATGCACCACTCACTGGACAAAGGATATGAACCAGCCAGTCTCAGACAAAAACAAATACAACTGCCCAGAAATAGTTTAAAAGATGCTCAACCTCGCTGGTGATTGGAGAAACAAAGTAACAATAAGATGTCTCTTCTCCCTGGCAAAATTTTCAAAGTTTGAAATTGCCCACTGTTGAAGACGTGTCAAAACAGCTGTACTCACACACTGTTGGGGAGTGTACATGGGTGCAGACTTTCTGGAGCGTAATTAGAAAATATTCATCAAACTTCAAATCTCAGACAATGTCCGTATAATGCCATAGGTAAGAAATTGCTCCATAAAAGTACATCAAGATATATGTACAAGAATATCCACTGCAGCACTGTTGATAAGAATAAAAATCAACACTTGTTTGTCAGGCAGGGAATAGGTTGAATAAATTATAGCCATCCAGCCAACAGAAAACACTGGTGCATAATGTGGTTAATCTGAATGGACTGAGAAGGAAGGATCTCTAAGACACACTAAATGGCGGTGGGGGAGGGACAAGATACAGACAACATGAATAACATAATTTCATTTGTGAGAGTACATAATATATATGCAGCTATATAGTTATTGCTTATTACAAACTATCCCAAAATGTCATAGCTTAAAACAACGGCTATGTATTATTTCTCACAGTTCTGGATGTCTGTGTTAGTTCTTCTGTTAGCACCTGGACTTACTCAGGTGGCTGCAGTCAGCTGGGAGGTTGGATGAGGTGAGATGGAGTCACTTCTCTGGGGATTTAGCTGATGTGGTTACAATGACCGGAATAGACCACATGCATTTCTATCCTCAGGGCTGTCTTCGTGGGCGTGAAACCTGTGCCCTGGGCACTGAGTTTAATGCTCTGCTGTCACTATCTTGAAATTCTTAACAATATTATCTTTGAACTTGTGTTTTTTAAGTAAAGTCCATATGGACATTGAGGGTGTGTGAGCAGAGGAGCTAGGGCAACAGCCACGTTCCCTGACACCCCATTTTTACACATGGCAGCCACATTGCCTCGTGAGGACAGAATTCTGGTGGACTCATGATGATGGGAGTTCAGCATGACTCCAAGCAAGTACACCTCCCAATGAGTTAATCCAGGTGCTGGCAGCCACAGGGGCCCCACATTCTGTACTAATCAGAACTTCCTTGGAACACACAGAGAACGGCATGGTATTGGCAAAGGAACTCTATCAGATCCTGTCTTATTAATGTGACTTCCCTGGATTAACCAACCACTTACCCTGAACATAATGACATAAAGAACAAAGAAAGCCAGGGCCACCCACAGTCCTTTTCCTTCAGTCCTTCCGCACTCAACTGGAAGCTGAAGGTAGGAAGTATCGGCAGCAGGCATGTGCCTCAAGAACTGAAATATACAGTCCTATTAGTTCTGTGCCCCGTTTCTACGGTTCTGGTGAATGAAATACATGTATGGGGCTAGGAAAGACAAATTATGTCATTTTGGTGATTCTACATACAAGTCACATGTTCTTTTATTTGCATTTAAAATTGGCATTGCACCATAGAAAGATAAACAGAAAATGTATGCTAATCATTTAATTTTTTCATTTTTCTACCTAGAAAGACATATTAAGTAGCAAATAAGAAACATGAGTTGAAATAGAGAATGCAGAAGAAAGGGAAAGGCTTTATATTTTAGTACTGTTAACACTTTTTCTCTCTGGGGGGAACAAGGAACCTTACATTTCTATTTTTCACCAGGCCCCACAAATTATGTAGTCGCCCTTGTCTGTACTGCTTGAATTTGAATACACATGTGCCACATTTGTGCATTAGAAAAATGGGTTTCTTTTTATCACACCCCTTTCATTCTTGTATTTCATAAAAGGAAGCTTTATGCTATCTCTTACTTAAATCATCAAAGATCTGTTTAAAAAAATAGCATAAAAATAATGATAAGATCCAAGGAAATAACAGCTGAAAGAAGACAGGTACCCAAATGAAGAAATATTTTTAATAAGCAAAGGCAATATCTCTATTATTATTCCAGCTCGTTTTCTTCGTGGGCAAACATTCTCCTTGATTTATAGCACTAGACCACAGTCAGCACAATGAAATTAAACAAGAATAATATGTCAGATTAAAAAACCCAAACCCAATTTTATGAACTCAGTTCACAACAGCTGCACTGTCAAAGTAACTATTTATACTCTCAAGGGCCGTGGATACAAGGTCATCTGCACCACCAGGGATGCTTGCCTCGGTTAGTATACATATAAATCAACTCAGGAGATGTGGAAGGCATCTAGAAGTTATTTACAGGGATAACTTCTTGGAAAATTAATGCCAAAAGAACTACCCATGTTTTATTAACTAGCATGGTATCCACATGATATCCCATAGTTACAATGACTGAACATCTCTATTCAAACTGAAGGTGGTATTATTTTTATTTTTACCTCTTATATTTTTAATATTACTAATCATGTATAATTCTTTGAATTTTCAATAGACGTACTAGTTCTTAACAACTAAAAATTAAAATTAATTATACTATAAAGGTATTATATGCTTAGTTAAAATTTTCTATGTCACATTTTGCAATAAAGTTTCTCAGATTTAAATGCTAATAGGAGATTCAAGTTGTTTATACTTAATGAAATAACAAAGCAAAAGGAGAAAGTAAACTAAACCCTAGTACTAGTAGGTCTGCTGGAGCCAATTTGTGTGAAGACTGTGATTCTTTTAGAATTTTAAAAACTTTTTTTTCTTTCTCAGAGGGTTGTGAAAAAAGAGTTAATGTAAGCTCCAGAAGTCTTGCCTAATAACCAAAAGAATGCTCTGCATAAAATATTCTACAGAAGAAGGTGGTAACAGTGAGTTGAGGGGAGCTGATGGTTGGGCACTGAGGTGGGAGAAAAGTATGCTTTTCATTATATATAACCAGATGTACTTTCGAACTTTTTAAAAATCAAATGCATAGTCTCAGTAAATTAAATTTCTTTAAAAATAAAAAATGAAGACAATTCTTGCTCTGCATAATGAGTCATTCAATAACTAATTTTCAAAAGTACCATTGTCGGGAAAAAAAAAAAGTACCATTGTCTAAAGTTGTCCAGTTAGCTTTATGGGATGATTAAATGTGGACCTTTTCGGGGGACATATGGAACTCAGAACACAAAGCCACACTTCCATGAAAACCTGTTATTAAACTTCAATCATTGTGGAACTGAGTACAAAATATTAAAATTTTCTCTATTTAGAAGGGCAGTGGATCCATAAATTAGAAATACTTATTTTAAAACAGGCTTTGGGAAAATCTCTTACTGCAAAGCATTTCTGTTTTGAATCTAGAACTTGGTATTTTTTTCTAATGATTTCTTTGTTGCTACAAAAAGATTTTCTGAACACCAATGTCAAAGCCTTAAAGCCACAATGAAAATTATTTTTCCATCTCTATTCTCACCATCAGAAATCTATAAAGATGCATTAAACTGAGAGAAAATGTCCCGTATTCCCCAGTATTCTCCCATGTAAAGGGGGAACAGGCTATAGAATCTGGTCTGTATTTTTTTTTTATTCTATAAAAAATGGGGCCTCAATCTTTTGGGAGGTAACATACCCTTTTCAGATGGGGATGAAAGCCATGGGCCCTCTTTTCAGAAAAATCACAGATAAAAAAAAAAGTCAGAGGTTTGCAGGTTTCTCAGTAGCTGATCCATGAACTCCCCTGGGCTCATGGGTCTGGGTTAGAAGCACCTGTTGAGTCCCATTCCTCTTTTCTGACTGCACACATAGACCTATCCACCAATGGACTCAATAAGTTATTCTATTATTACAGAGCACATTATCACTTGCATCATATTATTTTTCAAATCAGCCACAAAGAAAAGTAAGATAATATCTTTATAAAACAAACTTTAAAATTTTTAAATCACAAAATAGCCAGATTTATGGTGAAGTTAATACATTTAGAATTTATTTACATTAAATATTATAAAAATAAAAAGAGGCAGACCAAGATAAAATATTTGCAGAAATTATAACCAAGGGTTATTGTCTGATCAAATAAAGCATTCAAATAGATCAATCAATAAATGCCAATGTATGTATAACATGTCTTAATAGAGGAAATATAATCAGTAAAGAAATATGTAAGAAAATATCAACCACCCCAGCAGTAATCAAAGAAACACAATGACAATAATGTTGCCTATTACAACGAAAAAACTATATAATGATTATGTTGGCTACCACTAGATATAATAGGTATTCTCCGATACTCTTTAAGGTTCAATAAAAGCTATAGAAGATAAATGTGATCGTATTTATCAAGAGTCATCAAAATTTTCATTCCTTTCAAATTAGTCATTCTTTTTCTGGGAATTTATCCCCAGAAGTGATTCTCAAAGTATAGTTTAGGGGCAGCTGGGGGCTCTCAACCCAGAGGGCCTGAGTTCAGTACTCTTTCGTTATAATACTAAGATATGACTCTCCACGTTCCCTCTCATTCTATCACAGGGCACAGTGGTGTTTTCCAGGAGCTGCATGATGTGTGGCGACACCATTGCTATGGCAGGTAAGAGAATGTGGGCTTGAAGGATGGTGGGATTTGGGGGTGATTTTGTACCTTATTCTCATACTTTTAATAACCAGACCACATAAGCAACCTCAAATCACAAAGCTACAAATAAACCACATTCACTCCGTC
This sequence comes from Cnephaeus nilssonii, assembly GCF_951640355.1. Taxonomy (NCBI): domain Eukaryota; kingdom Metazoa; phylum Chordata; class Mammalia; order Chiroptera; family Vespertilionidae; genus Cnephaeus; species Cnephaeus nilssonii. The sequence goes on from NC_137081.1 coordinate 44,928,486, forward strand.
TCTAGAGCACTGATTGCCATTATCACTCAAATCTGGCAGAGACCCCAATTCGGAAACAGAATGTCTATATGAGAAAAAGAAAAATTATGCTAAGAAATTTAACACAGACTAGTAAGGAACAAACATATTATTCAGTCATAGAGCAGAGCCTTAACACAAGGCAAAGATGCCAACCAGGTGTATGCCGAAGCAGCAAGTGCAAAGAGACCCGAGGATTACCAAGGCCCACTGCCCCGAGACAAGAGTTCTCAGGCCTGGCTGCCCAGTAGACCCATCTGGGGAGCCGTAAGAAGCTACTAATGAGACATATCCAAAAAAATATTGCTAAGAGCGATGCCAAAGAGTTTATTGCCCAGGTTTTCTTCTAAGAGTTTTATGGTTTCAGTTCTTACATTTAAGTCTTTACTCCATTTTGAGTTTGTTCTTGCATAGAGTGTAAGAAAGTGGTCTGGTTTCATTTTTGTCCACTTTTCCCAACACCATTTATTGAAGAGACTATCGTTATCCCATTGTATATTCTTGACCATGTAAATGTGGGTTTATTTCTGGGCTCTCTATTCTGTTCCATTGATCTACATGTCTGTTTTTATGCCTGTTTCATGCTGCTTTGATTACTATTGCCATATAGTATAGTTTGATATCAGGTAGCGTGATACCTCCAACTTTGTTCTTCTTTCTCCGTATTTCTTTGGCTACTTGGGGTCCTTGGTAGTTCCATATAAATTTAGGGGTGATCATTTCATAAGATATATAAATGTCTAATCAGTATATCGTACACCTAAAACTAATATAACATTGTATATCAACTGTAATGGGAAAAAAAATTTTTTAAAGAAACTACTGATGCCCAGGCCCCATTCTGGTTACATTGGACTAGGGAGGGCCCACAGATGGGAATTTTAAATAGCTTCGCAGGTAATTCTAATGTGGAATTAGTTTTGGGAACTATAACTAGAAATGATGAAAGATACCAAAAAGTTCTTCTTGCCTTGCCTTTCAAATAATATATTATGATACAATATGACCTGTTGCCCTATACATTTCCTTTCCATTCACATAATTTGTGTCTCTGCCTTCTTGAATTTGCAAACCAAAAAGAGGGAGGGGGGAGGTGCTAAACTTTTCAATTCATCAGGCACCTAAGTAATTGATCAATGTTACCTTGGACCGCTGTGGTCAGAAAAGCAGGATTTAAACAATGGTATCTTTATTTTACAGACAGATGGCCCAGGAAGCTGGAGAGCTTTCCAAACAGTCCTCCAGAAACATTGGGTTAAACCAAGAATAGATCAGAATTTCAGGCCAGACCACTGACCACATCAATAACCTTTAGAAAGTCTGTCTTGCATTTACTGTTCGGGCTAGACAGCTCAAAACGGAGGGGTCAGAGAGATCAATCCAGGCAAGACTGCAGGAATTCCGAAGGGCTGCCTTTGTGACAGGATTTCCTGCTGCTCCTTCCCTGGTGTCAAACGCCCTGCCCCAGTGACTGTGCCCTAACCTCTCCTCCTTGGCAGCCAGAGACCTCGCAGGGAATGGAATTTGGCCTGATGAGAGCAGGAAAGTCCCATGACCACAGAGCTTCCTACACATAAAGAGCTTAACAATATCCCCAGTCCACACCACGAGTTCCTTCTGAAAGTCTCAAGTTCTTAAAGTTTTCTCAACTCGAACTGCCTTTGCCTGCGGGACCCATTAAATCTTAGAGCGGATTTCTCCAGATGATGACTGAACAACAAACAAATCACAAAGCCAGGCATTTGGAAATACAACACATGACTCCCTCAGAGGGCAGGCGGACAGACCCCTAACCAAACCCCGCAGGACACACACACACACACACACACACACACACACACACACACCCGCCAATCCAGGAGGCAAAGGCCGAATGCAGAGAGAGAAAGCCGAGCCTCTTCTGTGTGGTCAGTCCCTTGGGATGAGGCTGCTCCAGTGCTATAATTTGGTTAACTGACCCCAATCCTTTAGGGAAGCTGAAAAACAGCCTTGTTAGCCACACAAGAATTCAGAACCAGATCTCTTGGGGTGGCATGCTATGCCCCCGGTGGAAATGACTCTCTCCCTGCCCGCCACCACATGTCCTTCAGCACACTGATCTTCCTCATGGTGCTTTCCAGTTCACCTTCGGTCAGGGTGATTTGTATTGATGCCTGTCTGTCTTCACTAGATTGTGAACCAGACGGATAGACAGGGTGCATCTTGCCCCTCCACATGGTGGGAACCAAGTATGATTGTTGAATATGACAGAAGCTTCTCAGAGATGAAATGGTCAAAGTGGCATCCATTAAGATTGAGTCGAGCGGCTCTTCAGCAGGCAGAGCCCACCCAGAATGTTAGCTGAGACACTGAAGAGGGCCACTGCCAGACAAAAGCAGGGGAGAGGGTGGGTGTGAGGCGTCAACAGCGTGCTGGCGAATGCACAGCCACAGAAGGAATTTCAGAACCTCTGTTAATAGAACCTCCTAGAAGACCAGGGTATCCACTACACGCTCCTGAAACAAACACCCAAATGAGCATCAGCTGAGGAGCGACCGCTGCTCACAGCACCCCACCAGCAGGCCTACCGGCAGCATCTGGGCATTCCTGGCACCTGCCAGCCGAGCCTTGATCTGCCAGACCCCCTGATCGTCTTCTGAGAAATAGTGAGATCATAGCTGCGGAGCTGGTAGGACGTCAAGTCATCAATAATGTAGCAGAATTCCCATAAACAGTAAGGACTTCATATAGTCTGAAAGCGGCAGGCAAGACACCTACTGGGCGCCCACAGGGTGAAATACCATCACTCTCAATCTGTTTCCCTACCCAAAATTCATTTTTAATACACGCCATTCAAATAGGTCACCAGATAAACACATCGACTTAATGCAAATGTGGTAAATGTGACTCTGCCTAGTTATGAGCAACTATCTTTGTTTATCTTCTAGAAACATATTTAAGATCATCAGGCTAAGCAAACATCCTTCACAATCAGAAAAAGATGAGCTGCCCCCTGCCTGCCCCCCCTCCACATGCACATCACAGATAAAAATGAAATCTAATTATGTCGGTGCTGTGCAACATATTCAGATCTGGTGGAACATAATTAGAGAAGCCAGAGATGCTTTCGAGTATAACTCCTCAGGCCAAAATGCAAACGGTGGCAGGTAACGCTTCCCCACGAAAGAATTCTTTAAAAACCCATTCTGACCTTGTAGGGCATACGTCCTTCTTTTCCTGTCTCTCAGAGCTCTCAGACATCCAGGGAGGATCTGTCCTTTATTTGGACAGCAAAGTGCATCTCCATCGTCGATGATTCCCTGACTGTATCTGTTCCTGTTCAGAGGATCTCAGACCATGGAGAGGAAACTGGTGCTGCTGGTTCTCCAGGGAAACTCGGGGAAGCAAAGGCAATCGGAAAAGACTTCCTCTATATAATTTTTTTTTTCAATTTTAGTTTCCTCCTAATAACTTCACTCCCTTCCTTTCTGGATTTGGACCACTTTGTCACTTCACGGAAAAGCGTGAGGACAGAGGAGTGAGACCCTGGCGCAGACACGTAGGTCCCACTCATGGAAGCAGGCTTCCGCTCGGTTTAAAAGAACCCGAACTGCGAGGAGAGAGGCGAGAGAAGCAGCCAACAGGATGTGTGTGGCTGGAGTTCCTGGCACAAAGTCTTGGCTTTCATGTTTATTTTTGGATGTATTTTTCTTGGCCTTTTGATGCAAATTTCTGGCCTGGGAAGTAACCCTGCAGGACAAGATCCTAAGTTGCCAAAAGTAAGCACAGGCTTCTGACTTGGGAGAGCTTCTGGGCTCCACAACTCCTCACTGGAGGGCGTGGGTCCCTGTGCACTCTCAGGCAGGCAGGCAGGCGACTGCCTGTCTGAGGATGGATTCTGCAGTCCTACCTCGGTACCCGGGACCACTAAGCAGGCACCTAAAATGCCAGCCCACCTGCAAAGCCTAGCAGTAATGTCACAGTGAAAGAACCTGAAATTGTTTGCATGCTCAAGGGAGCAATAACACCCACCCAAAGGACTTCTGAGATTTTGGCATTCTGTGATATTATGTTTTAAGTGTTTGCCTTTAATTTTTCTGACAGCCCAAGACAGATAGGAACATCAAGCCTATTCAAGCAGGAGCAGATGCCTCTGAAAGATATATTATTCTAATGCGGTTTTTAAAGCACATCAGCAAAGACGAAGCTGCTGTCATCTCAATAATTCCTATTCTCATAGTGGCTTAAAAATTATTAATGGAAAAGGGCTTTTTTTTCTTCTCCTTATATAATCCAAAAGAGGCAGTAAATAGAAATAATTAAAAAGCTTTACAGTCCCACAACTGCCAACACATCTGGGAGAATCGAGACAAAAAAAGAACTCTGAAAATTAGGGACTAGAGATAGATGTAAAACGTTTCTTCAAGAATATTCACTGCTCTAGCTGGGTGGCTCAGCTGGTTGGGGCACCAGAAAGGTTGCAGGTTCGATCCCTGGATGGGGTATGTACGATAGAAACCAATTGATGTTTCTATCTCACATCTATGTTTCTCTCCCCCCCCCCCCCCCCGCCACTTCCTCTCTCTCTAAAAAAAAGTCAATAAAAACATATCCTCAGGTGAGGACAAAATATATATGTGTATATCCTATCTAATAAAGAGGGAATATGCTAATTGACCACCACCCACTCACAAAGATGGCGGCGCCCACAGCCACAAGATGGCGGCGCCCAGTTCCCTCAGCCCCGCTGGGGTGGCAGGTGCACGGCATGGCTGGGCCCACCCCGAGGCAGGTGCATGGCATGGCCAGGCCCACCCCCAGGCAGGTGCAGCTACTCCGCACACTTGCCTCCGGAGTCCCCCAGTCCCTTCAGCCCCCCAGCCACTCAGGGCCAGCCCAAGGCGCAGGCAAGCCTCGGATGGCAGCTGCCCAGCTGCCCAGGGCCGCCCGAGGCTCAGGTAACCAGGGCTGACCGAGGCTTGTGCTGCCAGCAGTGGCAGCAGCAGAGGTGTGATGGGGCGTCGCCTTCCCCTGATCACCGGGTCGCCTCCTGCCCCTGAGGGCTCCTGGACTGTGAGAGGGAGCAGGCCGGGCTGAGGGACCCCCCTCCAGTGCATGAATTTTCATGCACCTGGCCTCTAGTGTATATATATATCTTAGAAATATTCTTGCTTACAAATTGCTTTTTTTTCCTAAGACAGAAACATGAACTTACCTCTTATTTTTCCCATTCAGCTTTATATCCCATAAAGCAGATTTTTTTCTCAGTCAAAATATTTACTGAGGCCACAGATACATTTGGGCAATAAACATACTTTATCAAGCATTACTTCTGTTACAGAGAACAGACTGGTGGTTGCCAGAGGCAGGAGGAGGGGGGTGGATCAAATGGTCAGAAGGAACCAACTTCCAGTTATAAAATAAATGGTGACATATAATGTAAAGCATGATGACTATGGTTAATTATGATACTCCATTGTATATTTCAAAACTGCTAAGAGAGAAAAATCTTAAAAGTTCTCATCACAAGAAAAAAATTGTAACTATGTGTGGTGATGGATACTAACTAGACTCATTGTGGTGATCATGTCTCAATATATACAAGCATCAAATCATCATTTTGTACAACTGAAACTAATATAATGTTATAGTCAATTATAGATAAAAAATAAACATTTAAAAGAATCGTTACACCTGAGCAATGATTCTCTGTGACATGGTTTGCCTTGGTTAAAATCAAATCACAATAGTGTGATAAGAAGTTTCTGGGTAACAATTACAGCTTTTATTGTGACATGGATCAGATTATAAATTTAAAATATTGCTTTTACTTTTAAAGACTGTAGTTTTATTGCTGTCTTTAAACTTCCAAATAATTTATTAACAAACATATATAATATGTAATTATTTTGAACATGCTCAAACAGGGTTCACAGCAAAGGAAAGCTTTTGTCCAGAATGATGTTCGTGCCATTGAAGCACAGGTAAGCAGGTGGTAGACCACTAGCTCAAGGGCCTCTTGGTCGTATCTTTAATGGATTTGTTCAAGCGTGCCTCTCTAGTCTACTTCTCTGAACACACTGGACTCATCTCCTCATTCCATGTCCTGTATTTGGAACAGTCCATGTAAAGAAGCCCAAGCATGCTACAAAGCTGAAAGCATCTTTATGCAGACACAGCACTGGACAGAAAGTCAGAAAGAAAACAAAAAAATTCCTCACTTGTTGTTCTAACCATTGAAAACCTTCTTATACTATATGTGCTGAGAAGAAATTCATGGAATTGGACAACAAATCAGTCTTTTATTTATTCTAAATGCCAATAACAATCATAAATACCCACAATCTTGGATCAAATATTAATAAGTGGTTTAAAACTGCCAAGCCTACACTTCACGACTTTGCCATTTCACCTCCTTCCTGAGGGTATACAATGCCACCAGTGCCAAAGAGTTTGAATTATAATTGCCTCAAGAACTAAAAACGATATTCCAAGACTTTTAAATTAATTTTCTTCTGAATGAAATCCAGAAACATAACTATCTATTCCCTTCCTCTCTTCTTCCCTCCCTTTCTTCTTCCCTCCCTTCCTTATTCCCTTCCTCTCCCTCTCTCTTTTGAGATGCTACTGAAAAATGACATATTTTATACCCTGGTTAATATATTTTATTAAGTACTAATATCAAAGAGGTGTGAAAAGAGGGAAGCATTATTGAACAACTCAATAAATTTCCTATAATTCACTTAAGCTAAGAAAATATGAGCTAACTTTAAGATGGAACAACCCAGCACCCTCAGATCCAACCACAAATTGGCAATTGAAACTTGGAGGGGAAAAAAAAGTTGTTTTCATTAGAAAAGGTGTAGGGTACAAAGAAAAGCATGAAGCTGCTACCTCAGTTATATTTTGGGGAGTATTTATTTAATTTTATGCATTTGTAGAAACTATTGAATAATTCTTCCAATCAGATTTTTTTAAAATAATCTGGGTGCTAATAATTTGACTTACAACATAATAGACAATATAAACCAAGAGGTATTTGGGAAATTGAATAGGAGTCAAAATCTCACATGGAGTTCTGAGTGTATATCTACCAGTGGAGAGCCCGGGAAATTGGCCTTTGGTCAGGAAAGGAAGCAGGATTCCCAAGTTCTGTGCTGCCATTCAAGTCCAAGTGTAAGATTTAAAATAGACTATTTGTTCAGCCTATTAAGAGCTATTTTTAGACTGTGCTACCTGTTAGTAGTAGGGACCACAATTTTCAGAGTTAGAAGAAGTAACCAGATTCCTGATTCTCGTGTTTGACAAAAGTAGGTGACATCAAGGACATAGACAAGGATACAGCTAAATATAAGGTTGCTGCCATATAATGGGCCGACCATGGCATTCCTCAGAAGTAAATAACCAGGTGAGGTGAACATGCACATTTAGACCCATGAGGCAGCTTATCCAATATTTACTATTCACAGCCTATGGCCTAACACAGAGCTCCTTCCCTTGCTGACAGGAGAGGCACTGTCCAGCTTACCTGTCTACTGCTTTCTTCCTGCCTTCTCACAGTTTGGTGAGGCTTCTACCTGAATTCTGAAGCTATGTAATCCCTCCGTTCATGATATTTCCCTTTTGGTATTTGGCTGACAGATTTGCTAACAGATAATATTTACCAGTGTAATAAATAGCTGAATTATAAACTAGTCAATGCCATGAAGAGAAAAAGAGAAAGAAAAAAGAGCCCTGAACGATGTGGCTCAGCGGTTAGAGTGTTAGCCCACGCAGTAAAGCGTCATGGGTTTGATTCCCGGGCAAGGGCACATACCTGGGTTTCAGGTTCAATCCCAGGCACTGCTCAGGATGAGTGCAGGAGGCAACCAATCAATGCGAGTCTCTCACATAGATGTCTGTCTGTCTGTCTGTCTGTCTGTCTGTCTGTCTGTCTCTCTCTCTCTCTTTCTCTCTCTTTCCCTCTCTCTCTCTCTCTCTTCCGTCTCTCTCCCCCTCCCTTCCACTCGGTCTGAAAAGCAATGGAAAAAATATCCTCAGGTGAGGATTAAAAAAAGAAAAAGAGAGAGAGACAAAGAGAGAAGAGAGCCTGATTTGGGCAGCTGTAAAAGATGTTTATGGAACAACTGAGGAAATTTGAACTCTAGAGTGGGTGTTAGATGATATTAGGATATTGTTACTTTTACAGGTGAAATAATGGTAAAGGTATGTAGCAGAATATTCTAATTTTTCAGATTACATGTTGAATATTTAGGATGAAATGTCACAATGTCTGTCATTTACATTAGAGTGGTTCCAAAAACAAAAACAAAAAACAAATATGAACCAAATATGGCTGTATGTTAACATTTGTGGAACTAAGTACAGGTATACAGGTGTTGATCATATTATTCTTTTTTATTTTCTGTTAGGTTTTAAAATGTTTTTCACTATATATTTTCAATATTCCCAGGTAGCAACTTCTCAGGAACTGCCTTCACAGCCTGAGGGCTCCTAATTACAATAAGTTTTTAATATTTCTCCCAATCACCATCAGCAGTTTGAATCAGTCATCCCAGACAGAAAGCAGCTATAATGACATACATCACAGGTAGGACGCTTTTTTGTTCTTAAACCGGTTTTCTGAATTTCCTTTTGGGAACAGACTTTTTCAGTTTACCTTTTAAAGTGAAAGATCCAAAAAATGGCTTGTTTGCCTCAAGCTTGGTCCATTTTAATTGACAGAAAACCTCTCCACACACACCTCATGCAAACCTACTTCAGCTTTGCCTTCCTAAAACTAGCTTTTGTCTCTGAACTTTACAGAGCGGCTGGAGCTCTTTAATATTTTCTAAGGGAAGCATTTCAAACAAGTAACCCCGCAATTTATTCACTACTGCCAAGAATAAAAGTAACAGGTTTCACCACCAAGGCCCTCCAAGGCTTTGCAGGACTTTTAAGGCAAAGCATCACTCATTCGCCGGCAGGCTTGCTCCCTTAATGCATCTGTCATTTGTTTGGCTCTGGAGGAAACGATTTGATTACACAAAATTCTTTTTAGATCAATTTTAAAATCTTAGCCACAAGTGGCGAAGCCTGCCAGCTCAATGGGTTAACACTTGGACACACTGAGCCCAGGACAAAGATAAGGAACAACCGCAGGTTCAAATCAGAAGCTTGAAGAACTGAAAAGGAACGAGCGTGAAAGATGCAAGGCTTAGCTGGGCCTTTCTAAGTGCTCCCCTTGCCATTGCTGTAGATGATGATTTATTCCCCACACTTCTTAGAAATGAGTGCAATACCCTAAGGGGCACTGGTAAGCAGCGGTAAATGCTAACGCCACCAGGACCGGTTGCATCCATCCACTGCTGTGCCACCTAAGCATTTTGAAGTTGGCAACTAACCAGACATCTTTATGTCCCTCATTTCTCATACCTTATTATGGGGCACATCGTTTTTTAAAAGCATTTAGATGAAGCAGATGTTAACCCCATTCATTCCACTTAACCAGGGAATATGTCAACGATGATTTTTAAAATGCAAAAGAAAATGTCAAAGTATTTTGTTCCCTGCTTAAGAACACATCTGTGGAAGAGGAGGGGAGAAATACATAAAACACTCTATGGTCATTCAAGAAATAATTATAAGGTATGTCAAACTACAGAAAATTGAGCAAGCACTAAATTTAAAAAAGAAGAAGAAGAAGATGCCTTGTGTCAAAATGGCTTTTTCACTCCCTCATTTCAAAAACCAGTTTTGAAATTAAATTCCATCCACCAGCTCAGAACAGAACACATTAAGGCCCGACTGTAATGCCATTATCCACATGGCAGCCCCCCTTTTCCCCCACAACCACAGTAATGGACAAAGAAGCCTTGGGGCTCACCTCCCAGAGAGCCTTGAAGTCCTTCTGCTCGATGCGGAGCAGTTCGCTGCTCTCCCTGGTAACGATGGTCGCATGGCGGGGAGTGTTGTCCAGAATGGACTCTCCAAAGGCCGTTCCAATTCCCAGCGTACAGATGGTCACTGCATCCTGAGAATCCCCAAAACTGGTCATTAGAAAATTAAACATTTAATGGATGGGTGAGTTGTCTTTTATTTGAATTGAAGTATAATTTGTATACAATAAAACACTTGATTTAATTGCACAGTTCAATAAGTTTTGACCCAAAGCAAGACAGAGAAACATTTCTATCACCCAAGAAAGTTCCACCATGCTTCTTTCCTTCAAAACCCTCCTTTCAGAGGTGATGGGTTTATTCCTATCACCGTAAAGGAGTTTTGCTGGTGTTAGAACTTCATGTGAAAGGGATCAGACAATATGCCCTCTTTGATGTCTAGCTTCTTTTGCTCAACATAATGTCTGTAAGACTCATCCAAGTTGTTGCATGGACCCGTAGTTTATTTTCCCTTTTACTGATGAGTACTTTTCCATTGCCTGGAGATGCTACAATTGGCTTGTTCATTTTCCTACTGGTGGATATTTGCCTTGTTTCTAGTTTGGGGCTGTTATAAATAAAGCTACTAGTAATAATCCCACACAAGCCTTTTTGTGGACAAAAAGACTATTTTTGTAAATGACTTCGATCTGCTTTAAGAAGGGAGGGGAAATCTTTTAAAAACAAACTAAGGTCTTTAGTGAGAAGGAGCAGTTACAATACTTAAGTAGGAAACTGGGATGCTGTTTTGTCGGTCTGTCTTGAAGAGATGAGGAAACGGAGGATCGGAGTGGTTGATTCACACAGCCCTAGTTCACGCAGGTATAACGAGTAAAGCAGTCAGGTCCTAACCACTGCTCTCGGACTATAGATCCTAAGCTTTTTGTATCATGCTGCCTCCTGCAGCCACAGCAGAGTAAACACAGCGTCTGATTAAGTGCAGGATGGCTAGTTTATGAAATGTTGTGAATCAATGATTTAAAAGTTTCTTAAGGTGTACAAAAAAAGTAATTTACTCTCTGCATGCAACATCAGTGATAATATTGGGATTTAATCCTAACTAGTTTCAAATAATACAAACAGCCACTCAAAATCACCTGGACATTAATTTTGCCAGGCATTACCGACCAAGGGAGATACACAAGGGTAATCCTGAGTTAGAAAGCACAGCTTTCCTTTCATGCATCTAATACACCATAATAAGCAAATGTTGTTAAGATCAACTTAGTGACTCCATAATCACATTACTAAGGCAAATGCCCATAGAATCCAGTTCCTTGAACCATAGCAAATTGCTTCTGCACAGATATTACCATATAAAATTGTGTTCAGAAAAATGAAATCAATAACATCTCAGAAAAGAATAAAAGATTAGGGGAGAACTTAAGAACAGCCTGCTAATAAATTTTCCAGAAAGTCAGTTGCAAACAAATTCAACCAGAAACATATCCTGAGAACTGACATGTCAATAGTCAGCAATAGCATGGTACGTTGGAGTAATTTTCAAATTCTAATAAAAGCACAAGATGGATTATGATAAATCACAGACCTTCATGAATTCTCTAGCGTATCAGGTTCCTTTGAGAATGCCATTAGCTTACTTCATTTTATCTTCTGAACCCTTCAGAAAGGATTCTGTTGCCTACTCTCTACTTTCCAGGGTTAAATTTTATTTTAAGACTTGACAGGGGTGGGTCATAAATATTACTCCTGCCACTATCCACATAACAAATATCTAAAGTCGTCCACAAAATCTAATGCAAAAGTACAATAAAGGCCACCTGAAAGAAAATATTTACAGTGACACAGAGACTGAAGAACGAAAGCAGCACCTACTCAGGAAATATAAAATATTAACAACATTGCAGGGCTGGTTGAGAGCCGACCATTGAATCAGGAGCTCAGGGTTGATTTCCGGTCAGGGCACGTGCCTGGGTTACAGGCTCGATCCCCAGCAGGGGGTGTGCAGGAGGCAGCCAATCAATGTTTCTCCCTCATCATTGATGTTTCTATCTCTCTCTCCCTTCCTCTCTCTGAAATCAACAAAAACATACTTTTAAAAAATATATATTAACAATAGTAAAGAAATGTCCTATTTGGGGATAAGATGGCAATTTATTTTAAGGTCTTTCAAATGTGAAATGAAGATTTAAAAACTTGAATGTCTATAATATATGAAGGTGGGTTTAGCAGATGCTGCTGGAGTCCTGCCAGATGCCCCCACCCCTTTCCCTGTCCCCTCCCTCGCCCATCACTTAGCTTTCTGGATGGTTGCCTTTCACACCTATGCATTGCTCCACCTGAGGGCAGAATGCTGGGCAGTTAATACCTGGACAATACACCCTCCACCAAAGAAGCATGAGAGTAGGAAGATTAAGCACCCTGGCTTTCTAACCCTACACAGTTTCTTAGAGGGTCCCCTGGGGAGTGAGCTCAGTTGCCCACAGTGGAAATCCTCTTATCAACACTTTTATTGACTTTCCTTCATTTCTTATCTCAATTCCCTACTCCTTTATAATGCTTCCCAGAGTCATGTCCAAAAAAAAAAACAACACCCACTTAGGGCCAATCATTATCTCCAGCTCAGCTTCTGGAGAAACCCAAAACAAAGTGTGGGTTAGCCAAACATGGCTGAGAGTCCCGAGTTACACTGAGCCCTCCAGGGAGGCACTGGTCAAACCAGCATTGCCAAAGAGACTTGCATAACAGGGACAGAGACCAGCTCATCGCTTACTGCTTTGCATCAGACACATCGTAAGTGCAGTATCCCTTGGGTGACACATGGGAAGACTTCACTGTGCTAGTAACGCGTACTGGGTCTCTGAGTCCTTCTACTATATAACTGGGGGTGTGGGCTCTCAAAAGAATGGGACGTCACTGATATGTCATCTGGGTTCTTCTCCCAATCTGATCCAGCTCTCTCTCATTTACCATCCACTTGATCACTCCTTCTCCTACCCTCTACAACACTCAATTATCCACTTACCCTTATTAGCACACACCCTACTGTGCATCGACATCCATGCAGATCTCCACATGGGTGAGTATCCTACTATGTGCCATGCACTTGACTATGGTGCCTCATTTATTCCTCACAACAGTTAAGTGAGATGTATTTAAAATGCTTTGCACAGTACCTCATTTGTGGGATGGAAGGAACCTTTCTTATAAGACTATTAGCAGGATTCAATAAAAATAAAATAATATATACACTGAGTTCTGTATGGTTCCTGGCATATGGTAGGCGCTCCATAAATAAAGGGAAGTATTATTTCTGACAGCCATATTTAAGCTATCAAAATTTCTAAAAAGCAAATTATATAAGATGTCCCCAAAAATGTATACACACTTTGAATAATTATAAAGGAACTGTTTACTAAAATACATTTCATTTTCAAAACTGAGTTATCAGCTGTTCAAGTGTGTATACATTTTTTAGGGACACCCTGTATTTTTCTATTATTTAAGTAACAGAGAAGCTCTATATTCATTTCCTGTTAATCTTCCATTAACAATGGCTTTTCAACACTCAAATTCCAAGTTTCTCTGACGCCCAGTTTGGATGTCAAGTGGTTTGAATGATCTGCAAAACACTTCAGCTCTCTGGGGGAGCTTGTATTCAAAGAAACCCTTCTGATGAATCCTGCTGTAAATCAAAGAATCCTTTCGTTCTGCTACTAATCACCCCTTAATTTATCTGCTTTGTATGTCAGAATTATGGTATACTGAGTTTTCATAAAGCAGCATTCTCATATGAGGCATTTTATTTGCTTGTTTCATTATAAAGTACAGCTACGGTATGAAAATGGGAATGGTGCTAAGAAAGCCAGTGATTATATGTCACTGATATCCAAGCTAATAAACATGTGCCTTACAAATAATGTCTATAAGCGTCTACTAAAATCCAACTGACACAAGTTACAGACAGCCTGATGAAACTTAAAATAACAATCAATCAAATAAACATAAGAATTCTCAGTGATAAGTACATTAAGATTTTTTAATTGTCCTATAACTTCAAGGGGTATCTGATCTTTTTATTACATTTTTTTTTTTAAGATTCGACATATTAGTGAGAGCACACGGTATTTGTCTTTCTCTGTCTGACATATTTCACTTAGCATAACACCTTCAAGGTGTTATGAATGGTAGGAGTCCTCGCTGTTTATGGCTGAGTAGTATTCCCTTGTATATACATCACATCTCTGTACCCACTCGTCTATAGATGGTACGTTGTTTTATGTCTTGGCTACGGTAAACAATGCTGCTATGAATGTGGGGGTGCAGATATCATTTCCATTTAGTGTTTTCATTACCTTTGGGTATATTCCCAGAATTCAATTTGCTGGATCACACGGTAGTTCTATTCTTAATTTTTTTTGAGGAATCCCCGCACTGTTTTCCATAGTGGCTGCAATCCCACCAACAGTGCACAAGGGCTCCCCGTTCTCCACATGCACACCAGCATTTCTTATCTCTTGGATGACGAGCACCCTATCAGGCATGAGATGCGTCTCATTGTGGCTTTAATCCGCATTTCCCTAATGACTAGTGATGCCGGGCATCTTTTCATGAACCTGCTGGCCTTTCATATATCTTCTCTGGAGACATGTCTACTCAGTCCTTTGCCCATTTTATAATTGGCTTGTTTTTTTGCGACTGAGCTGTATGAGTTCCTTATATATTTTTTATATTAACCCCTTAATCAGATATGTGGTTGGTAAATATTGTAAATATTGTTCCCATTCCATAGGTTGACTTTTTACTTTATTGATGGTTTCTTTTGCTGTGCACTTATGCATATTTACCTCATTTCCATATTACACAAGAAGAGTTCATCTCACAGCACATGTATTGTTTTGGATACATGATGTGTTAACATTAAGGAACAAATTGGTCCTTCAAGTGTGTAGACCCCAAGACACAAATTTTTACAAGGCAAATATTTTTACAATTTTTATTTTAGGACTATAAGCAATTCTTGCCATTAAGTTTGGTAGTGTTTGTGTTTGTTTCATAGGTTTGAATTTAGTATTGAAATTTATTGAATGCTCCAAGTTATTTTAAAAAGTAAAAATTTAATGGAACTTAATCTCTGACTTTGTCAAGACATTAGAGAGCATTTGCCATCTAAAGGATTTATCGCCAAGCACAAAGGCAAAATAGTTCTAAGTCAAATGTGGATTTTCTAACAAATAGGAAAGACAAGATCTGTTACTTTTCGAGCACTTCCCTGGAATCGGAGTGTTAGACACAGCGTAACAGGACCAGGCACGCTGGCTGCGGGAAGGTGCCCTCAGATGGACCAGCATTGGCCTTGTGATCATTGAACGAGGGAGGCCAACCCTTCAGCAGAGGGCCAGTGTGTGCTGCACTGTAGCTCTGTCTTGCATCCACCCAGACAAAGAATTACATGGCAAAAACACGAATATAGTATGTGGACATATGGTGCAGGATGCTAAATAAACCTGATCGGTTCCGAACAAATAATATGACCTGGGCGTAGACAAGTAGCAAGAGATTACAAACTACCACCGTGGGCTTGGCACCATCCAAGTTTTATTGGCTCCATAAATGTGTTCAGAAAATGTTTCCTGATAACGACAATGTTCTCTGTCTAAAAATAATGGAGTGAGCCCTAACCGGTTTGGCTCAATGGATAGAACGTCGGCCTGCGGACTCAAGGGTCCCAGATTCGATTCCAGTCAAGGGCATGTAGCTTGGTTGTGGGCACATCCCCAGTAGTGGGTGTGCAGGAGGCAGCTCATTGATGTTTCTCTTTCATCAGTGTTTCTAACTCTCTATCCCTCTCCTTTCCTCTCTGTAAAAAATCAATAAAATATGTATTTTTAAAAAAATAATGGAGTGAAATGAGAGTGAATGGAAGAAACAGACAGGCAAAGGCAGAAAGACAGAAAAAGACAGGCCCACAGAAAGGAGAAACCTGCCTGTCCTTTACATTTTATAAACAAAACTAATGCTTAAAAACATCTCTGATGTAGAGATAAAGAGAGGGTAAACAAGAGCACATTTTACTTTGGGGGGGGGGAGGGGGAGGTACCAGTAAAAGATCCTTCCCCAAAATTGGGCTAAGAATGGCCAGAGAATCTCACAGAGACAGGTGCGAGGATGTATAAAATGATGACCAAGGCCAAGTGCTGCTCAGATTCTCTGATCCCACGAAATGGCTGAACAACACTGTTCAACTTCTTGCCCTTTCCAATATGGAGTACATTTTATATGCTAGCACTTCCCTCTTGTGGTAAAATTACAGCATTGCAGGCGTAGCCTTCAACAGCATTTCCCACTCTGGGCAATTAACTTTTCTTTCTGGAAATGGAAGGAAAAAAAAGCACCAGAATCTCTGCTCTATGCCAAGTTTTGTGCTACGTGCTTCATATACACTAACTCATTTAAGATAGAACTGCTATCCCCAACTTATAGGTAATCTAACTTGCCTAAGGTCACAGTAATTAAGTGGCAGAGGGAAGACTTCAAACGTCTGATTTTAACCATTGTGTTTTGCATTAGGTATTTATTTACAACTCAAATGAGATCTGTTAAAGAGATGTAGAAGTTTTAATGAATTAATACACCATCTCATTCTCTATTTTGCAGCACGAACCTGTATGCACCAAACAGCCATCCGAAATTCTACTTTGATATGACTGGAAACATATTATACTTTCTTTGATGTGACGATTAATTTAAAGCCTTATGTGTATCCCGGACTTCAATGTTTACCATGCCCAAAAGGCCCCTCACCTATAAATCTGCAAAGAGCAGGACCTTTTCTCTCTCTCTTTCTCTGTCTGAAACACACACACACACACACACACACAGAGAGAGAGAGAGAGAGAGAGAGAGAGAGAGAGAGAGAGAGAGAGAGAGAGAGAGATATTGTTGCTTAACATAGTGCACTTTATAAGCCTATTTATTATTTTTAAGTTTATTGTTTATAATTTGTACCAATTTTCACTTTTCACCATAAATCTATTCACATATCAATGAAGAAAAAAGTATACCCATAGTATTCATTCTCATGGGAATGTAAAATCTCTGACTTTTAGCCCTTTAAGTTAAATAGACACCCATACAGGCAGGTCCTTGAGAGCAAGAATTCAGCTGTGGGCACCTGAAGGTGTAAGTGCCCTGGTTAAGCTTAGGTAAGAGACTGAGGATAGGGCCAGGTGTCTCTGGGAACTGGAAAGATTAACCCTTAATAGGATATGTGCTGCCAAGTGCAAGTTATGTGAGCCAGGTTGGGACACTTTGGGATGGGGAAGTGGTGTGTGAACAGGTCCTCTACTGGGCATTCTAAGTTTCATGGGGTAAGACAGAGACTGGCCGAGGTAGGAGCAGTGTGTGGGAAGCTCGGGGAGGCATCTCTGACAATTACACAGGCACACGGAGTACGAGTGTTTCTGAAGTAGGTTTTGTTTTATGGAGTAGCAGAATCAATAAGATTTGTAGGAAGATATTTGCAAGGTAGTAATCTTTAAACTTTCATCAAAATTTCCCTGGCCGTGTGGCTCAGTTGGTTGGAGCGTCGTTCCATACACCAAAAGGTTGCAGGTTCAATCCCCAGTTAGGCCATATATGGGAGGCAACCGATTGATGTATCTCTCTCATGTCAATGTTCCTTTCTCTCTTTCCCTCACTCTCCCTCTCTCGCTTCCTCTCTCTCTAAAAATCAATAAAAACATATTCTCGGGTGAGGATTTAAAAAATAAATTAATAAAATTTCATCAAAATCATAGGAGCAGGATAGTCTATGTATAATTTCTCAAAATTCTTATTACAAACATGGTTTCTAGGCCATAACAAAAGAAAAAAAGCACATCGCACCTGCTCCTCAGGATGGGTCTCCAAGAGGCAGGGCCCACTGTCCCCCTCCTCGCCCAGGGGCTTTGGTGTTCCTCACTCCGGGCCATACTTGAAGCCCGGGGCTGTGGGGTAGAAGATTCAGGCAAAGAGAAGACAGGAAGCAGCACAGAGAGTTGGCCGGACTGTGTGAGAGGAAGGTGGCTCCAACCCAGCTCGGCAGGATTTCGTACCACTGTGGGCCTGTTGGAGCCAGAGGCAGACCCACAGGGGAGGCAGGCTCAGCCTGCCCGGTCAGCCTCCCGGCGGGCAGGCTCGTGTTCCTAAACTGACCAGGTGGTGGCCCCAAACAGAACTAGGGGATGAACCCTCTGGCTCTCCACAGCCCATCAGCTTTTTTTCCTCCGTCCTCCCCTTCCAGGAAAGGGCCTAAAGTTTATATGATCAGTCACCAGGGCGTTTGTATTTTAATACTTCTCCCGAGTGTGGAACGGATGGCTTTCTCTGTTAGAATCGTAGGCATCAGTGATTTAAGGGGGCAAAGAGGGTCAACACACCACGACCACCACCCGTGGTACTGGAGGTGCTTGTGACAAGCTCCCTTTGTAGGCCCCTTATAGAGGCGCCAGGCAAATGGAGCACATGCTGGCCACTGCTAAGGGTGGCAAGGCAGGGCCTGATTGGATACAAAAATCATGGTGATTTCCAGCTCTATGGGTCACCACTAGCCATCTTGAGCAGACCACTCATTGACCTGTGACTTGAGCAAAATCTAGCATAGTTGGGACCCCCTAAAAGAGTGGCTCAGACAAAAGCATGCAAGTGAAATGCTTTGTAAATGATGAGAGTTACTACTACTATGCTCGGAGGATATCATCAATAAGAAATGTGTAACCCTCAAAAGAATTCAAAAAGAGCATGCCAAACCAACCATACAGAGAGCAAAAAGCTGTGTTTTCTTAACCCAGTGAGCAAAAACGTACAAGGGAATGATGGGAAGGGACAAAAAGTAATATTGCATTGAAACAGGCAGGAAGGTAATATGAATTTTCTGAGACAAATAAAGTATTTATGTTCTATGTATTCTTGAAAGGTATATATAGTCATATTTTCCTATAACTATATAAAAGAAATAGGGTGATTTTGTTCAGAAAAAAAAATCCATCAAGTCAATATCACCTAATAAATATATAATATAAAAACAGTGTGCCAGAATCTGTGAAGAGTTCTTCTTCATTATGTGTTCCTTATTTCAATTAAAGGCATCGCCATCCACCTGGTCATTCATGGAAAGATCCTCCCTATCTCTCAACTCCCCATAAATCCTATCCACACCAATTCTAACATTTCACCTTTACCTTGTACATACCGTACCTCAATCTCCCTCCCTTATCACCCATACTTACCTACCCCACGCTCTAACCGGAAGCCTTTTGAGGGAATGGAACATGCTCATTTCACTATGTATCTCCTAATCTGAAAGGTGGCGGAAGGAGGGCCCACATCCCACGGGTTTCTGCAGAGTATGAGATGTGGGCCATCCCCTATAGCATGTCTCAGGTGGAGGAAACACCTGTGAGGTGGGCTTGCAGGTGAGAAGCTGGAATCAGAAATGCAGGAGGGTGGCTGCAGGAGCTGTAAAGGAAAAGCTCCTTCTCCCCACATCACTATTCCTTCTGGATGGCAACTGTACAACCAAACTGGTCAAGAACTTGAGCTCTAGGATCACAAAGAATTGGCTCTGATACCTAATGGCTGTGTAACCTTGGGCAAGTCATTTAGCATCTTACTTGTAAAATGAAACTAATGATAGCACTAAATGGGAGAGGGCAGTGTAGTGAAATAATGCTTGCAAAGTGCTCTATGCATTGCTGCCTGTAGTGGGCGCTCCACTACCATTATCTATTCCTGCTCTCTTCTCACCATTCTGGCTCAGCTAACACCCCAACCAGGGGCTGAAACTCAGGGATAAGTGTGAGCATTTATCACCACCATCTCCTCTGAGTTCTGACTCAGGTAAGACAGACGTGTAGGGCAGGTAGAGACTTGAGGAATGAAAACGAAGAGGTAAGCTAGCAAGACACTCTGCCCTATCTCCTTCCTCTTTCCTTAATTCTTAGTCTCTTTTAACTTTTCTCCTCCTCCTCCTCCTTCTCATTTTTTTACTGCCCATGCCCACCATTTTTCCTGTGTGAACAGTAGAAATAACGTAAAATTTGGAGTATGTCAGGCCTTAGTTCAAATTTTAATTTGGTCCAGGAAAAATTATACCTATGTTGCTGAACTCTATTTTCAAGCTCAATTATAAAATAGGACATAAATGCCTAAAGATGCAGTCAGTTAATGTTCACAGAACCCCTAGCACAGTGTGACACAATGAAGGCATTAGCTATGTTGTTACTGGTCTCTAGGAATAGAAATTCCAGGTCTTTTTTTGCTTCTCCTCCCATGGTCCATCACCCAACCCCATTTTTCTCCCATTGGGGAATATGATGGTTAATTTTATATGTCAAGTATGGTAACCAGTTCCTCAGACGGTCTAATTCTGCCATAAAAATATTTTAGATGTGATGGACATTTATCATAAGTAGACTTGAAGTAAAGCAGATTGCCCTCCATACTGTGGGTGAAAGCCTTAAGAGCAAACAGATTTCCCTTGAGATTTCCCAAAGAAGAAGTAATTCTGCTTCCGGACGGCAACACAGAAACTCTACCTGAGTTTCTAGCTTTTAGAGTTCCAGCTGCAGCATCACCTTTTACATGAATCTCCCACCGGTCAGCTTACTCTACTAATGTTGAATTTCCCAGCCTCTGCAACCCCATAAGCCAAATCCTTAAAATAAATCTTCACCTGTCTATTCCCTGTTGGTCCGACTTCTCTGGAGAACCCTAATATAAGGTACTACTCTGACTTGGCCACATCACTAGAGGGCAGAGACCCAGAACCCATTAAAAGGCCAGCTGGATAGAAATCACTTTTTTGTTTCTCCTGTCATGGAATGGGGTACATCCATCTTGCTCATTCTCCTTAGCTTCTTCCTTCCACATGGCTGAAACCATGTCCTGCCCATCAGAGCTGATTAAAAGGCCGGACCCTCTGTCTACCTCCAGCCACTCTCTGGAGTGCTGGAGGATTAGAGGGCAATGTGCTTCATCATCCTTATGTCTTAGTGACTATACAAATCAATCCAGAAAACCTTGGACGCTGAGGGGTGACGTACACTGGGGAGGCAGGAAGCCAGCTTTGATATAAAGTTAATGATTCCAAACAATTTAAGAGATGGCCAAGCCCAGCTTAGGAAAGTTCTCAGCATTGGGTTTGAGGTTAAAAACACAGCTAAAATCTAGAATTAAAAGTTTGTTAAAATTTAAAAAAAAAAGAAAAGCCACAGCTAGCTAATAAAGTGTTACTCAGCTATTCTTTGCTGGGACCGCATGGTGAGAGATAATTGGTCCAGGGCAATAGTCCAAGAGCCCCTGGCCAAATACTATTTTAATACCATCAAAATCTCACACAGCTTTTAACATCTGCTGTGTCAGCACTTCTGGTGTGATTAATCATCCCTTAGGTACATCTGCCTTGCCTTTTTTTAATTATTATTATTCTTTCCTCATCTCTCTTCCCTCTGTTTTCCTTTCCTTCTCAACCTTTTCCTCTTTAATTCTCACATTCTTTCCCTTTCCTCTCTTTCCTCGCCTTTCCCTTTTCAGCTTCTCCCCCTCTCCATCATTATTCATTCAGGACCACCTGGAGAAGCAAGGAGACTCATCCTCCCCCAGGCCTTGTCCCCTCCGTACAACCACACAGGTGAGACGGGGCTAAGGTAAGCATCAGGAGCAGCTCTGAGCAAAAGGCCCAGAGGGCGCCCACCGGGACAGCAGTCTGCAGGTAGAAGGTGGGCAGCTTTGGCATACTTCTTCTGAGTCAATGAGTGCAGCGCAGTGGCTAAGAGTATATATCGTGATGCTGGACTGCTTGGGTTTTAATCTTAGTTCCCCTAATTTCTAGATACATTACTTGGGGCAGGTTATTTAACTACTTAGGGCAGTGATGGGCAACCTTTTGAGCTTGGTGTGTCAAACTTCGCCAAAAAACTGAGCATAACTCGGGTAGTGTGTCACTTTGAGGAAAAAACATTATTTCGCAAATGTTTCATCCTCAGGAGCAGCAAATGTTTCATCCTCGGCATGCGGCCACCTCAGCGGCCGCGTGTCATCAGAAATGGCTACACGTGTCAGTGCTGACACGCGTGTCATAGGTTCGCCATCACTGACTTAGGGCCTTCGTGTGCTCATCTATAACATGAAAACAGTAATATGACCTATCTCATAGGATTACTGTGAGGATTAAAGTGGTAAAAAACAAACAAACAAACAAACACCTGTTAAGTGCTTAGAACGTGGCAGATATCCAAGAAATGCTAGCTAGCTCTTCTCAGTGTTATTGGGAAACTGAGGCAGCTTACAAGAATCAAAACCTACCTCTCACCTTGGCCCTCGCTGAAATCCAAGAGAAACCTGGCCCTGTGAGAGAGGGCAAGAGGGAAGTACCCTCAAGGTCGGGGGGTGGGGATACAGGTTCCAGGCAATCTCTAATGGACTTTCAATGCGTTGATGCATAGAAAAAGTATGCTATGGGTTAAACAGGACTTTGGCCCTGGCTTGAGACTCTAACCATCTAACAATGGGTGTAACACAGGCACCTATATTCCAAACTCCTAATGTCCACCTTACCAAACAGTCTTTTGGGTTTTTAGATAGGTATAACACGGGCATCTCCAATAGGCAAGTAAGTTCCTACAAAATTTAAATCTCAGATTTAGTATGTCATGAATGTTTCTCACAGTTGAAGTGTGCTTCATGTGAACAAGGCTCAGAGCACACTGTATTACACATGGCACTCAGCGACAGGTTGTCCCTTTAATTGTTTCTTTGATTTTTCTTGATAATTTGTTCTGATTTTACAATTAGCCAGTTCTCTTTCCTCTGTGTGTAACTTGAGTCCTGAATATATGGATAGAAAACTTGGACCATTTTCATACTGAAGCTTGATGGTGGCTTCTGGGGGCCATTCTTTTGAGAGTTAAGGTCCGTGGCTCCAAATGGGAAGGTTCTGCACATGTTGGCCACATGGGTTAATGATGGAGCAAGAGTCAGTGCAGACTGGCTTATTTCACTTAGCTTAAGTAAAATAAGCCAGTCAGAGAAAGTTAAATACCACATGATCTCACTTATTTATGGAATATAATGAACAACATAAACTGATGGACAAAAACAGATCCGGAGACAGAGAAACATCGATCAGACCATCAAACCTTAGAGGGAAGGTAGGGGAGGGTAAGGGGGAGAGATCAACCAAAGGACTTGTATGCATGCATATAAGCCTAACCAATGGACACAGACAACAGGGGGGTGAGGGCATGAGTGGGTGGGGATGAGGGAGTAATGGGGGATAAGGACACATATGTAATACCTTAATCAATAAAGAAATTTTTTTTAAAAAGGGTCAGTGCAGATGTGAAAGGAGACTCTAGGTCCAATTTTAAATACTCACAAATATTGTGGGGTGGGGAGGGGAGAAGAACACGAGTTTTATCTTTTAGGATGCCGAGCTCCTCAGAGGTGACTAAGGAAGATAAAGGAAGCCAGCGCTGCACTTTAGGGGGAAATGTCATTATTGGCCCTCCTACATTTTGAAAGATGAGGTAGAGAAACAGGGAGAAATTGTAAGAGGGCTGCATAGACCACATTTTCCTGAATTGCTGGAGCACCTAAAAGGCCACAGGGGGGTCACTTCTAGGACACGGAAAAGTCAGGACGCCAGATGGAGGAAGGCTCTAAGGAGAAACCTAGTAAGACTTGCTTCTCCTTCCCCCTTTGCTCACATTGCACCTTACACGACAGCAATTTATCACACTGCAAATGAATTGTTTGCATTTCCCAACAGACAGCAAGCTTCCGGAAGGCAGGCAAGGGCTCCTAAATTTCATGCTCCAACACCTGGCACCATACTCAAATCACAGAAGACATTCAATGTGTATGTTTCTTGAGTAATTTAATAAAGGAATTCATCAAACACTTGAACCTCATACTAGAGGAAAGAGGAAATAGGTTTGAAATGTAATTTTGAAGGCATAGAAGACATAGGGATAACGTGTCATTTAAAAATAATAATAAGTCCGACTTTAAAAAAGGGGGGGCGGGGAGGGGAATAAGGCATCTTACCTGGTGACTGCTGGTCTCAGATACTTTTACATCCAGAGACCCTGCCAGGACAGCATACCAGTTTGTGCCAATATCACCTTGACGAAATACTGAAAAAGAAACAGTAATATAACTATGCCGGTTTTACCATATGACCTGATAGTTTCTCACTGATAATATAAGTGAGACTTGAACATAGCTAAGCTTATAACTCTTTCTCTACTTGTTCCCACAAGAACATGATATATTTTTCTTTTTCTCATCTATCAACAAAGCTATATCCTATTTATTCAATATTCTATGAAATGGAATTCTATTTAAATGTAACTCATGTTTATAAAGCAGTAATAAGGAATTATAACCCGAGTACCATATAATCCTTTGAATTTAAGAAGAATGATGTTCTATGCAATTTATCTTAAAGACACTTTATTATATTACTAGAGGCCTGGTGCATGAAATTCATGCACAGGGCAGGGGGGTGTTACCAGCCTGCACCCTCTCCAATCTGGGACCCCTTGAGGAATGTCTGACTGCCGGTTTAGGCCTGGTCCCATTGGGATAGAGCCTAAATGGGCAGTCAGACATTACTCTCACAATCCAGGACTGCTGGCTCCCAACTGCCCTCCCCTGCAGGCCTGGTCCCCCCGCCCAACTGTCCTCCACTGCTGGCCTGGTCCCCCCCCAACTGCCCTCCACTGCAGGCCTGGGTCCCCCCAACTGCCCTCCCCTGCAGGCCTGCCCACCCCCAACTGCCCTCCTCTTCAGTCCTGGTCCCCTGCAACTGCCCTAACCCTGCTGACCTGGTCTCCCCCAACTGCCCTCCCCTACAGGCCTGGTTCCCCCCAACTGCACTCTGCTGCTGGCCTGGTCCCCCCAACTGCCCTCCCCTGCAGGCCTGGTCCCCCCAACTGCTCTCCCCTGCAGGCCTGCCCCCCCCCCAACTGCCCTCCTCTTCAGTCCTGGCCCCCCGCAACTGCCCTAACCCTGCTGACCTGATCTCCCCCAACTACCCTCCTCTGCTGGCCCGGTCACCCCTAACTGCCCTCCCTGCTGGACTGATTGCCCACAACTGCCCTCCCCTGCAGGCCTAGTCCCCCCCAACTGTCCTCCCCTGCTGGTCTGTTCCCCACCAACTGCCCTCCCCTACTGGCCTGGTCTCCCCCACCTGCCCTCCTCTGCTGGCCCAGTCACCCCTAACTGCCCTCCCTGCTGGCCTAATTGCCCACAACTGCCCTCCCCTGCAGGCCTGGGTCCCCCCCAACTTCCCTCCTCTGCAGGCCTGGGTCCCCCCCAACTGCCCTCCTCTGTTGGCCTGGTCACCCCCAACAGCCCTCCTCAGCTGGCCTGGTCACCCCTAACTTCCCACAACTGCCCTCCCCTGCAGGCTATTTTGTGGTGGCCATCTTGTGGCAGCCATCTTGTGTCCACATGGGGGCAGCCATCTTAGACCACATGGGGGCAGCCATCTTGTGTCTTGTTGTGACGGTCAATTTGCATATTACTTTTTTATTAGATAGGCTGGTTCTTGGAAAATTATTATTCTAGATAGGGTACATATTAACAAGGTTATTTAACTCAATAAAACCAGACCACTACTCCAATTTCTTAAGTCTATTTCTATTAAAAGCAAAGTGTTCTCTAGAACTGAATGTCTCCTTTGAAGCTAAACAATGAATGATTTAAAAAATTAAAATCTGCTTTAAAAGTTTTAATGATTGTATTATTACTGTCTGTTTTCTTGTTATTTTTTGTTTGTTCCTGCTTCTTGTTTAAATAAATTCACTGCTTTAGGCATTAGGAGTTAACTGCTCCTTGGAAATGACTCTCTTCAGGAATTTCTGAACCTGATTTTGCTTTACTTTTGTACTATCAGAGAGGAAACCTTTATATATTTAGATAGAACATTACTTCCCATATCATGTTAAGACCAGTACTTGGGAAAGTCATTCTGAAACACTGGTTCAAAAATTTCATACAGCTCTAGCCAGTGTGGCTCTGTCGATTGGAGCACCATCCCTGCACCGGAAGGTTGCTGGTTTGATTCCCAGTCAGAGAACATACCAACATACCTAGGTTTTGGGTTTGATCCCCAGTTGGGGTGTGTATGGAAGGCAGCTGATCAATGTATCCTCTCTCTCTCTCTCTCTCTCTTCCTCTAAAATAAATAAGATAAAATCAATAAAGTTCTTTTTTAAATAATTTCATACAAACCCAACAATCCTTTTAAATTTTCTACCTAAATAATCAGATGGAATGATCTGACATTTTAACATTCTTTTCATAGTTAAAGTCAGAGGTCTAGTGACTCAATGAGAAATCACATGAGGACTCCGTAGGACAGCTGGATTCTGGCAAGGCCAGTGCTCCCGGCATAACAACACACCCCTGCGAGCCATACTTAATGTGACAAGCTGCTCTAAACTCCCTGACTAAGGCATGCTGTGGAAAGGCAAAGAATGACAATGGCATCCCACCAAGTGCAATGATAAGCTTCAGATGGGGAATTGATGAGTTTATAGTTGGCTTCTCCAATAACTGCTGTTCCTAGCCTTTGCAAGTGACTTAATTTAGAGTTAGGGCTTTAAATTCTGGCTCCAAAAGACATTATCAGTTGCCAATCAAATTCACATCATATATCATATTAGATTCATTTTGAAAATGGCTTTAAGCCTGGCTGGTGGGGCTCAGTGGTTGAGCATTGACAGACCCATGAACCAAGAGGTCACGGTTTGATTCCTGGTCAGGGCACATGCCTGGGTTGCAGGCTTGATCCCCAGTAGGGAGCATGCAGGAGGCAGCCAATCAATGATTCTCTGTCATCAATGATGTTTCTATCTCTCTCCCCTTCTCCCTTTCTCTTTCTGAAATCAATTTTTAAGAAAAACATATTGAAAATGGCTTTAAGAAACAGAAAACAGAGTTTCATTCCCAAGAGAATGAAATTTCTGATATCAATAATAACAATAATATGTTTGAAAACAGTATGTTTGAATGATTGTTTTAATAGAAGTGTGACTGTGGTGTGTGTGTGTGTGTGTGTGTGTGTGTATACACATGGGAAAACATCTTGAAGGATACACACACAGTGTTAACAGTAATCTCTAGGTTTGGGAATTGCAGGTGATTTTTATTTTGTTTATCTTCTACGTTATCTAGAATGATGTTGTGACAGACCCTGTTGGTTTCCCATCCAGAATCATGCCCTCCCTTTCTCTTACCTAACTGAACATTATATATATAAGAATTATATACAAGTTTCCATCCTCCTTCAAGGGCCAAGTGCTCAGAACAAGAGTTTCTTTCCTAGCTCCAATGGGGTAATAAGGAGATTGGTCTAATTCAATCATGGCAGTCCCATTATCTTTGAGGTGATTGGTTTAGGTATGGGCTTGTGATACAATTCTAGCCAATACAGGAAGTCTGCTGTGGGACTTGTGAAAAGGAGTCACAAGAAATAGTCCTTTAGCAGGATGATTTGCATTAGCATGTAATGCTTCCAACAGCAGCAGCTGTCTTAGATCCATTTGGGACAAGTCTAAGGACAGAGGCCAACACCTGAGGATATATAGCAAAAAGCAACAAACAAAATGATGGGAAGGACCTGGGACTTTAATAATGTCATTGAGCCAACCCTGAAGCCATCCTATCTCAAGACTTCTGGCATGTGAGTAATTGATTTTTCCTCTTACACAAGTAATTGATTATTCAAGCCAGTTGGATGGGAGTGTTTTGTTACAGCATCATAAAGCATCCAACACATAGAAAAGCATTATTTTTTAACGAGAAAATACTTTTATAAAAATGCAGCTAACCATCTTGTTTTACTCTCCCTGTTCCTTATTCACACCTGGAATAGACAATATCACTGAGATTATTTCAAAACATTACTATTAGTTAAGTGATCTTTTATCTTTATTTGAGATCCTACGGACTATCGTATTTTGGGGGATAGAGAAAATAATTATTTGAATTTCTAAGGATACAGATGAATTATGTGAATCAGTATGTTTTTCCAACTCCATCTGGATATGGGCTGACCTGGAAGAGCCATTTACATGCTGTGAACAAAGGAGTTAAGGAAATGCCTACATGAAACTGAATAAACAAAGTAGAGGGAAATGTCAATCTGATACCTTTGGTTGAAGCTCAAATATTTGGCACATAAATAGCCCATGTGCTATCTATCCCCACAGAATAACCACAAATAAGCACAAACTGGACACAAAAGTATACTATTGGAGTTGAGTTTCTTACATGTTATTCCTTTTTCCAGATTCTCATAATAACCACATAAACAAATCTGATGAAGGAGATTTGGGTGAAATTTCTCAAAAGCTTTAACTTCTTTCAGCCGTGTGAAGATTATATCCACATCTTCACTGGATCGCTCCAATGGTCTATAAAGGGGAGACAATGCACAAAAAGCTGTGTTAGCAAGGATTTACTTGAGTCAACATGCATTATTTTTGTTATATTAAAGTTTACAAAACTATTCTAATTACAAGTTTTTCATTGCAAATGTTTATCTAACCTATCCCCATCACAGGTATTTCCAAGCTTTCCTCAATATTCACCTTAAATCATATTTATTGCAGATGGTGTGGCATTGCAATTTATGATTAAAAAATATGTATTTGCCTGGCCAGTGTGTCTCAGTGGTTGAGCATCAACCTATGAATCAGGAGGTTGTGGCTCGGGGGGAGGCGGGGATGCATGCAGGAGGCAGCCAATCAATGATTCTCTCTCATCATTGATGTTTCTATCTCTCTCCCTCTCCATTCCTCTCTGAAATCATATATATATATACATACATACACACACATACACACACACACATATATACATATATACACACACATACATACATATTTGGTCTTTGTCCACTGCTTCTGGTACATAGTTCCTAAAACTTGTAATTTCCTATGTAAGAGCCATAGGGGCATCTTTGGTTATATTTGGTCTTTTGTCCTCAGTTCCTGAAATGCTTCAGAACCATGAAGGTGGAATGGGTGCCTTGTTACTCATAACCAGCCCCCTTCAACTACAACTGAGTTTACATTAATGAGGTGACTTTTGTAAAGCCCCTAAATAACCTAAGGATGGTAGCTGGTTGTCAGGGGAACCACCAAGTGATTAGAGGGTTGGAACTTTCAGCCCTACTTCCCAACCTCCGGGGAGGGGGTGGAGGCTGAAGATTGAGTTCAGTCACCAAAGACAATGATTCAATCAACCATGCCTATATAATAAAGCCTCCATAAAAATCCTTCAACTACTGGGTTTGGAGAGCTTCCAGCTCACTGGACATGTGGAAATTTGGGGACAGCTGGTGCACATGAAGAAAACAAGGAAGCTCCATGCCCTTCCTCCTACCTTGCTTTATGCACCTCTTCCATCTGGATTTTCCTGAATTATATCCTTTTATTAAAAAACTGGTAATTTTTTAAAATAAAAAAACAAAGTAAGCTGTTTTTCCTGAGCTCTGTGAGCCACTCTAGCGATTTAATCAAACCCGAGGAGGACGTGGTGGAAACCTGTTTGATTTATGGCCCATTGGTTGGAAGCACACGTGACAACCTGGTCTTGTGATTGGCATCTAACGAGTGAGAGTTGGGGGTACTTTTGTGGGACTGAGCCCTTAACCTGTGGGATCTAAGGCTACCTTCAGTTAGACAGAGTCAGAATTGACTTGAGTTGAGTTAAATTGCAGGACACCTAGCTGGTGTTTCAGAATTCCTCATATGGTGTCTAAACATTGAAGCCATAGACACAATGAAAAGCAATGTTATCTGTCATTGCTTTTATTGGGTATCTCAGGGAGTAGGGAAAATTCCACTCAGCTATTAATATCTTACCTATCCAACCTCTGTAATTTAACCCTGGGGATAATCCTTCTATTGCCCTTCTTCTCTTGTGAATCCATAATTTCTGAATGCCACATAGATTCTTATCTCCATAGAGGTTATGCCTGGCACTTCCTTTACAGATCCCACAGTACCCAGTAGAGGGCCAAGCATGTCCATTAGTGTGATTTTCTACCATGGCCTCAAACTGAACTCATCTTCTCTCCCACATCTGCTACTGCACCTGCACTCCTTATTTCCATGCATGAAGCAGGCTTAACCTCCCTCATCACATCCAGGTAATTCTACCTGCTCAGTGTCTGTCAAATCTGTCCCCTCCTCTTACCCCTATCGTCACTGCCTCAGTTGCATGTGAATGAAGGGCATGTGAAGCCTGTATTGGGACATGAAGCTGAACAGTATGGCAGTCCTTTCCCAGGAGGCTAGAGAGCTGGGTTCCACCTAATAGTCAGCAGAAGTATTTTTAGCAGTAGTGACATGACTGGATGTGCATTTTGGAAAGATCACCTTGACTGCAAGCAGAGGCAGATGGGAGAGAGTAAAGGCCAGCCACCAAGAGGCCGGTTAGGAAGCTCTGCAGTGTATCAGAATGATGAGGTGGGTTTCTCTAATTATAACTCATTCCTTTCCACTCCCCTTCCACAGCTGGTCCCCTAAGTAAACGCAAGTAAGAGCTCTAATGTCAGAGAAGTTATTTTCCTTAGCCTGGCATCTGATACCTAGGGCCCATTTTTTAAAATCACTTTTTAAAAACTTCACTTTTAAACATGTTCAGACAATTTACCAAAAAAGAATCATTTACAAAAGAAGATACTGGTAGGCAGGACTCAAAGGTGACCAGCAATGGCCCACACCCTTGTATACTCCCCTTGAACATGGACAGAAGCTGTAATTTGCTTTTAATCAGAAGAACATGGAAAAAGTAGAGCTATATCACTCCCGTGATTATGTTAGGTATATGACAAAGGTAAAGAGACTTCACAGGTGTAATTAAGACCCCTTGTACAGCACGGGAAATATAGTAAACTAGAGGCCCGGCACACGGAATTCGTGCGCGGGTACGGTCCCTAGGCCTGGCCTGTGATCAGGGCCCTCTTCCCAGCTGCCTGCAGCTGGCCCCACCCCCCACTACCACCCACCCCCGGTTCCCCATTCACCATCGGGTGACCAGTGCCTGATGGCCTGGGGAAGGGACCTAGAGGTTGGCTGTCCCCGCCCACTGGCCGGCCCCGCCCCCGCAGTAGTTGGCCATTAGGTGATCTGAGCCTGCCAGCCAGGGAAAGAGACCAAGAGGTAGTCAGTGTGTCTCATGGTGACTGGTCCAGTGTTCTGCCGTTAGGGTCAATTTGCATATTACCCTTTTATTATATAGGATAATACTGTAATAACTATGTCTGGTGACAGATGGGTACTGGAAATATTGGGGGGAATACTTTGTAAAGTATATGATTGTCTAACTACTATGCTGCACACCTGAAACTAATACAAAAATAATACTGAATGTAAACTGTAACTGAAAAAAATATAAAAAATTGTTTTAATTGTGTAAGATCCCTAATCAGTTGACCTTAGTGAATCAAAAGGGAAATGTTTTTCTCGGATGGGCCTGACCTAATCTAGTGAGTCCTTTAAAAGAGGATGGAAGAAGTGGGAGGTACCTTTGCTGGCCTTGAGGAAGGAAGCTGCCATGTTGCAAGGAGGCCACAGAGCAAGGATGTGTGAGGTCCCTGGCTGGCAGCCAGCAAGAAAACAGGGACCTCACATCTAAAACTTCAAGGAACTGGATCTACCACCAATCATGTGAGCTTGGAAGAGGTCTCCAAGCCCCCGAAAGGAACACCAAGTCAACGCCTTAATTTCAGTCTTTAAGACTCTGAGCAGAAGACTCAGACAAGCCATGCTCAGGCTCCTGCCCATGGGAAGGCAAGATGATAAGTGTATGCTGCTCCGGGCCACTCAGGCTGTGGTCATTTGTTACACAGCAATAGGAAACTAATACAGACATGACGTTATTTTCTCATACTGACTCACTTGCTTGTGGGTTCACTGCCCTCCTGCAACTTTTCCTTACAACATTCTCTCTCACCTCTGAAATCCAACTGATAGCATTTTTTTTCGCATCAATTTTATTATGTTATTATTTCACATTTCATGCATGCAAATATAGGGTGTCCCAAAAGATGTATACACACACTTTGAATAATTATAAAGACAGTGTTTAAAATACACTTCATTTTCTCAAATTTGAGGTATCAGCTGTTAAAGTGTACATACATTTTGGGGGGACACCCTGTATTGTCTTCTGGGAGATACTCTTATTCATCTATTCATTCATTCAGTAAATACTATTGGGTTTTATTTTTTATCAACCACTGTTTTCCTGCTTTTAGTTTTTTTTCCTCAGGGCTCTTCAGCTCTTTCACTCAGCTGACTGATGAGGGGGTGGCCCTTCCCACAGCAAAGTGCTTGCAAATATTGATTATCATATACCTAAACAGCAGGTCATCTAAGGGGAGATATTTCTGTTGATTTTATGGTTATTGTATATTTTCCCCATGCTTATGTGTATTTTGTGTTCTGTTATTATTGAGTGCTAACTCCTATAGAAGCTCTGAGGGCCCTCATGGGACAATGGATGCCAGCACCCAACAGTCAGACCTGTGGGGGTGCAGGAAGTAGGCAAAAAGGAAAGGGAAAGTGGGAGTCGACTCTTCTCTGCGCAGCTGCCTCTCCATGATCGTGAACTCGGCCAAGAAGTGGACAACAAGAACAGACTTAACAGCACTGTCTTCTTGAGGAATGTATGTAATGCTCAATTTCCTCAACTACTTCCCTTGTCGTTTTTAAATTTTAATTTCAATTGTAGCTGACAGATAACATCATTTTAGTTTAGAATGTATTTTATAAATTTCAGTATGTCTTTTGAAGATCAGTAAATTAATTTCAGACTATTGGGTGTCATGTTAACTAAATATATTTGCATTAAAATGACTTCACAGTTTGTACATTTTCTTTTTTTTAATTTGAGAAAGAGAGATTTGATTTGTTGTTCCACGTATTTATGTATTTATTGGTTGATACTTGTATGTGCCCTGACCAGGGATAGAACCCGCAAGTTTGTTCGTTTTGTTTTAGCAGTAACTTAGTATAATACAAAGCTAGTCCTTCCCCTAATGAACAGTTGAATCTGGGGTAATACATGTGAACTCTATAAATTATAAAAGGCTAGAGAAATTATTACTAGTACCATCATCTTCATCATCATCATTATTAGCCACAAAGACATTTTAAAATAAGTGTCTAACAAAAGCAATGATTAAAGTTCTTCAAAACATACTAGAATTCTCATGTGCCTTTTGAAGGCTTTATAGATAGGTGTGCATGGATATTTTTCTCTATTATAACAACAGTAAGATCTCAAACACTATGTATTTGACAATCTTGGCCTTTTTGTAACACTATTAACTTTTCAAAGGGCTTTGAAATTTTTGATCAACCTGTTAAATGAAGCAGGTTTTATGAACCTAATTTTACACGCAGAAACATTTGATGCAGAGGTTACATAAGTATTAGTATGCTAAAATCATGTGTACTTATAACACCAGTGACGTCATGGATCTACCAAAAGTCTTTGTAACTCAAGATGTTTACCACTTACCATGTTATTTTAATTATGATTATTAACCACTTAGAATACTGAAGTATTTACTCTTTACTAATTACAAGTTTTCCTAACAATGTCAACAACATTCAGAAAAAAAAGGTATTGAAAATACATTCATTCAATCTGTAAATATTTACTGAGTATCTATATGAGAGGAGAATAAAGCCCTCCAGTGATTTAAAAAAAAAAAGGCATGGTCCCTGCACCCAGGAAGTTAAAATTGAATCAGGGAGAATTGTATATGCACAGCAATTATCGAGCTGAAATGTGGTAAGAAGCACAGTTAAGACAGGACAAAGGAAATGGGAATTCAGAGGAGGAACAGACATCACCTTTGAATGAAAGTTCTACAAAGACTTCACGAAGGCATTATTGTAAATTCTAAAATTAGTTCTTTCTCATTTCTCTTTTTACAACTACAGTGATATCACTGGTTAGTCATTTAGTCCTAAAAATGGCCACACTCACTAGAGACCTGTTCTAATAACTCCACTTCCTGAGTTTCCTACCACCAACCACTTCCCACCACACAGACACACACACACACACATCAGATACATACACACAGATACACACACATACATCCAGAAATGCAGACACACACAGATACATATGTACAAATACACATACACACACACATACTGACAAAGATTCTTTGTCGCCCAAACTTTAGATTCCTGAATCTTCTCTTGGACCCATCTGTACACCTCCTTATAAAATCTATTTCTAGCAAAAATCCTGCTAAGTCAGTTTAACCAGAAACCCCCCACCCTCAATACCTGACCACCCGCAGTATGTGATTGTGTTGCTCATCCTCCACTGTCCCCCAGGTGATGTCTGATCACCCTGGCCTATCTTCAGCAAGAATTCAGTTAGGTCAGTTTAATAGAAGCCCCTTCACCCCTGAAGTTACCTCTTAGTAATTCCCCCCTCCCCCCAAACCCTACTCCTTGGCTATAAATGCCCACCTGTCCATGCTATATATGGAGTTGAGACAAATCTCTCTTGCCCACTGTAAAGTCCTATTATAGTGGTCCCTATATCTATTGCCACAGTCTGGAATAAAGTCTGCCTTACCATGTTTTGTTGTTGTTGTTAACCCTCACCTGAGGATATTTTTTCCATTTATTTTTAGAGAGGGAAAAAGGGAGAGAGTGAAGGGAGGGGGAGAGAGAGAAAGAAACATCAATGGATATTTAGGTCATTTCCACATCTTGGCTATTGTGAATAATCTAACCACCACTCACTTCAATGCTATACTTACATACTACTTTCAAATCAAAACATTGACTTAGCATTTTTATCCACTTATTCTGTGGTTTCTTCAAGTTGTTGTCCCCAAGCAGGGGCACCAACAGCAAGATACAAGAGGTTTTCTATGAACAGCTAGGTTTAAAATAAATTAATTAAAGGCCTCATGGAGAGTTCCAGGGGAATGTAAGCTGAACTGAAATTCTAAAGGTCACACAGCATCTCTGACAGCCAGAGTACACAGACTGCCCTGACTACCCTGGACATTCAACTGAGACTCCAAAAATGCCATGTTAGCCCAAGATCTAGACCTACCCTAAAAAAAGCTTACAAATAAGCTTCAGTAAAAAGCAAGCTGACTGGCTAGTAAGTTAACTGCCTATGAAATAGAAGCTGACATTCTTTAAAGAAAGAAACAAAATCCAGATTCTCAATATCACAGCATCACAATGTCTAGCATACAATCAGAAATTGCTAGATAAGCAATGAAACAGGGAAATGTGGCTCATAAACAGAAAAAAGTAAATAGAAACAGACCCAGTGATGACAGATGTTAAAAATATCAAACAAGGACTTTAAAAACAGTTATTATAAATATGTTTAAAGATTTTAAAAGATTAGCATAATAAGAATGGATACTTTAAAAAGGAAGCAAATGGAAATTCTAAAGCTGAAAAAGACAAAATATGAAAAGAAAAAAATTCATTGGATGGGCTTAAGATAGACTGTGCACTGCAGAAAAAAGATCAATGAACCTTAGTACAGGCAGTAAAAAATTATCTAAACTATAGCATGGACAGAAGAAATATAATAATATTAATAATAATAATTTTATAATAATAAAAATAACAATAAACAGAGATTCAGTGACCTGTGAGACAATATCAAAAGGACTTAAACTATATAAAATTGAAGTCCCATATGGAGGAGAGAAAGAAAATGAGGAAGAAAAACATATTTGAAGAAAAAAAATGGCTGAAGTTTTTCTAACTAAAAGGCAGCTAATATCCCAAAGAGTCTAAAATGTTATGAAATAAAACTTCTGCTTTGAGTATGGTTGATTAAAAATGGCCACAAGTGTTTTTGTCATTATCACCATCAAGAAATGGGACTTATTTCCCTCTTCATGAATCTAGGCCGGCCTTGTGACCAACAGAATATGACAGAAGGGATACTATGTGACTTATGTTTAGCACTATCACTAACAAGCAAGTTGCTTAATCTCCATGGGTTCTACCTTAAAACAACTACTGATCAATATGGGGACTGGCTTCCTCATATCTGAAAGGAAGCCATGTGGCTAAATTATCCTCGAGATTCTGTCCATTGTTAGAAAAGTCCATCTTTAGAAAAGTCCAAAAGAGGAGTTATATGTTGAGCCAAAAAATAAATAAAAATAAATCAGGGTTTTATGTCAAAGAGTTAGTTGAGAACCTGAATATCTTAAGCAAAATGGGACAGGACTTTCCAGATCTATTGCTAAGTCAAAATGCACTCAGGAATTTGGTTGGAATGATGTTCTCTGTACAGTATAACTGGCTATGGCCTATAAGTTAAAAATTATATAGTATAGAGCCTTATCAGCTAAAAATTATTGATAAACTAAAGATTAGGTAGGGCACAGTAGGATGCATTTCTTAAGATATTGTCAAATTTCCTTCACAGTGCCCCGGCTTTAATAGTGAGTAGATGTTAAGTAAAACTAGAGAATATGATTTTTGGTAAATTTTTGGTACACTAAAACCTTTTGTCAATACCCACCCACTAAGACATCTCATTTCCATAATTCCAACACTACAAATGCCAATGAAAACAGATGCCTTGAATTTCATTCTTATACCCCTTCAGAGTGTAAAATGGCAAGAGCAGTCCTCACCATCACAAATTTCCAGCACGCCTCACTGCAGAGAATGAAAGGCCCCAGGCAGCAACATGATTTGTGCCAAGGACATATGGCAGGGATTGTGATTAGTTAGGGATGAAGATTTAATTTGACAGTCTTTCTTTTTACTGTTAGTCATTTTGGTTTTCAAAATTATCAGAATTAATAGTCCAGGCTCGGTAGACTGGAGTATAGAATGCTATAAAAAGAAAGCTGGCCTTGCATATAATTTCAGGCAAGGTTTGAATTATTACATCCAGCAATTATGACTACCCCAGCAATAAGATACCTAGAGACAGTTCCCTAAGGGGCAGTGGCTGGCCAAAGTCGATATCGGAAAGGGAACCTTGTTACGTATGGTCCACTTGGTAAACAGATACTGTAACTTTCCATCTGTGCCGAAGACCGCTCCAGTTTGAGAGTGTAACCGACTTCCTACAAGCCAGAAGCTGGTCCACCTCCTAGTCCTGCTGTGAGGAACAGGAAGCCGCTCCTTAGGGCCAGCAAGAATCAGATCTTCACACCCATCCCAGTCTCAAGTCTCCTAGCGAACAAAACAGGAAATATCTTTGCCCCACCATTTTTTCACCTAAGCAGAGATAAAGAGCATCACAATTCTGAATTTCAGTCTCTAGCCTCTGTCATTCAACGAATCTGTTGGATGTCTACCACGTGCAAAGTACAATTAAAAGGTTCTTTGAGAGTCACAGGAAGGACTTTGATTCTGCCCTAAAACAGCTTCTGATCAATAAGGGGATCTAAATGATGGTAATGCAAGGGTGAAAGCAGTCATATGGGGCCATATAAATGTACACAGACGTCTATATAAAGACTCCTGGGAGTTCAGAGCTAGAGGAAGCAAGAATGAGTAGAAAAATCTTTACAGAGGACATTTTCCTTCAAATTTTCTACTTTCCACAGCATTTTAGTTGAAATTTGAACTGGGCCATGAAGAGTGGGCAGAAATTGTATAAGCACAAACAAAGCGTAGAAGATTTCCAGGCAAGAAGATGACAGAAGTAGGAAATTATAGGCCAGGAGAAGCCAGTAGTTCCAAAGGCCTGAAGTGCTAACGGTTTCTCCAAGGGGAAAACTGAGCAATGAGACTGAGACAGGACTGGAATGCAAGCCAGTGAGGGGACAGACTGCATTCTGCTAATCACACGGGTCAGCAGAGAGCTGAAGGAGACTGAAAGAATTAGAGCCATTATTTTAGAAAACTCATCTTCTAACAAGGAATGAACTAAAGGAGACAGGGGCAGAAGGTATGGAGATTAATTAGAACAGAGCTGTAGGGCTCCATATATCATACTTTTTATAATATCATGCAGCCTTCATTTCCATAACACTACACAATCACATCCACATGCTCATCCGTAGGCGTGACAATAACCATCACTCTCTTCTTCTCTGCCCAGTGCCCACTTAGAAGTAAGGTGACACTAAGTCCAGGACAGCCACGGCTTATCCGTCAGTCCCAGTGAAATCAGTAACAGGGCCACCATTGACTCGCCGAAGTATCCTGACTTAGACCATAAATTACACACGGACCTTATTTGGATACCCTTTCTCCTCCCACTGGTCTGCAGGCAATCTCCTGCATACCAAGGGCATGGAGCCAATTTGTACAATTCACAGCCCACTCCCTCCCTCACTGTATGGTGATTATGCGGCCATTTGTCTCCCTCCCCATGTCACCAGGCCATCCCCATGCTTCTGGACTTGGAGCTCTGCTGCCTTTGCCCCCAGCTCCAGAACGGCGAGGCCCAGCAGGATACAGCTCCCGTGGAAAAAGTGTGGGTGCTGGAGAGAGGGGGGTTGGGATGGCAGCGGAGGCGCAGGAAGAGGACACAGGGACTCTCAAGGCTGGGGCAGGGAGAGAGGGAGGACAAGGGCTCTCCAGCTCTTGATGAGTAAGATTCCTGACCTTTGTCTTTTCTCATCTGCAAGCCTCAGTGGGTGTGTGAAGATGATGAAAGGGTACATGGGATCAGGACAACTGAAAAATGTGGCTTGAGGGCACGAAAGTAATACTAATTATAGTGGTTTATTTGAACATCCTAGGAAGCATTTGTCCCTAATTACAATGCGGTCCGAGAACAAATATGTAAATTATGAAAGGTGCCAGATCAGTTTTATTGTAGCTTTAATTGATTATAATAGTAAACGCCCTGTGTGTGTTCATAATTATGGTTTCTTACTCATGTGGCATGATCACTTGTTTACATTACTGATTCCTTCTAATATTAACAAATCATCTGATACAGTAAAAGATGTGGATTTTTCAGGCACCTGTAAACGTTTATGGGAAAGAAAAAGCCAAGCCAACAGGAATGATCTTTATTTTTTTTTAATCTTTATTGTTCAGATTATTACAGACTAGAGGCCCGGTGCACGAAATTCGTGCACGGAGGGGGGGTGTCCCTCAGCCCAGCCTGTACCCTCTCCAATCTGGGACTCCTGGAGGGATGTCCAACTGCCCGTTTAGGCCAGATCCCGTTCAACTGCCCGTTTAGGCCCGATCCCAACAGGATCGGGCCTAAACGGGCAGTCGGACATCCCTCTCACAATCCAGGACTGCTGGCTCCCAACTGCTTGCCTGCCTGCCTTCCTGATTGCACCTAACCGCTTCTGCCTGCCAGCCTGATCACCCCCTAACCACTCCACTGCCAGCCTGGTTGATGCTTAACTGCTCCCCTGCCAGCCTGTTTGCCCCCAGCTTCTCTCCTCTGCTGGCCTGGTCACCCCTAACTGCCCTCTCCTGCAGGGTTGATCACTTCCAACTGCCCTCCCTTGCAGGCCGGGGCCTCCCAACTGCCCTCTCCTGCTGGCCATCTTGTGGTGGCCATCTTGTGTCCACATGGGGGCAGGATCTTTGACCACATGGAGGCAGCTATATTGTGTGTTGCAGTGATGATCAATCTGCATAGTACTCTTTTATTAGATAGGATAGAGGCCTGGTGCACAGGTGGGGGCCAGCTGGTTTGCCCTGAAGGGTGTCCCAGATCAGGGTGGGGTTCCCTTGGGGCGTGGGGCGGCCTGAGCGAGGGGCCTGTGGTGGTTTGCAGGCCGGCCATGCCCCCTGGCGACCCAAGCGGAGGCCCTGGTATCTGGAATTTATTTTCCTTCTACAATTGAAACTTTGTAGCCTGGAGCGGAGCCAAGCCTGCTGCTCCCTCCGGGGCGGCAGCCATTTTCTGTGGCAGTTAATTCACCTTCTACAATTGAAACTTTGTAGCCTTAAGCGGGTGGGCCCGGCCAGGGTGTGCGGAAAGCTTTGCTTCCCCTGTTGCCGGCGGCAACCCTGGCCTGCTCTCTCAAGCTCCATTCTGCTGCCATTTGTTTCAATTTGTTTACCTTCTATAACTGATACTTTGTAGCTTGAGTGGAGGCTTAGGCCTGCAATGGCTATGGAAAGCTTGGCTTGCTCTGTTACCTGGGAAACCTTGCTCTCTGTGGCTGTAGCCATCTTGGATTGGGGTTATTTGCATACTCGCCCTGATTGGCTGGTGGGTGTGGCTTGGCTGGTGGGCGTGGCTCATGTAGCGGAGTGATGGTTAATTTGCATATTACCATTTTATTAGAGAGGATGTTACTCTTTTTCCCCCCATAGCTCCCCTCCACCA
Organism: Cnephaeus nilssonii; assembly: GCF_951640355.1. Classification (NCBI taxonomy): domain Eukaryota; kingdom Metazoa; phylum Chordata; class Mammalia; order Chiroptera; family Vespertilionidae; genus Cnephaeus; species Cnephaeus nilssonii. The sequence goes on from NC_137081.1 coordinate 44,968,715, forward strand.
GGTTCCCACCCCACCCCAGGCCCTCACCACCCCCACAACTGTCCTCATCCATAGGTGTAAGCTCTTTGTCCAATCTCTTCCCTCACCCCCCACATCCCCTTCCCCCCGAGAATTGTGAGTCCACTCCCTTTCCATGCCCCTGATTCTATTACATTCACCAGTTTATTCTGTTCATCAGATTTTTTATTCATTTGATTTTTAGATTCACTTGTTGATAGATATGTATTTGTTGTCACTTTGTTGTTCATAATTTTTTAACTTTACCTTTTTCTTCTTCCTCTTCTTAAAGAATATCCTTCATCATTTCATATAATACAGGTTTGGTGGTGATGAACTCCTTTAGCTTTTTCTTATCTGTGTTTATCTGACCAAAGTCGATATCAGAAAGGGAACCTTGAATTATAAATGATAGCTTTGCTGGGTAGAGAGTAATCTTGGTTGTAGGTTCTTGCCATTCATCACTTTGTATATTTCTTGCCACTCCCTTCTGGCCTGCATAGTTTCTGTTGAGAAATCAGCTAACAGTCGTATGGGTACTTGCTTGTAGGTAACTAACTGTTTTTCTCTTGCTGCTTTTAAGATTCTCTCTTTGTCTTTTGCCCTTGGCATTTTAATTATGATGTGTCTTGGTGTGGTCCTCTTTGAATTCCTCTTGTTTGGGGTTCTCTGCACTTCCTGGACTTGTAAGTCTATTTATTTCACCAGGTAGGGGAAGTTTTCTATCATTATTTCTTCAAATAGGTTTTCAATATCTTGCTCTCTCTCTTCTTCTTACAACCCCACCCAAGTTGTGTGCAACGGCTTTTGTATATGAATGGCCTGACCTTTCTCAGCCTAAAACCTGTCAAACAGGCAGCAGCTGGGTCAGGGCGCCCCAAATCAATCAAACCGGCAGCAGCAGCCTGCCTTGCTACACAGCTGGGCCTCATCTGGGCACTTCCAAACTCGATACAAAGAGGAGGAATCTGCAGATCTCTCTGTAGCTCCTGCTGGCTGGCCCCAGGCAGTGGCTGACTTTGCACCTCCTTGGAGATCCAAGACCCAGTGTACCCAGTGGTCAGTGTGAGACCATACTAGATTACAACTCTTCACATCCATAAGTGACACACTCAAGGGGCAGACTCAGTGAGCACCAAAGCCCAACTGAAGCAAGTCCTGCCCCATAAGGGTGTCTCCTGCACAGCAGCTCTTCCATTGTAGACACAGCTGGTCCTCACAGCCAACTGGCTTGGAGGTCAATTCCTCCCAGTGATACCAACAGCAATCAAGGGTTAACTACAAGACTGTGCAAACAGCCCACAAAGGGGTGCACCAAGAGTGTCCACCTCAGGTGACTGGGGAGGCTGAGCCACTGGGCCCTATAGGACACCTACCACACAAGGCCACTCTATCAACTCAAGGAGAGTTAGCAGCTACCCAATACATAGAAACAAACATAGGGAGCAGCCAAAATGCAGAGACAAAGAAACATGTCACAAATGAAAGAAATGGATGAAAGCAAACTACTGGATATAGAGTTCAAAACCAGAGTTATAAGGTTACTCAAGAATCTTCTAGAAACCTCCAAGAAACTTAGTGAGACCTTCAAGAATCTTAGTGAGAATGCCAAAAAAAAATGGAAAAGGACCAGTCAGAAATTAAGCATAAGCTGACTGAAATAAAGAATAATATATAGAGATTCAACAGTAGACTAGAGGATCCCAGTAATCAACTCAAAGATTTGAAATACGAGGAAGCAAAAAACACCCAACCAGAAGAGCAAAAAGAAAAAAGAATCCAAAAATATGAAGATAGTGTAAGGAGCCTCTGGGACAACTTCAAGCGTACCAACATCCAAATTATGGGGGTGCCAGGAATGATCTTTAAAAATCAATGTAGCCCTGGCCGGTTTGGCTCAGTGGATAGAGCGTCAGCCTGTGGACTCAAGGGTCCCAGGTTCGATTCCGGTCAGGGGCATGTACCTTAGTTGCAGGCACATCCCCAATAAGGGGTGTGCAGGAGGCAGCTGATTGATGTTTCTCTCTCATCAATGTTCCTAACTCTCTCCCCCTCTCCCTTCCTCTCTGTAAAAATCAATAAAATATATATTTTAAAAAAAAATCAATGTAAATGTGCAAGAAGTGGCACTACATTTCTGAGTAGACCAAAACTACTAAATGAAAGGGAGAACAATCCAGCCACCCAGATGGAAGTCAACCTAATGAATTTAAATCCAATAAAGAGATCAGAGTGGATATTGACATTTTCTGGAAGACATGGATGCTGAGCAGATTCAGAAAGCAGGTACTTATGATGAATTAGTAATCCTGGGTTTGTAACATAACCAGTACAAAAAAACAAAAAATGTTTGATAAGAAAACAAATTTGACTCTTCCCCCAGGCCCTGGGCAACATTAGCCCAGAGACTACATCTGACATTTTTGGTTGCCTAGTACAGTGCCTGGCACATAGTAGATACTTGGTTATTCACATATTTATTCAACAAACATATTAAGCCTTTAGCAAATCACTGATTCATGGCATTCATTTCATAAATAAATTTTAAAATAACCTTTTGCTCTATTTTAAATGTATTTATCTTTATTCCCTGAATTCAAAAGTTTCCTTTATATAGGTGTCCAAATTTCAACAGTTTTTAGCTTCTACTAGATGGACAGCTTTTTATTTCCCCTTGAGAAATGACATTTTTCTTCACAGACTAAATGTGAGCTTTTATTTAACCTTCACTGAGTCTGCTCTATTGTTCACAATATAACAACTGTATCTACTTTACATCATTGTTAGGAGTTTACTTACAGGTGCATATAAATTAACATTTAAAAGTAACATTAAAATATATTTTTAAATATATTTTATTGATTTCAGAGAGGAAGGGAGAGGGAGAGAGAGGTAACAACATCAATGATGAGAGAGAATCACTGATCAGCAGCCTCCTGCATGCCCCCTACTGGGGATCAAACCCACAACCCGGCCGTGTGCCCTTGACTGGAATCGAACCCAAGACCCTTCAGTCCGCAGGCTAACGCTCTATTCACTGAGCCAAACCAACTAGGGCTAAAATACTTTTTAAATAACACTTATGAAAGTTTATCCTCTCTTAATTATAGAAATGTACTTAGGAAAACATTAGGGCAAAAAAATCACCCACAATTACAATATCCTCAAATACACTCAATTCATGTATATTCCAATCTTTAGCTAAAACTTGTGGTGTGTTTTTGTTTTTGTTTTATTGTTTTTTCAAAAGCAAACTGCATGTACTATTTAGTGACAACCAAACATTTTACATTTCAGCCTTGAGCAGTGCCTCCCAATCTTTTTAAAGTCATGGCACTCATAGAAAATTACTGGGATAAACTAAGTCTCGTCCCCAAGCCACCATGGAAGCTCACGCCGCCCAAAGGCTAAGGGACTCAGTCTCTCAGGTTTAACAACACTGCACTTCAGTTGGAAAGTTCTGTCCCAGAGAACTGGTTCTAATAAGTGTGACTGCTCAGGACCCAACCAGAGTTTATTTCCTAAATCCATGGATAATAGATGTCAACATTCTTCAACTCAACAAACATTCATCCAGTGCAGTGCCTACTGAATGTCACATGCCATACGCTGTGGATAAAACATGAGCAGGAGGGATCCCTTTCTCAAGCTGTGTACATTCAAATAAGAAATTCCCTTAGGTCAGTGGTCGGCAAACTCATTAGTCAACAGAGCCAAATATCAACAGTACAATGATTGAAATTTCTTTGGAGAGCCAAATTTTTTAAACTTCTTCTAATGCCACTTCTTTAAAATAGACTTGCCCAGGCTGTGGTATTTTGTGGAAGAGCCAAACTCAAGGGGCCAAAGAGCCGCATGTGGCTCGCGAGCCGCAGTTTGCCGACCACGGCCTTAGGTAAACAACTATGACATAACCCAGTAAGCACTATGTTTAGGGAATTATAGTAAAAACAGCAGCCGAAGCCGGTTTGGCTCAGTGGATAGAGCGTCAGCCTGCGGACTCAAGGGTCCCGGGTTCGATTCTGGTCAAGGGCATGTACCTTGGTTGCGGGCACATCCCCAGTAGGGGGTGTGCAAGAGGCAGCTGATCGATGTTTCTCTCTCATCGATATTTCTAGCTCTCTATCCTTCTCTCTTCCTCTCTGTAAAAAATCAATAAAATATATATTTTAAAAAAATAGCAGCTGGCATTTATTGTGGTCTTATTAGTGGCCAATCAATGTACTTGCTTTACACATATTAACTCATTTACTCCTACAATAGCCTTATAAGATAGGTATTGCCAGATGGAGAAACGGAGCTTGGAGGTGTTTAGTAACTTTCACCCAATCTCAAGGTCAGTGGGGGTGGCCGAGAACTGGACTCTTACCCAACATATTTAATCAGGGGCCACCTAGAGAAGTGTGACTGCCCCAGGCAAGCTGACAATTGAGAGCCACTCTGAATGTTCTCTATTGGTTCACTGTTTACTTAGCAAAGAGGCCAAGCACAGCCTGGGGAAGGCAGAAGAGAAGACCAGCCAGTAGCAGCCCTCAGCTACTCCTCTCTGTTCCCTCCAGCTGCTCAGCCACAGCCAGATTTGCGTGCCCTGCTCAACAAGCAAACAAAAGTGGCAGTACATACACACCTGTGTTCCTCGCCACCACCAACAATGCCAACAAAAACTAAGCTTGCATTTAATTAGTGCCACCCTCTTTAAGAGAGTTCAACTACCTGTGGTTAGTCCTAAGCACCTTATTAATCCATTCCCAGAGCATCTTATTAAAGTGGATCTCCTTAAAGACCATTCTTTGTGTGAAAAGCGTGGTAAGCCCAGAGTTGCCCGATTTTGCAAATATAAATACAGGACAGCATTTAAATTTGAATTTCCGATGAAGGATGAAGAATTTTGTAGCACAAGTATGTCCCATTGCAATAATCAGGACGTACTTATATTTTTAAAGTATCCCTGGCAGTATTCAGCACTGAGAGAGAATGCAGGAGAGCTGCAGATTAAACAGGACGCTCTGCCCAGAGCATCACTTTTACAGAAAGATTTTTGAGAAGAAAAATTTTGCCTTTTTTACTTTTTAAAAGAATTTGTCACATGAATATTCTGGTTTCCATCTTGGCCCATGTCCAGTTTTTGCATGCAAACCAGTAGGTCATGAATATTTTTATGTGGAGTAAAAATGCTGCGCATTTGCTACTTTGGAGTTAGATGGGAACCCCCAGCCTCAGCACCGCAGTGCAGAACAGTGAGCAGCGTCTTTGGCGAGAACTGATTATGCTAACGTCACCAGCGCGTCCAGCTGGCACTTTTCCGCATGAGTGTTCACGCCAGAAAGTGTGATTTCTTGATGAATCCATAGAAGCTTTTTCTTTTTTCCTTTTGGCAAAGCACACACACACACACACACACACACACACACACACACACAAAATCTACTGGTTCCTACTAAAATTGCTAACAAAAAAAAAAAGTGGTAAATCAAGTGGTTTGTTTACAAGCATGAAACTATATAAATAGTTCCATTTTCCGTTTTAGTGAAAATCCCTATAACAAATACCAATCAAAATTAAGAGGGTTTTTTTTTTTAATGATAGATGTATTTTTCCTCTTTGCATTTTAAAATAGCAATGCATTTCTTGTATGAATGACTGTCTGCTAATGCATTCATTCCTTTCATTGAGCTCCCTGACTTCAACAGCTCCCAAGATTTCACCTGGTAGAGATTTGGGCCTGTCTGTGCACATGCAGTGCACACATTTTGTCCGGGTCAATAAAAAAAACTCCTGCATCAAAACAACATGAATCACTGAAGAACATAGCCCCTGATGTCAGCCTTTAAGCTACCTACAATGAACTCAACAGTTGAAGATGCTGGCAAAGCCAGACCAGAGACAGTTGTTTGGTGGTACACACAAAAGTGGATTTAAAAAGCATTGGATATGTTTCTGTGTTTATTTCAGATATAAGTTTTATCTATGTGGAGATATAAATGAGCCCAAATCTTTTTATATCTTGAGTGGGAAATCCTGAACTATAACAATACAAAACTATGATTCTTCTAACAATATCCAAAAGCCAATTATGCACATCTTGAAGTAAAGGTGCCAGAACTTTTTTTTTTTTTTTTTTGGTAGCTAAAGACTATAGACTTGGCTCCAATCAGGGCAATTAAGAAAGAAAGAAAATGCAGAAATTGCTTATAGCTTTCCTTGAAGGTGGTTTCAGAATAGTCTTGGAGGTGAAACTCACAGACTAGGAGAAAATGTGGTAAAAAAAAAAAAAAAAAAAAAAAAAAAAAACACTGCCCAATAGCTATGTCCAAATCTTTTGGCCAAAAAAGAGGCAGACAAGCTGAAAAAAAATGGTCTTATCAAATAATTCCATCCAACAACAAATTGTACTGTGCTCAGGAAGCATGGATGAACTGGCTGAAAGACAGAAATTAACATGAATGTTTATCAAGCAGCTGGATAAAAGCAGGAAGAGAAATTATCCCCTCCATACTTATAATGGTACTAGAGGCTCGGTGCACAAAATTCATGCACGAGTAGGGTCCCTAAGCCTGGCTGGCAATCAGGGCCAATTGGGGTCTTCTGGCTGCTGGCCAGGGCCTTCCTTCTGGCTGTCGGCCGGGGTCTTCCTTCAATCTGCACCGTCCCCTGGTGATCAGCGCACATCATAGCAAGTGGTCAGTCTCCCGGTCGAACTTCCATGGGGACAATTTGCATATTAGGCTTTTATATATACAGATACATCAAAACACTCACATGGACAGAAACTGAGTGTTAAAAACAAATACAACTTGGTCATGAATTTTCAACAGCATGTACATTTTTTTCTGGTACCTTTAAAAAGTATTTTATTGAATTTATTGGGCTGACATTGGTTAATAAAATGATATAGGTTTTAGGTGTGCAATTCTATAATACATCATCTTTATATTGTATTGTGTGTTCACCACCCAAAGTCAAATCTTTTTCTGTCACCATTTATCCCCTCTTTACCTTTTCTACCCGCCTCCCCTTTCCCTCTGGTAATCACCATACAGTTGTCTGTGTCTATGAAGGGTTTTGTGGGGTCTTTTTGCTTAACCCCTTCACCTTTTCACCCAGCCCCCGGCATTATCAGTCTGTTCTCTAACAGCATATATCTTAACAAGAAATGACAGAACTATCAGGAAGCCTGAAGGTCAGCAGAGCTGGGCTGGAGATTCAGATTTGGGAGCCATCAGAAATACCTGTCAGCTGAATCCATGAGGAATATGAGATTATTCAGAAAGGAAAAGTTGCCTAATCAGAAAAACAAGCTGAAAATGGAACCCCATGGAACACTTTTTTTTTTCTTTCTCAGAAAACAAAGACAATAGTGGTCATGTTGCCAACTTTCCTTTTTCTTTCTATTGAATGATTCCACTTATATGAAATTCTAGAAAATGCAAACTAATCTCTAGTGACAAAAGCAGAAGAGCTATTGCTTGGGAATGAGACAGGGTGGGGAGAGGCTGCAGGCAGAGAACATAAAAAGGCCCTGAAGAATTTAGGGGCGATGGATAGTTCTCGAACTTGGTTGTGGTGATGACTTCATAAGTGTATGCACAAGCCACAACTTACCAAACTGTATAATTGTGCACTTTATTGTATGACTGTCTACCTCAATAAAGCTGTTTTTGATAAACACATAGATCAAATAAAAGTGAGAATTTCAGTTCCTCAACTGAACTAAAAAAATTATAGGATATGTGAATTTTGTAAGATACCTTGTTTAATTAGAAATGATAAGCCCACTATTACGGGACAAGAACTCTAATTTACATATGGTACTGAGAAAAAAAAATGACTTTCAGATCACAGTCCAGGCCAAATCCCCACCTTCTCAAGTCTGACTATACTCAGGGTTCAGAACTAACAGCTACTTCATATCCTCCCCTGAGGCTCACAACCCAGAACCCAAGCTGCAGGATTTTTGGATGGTACTTCTTCAGGTTCCACGTTTATTTAGCCATCAAATAAAATTTTACTTGGCACCAACTTTGTGTAGGAAGTAGGTAAAGAGATAGTGTTCTTACTGGTTAACAAGAAAGATGTGAATCATGAAATGGTAGTTAGTAATACTTTTTATAAGTTGAGTAGTATTTCCATCGATTAATATACAGTTTCTTTCTTGGCATGACCAAAACTACCAAAAAAGCAAAGATGAATATGTATACATTTAAAATTTTATAACATATACCAACACACAAAGGGTTTTTTTGAAAGGACAGACTAGCCTGGCTGCTGTGGCTCAGTGGTTAAGCATTGACCCATGAACAAGGAGGTCACGGTTGCAGGTTCAATCCCCAGTGTGGGGCCTGCAGGAGGTAGCCAATCAATGATTCTTTCTCATCACTGATGTTTCTATCTCTCTGTCCCTCTCTCTTCTTCTCTGAAATCAATAAAAATATTTTTTTAAAAATTAAATTAAAGAACAGACTAGACAATATTTTTCCTTAGATAAAAGTGGAAAAGTCAACATTAATTATTTATAACTAACTAGAGGCCCAGTGCACGAATTTATGGAGGGGTGGAGTCCCTCTAGATGGCCTGCAGGGATCGGGCTGAAACCCACAGTCCAATGCCACCTGCAGCTCCTAACTGCTGCTCCCGCTCTTCCCGGCCCCACTGTGCCTGCCGTGGGCTCATGCCCAATCAGTCCAGATAGGGAGAGGCTTGGGCTACCGCGACAGCGCTCACCAGCCATGAGTCCTGCGTCTGGCACCCTCCCAAGGGGAGTGGCCTGTGGGATCGGGCTGAAACCAGCTCTCTGACATCCCCTGAGGGGTCCCAGATTGTGAGAGGATGCAGGCCAGGACAACCGGTGCACAATCAGGCCGAAGAGGGACCACAGGAGGGCTCCGGGGCATGTCTGGCCCATCTCTCTCAGTCCCAATGGGCTGGACCTCAGCAGCAAGCTAACCTACCGGTTGGAGCATCTGCCCCCTGCTGGTCAGTGCACGTCATAGTGACTAGTCAACCAGTTGACTGTCTGCCCCCTGGTGGTCAGTGCATGTCATAGCGAGTGGTTGAGCAGCCTTAGCATATCATTAGCATATTAAGCTTTGATTGGTTGTTCAGTTGTTCTGCCATTTGGTCTATTTGCATATTACCCTTTTATTATATAGGATTCCTTCAAAAGATCTGCTTGTATTATCTAGTAAAACATGTCTGGGTCACTTTTTCCTAATCCATATATCACTGAGCCAATGTAATCAATTCACAATTTATGTATTCCTGGATAAGTGGGGGCTTTCAAGAGCAGGGAATTCATCATCTGGATGAACTGCTCATTGAAGCATTTTTATGAAGGCTGCTTCAAAATCTAGGTGGGAAGGGCTGCTTCATTAGAGTCAGGCAAGGGGGAAAGTTTAGGCTCCACACTTGGCCCTCACTGTTTTCTGTGGTGTTTGGTTAAAGTAGAACGGTTATTATCTAAAAGTTTTCCCATCCTGCTAGGCTTTTCTTGAGGCATCTTATTTGTTTCTGTCTGTTGGCATTTCTGAGTTGCTATCTACTCCAGCATCCAATCTGGGATATCTGAGGCTAAGAGAAAACTCAAGGAACTCCCCACTCTGTCACTCTTCAGAGACAGAGGTCCCAAGCCAGTCTATCTTCTTCTCTCCACCTTTCAGAGTCTTTTCTGTAGAATATCCATGGAGTACAGTTGCATTTAGTGGGAGAAATTGGGAGAATTAAGTCCTTTTGTCCAGAAACAGAGCTCTATAGTTGTCTTTTTAGCAGCATTTTTCCTTAGGTAAACTGGGTAGTTACAATTTCACAACTGCCATATGTATCAAAAGCAAATGTGCACTGACCAGAAACTCATTCACGGAGACATACTATTTCCTGAGAGATGTTTCCAGGGACATGGCAACCAGTGAGCCATATGTTGTTTATTTGTTAATCATTTGCCAACTCTGGCTTTATTGATAATATCACTTCTGAGTTTCACAGCAGTCTGCATGCCTCAGCTGTGATAGTTTGCTTCCTTGCTGCTCAGTATTTATCACGGTGATAATGACTCCCTGTACTTTTCTCCATCTGTTACAGAGAAATCACACCCTATGTGTTCATAATTGTATTCATGTTATCCTATCTCTTGTCCTCTGCACCTCTATACCTTCATTTTTCATCTTTCTATACCTGAGCTTTCCCATTTACCCACATTTAAGGTGGATGATCTCATTCTAGTTAAGCCGCAGGTTATGCATTTGCCCTGTACCTTGTCTGTGAGAAATTTTATTTTTGTGTTCATTTTTGCCATCTTCTTCACAACAACATTCCAAGATCTGGCACAGAGTCTGCAACCCACCCAACTGCCAACCATGCTGGATAACTCGACCTATTAGCAGAGTCATCTGTAAGATATGAAACTTCAAATACAAGCCCAGATTGTGGTCTTTCTTCTTTCCAATGTTTTGTCAATAGTGAAAAGAATTTTAGGGATAAAATAGGCAGGTTTAGTGAGTCTTAGGAATAAAGAGGGTTCATGGGGGAGGAATGCATAGGTGAGGGCTTGGAGCCGCCCGAAGGCATACATTCACAGAGAATAGAAAAGTGCCACAGGATAAGGGGAGAGGAAGACACACATTCACAGAGGATCAAGAAAAATCACACAGAGTATGGACAAGAAGGAAACATACCTTCACAGAGGATAGAGAAATGTTGACAAATGCTGGAGAAAGGGAAACATGTTCACAGGAGATAAAGAAATGTTACAAGACAAGGGGGCACCACATGGGTTTTGGACTTTGAAGGTGATATTCTGTGGGAGACTGACCAATTAGAAAAGCACAGAATTATCAAATGGGGAAGGGGTCCAATTAGAAGGGAGCATGAAGAGACAAAGAACTACAGCATTTATAAGCCTTAGGGAAAAGGAGCTTAGTGGGTTTCCCACTTGGGAACTCCTCCCTACCTGGGAGTCTGTATTTGCTTCCAATAAATTTCCACCCTTTTACTAACAAGTCCTTTTAGTCTGAGAATTTTATTCTTCAAACTTTGTGAGACAAGAACCCCGCAAGGGGGAGATCCGCTCCCCAAACCCCACATTTCAACAGGATATGATTTATCTGAATATTCAGAAACATCTTCACTTGCCTTTCAAGACACATTCCACATTCCTGTTTCCCCCTACTTTATAGGTCACTCCTACATAGCTTATTTTGCTGGTTACTACCCCTGCCATGAACTCTTATTGGAGGACAACAGGGCTTAAAGTGGTCTCTTTAATACTCACTTCATTGATGCTCTCCAACCTCATGGCTTGAAATATCATCGATGTATTAATTATTTCCAAATTTATATCTCCAGCTCAGACTGCTCTTCCAAACTCCAGAGTCACGTATCAACTTTCTATTCAACATCTCCAAATGGGTTTCTAATAGACATCTCAAACTCAACATGTCCAAAACTGAATTCCTCATTCCCTATCTCTAGCCTTCCCCATCATAACAAATAGTCTCACGATCCTTCCAATTGCCCAGGCCCCAAAACCTTAGAATTATCCTTGACTCCTCTTTCTCACACATTCCCACATTCAATTCATTCAATTTGGTTCTACCTCCAAAATGCATTCCACTTCTCACCATCTCCACTGCTGTCACTCTGATCAAGCCACCATCACCTTTTACCTGATTACTGCAATAGGTTCCTAATAGGTCTCCCTTCCTCTGCCATTACCGCCTCACCATAGCACTTCTCAACATTGCTATCATAGTGATCTCGTAAAACTAAGTCAAGTTATGCCATTGCTCTTCTCAAAACCCTTCAGTGACTCCCTGCTTCATTCAGAGTAAAAATCAAGGCCTTTATAATAGCTGTCTACTTTCTACATGATCTGCCCTCATCCTCCGACTTTCCTAATCTTTCAGTTGGTAACTTCACTCTAGAGACAGTAGCCTCCTTACTATTCCTTCAATCACCTATATATGCACTAACCCTAAGGTCTTTGCACTGGCTGTTCCCATTACCAGGATATTCTTATCACAAACATATGCTTAGTTAACTCCCCTCACCTTTTTGCTTAAATCACTTTCCCATGAACCATATTCTGACTGACCTATGTTACAAGTTTCACCATTCCCACTAGCACTTCTGAGCTCTACTTGTATTGATTGTGCTTTTCCCCCCAAAACACGTATTATTTTCAAACATAACATGTAATGTACTTGTTTATTATGTCTATTGTCTTTTATCTAATTCCTCTGCTAAATGTAAGCTCTAGGAGAGCAGGGATCTTCTGTTTTGCTCATTGAAGAATCCTAAGCACCAGAAGCAACCAGTGAGTATTTGTTGAATAAAAAATTTAATCTCATGACAGTAATGCCTCAAGTATTCTGAGGATATTTATCTTGGAATCTCAGTTATTAAGAAAAAATGATAGAAGTGAGATCATGCAGCAAGTAAATTTAAAAGGCTTTGTGCAACCGAAATGAAGGCCTTTAAATACGAAAACTCTGAAATCCATGTACTTTGCTCAGGAGAGAAATCCTCGGGGGCAAAATCCATGCACACATATTATAAATAAAGCTCCAACCCTCTTGGCTAACCTGGTTTCTAAGTCCAAAGGATTAGAAGCAGGTATGTTTGTGCAAAGGAAGGACACCTGGAGGGGCCGCAAGCAAGGAGCAACTGCTTCTGGGAAGGAGGGAAGAGTCGGGCAAATAAAACAAAAACAGGCAGAGCCCATGTAGATTTTAAAAATGCAACACTGGGGGCATTTGGTGTTGAAACAGAAAATCCACAATCTTCAAAATTACCATATTATAACACCGGATACTGATTTATGTTCACTACGCTGAGCCCCAATCACCAAATAAAATTTATATTCGGTGTATGCTTTAGAAAAGCAGTCATATAAAATACACTTTTAAAATATAATTTCTACTAGAATTACTAAATCAAGCCAAATTTGGAAGATTAACTGGGATAAATGTGCATGAAATTAACTTCTTTATGATACTGGATAACTAAGGACTCACTGTAAATACTATGCTGTTTGGCTCTCGGCCATTTGTTTGTTGTGTATCCAGAAATTAATCTTGTGTTCTAAACCAGAGCAGCCTGAGCAACGATAAGATTTCAGCAGGCTTTCAGTACTGCGGGTAACTTGAGGTTCTTATAATTTAGAAACGATGTACAGGAATGCTTGGGAAATGGTATGTCCTGGGTAGGTGTGGAAGGCTGAGAGCTTGGTTAGAAGCAAACATTTGGACCATATGACTCGAAAGAGCCCCCAGCCCCCAAGCAGATATTCTTATTGTGTGCATTTCACCCTGATTTCCTTTGGGTTAACACATTGACATCTCTAGGAATCCTTTATTAAAATGCAAACAGTTCCCCCAAAGGATAAACTCTTTTACACATCAGCTCAAATTACTTTATCAATGGTTAGGAAGTTTTGACTATAAAGCTCTGAAGAAACAGATGCAAGAATGAGAAGTACAGGGCAGTGCCCTCCCTGCCAGTCTGTGTCCACCTGCAGGTGTGTCTGTCCTACTTGTCCTGTTTAAGAGATTGGCCTCTGAGAGAGAGAGATACAAGATCAACTTGGGATCTCTGGCAAAATCAAATGGGGTAGCAATTGCTCCTTCCCTGGCCCCTGGAAGCTCACTCAGTGTTAAGGTAAGAGCTAGAGGAGAATGCCATCCTGGCAACCCCGGGGCACTCAAGTATCCAAAGAGCATGCAGGGGTGAAGTTGAGGGCAGTGAGAGAGTGGAGAGCTGCAAGAGGTGGGCTGTAGCACACGGTTCCCCCGGGTTCTGCAGCCACAGAGCATCCTTATGGTAACTTCTAGGGCTCTGAGCACTTTTGAAAAGCTCTTACTGAATTTTAACTTGACATTTCCCAAATTTTTTCCCATGAGCCTTTTTTGCCTTGCACTATCTATTAACACCCCCAGGAATATATTTGAAATGCTGTTATCGTGAAAAGGGAATGGTGTTTCACCCCATGCTGGTTCCTGGCATTAACAGCTATGTGATGCTGGACAAATAATTTAACTTTTCCAAACCTCAGTTCCCTTATTTGTAAAATATAAATAATAGCATCTATCTTACTGTATTGATGAAAAGTTATTTCAAGATATGTGTCAAAATCCTAAATCTCTTCACACAAATTAACTAATTTTAGTTCTATGAATATCTCTATCCCAAGGAAGTAATCTAAAACACAGTAAAAACTTAATACAAGGCTATAACAGTATTGATAAGAGCAACAATCATTTTAAAGGTGTTAGTTGTCCAACTGAGGAAAAACCATATGATCCATATGATTTCAGCCAATAAAATTATATTTACAAAAGAATTTTTAATAACCTAGGAGGATGATCATCCTACAATGTTAGTTTTAACAGGCAGGAAGTCTTAAAGTATGAGCTCAAACAGGAAAAAAAAATACTCATAGAAAAAATACTGTTGGAAAATACACTAAAAACTTATGACCTTTTATGCCCAGCGGTAGGATTTGTAGAAATGCAATAATTATAAACCAGAAATTCTTTGGTTTGGCTCCAATTAAAATACAATTTAAATCATAGTCCATTACCTTTCATAAGCTCCTGTCATTTCCTTCTGGGAAGGAGAAAGACATGTCAATACATGTCAACTTGTAACATGACAAGTTCAGAAAGAAGCAGGGGTGGGGTGTGCATATTGTCACCCCTCAGCTGCAAGCCTGCAACTGCTTTCACAAACCCGGGGAAGAGAAAGGCATGCAGGGATAGCAACCACACCACGTGCCATGCCAAGGAGTCGTGCTGTGGTGTCCTGTAACTGTTTATAGCAACTAAACGTCAGTGGGCTTTTCTAAAAGTGTTTTTCTTTTCCCTTATAAGTGCCTTCATTACTCATTTTTCATTTTAAAAACCTTTCTAAATTCCTCCCATATAAATCCTCTGAGATAAAACTCCCATCAATAAAGTTTAATGCTATATAACTATAGAAATAAGTAGATTTCAGCACATAAAATCAATTGTATGCCTTGGTTGCTTGTCCAGATTCAAATGCCATTCTATTTGTAGAGGCATTCTTATGTGGCAGAATTTGACTGCAAAAAACTCTTTACAGGCAGCTAAAAATCAATAGTAGGTGATAAATTAAAGAAAAATCAATAAATAAGAGAAAATCAATGTTAACGCAATTAAATGGAAAGGAGAAGCTCCCTTTTAGATAACTTTTCAACCTTCTAAAAGTCATTACAGCCTCTTGTTCCCTAAAAGTGATGAATAAAATACACTTATTTTTAAATTATTTCCATTTTGCAATTTGACTACTTAAGGGTTTTCTTTCAGATAACCCAAAATAACACCAGGCTTAAGTGATGTCCACTTTAGATTTCTGTAAGCTCCTCTGAGAAGTTTCATGACTCATTTGGCAATTTGGATATTTAAGGTTAGGACTTCTAATAACAGAGACAAAGAAATATCAATCATCTAAACACAAAGTCTTTTTTTAAAATGAGCGTTACTTTGATATCCATAATCTGTTGAACACTGAATTCTAAAATGAACCTCTAAAATTGTTCAGACAAAATACCCAACGAAGTGCTGAAAAGGTAGGAAGCAAAGCAACAGAGATAATGCAAAATTCAATTGAGGGAAAGATAAGGTGCCGTCACAAGCTGATAATGTGCAGGGACGGCACAGGGAGATGAAAGAGCACAATAGAAGTCTACTCGCATCCAACCAGTGGGCAGCCAAGCGTGACCATGCTTCAGAGATCTGCCTTCTTGGCTGAAGCAGCCTTCTTGTATGGTCCTGTTGGTATTAAGGGCTCCCCTATCTATGCTCTGATGATCTGAATAATTAAGCAGGGTCTCCTGGTCTACGTATTTAAATGCTTTCCAGTAAATAAGAAGTAAACCCTGGTTACTGACTAGAGTAGTCCCAATTCTACAAATCAGATCGTTAAGTACCACCAGGGAATATTTACAATGAGGCTGCTGCATGCAGGGTACCTGCATGACCACAGAAACTTACTATTCTCAAATTGTCTTCAATTTTTAACATAAAAATTTACAAACATATTGACATAACTTTTAATTAGTTGTTGAGGAGAATATGATAAGAATTCACTATAAAAACATTATCAAAAGACAGATGGTAAAATAATGATAGAAAATTGTTTAAGATAATGAACAAGTCCTCAAAATGAGACATTGTTGGACTTTCTAGGTATCCCGGACCATTTTCTTGCTCTGGTACGTTTGTCTGAGAGGTCTGTCTTAGGGAATACTGACCCTACAGGGGTGCCAGACAAATTCATCATTGATGACAGTGAAGTGGCTAAATATAAAACCCTAAGTCCACCAGTAGGATGGGGATGTTGACACCACCATCAGCATCCATAATCAAAAGCACACGCTCAATATCTTAGAACCTCATTAAATAATAGTACTCTTCCAAATCCGCATGCCACTCATCAGTTCTCTAGGAATAGCTTTCTCTTTCTTCAAAAATTACAATAATGAAAAACAGTATTTTAAATATCTTTCAAAAATATAATTTGAAATTTAAAAACCAAAATTTATCCCTTTCAACTGTTTTCTGAAATTACCTTTGTCTACTACTGCCACAAAAGCAATAATATATTATGGGCACTTGCTCCCAATAAGGCCTTGTTAACAAAGAAAAAACGGTGGTACCATATTTATTCAGCCTGTGTCCTCATAGCAGGCACTAGCCCAACCCTTGTTCTCTAAAAAACTACTTAGTAAAGCATGGATAACACTGATTTAAATTCATATTGGGTGGCCTCTCAGTTAATTCGAGGTCTTTGATCAAATGTTACTTCTGCAGAAAGGCCTGCCCACCTTCCTTAAAATCACTCTCGGACACTGTAGCACAGACTTGTCTGTCCCCCTACTCCATCACTCCATATCCTCTTACCTTGGGCCTCATAGTATTTATTACCACCTAACTTTTCCTTGTTTACCACTTTATTCCTTTCCACCTGGAACAGTATCCAGCACCCACTAGTTACTCAATACTAGTAAATAGTTTTTGGAACGACTAACTGAAATAACGTATGTCTTCACAACTAGTATTGAAATTCAGGAGGCCAAGGGCCCTGACAAGTCTTTTTCACTAACCTATCCCCAGCAAGCACATCTGGCACATGCAAAACAGAGTGTAAAATCTCTGAATGAAGGAACTGGTGGAAAGTAGATCATATCCTTATTAGGATCATATCCTTTTCCCACAGCACATTTGGTTGGAGGAAGGAGGAAAAGAACATGAGACAGGGAGAGGGAAACAGGGCAGGAGTGACAAAGGAGTGGCAAGGGACACTGAAAATAGGACTTTCTTATATCCCAAAAGTCTGTTTAAAGAGTTGATAAAGAAAACGTGTAAAATCCAAGAACTCAACTTTTTCTGCAACATGTTCAATACGTAGCCCATCAATGACTAGAAGGATAAAATTGTCAAAGCCTGAATACTAGATAAGACATTTAAGCAGAATTGCAATTTCACATACAATATCAAGAATCAAATTATTAAGTTCCAAGTAATGTCTGCTTCCCATCAAAAGTCTTTTGTGTTTGTTTTCAACATCTCTAACAAGTGTGTCTAGGGCCTTTAAAAATTATTTCCCCATTTATTTAAATAAAAGAGAGGTTCTTGAACTTTTAACCAATTTTTATACTCCTATAGCACAAATCATCCTACTTGATATGCTTACATCTTACAATTTTATTCCATGAAAAGATTTTCAGAAAAATTATGTTACACAAAGATAGGCATTTTAATGTTTCAGCGCAATTAACACAAGTTGCTTGGTTTCCTTGGTAACAATCATAGGGGCCACATTCTGTGGCATAGCCTGTGGACTCCTGACCACCATTTGTCAGAGTGGCACCATCACTACTCCTGGAGTATAAGCCCTTGCTTGCCCCCCACATCCTCACAAAGAAGGGCTAGACCACCATTAAGACATATATCTTTCCTTGACTATCAAGTGAGGGTGTAATTTTCCCCCAGTTCAGCTGAGTCCAAAGTCATATGACTCTTTTTTCCTGCTTGTTTTTTATTGAGGTATGTTTCACACACCATACAATTTATCATTTTAAAGTATAAAATTCAGTGTTTCTTTGTATATTCACAAAGTTGTGCAACTATCACTATTACTCATTTCAGAACATTCTCATCACTCCCCAAAGAAATGCCATACCCATTAGTAGTCATTCACCATTTTATATTTTCCCCCATCCCTGGAAACTATCAATATACTTGCTAATTAAATTTGCCTGTTTTGGACATTTCACATAAGTGAAATCATACAATATGTGACCTTCTGTGTCAGACTTCTTTCACTTAGCATAATGTTTTCAGGGTTCATCCAGGTTGTAGTATGTATCAGTACTTCATTCTTTTTAATGGCTGAATAATATTTCATTGTATGGATATACCACACTTGTTTGTTGATTCATCAGTTTATGGATATTTCAGTTGTTTCTACTTTCTGGCTATCATTTGAAGAATGCTGCTGTAAACATTCATATACAAGTTTTTACGTGACTGTATGTTTTCATTTCTTTTTAAATATATATCAAGGAATGGAATTGCTGGGTCATTTAGTTACTTTATGTTTAACTTTTTGAGAAACTGCCAAACTGTTTTCTATACGAGACTGTATGTAGCATTTTATATTTCTTCCAGCAGTGTGTGAGGGTTCCAATTTTTCCACATAATCCCAACATTGTTATTTTCTGTTTTATAACACTTGGTATTTTTTTTACGATAGCCAACCTAGAGGATGTGAAGTGTATCTCATGGTAGTTTTGATTTGTATTTTCCTAATGACTAATGATGTTGGGCATCTTTTCCTGTGCTCATTGGCCATTTGTGTGTCTTTGGAGAAATGTCTGTTCAAATACTTAGAATAATTTTTAAATGTTTCTCTCTTGGCTTTTAATTGTTTGAGTTATAATGGTTCTTTATAGATTCTGAATACTAAACTCATATCAGCTATATAATTTGCAAATATTTTCTCTCATTCTGTAGGTTATCTTTTTACTTTCTTGATAGTATCCTTTTCTGAAACAAAAACATTTTGAATTTTGATGAAGTCAAAATTATTTTTTTAATGTATTTTTGGTGGCTTGAGATTTAGACATCTAAGAAATCTTTGACTAATTCAAGGTCACTAAAATTTATGCTTTATTTCCTTCTAAGAATTTTACAGTTTTAGCTCTTACATTCAGGTCTTTGATCTATTTTTATTTATTTATCTTGATTGTTGAAAGTATTACAAAAAGATGTCCCCCTTTTCCCTCCCATTGGCCCTCTCCACCCTACTCCTGGCCCCACCCCAGGCCTTCACCACATTATTGTCTGTCCATGGGTTATGTATATATACATATAAATTCTTTCGTTAGTCTATTCCTGCCCCCTCCCCTTCCCTCTGAAATATGTCTGTTGCATGCTTCAGTGTCTCCGGATCTATTTTGTTTGCCAGTTTATTTTAACCAACACAGAAATAGCAGCACTCTTGGTATCTATTGGGAAATATTACTTCAAAGTCCTTGTTGCCCAATTTTAATACTTATCAATAGCTCAGATGTGGAAAACAATACTTATGGAGGATTTCTTGAAAGAGAAATAATCCACTGACTCCTAAAATATATCCTGGGATTAAATCAGACCATCAGAAAGTTGTCTATTATACTGCCCCCTTGCTCCTTTAATGTCCCTGTGGCATTAAGCTATCAAGATATATTGAGAGT
Organism: Cnephaeus nilssonii; assembly: GCF_951640355.1. Taxonomy (NCBI): domain Eukaryota; kingdom Metazoa; phylum Chordata; class Mammalia; order Chiroptera; family Vespertilionidae; genus Cnephaeus; species Cnephaeus nilssonii. Next base: position 44,988,462 of record NC_137081.1, read on the forward strand.
CCTATGAAACCCATTGCTGAATTCACTGCTGAGATATTGTTCATCACATTGCGCAGTATCTTCCATGAGGTTGAGGAGATTTATAGGTCCCAGTATTGGCTTGATTGATTGTTCTTTTCTTGCAAAACTGGGTGCATTTTTTTTGTAAACACTGAATACTGAAATAACTGTGCTTCCTTTTTTGTGCTGACCTTGAGAGATCATAGTATTCATGCTCACATTAGAAAAGAGAAAAATTTTAGTTATCTAGATTTCCATTTTAAGAAGCCAAGAAAAGAAGAGCAAGTTAAACCCAAAGTAAATCGAATAAAGTGGGGGGTGGGAGAGCAAAAATCAATGAAATCTCAAACAATAAAGAAAATCAATGAAAAAATTGGTTCTTTTAAAAGATTAACAAATTGAGAAGCTCCAAGCAAGACTGTTCAAGAAAACAAAGTAGACACAAATTACTAATATGTGGTACAAAGTAGAACATAACTACATATTCTGAAGACATTAAAAGGATAATAGGGAATACTATGAACAATCTATGCCAACAAATTTGAAAACTTAGATGAAATGGACAAACTCCTTAAGACAACTTGTCAAAACTGACACAAGAAGAAATAGAAAATTTGGGTAGTCCTCTCTCTAATAGAGATTGAATTTGTCATCAAAAAACTTCCTACAAAGAATATTTCTAGCCAGATAATATCTATAAAACATTTTTTAAATAACATAAACATTAAACAGCTCTTTTAAAAATAAAGGAAAGAAAAAATAGAGGGGAAAAATGTTTCCTGATTCAAGGAAGTCCATTCTCACCCCTTCTGTTCAACTTTGTCCTGGAAATTCTAGCCAGTGAAATAAAGCCAAAAAATAATAATAATAATACAAGATTAAGATCTGAAAGAATACATAAAACTGCCAGTATTCACAAACAAGATTGCCTATATAAAAAAATCCTGAGAAATCTACAAAGCAACTATGAAAACTAAATAACTTGCCTAAAGTTACACCATTAATAAAATCAAAACTGGAATTTGAACCAACACAGTCTGGCTCCCAAATTCTTAACCCCTATAATATGCAGTCTACTTAGAGAACACCATGCAACTATACTTGCATTAGCCCACAAACACAGCCATTACTGTAGGTCTTTGGAGCCTCATTTGATAATTTGGAAATAGAAGTTCAGAAAATTAATAACTTCACTAAGATCACATGGCTAAGGGTAGAGATAACAGAATTTGAATCCTGACTGACCCAAAAACAAAGCTGATTTGAAAACATCATGTCTTCCAGATTGGAAGCAGGAAACAATGAAAAGATCCAGATCCAGATGACAAGACCCTGAAATAAAGCAGTAAAATATAATGGCCAATAGAAGAATTGGTGACTGGTTAGGTATAAAAAGAGGACACAGGTAATATCAAAGTTCTGAGAATGAGATTAGTAGTGTCATTAATAAAATAAGTAAGGAAGAGAAACTAATAAAGAGGAATGTTAAGAAAGATAAAGTCAGTTTTACACAAGTTGAGTATCAACTTGTTAGGTTACAAAAAGTCTGTGTTTCTTCCAGTCCTTCCTCCTCGGATTACAATATGGTTGCCATAGGCCCAAGCTTTAGGTAGTAATTCCAGGCAGAAACAAGAGAAGAATGCATGTCTTTCATTAGTAAAGCAAGAACTTTCCTAGAAGCCCCTAGGGGACGTTTGACATGTCTCATTAGCCAGAATTGTGTCACATGGACACCTAGCCTCAAGAGAGTCTGGGTAGATAAGTATTTTGTTTTCCCAACCTCTATAGCAAAGATAGGTGAAGTCTGTCCCAAAAAATTAATGGGATGTTGATGTGGGAATATACAACAGGAGACAAAAATGCATATGGTCTAGAAGATAAACCAAGAATACAGAATATAAGTAATCTGCATAATTAAAGCAAAGGAAATGGATGGGTGCTCCAAGAAAGAACACATGTGAAGAGAATAAAGGGAAGTAACAGATGCATATGGGTGCAGCTGAGTAAACACGGTGCCCAGGTGCCTCCACTCCAACCAGTTAGTGTGCTTCCTTACATTTGACTGGGTCTCTCTCTGTCCCCCTCCCCACCCAGTTATTTCCATCCTCTCTTTTTCCTTGGTCTCTCAGTACTCCTAAGGCTGTCTCTGCTCTCCTTCTCCCTCATCTGTGAATTGAAGTACTGAAGGAAAAGCCCATTCTTCACTGCCACTGTCCAGGATGCATGAAGGTGGGTTTAAATCTGACTAAGCAAAAACTAGCTGCCCTGAAGTTGGGAAGGTGGTCCAGGAGAATAAGCAGCTATGAAATCTTATAAATTCATAGGAAATTGGAACTGAAAGGGATCTGCCGGTCGCCACCACCTCATTAGAGGGGATAGAGGTCCATTTGAGGAAACCCAACCTAGAACAAGAAGGCAGAATCTGCTTTGCTGCGTACTACTCTTCTTGTGATGAGTCCTTCAGGATCTGAGGCTGCGTTCAGGAAACCAGGCTGCAGGGCTGAGGGTGTGGTGGACCAGGCAGCCTCTCTCAGGCCCATGGCTCCAGAGGCACCATCCTCCATGTACCTCCAGTTTGAGGGAGTCCAGCTCTGACTGAAACGTTCCTTTCCCCAAATCCCAGGGCAGGTAGAGTCAGCACCACAGGATTTAACCTTGATTATTTATTAGTTTGTGTTGTCTTCTAATTGCTCCTCAAATATATGCTACGTGCTCCCATGTATTTGGGGCTACAATGAGATGTCCCCCAAGAAGTTGCAGATAAGACAGTCGCCAAGCATTAAACTTTAAAAATATTGCTAACCTCACAAAAAGAGATCGCTTGATGTTATGTGCCTCATGATGGAAGTATACAACACTTCTGTGAAGTACTGTTGCCCCAGAAATCATATCTAAATCTGATCAAGCTCTAAATCCAAATATCAATTTACAGAAAATATGGGCGACAAAGGGACATATTAAGAGACACCATAGGGTAAAATTAAAATTCAGGCTGTAAAAAATACCTGTTTCTTCAACAAATTTATTATAAGAAGAAAAGGAGAGAGATGAAGGAGAACCTAGAGATTTAAAAAACTTAACTTATTTGAATCCTGATACAAACAAACTACAGAAAAGAAAAATTTATGATCCCTGGCTGGTGTGCCTTAGTTGGTTGGAGCGTCGTCCCATACACTGAAAGGTTTCTGGTTCAATTCCTGGTCTGGGCACATAACCCAGGTTGTAGGTTCGATCCAGTGGGCACATGCAGGGGGCAGCTGATCGCTGTCCCTCTCTCACATCTCTCTCTGAAATCAATTAAAAATTTAAAAATAAAGAAAAAGTTATGAGATAAATGGAGAAATTTGAACATTGACTGGATATTTGATTATATTAGGAAACTAATGTCAAAACTTTAATGTGTGAAAATGATACTGCTTTCTTTATAAAGAGTCCTTATCTTTTAGAGATATACTGTATACGGAAATATTTAAAGATAAATGAAATAATACTATGGCTGTGATTAGCATCAAAATGATCCTGAGGGTAGTGGGGGTGAATGGGATATAAATAAAACAAGATTGGCTGAGTTGATGATTATTGGAGGGGGGAGGGAAAGTTACGACAGAATTATCATACTGTTTTCTCTTATTTTTGTATATTTTGAAATTTTCTGTAATAAAAGTTGGTTTGTTTTGTTTTTTAATCCTCACTTGAAAATATTTTTTCCATTGATTTTTAGAGAGAGTGGAAAGGAGAGAGAGAGACAGAGAGAAACACCGATGTGAGAAAGACATATTGATTGGTTGCCTCCAGCATGCTCCCAACCAGGGCTGGGAGCCTGTAACCAAGGTACATGCCCTTGACCAAAATCAAACCCAGACCCTTCAGTCCACAGGCCGACACTCTATCCATTGCGCCAAACCAGCTAGGGCTAAAAGTATCTATACTAATAAAAGGGTAATATGCAAATTGGTCAGGACGCCCTCATAGTAACGACCGAACAGAAGGCTGCGTGAGGCGACAAGGCCGGCAGTGGGGGCAGTGAGGGACGTCCAAATGACTGAACAGCAGGCTGCGTGGGGAGACCAGGCCAGCAGGGGGGGCAGTGAGGGATGACCAGGCCAGCAGAGGGGGGCAGTGAGGGGCAATTAGGCTGGCGGGGGGGCAGTTGGCAGCAACCAGGCCGGCAGAGGGGGGCAGTGAGGGGTGACCAGGCCTGCAGGCAGAGGCAGTTAAGGGTGATCAGGCTGGCAGGGGGGCAGCCTGATCACCCCTAAACCGGGATCGAGCCTAAACCGGCAGTCGGACATCCCCCAAGGGATCCTGGATTGGAGAGGGTGCAGGCTGGGCTGAGCGCCCCCCCTCCCCGCACAAATTTCGTGAATCGGGGCTCTAGTTTTTAGTAATAGATTAGACTAGAGCTGTTCAATGTCATTTTTTTAAAAAAAGTATTCATGTCTGCCAAGGAAACACAGAAGGAGCAGCAGAGGCAGATGTTGATGGTGCCACCCAAGCCTTTCCCAAGGCAAAGGGGACCAGTGAAAAGACCTGCCTACAAAGTCACTGATGCCTCCATCCCTGAGGGGAAGGATGCACTTGGCCCTCTCACCCTGATCCCATAAGCACCTTCTACAGTCAGGGCTCTGCACTGAAGCTGGAAGTAAAATGATGAATGAAATACAGAGACTAACATCAAATGATGCAAAAAGAAAAGTAAAACAGCAATTGCAGTGGAGTCTGACATGTTATTACAATGTTTGGGGAAAGTGTGCTATGTGAGTACATGCCATGGCAATCTAATTGGAAGAGGTGGCAGCCAAGGCATCCTGAAGGATTCCCAGAACTATCTTCTGATTATAATTCAATTCCTGGGCTCTGTCGCTCTAGGAAAAGAATGAGCTGGCCAGAAGTTGTAAGTGTCCTGATCTGGCAGCTTTGCTTCTCATTGTAAATGCACAACGCTGACTTCTCATAATAATTGGGTTTCCCATACATCTTGCCTAGAGAGGAAATACATTAGCCAAATAATGTGTGTTCACTTCTCTGATGTTATTTTCAAATTCATGAACTGTCTTTTCTGTTTTTTACAGTCTCTGAGAGTTTAGTGCCTGTGTATCTGTATCTGAACAATGAATTAATTCCTGATGTGCTGACAAATCAGGATTCTGAGATTGCAAGACCAGCCCTGAACTCTGAGACTTCACCAGGGTAATGCTATCCCTTCGGGACCTCCCTGGGTAGACACCAGGCTTCTTTCTGCTCTGCGTGCTTCTTTGATCTTCTCTATTCCTCAAGGGTGGGACTGTGTCTGATGCTTCTTTGATATCTCAGCCATCCTCTCTCACCATGTCTGCGACAAAGTATTTTGTTTTTTTAACACATTTGTCCCTTGATTTCTTTGACTTTCATTCAATCACATCAAAATAGCTAACGCAACATCTATTTGGGGATTAAGTCAGATGCAACAACACTAGGTTAGAGGCATTTTTAAAGTGAAATAGGAAAAAAATTTTAAATTCCTTAGCTGTTTTGAAAAAATGTCAACCTTTTTTAGGTTCCATGCCATGTTAACTTCTTTTTCTGCTTAGGCCTGTGATCACTAGGGGTCTTCACATAAGCTAATCAAACGAGGACCTCCTTCCAATCTATGCTTCTACCTGAAGAACAAGAAGCCAAATATGGTGAACTCCCCAGACAAAGACAATTTCTTTCGTCTCCAGTGGTTTCTCTTTCAATCCCTTAGCAAGATTCTTTCACCTATAACAGGGGATAACAAAATTTTTCTTCAAAGATCCACGTAAGTAAGCACTTTAAATTCTGTGGGCCAGTCTCCATTGGTTGCTGCTACCCAACCCTACCACTGTAGCATGAAAGTAGCTGTAGACGAGATATAACCAAATGAGTGTGGCTGTGTTGAAATTTGAATTTCATATAAATTTCAGGGATCATGAAATCTTTTTTTTTTGGGGGGGGGATCATGAAATCTTAATCTGATTTTATTTCCAACCATTCAAAAATGTAAAAAGCATTCTTAGCTCAGGAGACACCGTCTGATCTGGCCCAAAGGACATACTCTGTCAGCTCCTGCTCCACAGCCATGGGTAGATGATACTGGCGGTGATTCACTATACATATGTGAATGTGTGCGGTCCCTTCATAATACTCCCATATCAACCTTGGGAATTTTGACTTATTAATGCTTCTTAAATTCACCGGTGGCAAACCTAAAATCTTGTGATTAAAAAATATTTTCACTAAAATTAAACAATAGTCAGCACAGGTTAAAAAAAAAGACATTTTACATATTTTAAATCCCAAATAGTGGATACCATGCTATTCGTTTCTAGTTACTATCCCTGCTCAGAAAAACATGAGATATTTTTGCTTTAACAGGTTCCTGCTGAGACTTTCTCCAATGTCATTTTATCCAATTTTTCAACACCTTTCTGATTTTAAGATTAATATTTGTATACTCTCATCTCCTCAGCACCATCATAGTCCAAGAACTTAGATGCCTGACATAAAAGCAGCTTTGGATTTTCTTTCTTCACTCCCTTCTCGGACGTGCGAGTTTATAAATTATTTTCCTGCCTATAATAACTTTGTAGGCATGCCTAACAAACATTTCTAAGGCTTTATTTTCCTTGCTTTATTTGTTTCACCTTTCATCGCATACTTCTCTACTCCAGCGGCCTTTCTACTGCAATTCCCCTTTTTATTCCCAACCCCAGGGCCCTCTTTTTCTGGCCATCACCAACAGTAGCTGCTTGCATGGTGCATGTACCTACACTACATTTCCCAGCTATGCAAAAGGTCCTAGCATCACATCCCAGAGGGATTCAATGTACACTCCCTCTTTTATGTGTGTGTGTGTGTGCCTGAAAATATACATAATCAAAAGTTTGAGAGAAATAGAGCATGTTTTCCTATACCCTAGACTAGGTCATGAGAGGAATTTGTGGTTGGAAAGAAAATGGTGTATTTATAGGCCACTTCTGAGTGGCTTTGTTCACATGGCCCCCTCTGCCTGGCATGCCCTCCCCAAATTCTCTGCCTGATAAAATTCCCCTCAGCCTCCAAGGTCCAGGCAGCACCTCTGGGAAGCATCCCTAGCAGAGCTGCCAAATCTCTCCTCTACATTCCCAAAGCACTCCATACATCTCGGTTAAAGCACTTACCATTGAATTGTGGTTAGTTGTTTATGGAGCTGTCCCACCCCGACCCATACCCCTATACACAACTGAATGAGTAACTTCCTTTTTTCTTTTCTTGCATCCCCAATGCCCAATGCAGTGCCTGGACTAGGGTATCAAGATTGCATTTCTCAGAAATATTGAGGGCAGTGTGCCACTAAGAAGTATTTCAGGGACTTTTCCAGCCCACTTCCATCAGCACCCTCAATCTTCCTTCTCCCCTAAAAAATTAACAGACAATCTAAGTAAAAATGCAACTTCAAAATAAGGTGCTCTGACAATGAGATTCCACCATCAATGCTGCAGAAAATTCAATGGTACCTAACAGTTTTCAAAGAACTTTCACCATTTTTTTCCCCATTTGGTCCACTAATCCTTAGTAAGACAGATAGTCCTATCCTCCTTTCTCAGACACTTCAGTAAATAAAAGTGGCATGTCCAAGATCAGAGCTGATGATAGCTCTGAGCCTAAAAACCTTAAAACACTGATCTGTCCACTCTCCCACCCTCCACGAACGCTAGGCTCAGTATTTGTGGAGGGCTGGCTTTCTTTTCCCTCTGGTAGACTTTTTCCCCATTATGAATGGTGGTATTAGATTGTGGCACTCCAAACAAAATCATTTAGGCAGCTACACATTATGAAAAGATAGAGTCCAATATGCCCACTTGTGTTAGTATTGCTCTATGATTTTGCCATAAGTACTTATTGACTAAAGGGTTTCCAGTGAATTACTGACTGTTCCAAAAAATGGCCTGCCATGCATTTCTTCAAAGAGAAATATATAATCTATTATCTTGAAAATTCACTCATGAGGAAGTACTATTATTTATAGGTTAAGTGGAAGAGGCTTGATTTTCTCTTCTTTTATAATTCATCTTTCCTAAACTATTAAATTTAGATTACTTATCACATTGGCAGGCTCTTCCCTTAAACATGCTTTTAGTTCCTCTACATAATTCTGTATGATTTAACCACCACTTTGATTCTCTTACTATTTATTGTATGTAACTCTTCTAATATTAGTACATATTATTTTAGACATAAATAGGGCACTGCCTGCCAAAAAAAAAAAAATATTGCTGCTGTGTGGTAACTGAAAGTAAAAAATATTTCAGACATATTAATTTATTCAAATGAGCCACAGTTAGCTGTTCTCAAATTAATTTTTTTTTCAACAAAGGCCTATAACAGTGAAGTATGCAGAGTATGTCACACTTCAGATTTTTCAAGTTTGAGCTGGTTACGAATCTGCTAATTGTAAAAAAAAAAATCACAACATGGCAGAGCAAAAAAAAAAATATATATTTCAGGTGTGGAAACCAAGATGGCGGCATAGGTTAAACACCTAACCTACAGCCGGGCACAACAATATCAAAAACACAACTAAAAGTCAAAACGGACATCATCCAGAACCACAGGAAAGCTGGCTGACTGAAATGCCCACAATTAGAAGGAAAAAGAAAACCACAAGGAAAATCAGAGAAGCCGTAAAAGCTTGAGGTATGGAGACACAGGCGGAGACACGAGCCCGCGAGCGTGCGGGGAAGACGGAGCCGGAGAGGAAGGGGCGGCTGACGGCCTGGCTGGCGTTCTCTGGCGGGAAGGAGATCAAAGCGCCAGATTGTGCTGAACCCCAGCTCCGACTGCACTGAACCCCATTTCCCGGCGAAACCCTGGGAAGCCGGGCTCATGCTGGGGGAGTCTGAGCTGTGGGACGGAGACACAGAGGAGCTGCGCCGGAGCCGCGCACGGGAATGCGCGCAGAGGAGGGTCTGTTGCCTGTGCCGCTGGATTGCCCTAGCGGGAAGGAGACAAAAGCTCCGGACTGTGCTGAACCCCCAGTTCCAACTGCACTGAACCCCAGTTCCGGGAAAGACCCGGGGAAGCCAGGCTCATACTGGGGAAAACTGGGCTGTGGGGCAGAGATGCAGAGAGGCGGCGAAGAACAGAGCACCGGAGGCGCGCAGGGGATTGTGCGCGGAGGATGGGCTGTTGACTGTGCCGCTGAGTCGCCCTGGAGGGAAGGAGACAAAAGCGCCAGACTGAGGTGAGCCCCAATTCTGACTACACGGAAACCCAGTTCCGGGAGAGAATCTGGGAATCCAGATTCATTGGGGGAGAGACTAGACTGTTTGACAGCGCGCGAAACTCCAGGGCACTTTTCTCTCAGAGGTGTTTGCTGGGAGTACAGAGGGACACTGAGACACAGGAACCTCATAGGGCGGGGCTGACAGGAAGCCAAGGCGGTAGGCTCCGCCCTGTAACTCCGCCCCATCCAAGCTGAACACAGAGGCTTTTACAATTTTGCAAGTCTAGTTGAATGGGGCTGTCTCCCGGCATAGACACAGCTGATCCTCACAGCCAATTGGGCCGGAGGTCACATCCTCCCAGTGTACCAACAGCAATCAAGGCTTAACAACACCAAGACTTTGCACTCAGCCCACAAAGGGGGATATCAAGAGCGACCACCTAGGGAGATTGGGGAAGCTGAGCGATAGGGAGGCAGCCAAAAGGGGAAGGCACCGAAACAGGTCACGAATATAAGGGATGCTGTAATTCCTGCTGAGGGGCCACAGGCAGTAGCTGACCTACACTACATTGGAGACCCAGAAATGAGGGCATCTAGTGGTCGGTGTGAGATGACACCAGACTTCGACCACTCCCATAAGGGACACATTCAAGAGGCAGACGCAGTGAGCGCCGAAGCCTTGCTGCACCAAGACCCGGCACATAGGCGTGTCTTCCGCACAGCAACTCTTCCTTTATAGTCACAGAGGGTCCGCACGGCCAATAGGCCTGGAGGACAATTCCTCCCAGTGACACCAACAACAATCAAGACTTAACTATACAAACAAGGACCAAGATGGAGGCATAGGGCAGAAGCCTGATTGCTGCCTACCACAACGGTTTTGAGACTACAACGGGAGAGCAGAGCAGACACCATCCAGAACCACCGGAGGGCTAACTGAGCGGATGCTATACAACTAGAATAAAAGAGAGGGGTACGCGGGATGAAGCTGATGCCGGTGACCCAAAGACCACACTTTAAAAACTACGGCTCAGGCGACACAATGGTGGCCTGAAACGTGCTCGGTGCAGTTCCCCCAGCGGTCTCCGGCTGAGGGGAAGGCTTCACTCGCTGCCGAGCACGGACAGACGAGCCCCTGGGAGACATGGGGCAGGAGACTACGCGCTTGCTGACCTCCGAGTCCTTCAAGAATCTCAACACCCCGGAAGCGGCCAGGTGCGCACGCTCGGCGACCGGCCACCGCTGCAGACCCAAGGGCCGACGCAGCCACCCCGGACCAGCCCGCCGCCGCGCACCGGGCACACCGGAGCTTCGCTGAGCCCGCCGCCCAACGAGTTCTGCGGTGGCTGCCCTGGAACTCTGAGAAAATGGCCGAAGGAATTGCTGAGAGGGAATTGACCAACAGGAATTGGGATCAAGAAGACGAAACCCCGCTGGGTCCCGGATCCGGGTGAAGCCGCGTGCCCCTGGGTATGGGTGAGGCTGGGAACTGGGTCAGGGTGAGGCTGGGCCCCGGGTCCGGGTGAGGCCACGTGCCCCTGGGTCCGGGCGAGGCCGTGCGCCCCTGGGTCCGGGTGAAGCTGAATCCTGGGTCCGGGCGAGGCCGTGCGCCCCTGGGTCCGGGTGAGGCTGAATCCTGGGTCCGGGCGAGGCCGCGGGCCCCTGGAGCCGGTTGAGCCCTGGGCCCCGGGTCGGGGCGAGGCCGCGGGCCCCTGGAGCCGGGTGAGCCCTGGGCCCCGGGTCGGGGCGAGGCCGCGGGCCCCTGGAGCCGGGTGAGCCCTGGGCCCCGGGTCCGGGCGAGGCCGCGGGCCCCTGGAGCCGGGTGAGCCCTGGGCCCCGGGTCCGGGCGAGGCCGCGGGCCCCTGGAGCCGGGTGAGCCCTGGGCCCCGGGTCCGGGCGAGGCCGCGGGCCCCTGGAGCCGGGTGAGCCCTGGGCCCCGGGTCCGGGCGAGGCCGCGGGCCCCTGGAGCCGGGTGAGCCCTGGGCCCCGGGTCCGGGCGAGGCCGCGGGCCCCTGGAGCCGGGTGAGCCCTGGGCCCCGGGTCCGGGCGAGGCCGCGGGCCCCTGGAGCCGGGTGAGCCCTGGGCCCCGGGTCGGGGCGAGGCCGCGGGCCCCTGGAGCCGGGTGAGCCCTGGGCCCCGGGTCGGGGCGAGGCCGCGGGCCCCTGGAGCCGGGTGAGCCCTGGGCCCCGGGTCGGGGCGAGGCCGCGGGCCCCTGGAGCCGGGTGAGCCCTGGGCCCCGGGTCGGGGCGAGGCCGCGGGCCCCTGGAGCCGGGTGAGCCCTGGGCCCCGGGTCCGGGCGAGGCCGCGGGCCCCTGGAGCCGGGTGAGCCCTGGGCCCCGGGTCCGGGCGAGGCCGCGGGCCCCTGGAGCCGGGTGAGCCCTGGGCCCCGGGTCCGGGCGAGGCCGCGGGCCCCTGGAGCCGGGTGAGCCCTGGGCCCCGGGTCCGGGCGAGGCCGCGGGCCCCTGGAGCCGGGTGAGCCCTGGGCCCCGGGTCGGGGCGAGGCCGCGGGCCCCTGGAGCCGGGTGAGCCCTGGGCCCCGGGTCGGGGCGAGGCCGCGGGCCCCTGGAGCCGGGTGAGCCCTGGGCCCCGGGTCCGGGCGAGGCCGCGGGCCCCTGGAGCCGGGTGAGCCCTGGGCCCCGGGTCCGGGCGAGGCCGCGGGCCCCTGGAGCCGGGTGAGCCCTGGGCCCCGGGTCCGGGCGAGGCCGCGGGCCCCTGGAGCCGGGTGAGCCCTGGGCCCCGGGTCCGGGCGAGGCCGCGGGCCCCTGGAGCCGGGTGAGCCCTGGGCCCCGGGTCCGGGCGAGGCCGCGGGCCCCTGGAGCCGGGTGAGCCCTGGGCCCCGGGTCCGGGCGAGGCCGCGGGCCCCTGGAGCCGGGTGAGCCCTGGGCCCCGGGTCCGGGCGAGGCCGCGGGCCCCTGGAGCCGGGTGAGCCCTGGGCCCCGGGTCCGGGCGAGGCCGCGGGCCCCTGGAGCCGGGTGAGCCCTGGGCCCCGGGTCCGGGCGAGGCCGCGGGCCCCTGGAGCCGGGTGAGCCTGGCCCCGGGTCCGGGCGAGGCCGTGGGCCCCTGGATCCGGGTGAAGCAGTGCCCCTGGGTCCAGCCGAGACCAAACCAGAGGGAGTCGGACCTGCATTACCACCATTTGTCCACCATCCAGAGCTGAGGGGTCAGTGCCGACATGTACTCATAGGGAACCGGTGGACATTGATATTGGGTCTCAAAAGAACTGTTGGTCCAGAAAGAAACTCACCACAGACTGATTCATTTGCCTGTCAGCATAACTATTATTGCTCGTCGCACATTCAATTCTTATAAGTATATCTATAGTGACACATGATTTCGCTCATCTAGGGGAAATGATGAACAACATAGACTGATGAACAAGAACAGAACCAGAAACAAGGAGGCATCGATCGGACTATCGGGCCTCAGAGGGAGGATAGGGGAGGGTGGGGGGAGGGGGGAGAGATCAACCAAAGGTCTTGTGTGCATGCATATGAGCCTAACCAATGCTTAAGTTCAACAGAGGGTTGGGGCATCCAAGGGGAGGGGTGTGGGATGGGAATGGGGGGATGAGGACAAATATGTGACACCTTAATCAATAAAGAAATTTAAAAAAAAAAAAAAAAAAAAAAAATATATATTTCACACAAATGCAAATAGAGATATCATGCAGATAGCTGCAAGACATGAATCACTGCCCTGCTGCATCAAACTCGGAAATGCAGAGGCCGCTCACGCTGCACGCTTTCTGGCTCAGGTTTTGAAAGTTCAGAGGCACCACCTTGCAATCAGGGTCATAAACTACCATCGCTAACATACGTGCCATGTTTACTGCTAAACCCACAATCTGAACCATCAGAAAATTATGCTCTCGGAGCCCGGAAACAATCGCAGTCCGCTGTTACACCCAACAACTCCTTACACCGAGCTGTAAGTCGTGGGGAGCTACAGTGCTTTATTGTTTTAATTTTTTTTTAGAGTAAGGGTCTTTTCCCGGAGGAGCGAGTACTGAGACGAAAGCAGCCTCCGGCGTGACCTTCCTAACACAGACCTTGAGCGGAGGCACAGGCTCGAAGGCACTGGACAGCTCCCCGGAGCCGCTCACACTTTGCTTTCCAGAACAACAAAAAAAAAAAGAATGTTACTCTGCACCTGCCTCTCCCCCTCCCCTCCTGACAACTTAAATGACCTTTCCGCCTAGTGGTCTGAGCAGCTGGAAGAAGATAGGAATCTATTGGTCTGTCCGGCGATGCCCAGAGGAAATAACCTCCCACCCAAGAGGGGCGCCTGGAGCCAGCGGGGGAGGGGGCGAGGACGGGAGGAGGGAGGGGGGGGTGGGCCAGGGCGGCCGGCGCCCTCCTCCCCCCCCCCCGCCCCCTCCGCACTGCACTGCATTTCCTCCACCTCCCGAAAAAAACCGCGTGCGGGGGCTGCGCCCCAGGCAGGGGTCCGTGTGCCCGAGCCTCCCGGATGCGGCCCCTCGGCCCCTCCCCCGCCCTGGACCCTCCTCCCGCCGCGGCGCGGAGCCAGGTGCGGGCTGCGGGCGGGCGGCTGCCCCCACGAGGAGCTCGGGCAGGGCAGCACCGCGGAGCCCGGCGGGCGGGGGCCCTGGCCCGGTTACCTTTTATCCAGGCAGGCGATCCACTCGGCGGAGGAGGAGGCATGGGCAGCGTGCGCAGCGACCATGTTGGGCAGCGGCAGGTCCCCGGCTGCGGGGATCCGCGCTCGCTCTCCCTCCGCGCGGTGCAGCCCGCTCCTCCGCCCGGCCCGCCTCCCCCCAGCGCGGCTGCGGCTGCGGCGGCGCTCCGGCGGGCGAGCGGCGGGAGGGAGGGGGCCGGAGGGGCGGGACGTGGGCGCGGGGAGGGCCCAGGCGCCCGCCCTCCGCACTGCACTGCGGCGCCCGGGGGTGGGGAGCCCCGCGTCCCGGGCGGGCGCCGCGGGAGGGCGCTCGGCGGGGACCCCGGTGGCGAACACCTGCGACAGGTGGCCGCTGCCGCTCCGGGAAACCTGGGCCGCACCCCTCACCTCGGGGCCTCTGACACAGGAAAGAGAGGAAAACCCCACGAGTGTGTGTGGGGAGGGGGGGAAGGCGGTCAGTATCTATATATTTTTCATCCAGCAAATGCCACTAAAATGGCTGCTGCCTCTCCGTTTCCTTAGAAACCCATGAGTCTTCCTCCGCAGCTTGTCAAAACTTGCTGGCGGGTCCATGCTCACCTCCCCTGTCTCCCCTTTAAAAAGGGAGGGAGAGGAGGGCTGGTATGGCTTGGGATGGGCACGCCCACAGTGGTCTGGAACATGGAATGCAGGGGACAGTTTCTCCTGAAGGGCGAGGAAGGGCGGGATGGGGTGCAGAGGGGGCACAGGCATGCCTGCAAGCTGGGAGGGGGGACTGGTGGGCCAGGATGGTGACCAGCGGTGTCTGAGGGGATGACAACCTGGTCTAGGACCTTGTACCTTAGACCCGCTTGGGCTTCCACCACCTGCATGATGAAAAGAAGCACGAAAGAGGGGGGGGGGGGGGGGGGGCAGTGGGGCCGCAGCAGAACTGAGGTTCAGGGATTGGGGGCCAAGATCCCAAGGCACGTGGGTTGTTACTGGGAACTTGGATGGTTGGCCCCACATGCCATTCTTTCCAAGCCTGGAGTGTGGAGTGTTTGTCTACTGTCTGGCTCAGGTCGGAGTACACAACAAGTGCAATGATTTGGTTACACTCATGCAAAAATCAAATTATGCTCTGACAGTTGTTCAAGAATTCGGGACAAGTTAAGTCTTTTGGACTATAACCAAGTTGGTTTTGATCATTCTGAGTGTTCATTTAGGGATAGACAATGGGGATAGAGACACAGTATTACTCTCCTCACTTTGTTGTGTATGTTTTTGTTTTGTTTTATCTCTCCTTCCCTCACTCTCCTGCCTACAGGAGGTTAAGGAGATTGGAGAGAGTGAAGCAGCAGGTATTTTCTGGCATGTTTTTACCCTAATAAAACTCCTCGGAAGAATTTCCCATTTTCCCTCTGCTCCACTGCCAGGATCTGGTTTCAGACCTCCACCTTTCCTTCAGCAACAAACTCCTCCCTGCTCAGTGCTTGTCCTCCAGCTCACCTCCATCTGGTTCATTTCTATCATGTTTAAGGTAAACAAATTTAAATGTTATACTGTATAAAGATTATCAAAGGCATTTATGTCTTTCCTTTTCTAGACAAACACTCCACAGAAGGAGGAAATGAGTCTCCTATATTTATTAAGATTCATTCATAAAGGCATCAAAGAACGCTTAAGAATGTTTCAAGGTCACCCAATGCTTTCTCAAGATTCCTTTACCCAGAGAATGCTTCTAGGTAAAGAGCGAGAGGGGAAAAGGACTGCACTTGACCTGTCATTTGCCAGAACCTCAGAGTTACCATACTTTTTTGGCCATGATGCTAATAATAGTTGCCATTTATTGAACATCCACTGAGTGTCAGGCTCCGTGTGGAATTCTCTACCTGTTATCTCATTTAATCTTCAGAACAGTCTATGAAGCAGGGCCGGAAGGGCGGATATCCAGGGTTACTGATTCTGGCAGCCCCTCACCTCTTCTAGTCGCTGCACAATTCAAACCCTGGAAATGGAGCCTTCCCTTCCGGTGAGCCTAGGCCCTGACCCGCTAATGTTAGGACGGCCTCAGCCTAAAATACTTCCATTGCCATCTGCCCAGCTAAGCCCAGAGCAGACTGTGGAGACTCGGCCTTTTTCTTTTTCGTTTCTTCACACCCACATCAATTCATCTGGTAATTCAATTCAGGAAATGCTTGAGCTCCTACCACATGCCAGGCACTGTGCTAGACACTGAGGAAAGAGCAGAGAACAGATTCCCTACCTGCAGAGAACATTGCTGCAGTGGAATGAGAGAGAAACAAATAGCACATTAGTCCAGGGTGGGACAAATGAAAAATAATACAACAATTAGTAAATAATGCAAGAATAAACTCTGTTTCGCATGCTCACAACTGTAAAGCTATATATCGTATGTCCAGTAGGGGTAAATGCTTTGAAGAACAATTAAGCCAATTAAGGGAATACAAAGGTAGAAGTGGGGGGGGGGGGCTTCTATTTGGTATAAAGTAGTCAGAAAAGGCCTCTGTGATAAAGTGGCATTTGAGCCGAGCATGGGACATGCCACCTGTCTCTTCCAGGCCGCTTGCTCCTCCTTGGTTGCTAGCAGACTCCATGCACCAGCCCCTGTGGTTTCCCTGACTGAGGCTCACCAGCCACAAGCCTAGAACATCTGGCTCCTTTCTCTACCCATCTCCCCAAACTCAGCGAAAATGCCAAACTACAGGATCATGTTTCCTGGGCAACTGCCAGTGGGGCTGAAGGACACAACCCAGAAATGCAGAGGATTTAATTCCCCCTAAATGAACTTTGACCAGTGGGAGACATAAGATTGGAGGAAACTGGGCAGATAAACTTCCTCTCTCTTTTTTCCCTCTGATGGACTGTTCCGGTACAAGTTTTCTCCATGCAGCCTGTCTGGAGTTGACCGACGTGGCCAAGCCTGTGTGCTTACTGAGTGTTAAGGTTTGGATTGTGTTCCCAAAAAACTTATTGGAGTCCTGACCCTGTGAATGTGACCTTACTTGGAAATAGGGTCTTTATATGTAATCAAACTTAAATGAGGTTATCAGGTTGGTCCTTATGAAAAGAGGAAACGACAGAGACACCCAGGGAGAAGATGGCCATGTGATGGTGGAGAGACTGGAGTGATGCACCTACCAGCCAAGGACTGCCAGCAAACTCCAGAAGCTGGAAGAGGCAAGGAAGGACCCCTTCCTTCAAGGCACATGTCTCTGCCAACATCTTGACTTCAGACTTCCAGTCTCCAGGACTGTGAGGCAATACATGTCTACGGCTTTAAGCAGCCCAGTTTGTGGCACTTCGTTACAACAGTCCTAGAAAACGAATACGCTGAGTGACCAGCTATGGTGGATTGTACCTCCCCCAATAAAGCACTAACAGTCCTGGCCCGAGGCTTCATTTTCCAGAGAACTGTGACTTAGGACAACTAGAGACCTGAATGAAGTGAAGGATGCTGTCTGAGGACAGAGATTACAGACAGAGGGAAGAGTCGGTGCGAAGGCCCTGAGGTAGCAGCATGCTTGAGGTGTTAGAGGAACAGGAAGAAAGCCAGCATGTAAGGGGGAGAAAGTCAAGAAGTGAAGGCAAAGAGGGAGCCAAAGACACTTTATAGGCCACAGAGAGAACTTCAGGTGTTTTTTAACAATATATTGCTGAGATGTAATCTCTATATAGTAGTAGTTCAATGAACAAATCTTAAGGGTATGGTTTTATTTTAAAATTTTACATATTGCTATAGTTTGAATGTGAACCCCAAAATGCATGTGTTAAAATCTAACCCCCAAAGTAATGATATTAGGAGGGACTTTGGGGAGGTGATTCGGTCACAAGGGTGGATATTTCACAATTGGGCCTTTACAGAAGAGGCCCCAAAGATCTCTCCCGGCCCTCTCTGCCACGTGAAGATACAGGAAGTCTGTGACCCAGAGGAGGGCCCTCGCTATGCTGGCACCCTGATCTGAGATTTCCAGCCACCAGAACTGTGAGAACTAAACTTCTGTTTTTTACAAGCTACCCAGTCTCTGGTATTTTGTTATAGCAACCTAAATAGACTAAGATACATATGTGTAGCCCAGTGTGACTACCATTCTGGTCAAATATGGAACATTTCCAGCACCCCAGAGAATTCCCTCAGATCTTCCACTCAGTACAACTTACCAATCCTGAGATGATGGCTGCTCTCACTTTTATCACCATAGATTTGTTTTATCCATTTTTTTTTAACCTTCACCTGAGGATATGTTTATTGATTTTTAGAGAGGAAGGGAGAGGCAGAGAAAGAGAGAAACGTTGATTGGTTGCCTCTTATATGCACCCTGACCAGGAATCAAACCCACAAACTTTTGGTGTACGGGACAACTCTCCAACCAACTGAACCACCTGGCCAGGCCTACCTGTTTTTGAATATCATATAAATTGAACCATATATTATCTACTGCTTTTGCTTGAAATAATGCTTCTGAGATTCATCCAAGTTGCTGTAAACATACTTCACTTATTTTTGTTGCTGCATAGTATTCCATTGCCTGGATATAGCACATTTTGTTTATCCACTCTTCTGCTGATGAATATTTGAGTAGTTTAAGGCTATAATGAGTGAAGCTGCAAAGAACATTTATCCACTCTTCTCTTTTTGGATATATGCAATAATTTCTCTTAGTATAAACCTAGAAGTATGCTTTCTGTAAATAGGGGTAAGTTTATGTTAACTTTATTAATTTTTCAAAGTGATTGCACCGTTTTATACTCCTGTCAGCAATGTATGAGAGTCGTAGTTACCCCACATCCTCACCAACACTTGGAATTGTCAATCTTTTTAATTTTAGCTTTTCTGGGGGGTGTGTATTGGTATTTCATTATGGTTTTAATATGCATTTTCCAGATAACTAATGTTGAGCTCCTTTTCACATGCTCATTGGTCACTTAGATGTCTTTGTATAAAGTACTTTTTCAAGTCTTTTGTCCACACTTTATGTTTTTGTTAAGACCACATCCCATTTCCAAAATCTGTATTAGTACCTATTGCAGCCTAACAAATTACTCTAAAACTTAGACAGCTAAACATAATAAATCTGCATCATCTCACAGAACCTCTGAGGGTCAGGACCCGGAGAGCCGCTTAGTTGGGTTCCAGCTCAAGGTCTCAGGTTGCAGGGTTGTAGTCGCAGCCACGCTCCACTGGGACCAGAGACTGCACTTCTAAGCTCCCTCACGCACGCTTCATTGATGAAGCTTATTCATGTCTGATTTTTGTCAGGCTGGTGAAATATTGAAAAGATTAAAGACCCCCTACCACTCTCACTGACCTCTTGGTGCCCAGGATCTCAGTTTGAAAAAAACCCTTCTAAAGGAAGAGATGGTGGCAAAGAGAAAATCAAGGTCCCACAACTAGTTGTCGGTGGGCTGGGAGGAGGGGACAAGGAAGGGCTGTTAGAAATCTAAAAATATTCAGGCTAAAGAAATGTAACTTTGAAATGGCTCCCTTTTATTAAGCTCCCACCACTGCACTCCCAGTTTAAAGGAATAGAGTATGGCAGTGTGTTTCTACTCCTCCACAAATGGTCATCTGAGCCAGCAACCTCACCCGTGGAATCTATACCCAGATCAGAATCCACAACATGGAGAAAGCTACATACAAAGATGCTCGTTGAAGACTAGAAATCTAAATTATGAAATTGCTAAAGAAAATGCATATTCTCTCAAGTGAGTACCATGAAATTATTAAAAGTAGTCATTATGAGTGTTTAAGATAGAATATTACAGGAATTGCTTAGAGCATAATATTAAGTGGAAAACTAGATAAAAATGTTACAATGTAGTGTCATTTATGATGCGCAGAGGAAACTAGTGAAAGGGAAAAGTATAATATCTGAATTAAAAATAATAGGGTAATAGGTAAATTCCCTTCCTATTTCCCAAATTTTCTAATTAAAAACATCTAAACTTACCAATTGCCATCCCCACCTTAGACACTGAACTTGATAAAATAGAAAATATAAATTATCTTAATTTTTCTCAATTCATTTTTTTTCAACTTTTTTATATGAAAATTTTCAAACCTACAGAAAAGCTATAACTAGAACAACAAATGCCTGTATATCTTTCACCTAGATTCACCAGTTGTTGCCACATTTGTTTTCTTTCTCTGTGTATAATACATAGAGATGTTTTTATTCTGAACTAACTAAGAGTAAGTGGCAGACATTGGACAATGTGGTCTTATATACTACAGCACATATCTTCTAAGAACAAGGACATTCTTCTACCTTTTCCTATAATTATCATACTCAAGAAACTTAGCATTGATGTAATCCTATTATGTTATATAACATTTACATTCATTTCTCCAATAGACCAAAAACGTCTTCTTTTTTTCCCTCTGGTTTGGTTGGTTTTATCCAAGATTCAATCAAAAATTGTGCATTGCATTTGGTTGTTATGCCCCTTTAGTCTCTTTAACTCCTTCACGGTGTTGACATTTTTTAAAGACTCAAGGACAGTTATGTTTCAAAATGTTCTTTAGTTTAAATGTGTCTTGTTTTCACGTGCTTAGAAATTACCTGGATTTCTTGGCTAATTTATCAATCTTATTTTGTGTTGAAAAGATGTTACTCTTTCCTATATCTTGTGAAAACAGAAAGTCTTCAATGGTCTTGTTAAAAAGATTAATCTGACATTTTGCTTGGGTGCAGTATTAGCTGGACTCAGGTATGTGTCTCTGAACTGAATCGTTTGGTCATCTAGAAAATAGTAACTGAGAATATGTAGCTTAAGAAATCCAAGCACTTGCCAGCCACTGTAAATAACGTATTCCCACAGCATGAAGTAGGAGTCTATCTGCTTTTTAACTGCCTAGGGTTAGTCTATGTCAAGGGAATGTTTCCTGTCCTTTGATTCTTTTCATTAGTTAGGCTCGTCTGTCAGCCAAACAAGGAGCTAGTTGGTCATAAAGGTACCAGGTCGCAATCCTAGAGGATAAAATCACCTGCTCAGCCACTCCTCTGGTGGCAGCCACATGTGTGCCTTCAAAATTGTTTTACTAGAACTTGTGAGTCCTGAAAATACCTGATTTCTGAATTAACAAGCAGAGGGAAATCTAAGCCCATCAAAGCTGCCAATAAATCATACTGTTCATATAAATAAAAGCCATGACGAAGATGTTGCCTGAATGGTAAGTGCCTCTTATCTGAGACTTGCAAATCTGGGTTATATCTCTAGGAACAGCCAACCCAGTGTATCCAAGGGCATTGGCTTAACCCCAGGGATGATGGAGTTTTTTTAATCAAGCCATCATTTTTACCTCACTTGCCCAGAACAGTTATTGCTAATTAATCACAGTGTTCTTTTCTATTGGCCTGGACACTGCCTTGGAAATTTTCCCAACACGGCACTACAGGCAGCTGCTAATCACCGTTTGGAGTCAGTGCATCAGAGGAGATTTTTATAAGACTTAACTAGAAAAAGAATTATTTTCTAAATCTCATCTGGTTTTTAGTTTCTCAACTTTCCCTGCACCTGAATGACAAGGGCCTAGAACAGTATTTCTTATGAATGACCTACAGATGACTAGTAAACCTGCTTAAAAAACAAAAAGTAGCATAATCAGAGAATGTTGAAAAGGTGATTGGACAAGGGAAGGAAAGGAGAATGTGTTCATTAGGGTTGGCTATTTGCTGTGCCAAATTGATCCCATTCTATATAATAGCTAAAAGGTAAGAGACATTTATTGCTTGCTCATGAAATAATCCCATTGGTTCTAGGTTAGTGGGATGGGAGTAGTGAATTCCATTCTACACAGCCTAGGAATCCAAGCTGATGGAGCCTCTGCCATCTTAAACACCTTATTTCCCAGGTCATTTGTGTCCAGCTGGTGTAGAAGCGTGGAGGAAGGCCATGTGACAGGCTTTCATTAGTTAGGCCTGATAGTGGCTCTCAACAATGCTGCGATGTTTTATTGGCTAGAACTCAGTTACATGGCTGTATCTAACTGTAAATTGGGCTGGAAAGTCGCTTATGGCAGAGAAAACTCTCCCCAGTGGCACTATCCCATAGAAGGGAGCAGAAATGTTTCGTGGTCAGCCAGCCATCTCTGCCCACAAAGAAGGACTTTTTCTTCAAAATCATGGCTTCTTGTAGGACAGGTGAATGGTGATAGCACTAGAGTCTGAGCCTTGTCATATTCCCATTATGACTCAGCTAAATGTGAAGATAAAATTGATGATAGTGAAAATTATTAACCCTGCAATGTGTTACTGGAAAATCTGTGGAATTTTATTTTCTAGGATATCTTTAAGATACCCTAAGAGTTCTACTTCTACCTAGAATACAGAAAACAAACAAGAACATTATTCCCACCCTAGAAATAAGAAAAACTACAGATAAAATACAAAATCATCAGTTTTCTTGAACCTATCCTTTTCTAGGTGTTTACCCAAGAGAAGTAAAAAAATATATGTTCACTCAAAAGTCTGGCCTTGGCCGGTTTGGCTCAGTGGATAGAGCGTCGGCCTGCGGACTGGAAGGTTCCAGGTTCGATTCCGGTCAAGGGCATATACCTTGGTTGCGGGCACATCCCCAGTAGGGGGTGTGCAGGAGGCAGCTGGTCGATGTTTCTCTCTCATCGATGTTTCTAGCTCTCTATCCCTCTCCCTTCCTCCCTGTAAAAATCAATAAAATATATTTTAAAAAAAAAAGTCTGCATGTGAATATTTATAGTGACATCACTATCCCAAAAGCTGGAAACAACCAGTTGTCAATGCACCCATCAGTGAATGGATAAGCAAAGTGTGATATATCCATACAGTGGAATAATACTCAGTAGTATACTAGTAAGACAAAGTACTGATATGCTCAGCAACTTGAATAAATCTCAAGTGCATTATGCTAAGTAAAAGGAGGAACACTAGAGCAGTTACATACTACAGGTTATTGGGTGCCATCTTGGATGCTGGCTACACAGGCAGGTATCTCTGCATTTATAAATAAACTAGGGGCCCAGTGCATGAATTTGTGCACCTTGAAAGGAACTGTGGGCTGCAAGGCTGCAGTGAGCACACGGGCGGATCTGGGCCCATCCTCTGCACCCCCACCTGGCCCCTCCCGCCATGGCCCCCAGTCCCCTATCTTCCAGCAGCCCCACTCCCGCTGCCGCTGCTCCCACCCGCTGACGGTGCCGGCCCTGTTCGCACCCACTGACGGCGTGGAGCAATTGGGGCCAGCGCAAGCAGTGGGTGTGAGCAGGGCCAGCGCTGTCAGCAGGTGTGAGTGGCAGCTGCTGCCCTGATCGCCCCTCAGGAGCAGGGGGATGTGGAGAATCCCTGAGAGGTGAAAGGGGCTGGCAGCCACCCCTTGAATCCACTGATGGCACCAAGTGATCAGGGCCGGTGCTGGGCACCAGCAGCAGGAGCAAGTGGCAGTTCTGGTGCCAGCAGCAGGTGCAAGCGGGGCTAGCACCGGCAGCAGGTGCAAGCGCCAGGCAAGACCAGGAAATGCGGGAGGAAAGAATTTTCAGTAACCACCAGAGGCTCACCCTGATGACAGCAATCGGCACCCCGCCTTGGTCTGGCGCCCCTGCTCACCTGTTCCACCATCCTGCCACGGCCGATGCCTGCCATGTTCTGCACTCTGCCACCTGCTGCTAATGCCCACCATGTTCCACACACACCCCTTGGTGGTCAGTGCATGTCATAGCAACCGATTGTTCTGTTGAGCAGTTGTTCCACCATTCAGTCTATTGTATATTAGAGTTTTATATATATAGATACAAGTACTCCAACCCATATTCAGGCTGTAATTTCCTTGAACTGTAAAGAATTATTTCATAGATCTGAGAAGAACAGAAAACACTGATGTTTTATTCCAACCAAATAGAAACGGTTTCTTTTTTTTTAATCTTTATTTTTGACAGTATTGCATATGTTCTCCTTTTCCCCCCATTGATCCCTTCTAGCCCATCCCCACCCCTCGCCCCAAGCCTGTTTCTTAGCAACATGAAAATATTATTTTCATGACCTGTACTCAGAATCAGTTTATACAATGTCTATTTTACCTCTGTATTTTAGATTTATTCAACTGATGAATGTGAATAAAGGCTCATTTAACATTATCACAGGTGATAAGTAAATCTAAAAAGCACACTCTTTGTAAATTCTATCAATATGAAAATAAATTGTTTTTAAATCAGAAGATGAGGCCAATCTAATCAGATATTTGAGTAATAAGTGCATATTTTAGCCAAGCATATAGAAATGAGGTAGAATGAGAAAAATGAAAGTGAATGTGTAGGCCAAGTAAACACTTCAAAATCAAAGCCATATTTCTAATATAGTTCCACCTTCTTATTAATGAGTATGTCACCTATACATCCATCTTTCTACATTGCCTAAATCTCAAGGGCAGGTTGTCAATTTAGATCATTTTGCTACTTGATTTAATTTGGTTCAAAAAAAACATATAAATACTTCATAAGTTTGTTGCAATGTTTAAGTAGAAGCTAAAAATCATTATAATTCAATGTTCTCTAATGCCTTAAAGTTATTAATCACAATTATGACACTCTAGATTATAATATACACTAGAGGCCCCTTGCAGGAAGACTCCTGCAATAGGGCTTCCTGCTGCTGTCTCCGCGGCCCTCCTGCTTCCCTCCTTTCTCCGCAGCCCCGCCGGCTTCTCTCCCTTCTCCCCACTCCGCCTGCTTCCCTTCCTTCTCCTCAGCCCCACTTGCTTGCTTCTCCGCAGCTTCGCTCCCTTCTGCAGTGCTTGGCTTCTTTCTACGCTGTCTTCAGTCTTCACTCTGGCCTGAATATGCAAATTAACCATCACCTTGATTGGGTTAATTTGCATACTTGCCCTGATTGGCTGGTGGGCATGGCTTGTGGGTGTAGCGAAGGTATGGTCAATTTGCATGTTTCTCTTTTATTAGAGAGGATATTTATTAAATATCATGATATTTTTATTATATCATCTCTAGATCGCTAAAAATAATGTCCCTGTAACAGCCTTTCAATGGGTCTTAAGACAAATACAATTTTAAGTTGACTATGAACTGTTTGAACAAATATAATTTTAAGTTGATTATGAACTGGTCTTTAAACTTGGCTTGGTGTGGGAGTTGTGGGAGTTGAATATGTTAGCAAGTTTAAAGGGGATTAATTTCCAGGTCCTCAAATTCCATATTATTCATGCCTAAATCTGATCTGCCTGAAAACATGTGCTTTATCAAGGCATTGAATTGAGCCTGATCTCTTTCCCAGCTCCTCATTCCTAGTCACCTTTACTGTACATCCTAAGATAAAGGCAGACCGCTCACTCATCTGGAACCCTGCTGTGGGGCCTGGCCCCAGGGTGCAAGTGCCTGCAGGGAAGCTGCCCTGATCAAAGCACTGGCTTGTGTCTCAGCTGTATCATTTCAAGAAAGAAGAGAGTTAAAATTCCCACAATCAAAAACGTGTAATAGTAAGCCGAGTTGTATGCTGTTACATGTAAACTGATGGGTTGGAGATAACAACATACTACCTTGTTCTTTTTGTATTTGTTAGAATTTATTACAGAGGAATCGAAGAACAAATGACCAGCCACTGTCCAAGGGTTCTAACAAAAAGAGATAATTCATAATCTTAGAGCTTTGAGACAATAGCTTCTAACTTTATTTTTTACACCTATTCCCTTTACTGTATTAATATGCCTATATTTTACATAAATAAACATATATTCTTTCAACAACAAAAATATAAGATAGGCAGTGAAGAATTTTTATTTTAGGGGTTTTTTTTTCCCCTAAAGCTTCTAAGACCTCTATTCTTTCTTTTGAGTAAAAAAAAAAAAAAAAAAGCATCTATACATTTTATACAGCCTTTTATAAATGTACAAATACCTAATATGCCTGAGCCTTAATTTTTTATTCTATGACTCAGTGACACTAATTTTAGTTTCTTCATTAAGAGCATGAGATATATTCATTTAGTCACACATTTAACAAAAAATGTATTCACCATTTCCTGTGGGCCTATCTGTACCGAACTATTGTCTATGGTTTGTATTGCCTTATGTGGGAATGTCAGCTGTGGAGGTGGGGTGTAGGGGTGGGGGAGACAGATGAGGTTATTGCAGGTTCTTGGAACTAAATAGTCTGGAAGCAGATCTGGAAGTTCTGAAAAGAAACTGAAAGACTATCTAGTTCTTTATATCAGTCACAAGAGACATCGTTAGGCAGCTATTAATTCTAAACATTTCTGGGAGTAATGGTCTAGGCAGTGAAGACAGTTGCGGAGATTGAACATGAAAAGAAAACATCACGTGGAATTTGGCAGTAAACAAATCCAGTCTAGGCCTAAAGATGTTGACCTCTGAGCTCACCGTTATAACAGGGGAAATTTTTAGTTATGCAGTAAAAGTAAAAATTTTAGTTGGCCTTAGCCAGCACTTGAACTAATTAATTTCCAGTATCTCTTCCAACAACAGGCTTGTATCAGAAGGTTACACTCCAAGCACAGAATGAAATTAAGAGAGTTTAGTTAGCTGATGATAATTGCTTAATGTCTCCAGAGTCTCCTCCACAATCTGGCTATAACAACTAAACCACTGAGAATTAGAACATTCTTGCTGCTGGTGGGAATGCTTTTTGCCGCTCAAGGTTTTTGTCCGTGAAGGATAGGGCAGGGCTAAATAAAAGATTGCGAACCACTTAGGTGTAGTGCGACAGTCTTTGGACAACATCTCTCATCATTGGCACCTCCAGCAGAGGGCGGGGCAGGTATAGGGAACAGAGAGGAAATGAGCATTTCTCAATTTCGTTTACAGGCAGTCCTCGCTTTGAACAGTTGTGAGGGACCATAACAATGGCTGTGCAAGTTGAACCCCAAGCCAATCTTAATAATTGGTGGGGAAATTACTAGTATGATTGCTCCATGATCTTCAAAATGTTTTGCCAAAATTTAAAAACTCTTTTACTGTCAGTTATACGTGGGTGGGGAAAGAAAATAATCGTAAAAATAGAACTGACTTAGTACATTATAATTTGAAACATTAAGAGTTAAAGTGTTTTATTTCTTTGTTAAAAAACATTATCAAGAGTACTTTGAACAGTGCTTGCCTTCTTCTCTTGGTAGAACTTACAATAGGAAACAAGCATCTCCTTTATGTGTTGGCTAATTCCGAAATGTAGATCTGCTTCCAACATGTTATCCTTTGCACTTTCAGTGTCAACATACCCAAGAGGTCCTTTAACAGAAGCTCTTTGGGACTTGTGCTCTAGAATACACCACACATTAGCTTCCTCGGGTACCAAAGCAATTACCCCAGATATTCATGGATTTACAAATCTCCACCAACCCCCACCCAGACTCCACCTGCTAGCTCCTCCCTAAGTCACCCCCTGACTAACTCCCCCGCAGCAACCTTAGACAGTAAGTCCTCACTTAACGTCGAGGATAGGTTCTTGGAAACTGATTTTAAGCAAAATGATGTATAACAAACCAATTTCACCATAGGCTAATTGATAGAAATAAGAGTTAAAGTCCTAGGGCATATTTCTGGTCACAAAAACATCACCAAACACCTAAATAAAGACCCTAAACACTTCTAATATTAAACATGGAAATAAATGTGAGCTATGCATACATTTAAGGAATATTAATAAAAGCAAGTAAGATCCAACCCACTTATTGGCAGTTCAGGGTCACTGCCAGCCAGAGCCTCTCCCAGCAACTCTGGGCAGGACCCCACCCCGGACAGGACACCCCTCCATTGCAGGGTGCGTGCACACACATGCAATCAAACTGGGACTATATAGACATGCCCATTCGCCTCACATGCACATCTTTGGGATGTGGGAGGAAACCGGAGTACGTGGAGAAAACCCACACAGACATGGGGAGAACATGCAAACTCCGCATAGACAGTGGCCTCAACAATATAACCAAGTAATATTGAACGAAATGAAGTTATTTGAGGACCTGCTATTCAGCCTCAAATACTCATTTGACTGAATTCATTTGGACACTACTCACCTTCCTGACAAGTTTCTACTAAATTAGCTTTTTTTTTATTTTTTTAAATCTAAATAGATGAGTTTTCTATCTTGACAGTTTTTTTAGTAGGGACTTTGACACACAAATGTTGACTCTTTACAGGAATTGAAGGATGTGTTTCCAAGCCAAAATTCATTTATAACTCACGTTCACTGAGAAGCTGGAGTTTTACTCAACTGAATCTCCTGATAATGACCCTCAACAACGAGTAAGTTTTTCATGCCATTTATTCAGTGCTTACTGTGCTCAGATCCTGCTTCTTATTCTATCATAGAAAAATGGTACATTTTCTTGCCATAAAAATTGCACATTTAAATGTCTAGCCATCGAATTGCAGCAACCAGAAATTAAATGTTTCAGTTATTACAACTACTACAATTTTATAATATTTAATACCAGCAAATTCTGGGTGTGTGAAATATATCCTAAGGTGTAATGGCTTTTGAATTATTCTAAATGTTCCTAAAAATATTAAACTATGCATTACTCACATAAAAAAAACGAACTCTCAGGTTTGGAGTCAAAGCCTTCTCTTGAAATCTCATTCCAACTCGCGTCTCTGTTTAGCACGAACTTCCCTGATGGCGTCGGTTCTCACCGGGTCCCACATTGGAATCACCTGGGAGCTTCTCTTTTAAAAAAGTACCTGGGACCCACCCCAAAAGGGTCTGATTTACTTGGTCACATATGTTGTTTAACGTGTCCACAGGGGGTTCTAACGTGCAGGCAGTGATTCTCAAGGTGCAGTCCCTGGATCAGCGGCATCAGCATCACCTGGGAGCTTGTTGGCAGTGAAAGCCCGCAGCCCACCCCAATGAATCCAAAACTCTCCCGGGTAGAGCCAAAAAATCTGCATTTTAACAAGCCCTCCAGGTGACAGCTATACACTAAAGTTCAAACGATTAGACTTAAAAGAATATAAAACAAATTGTTGGGATAATGAAGTTAAGGAGTGAGGGAGAACAAAGCCAGGGCGTGAGGGAGAGTCTTGGGAGAGAGAAAAGGAAAGAGCAGGAAAATGATCAGAAGACTGGTGAGCGTGAAACTTGGGAACCTAAATGTTTGTTAGGACAAAGTGGGGAGCCTCCATCCACACCTGCATGTAGCTACACATAAACAGATTGCAAACTTAAATTGGCTGGTTTAAGGCAATAGTTCATCTAGCTGTGTGCGGGAGACCCAGATGACTTATTTTTCTCTACCATAAAAAACTACACAGTTGACTGGAGTCCCTTGAGGCAGAGATGGGTCATTTATCTCATGTGTAGACTGTATTTCAGAATGAGTAAATGCTGAAACGCTGATCATTCTATGGAGTTTCCACTTTCCAATGAGGTACTCCGATAGTTGCCAAGTTGGTAAGACCCTCTGGAGAGTATTTTACCATAAATTCTCCTCATTATCAAGTAGCACACAGTGAGGTCCTAGTATGCAGGTTTTGCTAAAATAATAACTGTGGCAACATACAATAGGAACGAGATAAAGGCAATTTGATTTCTATTGAATGGAGCCAGGATCTTGGACATAGGGACACTTCTTCCATCACCTCAAGACAAGGATTATATATATATTTTGGAAAATTAAGGTCACACTACTTATTTTTAAATGGATTCCCCAATCTTGGGGAGAACCTAATTTAATTGCCGGGGTTAATTAACATCTCTATCTACACTCCCTGTAGGTCATTGCCACCCTGGCTCTCCTCATGTGGCTGCTTTCTTCATTGAGCCAGGAAGGAAGTCTCTAGAGTAAACCAGCTAACACGCCAGAGTTTTATATGACATAAGATCATTACAGGAGTGACATCCATCACTTTTGCCATATTCTGTTGGTTATCAGCAAATCCCAGATACTGTCCACACTCAAGGAGAAGGGATTACACAAAAACTTGAACACTGGGGAGCAGAGTCATGGTGGAGGGGGAGGGCAGGCATCTTAGAGACTGCTCACTGCAGGTCATTTATTTAACCCCACCTGTGAAGCAGGAGCCCATGCAGTCCACACGTTCTAGCCCATGGGCTGTTGTGGGATTTAAATGAGCGGAAGGCAGGCCCTGACACAATAATAGGTTCTCAGTACACAGCAGTTAGCTCCTCTGTCCCACTCTCTTTCCTCCCTTTCCCCCACAGTGCTAGGATAATTTTTTTTTGTTTGTTTCCTATTTTTAAATTATTTTTTTTATTTAGTTTCTCGACGAAACCTTATTTGTAAATTCTTAAATATTGGGGGTCTCTTTGGTCTTACTACTCTGAGACTACTGCTTTCGGTTAGTGAAGGATACTTACCGTAAAGGCAGTGCGGAATATAATTTCTTAACTCAGTGTTCCGGATCAGGAATACGTTTTACTTTGGAGACTGGGAAACTCATTTCCTACAGTTGAGGGTAAAGAGAGTTAAGGAGAGAGAGAGAGCAGCTGACTAGACCCCACTGTCCTCCCCTGTCTCCTGGCCTCAGACCTCGGCTGTGGTCACCCTGCAGAGGTGGATGGACCCCCCCGCCCCAACCAAAACTGGTTTCGATTTCCAGACTGGTGGTACTGCACATACATCAAGGGTGTGAAAAGGTTTATTTCTCACATGATGAGGTTTTCCTGGGAGAGCAGGGCAGGCTCACAAACAGGTCTGAAAATGGCCTGAGGCAGAGGAAGAAGGGGAGACTGACTTTGGCATTGACTGTGGTTAGGGTGGGGCTGGGCTCAGGATTCCTGTGTGAGAAGTGACTTGTGTGGACTGAACTTCCAGCAGTCACCAAGAAAGGTAGCATGTGGGATTTCTTATTAGTCTGTCCAGATGTGAAAGAAAGAGGAAGAGACAGGGACAAGGCTTGGCATCTATCAGCAGTCAAAATGGACTCAGACGCTATTACACTTCAAGACATAGAAAAGGCAAGACCGCTCCGTGCTCTTCCCAACACTGACCCTGTCCCATTTGGGCTTATATGAGACATGTGGGAGGAGCTGCTCTATGCTATAGAAGCATAAAAAAATCTAACACATCTGGCAGTATGGGCCAGGTTCCTTCTAAGCATTGACTCATTTCATTCTCATGATAACCCTACGAGGTAGATATACTAATATTATTCCCACTTTACACCACTGAGGCACCGTCAAGTATCTTGCCCAAGGTTACCCAATGGCAAAGCCTGAGTTTAAACTTAGGTCGTGCCATTCAAGGCAGGTACTCCTAAGCACTCCACTCGCAGCCTTTCTGCACAGACACTGAGGCAATGGCTGGTGAACTGATGAGACAATAACTTCCAGCCAGTGTGCCAGGGTATATCCACATTCTGACTCGTGTGTGAAATGCAGTCTTCCTCCTACCACAGGGATGTGTCGGTGCAGTTGAAGGAGGGCAGAGTAGGACTCAGAGGAAGGTAAGAGGCTCACTGTGATGTCAGCTGGTCCTCAAGGAAGGTCCTGGGTTGCTTGAGGCAATGACCCAGTCGGGACAGCAGACAGCTCCATCAGACACCACCCAGGGGGTGCTGACAGGTGATCCAGAGGACAGGGGGACACTGTGGATGCTTTTGCAGACTCTGTGAGGCTGTCACACTGAAGCAGTGATTGTGTTGTGAGTCTTGAAGACTCGGTTAGTGCCTTTTGATCAACCTTCAAGTGGACGGCAAAAAGTTCTAAATTTTGAAAGTGTGTGGAAAACAAAGAGATAGTGGATGACTATTATAAAATTCCAGAGCTACCAGTGCCTTGTAGTGAGTCTTTTTCAAAATTTGTTTTTATGATATATTTCTTCATAAGTATGAAAATACACAACTTATATAAGGTAAAAAGAATAATAAAACCAACTTTTATATCTCTACAAACAGATTAAGACAGAATATTTTCAGTGCCTTAAACCCCCTGTATGCTTATCCCCAGTCACATCCCTCTCCACCCCACCAAAGGTCACAAATCTTGAATGCCTGTATAGGTCACTTTCAAGCATGGATGGCTAGTCATGAAATGTCATTGACTCCTTTTAGTGCTCCAAGGTAGAATCCTTGCCAATGTTTGGGGTGTGTGTGTTGAGGTGAGAAATCTAACTATCTATTTAAGAATAATCCAAAGGGTAACTTCACCAATGTCTTTTGATCTAAATGTATCTATCTGTCTGTCTATCATGACCCAAATAGAACTTGCAATTGTAAAGAGCTAACCTAGACATTATAATCACAGAACATCTGTCTTAGATCTCAACTTTAAAATCAGAGACTTAGGTTGAAAATACAATGGTTTTTAAACTAAAGATAATTTTTCAGAAGGAGAATAATGTATGTACTACTATTCTATAACAATTTGTGTAAGCACATTTGCCATTCCAAAAACAGTCAAAATTAAATAATATACATGCCTGCTCCTAGTAATCAGAATTGTCACCTTCACTGGGATTGGGGCACATTATGTAATAATAAGGACCTTGTCCCTGGTTCAGAACATCACTTAACCTTCTCTTGACTCCCTTCCTCTGTGGCCACCACCTCCTCCCCCAATAAATTAAATACAGCAGCTTACCTAAATGATTGCTGCCGAACTCTCACCGAGAGAATGAAAACCTCTGAGCACCATTATTGTCTGAAACAATAGAGAGCACAGTATCCAGGCAGCACATACCAGCTCAGAAATAAGCCAGACTCTCTAAGCCTGTTGCCAGGTGAAGGACGTGGTACAATTTCTTGCTGTAATTTATATATGCATCTCCCCTGAGTTGCTTCAGAGCTTAGGCAACAAGAATGAGCTAACAGTCACTGAAAAGAAAGAGAAGTGTCAATGCCTGAAGTTAATCCTAGGTTTTGCCTTTGTCCAGTTGGCCCTGGGTCCTCTGTAGTTGCTCCTGAGACCTGCCTTCAACCCTCCTGAGCCATGAGAAATGCCTGCAAGCTGTTAAAATACTCACTGTCCCGTGTCCTCTGGCTGGAGAGCTTTGATGGTTGCCAAATTCACAAACTTATTGTCAGTCAAGTCTACAGGAGCCTTCCTTGTTTCCACAGACAGTGGCTCCTGTAGCTACAAAGTAAAAAGGAACAGCACGATTCATTTATTCATTTATTCATTTATTCAGCAAGCATTGATTGAGCATCAGTGTGTGCCAAGCACTGAGTACACTGAACAATGAACAAAATAGAATGGCCCCTTCCAAAAGCGTGCGATTCAGTGAAAGATACTGACAAATAAGCAGACAATTACATATGTTTGTTAAAGGTTGTGACCCAGGGAGAAACCCCTGGCCCCCAGCTCCACCCCTAACCTATCAAATAACTCTACTGGTGGAACAGACCTGATATAAATGCTTTCTTGATCATTGAGAAAAAAGTGGTTTCAGATTAAAGAGAGCATTTTTTGCTATTTGTTGTTGTTTGTTTTCGGCAGAGAATTCTCCTTTAAAAAAAATTAATCAGATCAGATTAGATATGCTGAGTTCAACCTGGTTTCCAATAGACACATCTGTGTTATTGTCCTCTTTTTTTTTTCTTCTGGTTTCTGTTTTGCCTCCACTCTCAATTTTCTTCTTCTCCCCATTTTTTCTCTCTAATTTTTCAGTTTAGAGGACAAATATGTTGAGCAACAATAAGCAGCAAATTCAGGAGCCGTTGGCCCTATTTCTACTGCAAATACTCTAAACTGGTTACTGATCAAGCCTTTGATTTAAGTATTATTCACTACTAAGCCAAGTACTTCACTGTGATGTTGTTTGCTTTCTTGTATAACTTTTTATGCCTCTGGAGTTAATAATTGCCTCTTTTTAAAATTTGCTTAATTTTTTTTGTACTTTTCCCCCCAAAATGCTTTAATAGAGCTATGAAATGATAAGCAACTAGTTTTCCAAATGCTTGATAAGATCATTCTTTGACCAGAGCACAAGTCTATGCAGCTGCTCTTGCACAAATCTAAATTTTAGGAAAAAATCATCTCACTGCTGCTCAGAAATCAGGAGCCTATTCAAAAAGACAGACTTTAGGGAATTTGAGGGAAGTTTCTGGAAGAGTTTTGTCCACTCCTGCTTTCTGGACTTGTAGTATCCTATTGAATTCCTTCCCAAAGATGAATTATGGCAAGCCTGATTGAAATGTAGACACTTGGTAGTCTCCTAAGCATCAATAATGACTGCAAGCCAGCTGCTGCTAGAGCAATTAGGAAAATCCCAGCCCCCTGAGCTGGTGGTCTCTCTACTTTTTAGCAATAAAACAAAATTGGAGAGACCCAAATAAATCATCAAGGTCCTATCCGTATTAGTTCCCAGATGTGCCACTTATACCTCTAACTTTCTAGAACAACAACAAAACAGTAATTATCTGTGAGTCATAAACCTTGTGATTCAGTTCCGTGATTACTATTTTTCTCCAACTAAATAAACTGTATACACCCTTCATGATTTAATTTTGAACTCAAGTGGCCTACTCTTGCTGCTTAGCTACAGATAGAAGCTTGGATATTAATGTGTCTAAAATGTCAGTTTAATAATTATTTTAGTCTCTCATCTTACTCTCACTTCATAGGAAATTATGGCCTCATTGGATAGTTGCTCTGCAGGCTGTAACTAAATGCTGACCAACCTTGGTGACGATTGTTTCATTGACTAGCAACCATCCAGGCTAATGTCAGAAAACAGAATTATTTTAAATCACTACTATTATAGTAGCATAACTCTTAGTTGACCATCCTCTCAATACAGATAGCTTCTTGCCCATTACTCAATTACAAAACACTATTCTAGTTATAAACCATTTAAGTGTGTATAACTAGCATTATCAAATATATTAGATTTAATTCTGTAAATATAAAAAAAAACAAGCATAAAATGAGTGTTAATGGTATGGTTGTTTTTGTTTTGCTGTTAAAGGGAAAAGATTCACATTAGAAATAAACACAGAATTTATCAAAGTCTATAAAATTGTGACGCTTTATGGCATTCTATAGGACACTTTCATATCAGTTATTTCATTTTGATTCACAGAAAGCTTTTGAGGGTGGTGGGACAGATGTTACTATTTCTACTTTAGAGTTGAGGAAGGTTTATGTAAAAGTAAAGCACTTTGCTTGCTCTTAGAAATAAGACAAATAATCCGCAGAGCTGGGGACCAACCTAGACCTTATAAGACCTTCAAGACTGCTTTTTATTGATAGGAGGTTTTTTTCTTCTTAATTAAACTACACTCTGACATAAAGAATTAATTTTCCACTCAGATAAAATGGTATAACTATTCTCTCCCTGCACTAACCTTGACTCTTACCAACCCATTATCAGCACCTTTCCTTAAATATCTATTACTCTAGTCTCCAAAGACAGCCATCCATTTTGGCTCTAACCACCAGCCTACATGCAATCAACCCAAATGTTATGAGCTGATTTTTGTCCCCCCAGAATTTACATATTGAAGTCCTAACCCCCAACACTTTTAGAATGTGACTGTAATTAGAGATAGGGGCCTTTAAGTGGGTAATTAAATTAAAATGAGGTCATTGGGCTGGGGGGTTCTATTCTAATACCACTGATGTCCCTGTAAGAAGAGGAAATTTGGACACAGACAGAGAGATGAAGAAGACAGCCATCTACAAGCCAAGAAGAGAAGCCTCAGAAGAAACCAACTGGCTGAAACCTTGATCTCAGACTTCCAGCCTCCAAAACTGTGAGACATTGAATTTCTGTTAAGCCACCCAGTCTGTGGTACTTTGTTATGGCAGCCCTACCACACTAATATAGCAACCACACCTCTTTTCTTCTTAAGTTCAGCAAATATGCATTGACTGTGTACTCATGTCAGACACTGGGCCAAGGATTTGAAGCTATAGGGATAAACTTGTATACACAGTTCTAGCCACATAGAACTTCCAGTGCATCAGGGGAGATGTTTTAAGGCTTACTAGTGAGCATGCCTTTGATCTAGAAGTTCCTCTTAAGGAAAACGAAGGGCACATTGTTTTGCTATTGGCCTCTAATGTGCTACTCAAAGTGTGGTCCACAGACTCACAGCATCAGCATCACTGGGGAGCATGTTAGAAATGCAAGTTATTGTGCCCCTCTCAGACTTCAGGAAGCACTGCGGTGGGGCCTAGGTATAAACACTTTAATAAGCTCTTCAGGGGATTCTTTTGCATCCTGAAGTGTGAGAAGCACTGCAAATATGTTATATTAGGGGCCCAGTGCACAAATTCGTGCACCTTGAAAGGAACTATGGGCCACGAGGCTGCGGTGGGCATAGGGGCAGGTCTCGGCCCATCCTCTGCACCCCCACCAGGCCCCTCCCACCGCTGCCCCAGCCCCTCTCTGCCAGCAGCACCGTGGTCCCTGGCCCTGCTCCCACTTGCTGATGCTGATGCATGGAGCGATTGGGGCTGGCACCAGCAGCCGGTGCAAGCAGGGCCAGCACAGTCAGCAGGTGCGGGCGGTGGCTCTGGCACCGGCTGCGAGTGCTAGCAGGGCCAGCAGTGGGTGCAAGCAGTGGCTCCAGCTCCAGCGCCATGGCTCCCGATCCCGTGTCTGTCAGCAGCCCCACTCCTGCCGCCACTCCCATACACTGATGGCGCTGACCCTGTTCGCACCTGCTGATGGCGCCAAGCGATCGGGACCGGCACCAGGTGCCAGCAGTGGGTATGAGCAGCAGCTCCGGCACTGGCTTTGGGTGTGAGCGGGGCTGGCGCCAGCAGCAGATGCAAGTGCCAGGTGGAACCGTGGTGCACGGGAGCAAAGAATTTTCAGTAACCACCAGAGGCTCGCCCCGATAACAGCGCCCAGCGCCCTACCCCCTGCCTTGGTCTGGTTCCCCCGCTCACTTGCTCCACCATCCCACCATGGCCAACGCGCACCATGTTCTATGCTCTGCCGCCTGCTGCCAGTGCCCGCCATGTTCCGTGTGCACCCCCTGGTGGTCAGCGCACATCATAGCAACTGGTTGTTCATTTGTTCGGTTGTTCTGCCATTCAGTCTATTTGCATATTAGGGTTTTATATATGTAGATTGTAGACAGGCAAACACAGTTCAACCCTCTGGCCTACACCCCACCTAAAGCAACTGCTCCAAGTTAACTACACACACACACACACACACACACACACACACACACATAGGGATGTGTTTACCTAAAGATTCCCATAATCCAGTGCTGTCTTTTTCTTGGGTATCATCCAAACTGTTCCAAACATATGACTCTGTGCCTCTATAAAGCTGTCAAATTAAAGGGGAAAAGTAGATCCTTGTTTGCAAAGAGAGATACAGATATTCCAACACAGAGCACCACTTCCTTTTTCCTTTGATTTCCAACATCCTTCTCACAGAAGAAACAATGCCAAAAACAATAGCATAGAGTATATGGGAATTAAGTTGTCATTTAAACTCTTTTTTGTACAATGAGAATCACTCTCTGATAGACATATATAAGAAGGCTTCTTTCCTGTTGTGTCTTAAATTATCAATTGTGTACATTATTATCTATCTGTGGCAAACCTTGTAGTAAATTATAATAATCTAGTCAAAACAGTTCCCACTGTGCAATTATGGTGTTTTATTTAGTGTTTTATAATTAGGTGTTATGTGTTTTATTGTTAAAGGTACATGCTTAGAGAGAAAGGAAAGGATAATGGGTATTTGGCCAAGTTTACCCACAATAGCCTGATTCAACCAGTCAGTTAAATCTTTTAAAAATCACTTTTTATGTGATATATACCCAGTTATACACATTATTTTACTACTGCATGATCAAACTGATTTATTCAATCATTTAGCCAATAAACATCCATTCTGCCAGGAATTGTGCAAAAACTGGGGGTAAATAAAGATGAATAAAGAAGCCTGATGGAGATGGAGACAGTTGTAGGAACCACTGCTCCAGTTTTGATGCTGCGACAAATCAGCTCCCCTTGAGTATACTCTTCCTGGGGCACAACTTTGACCCGTTCTCTTCTTAGCAGATGTGCACAATCTACCCTCTGCTAGTAGTACATTTGCAGGTCTAAAATAGACATATTTAGGGCCTAAAATAGACATTAAGAGCTCAGAAAACAATTAAAAATATTTAACTTAATTTACTTCTTATTTTGTGCTGTGTACAGTGCTAAGCCTTTTAAATGTTTATTGAATGTAATCAGAGCTGTGCTAGTAAATGCCTCTCCAGCAGGGAGAGAGCCTGATTTCTAGTGTTTGCTGATCTTGTGGCAGAAATACTCCCACGATGGCTAATTTCAAGCTACTTAGTGGCTTAACAACTGGCTTGCAAAAATCCTGAACATTTACTTAACAATTGGCTTGATCAAGATGGTATGAGTCGACCCCAGTACACTGCTGCACGTAATCTTCACCACAAGACTAGTTAAGTAACTTGTTCAGGGTCAGGCAGTAAATGGTAAAGCTAGGATGCAAATATGGAACTCTGGGAGACTAAAGCTAGTATTACATTAAACTGACTGAAGCTAGTACTACATTAAAATTTGAATTTACATATGTAAACTTGACTGACATATTCCATGAACAAATGTGGAGCAAGATGAAGAGCTGTTAAAATTGCCATTGTAATCTTTCCAGATGAACCAAAAGCATTCTGGGTTTTGACTTCCTTCACATTGAAACATGAAGCCATTGCTCCCTTGTCTGTGAGACCTAAAGCCTTTTCCTTCTTGGGTTCAGGTTGTGTTTATCCTTTGGCTCAGAGATGAATCCATTTATTGAAGAGTTTGTGTTCCATTTGAAACTTTTCCTATTATTCCTATAAGCAAATATTTGTGTAAGGACTAATAATCTATATATATAAAAGCCTAATATGAAAATTGTCCTCTCGGGAGTTCGACCAGGAGACCAATCATTTGCTATAACATGCACTGACCACCAGGGGGTGGCATGAAAGGAAGAAAGGGCCCAGCCGGCAGCCGGAAGGCCCCGATTGGCCCTGATCGCCAGCCAGGCCTAGGGACTCTGCCCATGCACAAACTTCATGCACTGGGCCTCTAGTAATAATAATAATGACAGTTATCATTTATTGAACACATACAATGTGCCAGGCACTCTACATTCTACATGTTACATTCTATTTTATTCTCACAATCACTCTAATAGCTAATAACTATCAGATCCAAGGTTCAAGCCACAGGCATGTGTTTTTGAGCCTGAACTCTTAACCACTATGTCATCCTATTTAGTCCCTAAATGCTCCATGCCATGATGCTGGCTGATTTTATATCCCAGCAGCCCAACTCTATGTTATGTGCCTTCAAGTTCTTTTCTGGTACATTTTTCAAGTCTCCCTTCTTGCCTATCCACAGTTATCTCCCTTTGTCTTACCTAAGGCAGGTGCTGGTTGTGAACAGATGAGCTGCGGTGACTCGTCTTTACCAGGGCTGATCTCCAAGTTCACCTTGCTAGGTGAAATTAACCATTCTTCATAAATGACACTCATGGAATTCAATAATAGGAACAAGAAGGTTCAAGTTTCATATAATGGGGTGGGACATAAGTCACTGCGGGTGGCTGACCTACCTCTAACATTTGTGAGGCCTTGGGCAAGAATGGCAAGAATGCTAATGGAGGCCCACATACCATTTGTCTAAATACTTAAAAGTACAACTCAAGCTAGTAAACTGTTAAAGAAAGTATATCCTGTTCTTCATAGTGCCTTAGTAGGTCATGTTTTAATTTAGAATGATTGAACTCCTTCAATTATTGGGCTCTGGAGAATTGGCCCCTAACTCAAGGGCTGCCCATGTTTTCCCACCGCTGGCTCTGCCCTTGCACACAGGACTGTGGACCATCTTACAGCCGCACATCCGAGCTAGCTTTCCCTCCCCAGCGGCCCCTTGGCTCTAGCGGTACCCACACTGGAGCTGTGGTCTAACCCCTGCAGGCAGACCAAAGGAGGAGGCCTGCCTAGGACGTGGATGGAAAGTTCAGGGCTCTTGGGCAGAAAATTCCAGGGCCAGGGGCTAGAAAGGAGACCTTGAGGCTTGAGGAGGATCTGAGTACAGCACAGGGCTCAGGGTCAAGGCCCCTCTTACATAGATCTGGGATTGGTACTGATGGTAGGAGCCTTGAGTATACTCTTCCTGGGGCACAACTTTGACCCTTGGAACATTAATTTTGAATGATTCCAGTATTTGCCAAAGGGATGCAGTGAGGTGAGGTAGCAGTCTAAACTTTATAAAATTGCCATCCTTATGAGCTTCGTGCCAATGGCTAAAAGTCACCTTCTCAGCCCCTGATGCCAACAAGATTAATCTGAAAGTTAATGCAGCTTAATATAATTTGATTGATTGCTTGTAATAAACATTATATTCCCCCAAAATACTTTATTTTAGATAAATGGAAGGCTCGTCACCACTTTCTTACGTACAACACGACCTCATGCTGCCTCTTTCCAGAGTTCCTCTCTTTGAATATATACATTTAAATAATTTTTTAAAAAATTTTACTTCACTTGAGTGTAAAAGCAGATGATCTCCTAAGATTAAAAGTTTGATGCTTTAATGTTCTAAATCTCAACAGCAAAACAATTGAATAAAGACAGTACATTGACATAGATGCAGAGTGCCTGTGGTTGGGATGGGTTGCTGGGTTGGGGGGTCTCGATGAAGCACAGCAGGCCCAACTTCCACTGTTCTCTGGCCTGGAAGCTATCAAACTCTCTTGTGTATCAGACTCACCTGGAAGACTTATCAAAATGCAGCAGAATGCTAGGCCCTACCCTGAGAGTTTCTGATTTAGTAGGTCTGGGGTGGAGCCTGAGAGTCTGCATTTCTAACAAGTTCCAAGGGGGGTGCTAATGCTGCTGGTCTGGGGACCCCACTTTGAGAACCACTGCTCTAGGTTCTGTACAGATGCCTCATGTCCTGTATTCACAGCATGGCTTCAGTCTATAACTGTCCCCCTCCCACCTACTTAATCACACAATTGATAGACCATCTTCACACCGAGAGATTCAAATCAACAATGTAAGCCATTTGCACACCAGAAAAGAAAAAGTTGCCAATCACATGTAGTTTTTCAAGTTAATGGTCACTTCTAAAGGTCATAATGATAATAACATCTTGCTTCTTTTTTAAAAAATATATTGTTGTTGATTTCAGAGAGGAAGGGAGAGGGAGAGAGAGATAGAAACATCAGTGATGAGAGAGGACCATTGATCGGCTGCCTCCTGCATGCCGCCAACTGGAGATTAAGCCTGCAACCCGGGCATGTGCCCGTGACTGGAATCAAACCCAGAACCCTTCAGTCCGCAGGCCGATGCTCTCTATCCACTGAGCCAAACCAACTAGGGCACATCTTGCTTCTTATCCTTTTGTGCTACAAAGAAGACCATGACCACTCCTCCATTCCAGCCTGTAAGCTTGTCCAACAGCAGTAGCACTAGGGGATGTTTTATGGGAATCTAATCTCCAAATATGCTGACTTTCACCATTATTCTAAATAACCAGAACACCTTTCTTCTGAATTTGTTACTTGTGATGTTACCTAACCCCTTCCTGATTCTATTTTCAGCATATTATTACCTCTAACAAAAATAGGTTCCCTCTCCATGTAAAATACTCGTGCCTGCCTATGTGACTGGCCTCGAGCAGAAGGACATGCATTCCACTCACAGACCCAGGGTGTTTGAGGGAAGCACGCTAAATAAACCGAGCAGAGCAGAGACGTGCCACCTATTAAATTTCTAAAGGATTGTTAAGCTCTGGAACCACACTGTATCTATCATTCTAACCACATATATTTTTTTCTGTTTCTCCCCCCCCCCCCCCCTCCGTCTGTTCGTGGCTCCTTTGTAGCCATTTGCTTTTTGACCACATCTGTCAATGGACAGCCCGAGTTTCCCAGGCAGTTTTGGTTGGAGTGTCTCCCTGCAGAACAGTGAGCCACGACCCAAAGTGAGACATAGTGTTTTTACTCACATCAACCCTAAGTACATATTTGCAAATAAATCAAAGGCATGGTTTCCAGTTACTCCCAATTTCTGTACACTGTGCACTAGATAGAGACAGTTCATAACTTACACTTTACTAACATGTTTAAATTCTCCAGTACCTTTTTACCCCTCTTCAGGGGAAAAGAAAAACATCTTAAAATAAATTTTAAAAAATAAAACTAATCTTCTGTGACAGTTCATGGCC
The DNA here is from genome assembly GCF_951640355.1 of Cnephaeus nilssonii. Lineage (NCBI taxonomy): Eukaryota > Metazoa > Chordata > Mammalia > Chiroptera > Vespertilionidae > Cnephaeus > Cnephaeus nilssonii. Next base: position 45,030,392 of record NC_137081.1, read on the forward strand.
TCTATCACATTGTACACTTGCGATATTTCTCAAGCTTTTGGGGATGCTCACTGAGATCACAGTCTGCTCCTGGCTCATGTTCTGCACATTTGTTCTCCTTCTACTTATGAATCTGTTGCTAAGGCGTCATCACTGACTCAGCCTGCATTGCTGGCCATGCCCTTTACCTGGACTAAAGTCAGTGATCATGCAATGCCTGATGTGTCCCTAACATACACATAAGGGTGGGAGTCCCTCAGCGTAAAATCTGATGAAAAGACCAGATTCTTTATTCATTTTGCTGATTTTTAGAGGATTTCAGTCCACGTATATTTCACTCATAGTTTTCAAACTAAATTGTTTTGATTTTAAATAAAAATCTATTTTTTTACCAATACAGCATTTAAATTACCATCTCTTATTTTGTGAATGACAATAATTGTAAATAATTTATTAAATAAAAATCATAGCCTATTTTGTGCTTTTTGTGTGTGTTCAATGCTTTTAATGCAAAGAATCAAGAAGTCTAGTTGTCTCTGTTTAGGGAAGTCTATTGCAAGGCTCGTTGCCCCAGTTAGGAAACAGGGATACCAGGCACACAACTAGGACACAATGTGTCACAGGAAAATCAAGTTCTGAAGCCTCAGGAAGAACAGGACTTGATCAGCCAGGTCTTGTGGAGATTGGACCAGTGTGTCATTCAGGATTCTTACACCTGTAACCGTGCAGTCGGCTCTATAATTGCAGGGCCCCAGTGCAGCCCTTTGCTCAACAAACAGCTAAAAAACTAAAAAACAACAACAACAACAAAAAAAACAGTTAAAAAGTGCCGTTATAGGTTCTAAAATATAAAGCTTTTTTTCTTCCATAGTCTCTCCACTTGTCATGATGTTTTTTTATTTGCTATTTAATGTCATTCTAAGTAGTAGTGAAGATGAAAGAAAAGTAAAGATTCAAGAGAGTGGTTGCTCCGGGAAAGGTGACAAATGAGCATGGAAAGAGAAAAACGGAGAACTTTAACTTTGTAATGATAATTTTGTTATTAAATAAAATAAGTTAAATTAATAAATAAAATAAAATTTTATTATGAAGGGAAGTTGACAGAATAAGTGAACTGAACGGATGGTCAGGGGTGAGACCATGCATGCCCCAACACAATGGTGATATATGTAGCATGCTCCAGAACGGATGCATATAAACATACTTTAAATAAACATTGTTTAAATCATAGTCATCATTTAATTCCTGTTATTGAATATCATAAACTGTTATGTAAACAGCTCACATATAATACACTGAGCTTTAGATTCTGAGAAACTTAAGATCCGGAGCAGGGAGGAGACTTACTTTTCACTGTTTACCCTTTGGCACAATTTGATTATTTTTCTACATGCACTTTTATTTTTAAATTTAAAAATGGAAAGAAGATGGATGAGAGGATACTGCAGTACACCTTCTGTAAGTGATAGACATGTAATCATTTTAGCTATAATTTACCATTACTATGAAATATATACACAGTTTTGTAAATCTACCCCATTGTTATAGAAATGAGTATAATATAAATGCTCAGATATATATGTATGTGTGTGTGTATATATGGTAGATTTACATATCGAACAAAGCAGTCATTTTGTAGATTTAAGCATATATAACAATTTCAATATTTCTGATGAAACAGTTTTGCATGTTTATATTTGCCGAAGGAAGTATATGAAAAAATGACTAGGTTGTACTTTTGGGGGGAAAAAGCACACAAGAAGTTTTTTAAAAACAATTTCCAACGAAATAAAATTGACATTCTGAGAACTCTTTTATGGACTGTAATTACTTAGACCAACTTTTCATTAAACTAACATACTGCAATTATGTCATTCAAAGAGGGGGAAAGTCATCCTTAGAGCTTTTATCGATTATATTTTCTTTATGAAAAGAAATAAAATAACACCTACTTTTTTCTTTTAAAGTACATATTGCATTTATTGAGGAAATAGAAGTTGTGGTTAAGGAATTCTTTGCACCTGAACATGAACAAGGAAATAGATTCAAAGTTCATTGCCTCACTGATTGTAGTAATGAATTAATGGAAATAACCCCAATGTCTCTCAACAAAGGAATTTATAAAATACTATCCAGAACTTAAACTAAATAGGTTAAATCTTTATGTACTAACATGGCAAGAATTAAAAAAGTGTTGAATGAAACTTGCAGAAATAGTATGTGGCACAGATGTCATATAGGTGAAAATTTTAAATCTACAAAACAACACCATATATTACCTATGGATCCAGTTGTATGCAGTAAAAGTACATGAAACATATATGGGCTGCACTCCAAAGTCAAGAGAATGGTTGCCTCAGGGGAGGGTACAAATGATCATGGGAAGGGAAAAGGAGAGAACTTTAACTTTGTAAAAATGATTTTTGTTACTAAATAAAATAAGTTAAATTAATAAATAAAATAAAATTGTATTCTTAAAAAGGAAAGAAGAATTGAAGCAAATATAAAATGTCAACATTTGCTCATTTAAGAGGCTGGCTTATGGAAGTTTGTTATATTATCTATGATACTTCTCAAAATTTTTCATTAAAAATTCCACAAGCAAAACAAGAAAATGGATTGGCTCTGTATGCAAAAAAATGTAAAAATGCCCTTAGTGTTATAAATTATTAGAATAAATAGTGCATGTAATAATTTGGAAAGTTAATGAGTATTTCTAAACAGTGCTCAGTTTTTATTTTGATTAATTGGAAGTTCCAAGGGAGTGGAAAAAGAAAACCAAAGGGAAAGAAAAGCAACAAATACAAAATATACTATATTTCTTTGAATGAGAAACCAACCATGGTTCGGTATACCATTATTTTATGCACCAATAAGAGGGCAAGGTGGAGGGGAATATTGCCAATTATAGCTGTTAGATGTCATCAACCTAAAAATGGATCCAGATTGCAATTATGTAAATGTAAAGCAAATGTAAAGTGTAAAGCAAAACAAAGTGCTTCTTAGACTTGGCAAAATGTCACAAGCTAATGGTCTGGATCTCCCATCCCAAATTAACCCAATAAAGAATGCACAGGACCTCTACTGGGAAAAGTTATTAAAACTAGTTAAAACTCTTTCATGAAAGAAGACCTAAATAAATGGTGATTGGAATGACTTCCAATTGCAGAAATTCTACTTCTCCCCATATTAATATATAAATGTAATGCAATTCCAATTAAAATTCCAGGGAAGGTTTTCAAGAAACTTATTTTAAAGTTTAGCCCTAACCAGTTTGGCTCAGTGGATAGAGTGTCAGCCTGTGGACTAAAGGGTCCCAGGTTCTATTCTGGTCAAGGGCATGTACCTTGGTTGCAGGCACATCCCCAGTAGGGGGTGTGCAGGAGGCAGCTCATCATCGATGTTTCTAACTCTCTATCCCTCTCCCTTCCTCTCTGTAAAAAATCAATAAAATATATTTTAAAAATAAAATAAAATACTTAAAAAAATAAAGTTTATATGAAGTAAATAAAATTATCAGTAAAGCAAATTTGAAAAAGAAGGGAAAAGAAAGGCTGTATCAGTAAGAAATATATTTACAAATATCAGGAAATCCTACTGGAGGGGCTTACACAGACAGAGGGTGATTTGATTCATTCATTTAGCCCAGAGGCAGTCTTAGATTGATATTGACAACTAAACAATGCAATCAGTGACCCAGGCTCTAAACTAGAAGTTTTCCTGTCCTGCCACTCTGAATATATAGACCTTTGACCCCATGCTTGTCACCTCAGAGCACTATAGGCCTCAGATATACATTCTAGGCAAGAAAAAAAAGTGGAGAAGAGATGAATGGCTTTCTTGTGGTCATCTTTATAACTTGGGGGGAAAACACTGTCCTTAGAGACTTTTGCCTCCACCTCATTATTCATTACTGTTGCACATGGCCAGCCCTAGCTGCAAGAGAGGCTGAGAAAATGAATATTTATGACTAGGCATATTGCTGTTCCAAATAAAATTGGAGGTCTGTTTATGAAGAAGAGGGAGAATGATATTGAATCCATAATTAGGAGAATCTGCTACGAGAGGACTTATTTTTCTAGTAACAAACAAAAAATCAAATAAATCATCAGTGTACTTTAGGCACAAGTCAAACAAACTGACCATGGAATATAACAGGATAAGATAGGGTGGAATGAGATGGGTGGGATGGGAGTGTTTGGGATGGAATGAAATTGACTTAAATAAAATGGAGTGCAGTGGAGTGGAGTAGGATAGGATGGGCTAGGGATACAATAGAATAGAATAGTTCAAATTACTTGTGGGTTGTTTTTTTTTATAGAGGTGGCCCCATAAATAGATGGGTTGCTTAATAGATGGCATTTGAAAAACTTTTCCATTGTATAGAGAAAAATAAAGTTAAAATTTTATATATCATACTAGAGGCCCGGTGCATGAAATTCGTGCACAGGGGGTGTGTCCCTCAGCCCAGCCTGCACCCTCTCCAATATGGAACCCCTTGAGGGATGTCCGACTGCCTGTTTAGGCCCGATTATGATTGGGCTTAAACGGGCAGTCGGACATCCCTCTCACAATCCAGGACTGCTGCCTCTCAACTGCTCGCCTGCCTGCCTTCCTGATTTCCCCTAACCACTTCTGCCTGCCAGCCTGACCATCCCCTAACCATTCCCCTGACAGCCTGATTGATGCCTAACTGCTCCCCTGCCAGCCTGATTGACCCTAACTGCCCTCTCCTGCAGGCCTGGTCACCCTTAACTCCCTCCCCTGCAGGCCTGGTTCCCCCCCCAACTGCCCTTCCCTGCAGGCCCGGTCGCCCCCAACTTCCCTCCTCTGCCGGCCTAGTCACCCCTAACTGCCCTCCCCTGCAGGCTTGATCACCCCCAACTGCCCTCCCTTGCAGGCCTGGTCCCTCCCAACTGCCCTTCCCTGCTGGCCATCTTGTGGCAGCCATCTTGTGTTCACATGGGGGCAGGATCTTTGACCACATGGGGGCAGCCATCTTGTGTGTTGGAGTGACAGTCAATTTGCATATTACTCTTTTATTAGATAGGATAGAGGCCTGGTGCACCCGTGGGGGCCAGCTGGTTTGCCCTGAAGGGTGTCCCGGATCAGGGTGGGGGTTTCCTTGGGGCATGGGGTGGCCTGGGTGAGGGGCCTGTGGTGGTTTGCAGGCCAGCCACGCCCCCCGGCGACCCAAGCAGAGGCCCTGGTATCTGGGATTTATTTATCTTTTATAATTAAAACTTTGTAGCCTTGAACGGAGTCCAGGGCTGGCCAGAGCAGGCAGAAAACGTGGCTTCCTCCATTGCCGGGGAAACCCAAGCCTCCTGCTGGCTCCGTGGCAAGCCACCATCTTGGTTGGGTTTATTTGCATACTCGCTCCTGATTGGCTAGTGGGCGTGGCTTGTGGTGTAGCAGAGTGATGGTTAATTTGCATGTTTCTCTTTTATTAGTGTAGATAGATATTACCACATATATAAAGATGACTTCCAAATGAATAAGACCTACATGTTCAAGGTAAAGCTATAAAGTGAATGGCAGAATATGTAGGGGTGAGGAATGACTTCTAAAGATTCCATAAGTGTAAAAAATAAATATGACTATGGAATATTAAGAATTTTTATTCAATAAAGGATGCAATAAATAAGATTTACAGTCAGTTGACCATTTGGGAGAACATATTTGCAATATTTACAATTGACAAGGGATTAATATTCAACAGTGCTTTCTATTCATAGAAGTTTGTAACTTTGGAAATGTTCTCTGCCTATGCTCTCCAATATGGTAGCCCCTACCCATATCAGGCTATTGAACACTTGAAATCGGGCTAATGTAACTGAGAGCTAGGTTTTTAATTTTAATTCATTTAAATTTAAATAGCCACATGTGGCTAGTGGTCACCTCATTAGACAGTGCAGAACTAGAGTATTTAAAGACTTCTAGCAAATCAACAAGAAAAATACAAGTTTGCCCAATAGAAAAATATAAATATGTTGACAAAACAGAAAGCCCCAACAGCTAGCACTTATATGAAAATATCTAAAAATCACAAGTAATTAGAGAAATACAAATTAAAATCATAGGATGTACATATTGCTAAAGGTTAGAAAGTCATGTAACACCAAATATTGCTGAGGCTGTGAGGAAAAGCCACCCTCATTTACTGTTGAAAGTTAAAGGTCATTTTTTGAAAGACAACCTGGAGATTAAGTATGCTTACATCAAATAACCCATCAACCCGTCTCACTTTCCCTAAAACAGCTAACACACAGGTCAAGAAGGTGCATGTTCAAAGATGTCCATCATGATTTTGTTTATGATGCTTGAGATTTAGAGACAATATAAATTCATCATGGTGGAAATGGAAAATGAAAATGCAGTGAAGGCATGCTCTGGAGTACTCTGCTGCAGTCAGAAATAATGAACCAGAACTACATACAGCAATAAGACAGAGCATAAAAACCTGGTGTTTGGTTTTAAAGAGATAGAGAGAGATTAATTGACATGTGTTGTATAATCCTACTAACTCACACAGCAACTATTATATTTCTCAAAAATTCTTACTAGGTGTACCAGTTAACAATGCATATTTTTTTCAATAGATGGAATTACACGTATGTTGATATATATGGGATTTGATATGTGTGCTATTTTGTTGTATTGACAACAAGCTTCAAAACTTAATATGTCAAATTTTCTGAAGGTGTTAACATCATAGATATTTTTACGCTTAAAAATGTCAAATTTGCCGAAACCAGTTTGGCTCAGTGGATAGAGCGTCGGCCTGCAGACTGAAGGGTCCCAGGTTCGATTCCGGTCAAGGGCATGTACCTTGGTTGCGGGCACATCCCCAGTAGGGGGTGTGCAGGAGGCAGCTGATCGATGTTTCTCTCTCATCGATGTTTCTGGCTCTCTGTCCCTATCTCTTCCTCTCTGTAAAAAATCAATAAAACATATTTTTAAAAATAAATAAAAAATAAATAAAAATGTCAAATTTCATGCAAAAAAAAAGAGCATTTGCGGGAAGTTTGAATTCATTACTTTATTTTGAAGAAAAGTGCTGCTGAATACTTTGGGAAGCTTATGGTGAACATGCTCCATCTCAAGATACTTGTGAACACTGGTTTAAACGCTTTAAAAGTGATGATTTCGATGTGAAAGACAAAGAACATCCAGGTCAACCGAAAAAGTTTGAAGACCAACAATTACAAGCATTATTGGATGAAGATGCTCGTCAAACTCAAAAACAACTTGCAGAAAGATTAAACGTTGCTCAGCAAACAATTTCCGATCGTTTACAAGCAATGGGAAAGATTTTAAAGGAAGGAAAATGGGTGCCACATCAACTGAACGAAAGACAAATGGAAAACTGAAAAGCCATCAGTAAAATGTTGCTTCAATGGCACGAAAGAAAGTCTTTTTTGCATCGAATTGTGACTGGCGATGAAAAGGGATTTATTTTGAGAATCCCAAATGCACAAAATCATGGGTTGATCCAGGTCAACCATCAACATCGACTGCAAGGCCAAATCGCTTCAGAAAGAAGACAATGCTCTGCGTTTGGTGGGATCAGGAAGGTGTGGTGTATTATGAGCTTCTAAAACCAGGTGAAACCATTAATACTGATCCCTTCTGACAACAAATAATCAATTTGAACCACACTTTGATCATGAATTGACTAGAATATTCCAGAAGACACGGCAAAGTAATTTTGCTTCATGATGACGCACCATCACACACTTCAAAACCAGTTAAAGACCCTTTAAAAGATCTTACCCTGGGAAGTATTAACCCACCAGCCGTATTCACCAGACCTTGCTCCTTCAGATTACCACTTGTTCCGATCGCTGGCACACGCACTTTCTGAGCAGCACTTCAAAATGTACGAACAAGTGGAAAATTGGGTCTCTGAATGGTTTGCCTCAAAACAAGAAAAGTTCTATTGGGACGGTATCCACAAATTACCTGAAAGATGGGGGAAATGTGTAGCTAGCGATGGATATTACTTTGAATAACGCACTTTTGATGTTTGCGGGGACGGGGGAAGGAAATCGAGGAGCAGGGATGAAGAGGGTAAAGAGAGAGTCCTGCTGCAAAGAAGAGCAATGATAATGTACCATCAATGAAAGAATATGATTATCTTAACCCTCTGAACCTGATGTCCAAAGGTGAAGGGATCAAAATGAGGCCTGGCCCTGGCCAGTGTTTCTCAGTGGTTAACGTATCAGCCCAAGCACCAAAGGCTCTCAGTTTCGATTCCTGGTCAAGGGCACGTACCTGGGTTGCAGGTTCAATCCCTAGCCAATCGATGTGTCTCTCACATCAATGTGTGTGTGTGTCTCTCTTTATCTCTCTCTATCTCTCTCCCTCTGCTCCTCCCTCCCTTCCACTCTCTCTAAAAATCAATGGAAAAAATATCCTTGGGTGAGGATTTAAAAAAAAAAAAAAATGTGGCCTGGTACCTGAATTTCCTGAATCTTCTGATCACTACCTATGGTTTTGTGGGGTTTTTTTATACTGTGCATATTTTATAAGCTAAATAGAAGCACATTTTGTGTTCTGTTGCCTCTTTTATGCCAGTGCTTGCTTTAAACACAAGCATGGTTATAATTTATTTTACTGGGCTCTGCTGATTTCTATGAAATCCACCAGCTGCAATTGCTTTTGCTCAACAGACTGTTTTACGTTCCACTCCAGTATCTCCCTAAAGAACATAAGGCTTTGTGAAACCTGTATTACAGACATTACCTGAATATTGAATTGAAACTGTGAGAACTGAAGAGCGAAAGGGCCGAGAACAGAGCCCATGACAACTCACGGGTGCTCTCGGCGCTGCTGTGCGTGCAGGTTTAGATGCTATTCTTTCAGACAAGGTTCTCAGCCGAGTGCATCAGTTAATCCCTTGCACCTGAAATGATTTGAATACTCATGTGGCTGGGCCTGGGATTTGATTCCTATGGCAACTTTGGAGCTTTTTCAGAGTCTCTCTCTCTCTCTCTCTTTTTTCCTCTCTCTTTTGGAACTTCGAAGAAATGAATTACTGGGTCTTTTTTTTCTTTTCATTATTTAGAAGCTGATCTTGTGAATCTTTTATAAATTGAAAAGAAAGCAAATGGACACTGTTGTATGTTACTGCACCTTCCCTAAGGCACTTATCATGGTCTCTCTGTAAATTAGTTGACCTCTTTGTGTTTTTTTAAATTGACTTCTCAAATAATTGAATGGCCTCCCCAAAAATAATGTGTGGCACTTCAATAACTAAACTGAATCTTTAGCCATAGCCGACTTGGCTCAGTGGGTAGAGCATTGGCCTGCAGACTGAAGGGTCCTGGGTTCGATTCTGGCCAAGGGCACGTGCTCCGGTTGCTGGCTCGATCCCCAGTGTGGGGTGTGCAGGAGGCAGCTGATCAATGATTCTCTCTCATTATTGATGTTTCTATCTCTCTCTCCTTTCTTCCTTTCTGAAATAAATAAAAACATATATTTTTTAAAACAAAAAACTGAATCTTTAAAATGATGGAAATTATTGTCTAGCTGGATTTCCAAACTACAGCCAGAAGAGAAGTTACTTCATTTCGTTCCTTATAGATATTTTCTCTTCTGCAAAATAAGCATGCCTCTCAAAAATGGGCAATAATATGTTAACAAAAATGTAAGTATGGAAATTAATTTTCATTCATCATCCCCATTATTATCAAGTGACATCCTAACTCCAAAAATAACCCTGAAATTTAGCATGTATCTGACTGAGGCTATTGAAAACTTTTTAAAGACTTATATTATATGTACACACATATACATATACACACATGCATATATGACATAAATCTATATTTTCTTCTATGTGCTTAGGTGTTGCTCTAGGCCAGCGATGGGGAATGTCTGGCTGCAGGCCATATAAGGCCCTCGAAATCATTTGGTCTGGCCCTGTCAAGTCATTAGGAGTGAGTTAATTAAATGTTTGAGCAAATATAGAAGGCTGAATTTTAAGTTGGTGATTTTGTATGGCCCTTGAATGACGTCACAAATATCCAAATGGCCCTTGGCAGAAAAAAAGGTCCCCCACCCCTGCTCCAAGCCCTGGGAATGCAATACCCACAAGCCCTTACAGAGCTTATCATCCAGAAGGGGAAAACAGGCAATTAAGCAATTTAAATAAGATGCCATAAGTGCTTTTCTAAGATAAATAAAGCGCACTGTGGGAGCTCGGAGCTGAGGCAGCTGAGTAGACTAGACTAGAGCGTCAAGCCGGCTTTACTGAGTAAAGGGATGTTTAAGCAGAGCCCTGAGAGATGAGCCAGACTCGGTCCTGTGGAAACAAGAGGACTGTGTTCCAGGCACAGGGAGGTATGGCAGGGACTAGCAGACGAGGCTGGAGGGAGTTACAAACAGAAGCATCACACCATTAGATGAAAATTCAGAAACATTCTTCCTGCAGAGTGAGCATGGAGAATAATTAAATCTGTCCGGAATCCAAACAAAAGCTGAACTACAGTAATGTAGTAAGGATAGCGAAAGAGGATTTATGTAAAAGGTAAACCCACAAGATAGCTGCTTGATTAGCTGTGAGCCAGGTGGGAGGAGAACAGTTGATCTCAGCCCTTACTTGAATGTTAGCCATAGCAGCGAGCAATCACAGGGTGATCTCTGTATTAGTTTACTCCCAGGGGGCTCTTTCCTTGAGGTGACCAGGATGGGTCCAGCATATCCAGACCCAAACAGTCTCTAGTGCTTGTGATCTCAGGACATAAGCTTCTCTTAGCTTCCTGGATAATGCCTGACAAAGGATTCTGGACAGTTTAGGTCAAATGAGGGGGCTCACTGGGCAAGTCACTGTCTTGTGTGTATTAGGCAGGGTTCTGCAGATAAATCACTATATCGATAAAGATTTCCTGTAGGAACTGGTTCACGCTGTTCTGGAGGGTGAGAAGTCCCACACCCTGCGTCTGCAAGCTGGAGAGCCAGGAAAGCTGGTGGTATAACTCAGCCCGTGTCCAAAGGCTTGAGAATGGGGGGCTGATGCTGTGAGTCCTGCCTGAGTCCAAAATACCAAGAACCAGGAGCACTGATGTCCATGGGCAGGAGAAGATGGATGTCATAGCGGGAGAGGGGGGGCACGGGGAAGGAAGAGAGAGAGAGAGAGAGAGAGAGGGGGGGGGCGGAATTTGCCCTTCCTCCACCTCTTTGATCTATTTGGGTCCTCAGTAGACTGGCTGGTGCTCACCTGCATTGGTGATGGCGATCAATCTTCTTTACTGAGTCTTCCCATTTAAATGCTCATCTGTTTCAGAGACACCCTCACAGACACACGCAGAGATAATGTTTGACCAGCTCTCTGGGCATCCTTTAGCCCAGTCAGGTTGGCACCTGAACCAACCCAAAGTGGATGGGGAACTCTGGCCAGCCTGAACCATACCCTGCGGCAGGGGAGCCGAGGTGTCATGATTGGCGGTTCCATCTGGCATGGGAGGAGGAGGTCCTGAGAGGAACACAGCTGCTCTGATACCAGAAAGCAGGAGTAAGTAGTTGAGCTGTACAAGCAACAGCTGTCACCAAAAGTATTATGAGTTTTTATTTCCTCATCAGCCTTTGGTCTAGAATCTTGGTAAAGCGGAAAGGGAGAAAGTCAACCTATTGAATCTTAAGTTAGGAGGACCCAAAGAGAAACCTCCTGTGGTCGCATGCTATCCAGCGTGGTAACGAAACAATTTCCATCTTGTACTGGTAAGTCTAGAATGTCAGATTTTTTTCATATCTGTATGTTCATTGGCATTTTCATCTTTAAAACAGCATAGTTTAGCCTCAGTTTTTAGCCTATGCTGAGGTTTATAGGTCTCTTGTGGAAAGCTAAGGTTAGTGTAAAACCTACTCTGTATTAAATCACAAAGGAAAAATGGCCTGCCTTACCCTGTTGGAATATGATTTATGAGTCCATGCTTCGATGTTTTATTACTACATATCATAACTTTTATTAGTGCTTCCATTAATATTGCCAGTCATGAGCCATAAATTCGACTCAGAGTGTATCCATGGGCTTTGATAAAACTCGTTCTAAATCACTAGTTTTTCTGTAAATCATATAAGACATTTTTGTTAAAAAAAAAAAGTGGCAATTCACTTGGTTTTGGCTTAGCACTCACATTTTTTAAAGTGTAGAATCCTCGTTGCTCAGAACTACAAAAGCTCTTCGAAGTCATCTAATCTCACTCTCTATTTCTCTGTGAGTGGAGGGTAGGCAGTCTGTACATTTAGTGAATGAATGAATCTTCTCCATGATGTCATGCTACTGGTAAACTTATTACCTCACAACATACAGGTTTTTGTGGGACTTTTGTGCTGTTGTTGTTTTTGTGTGCTTTTGAGACAAATTCTAATTATCAGAAATCTGCCCTAGTAGGTTTTTATTCCTTTGAGTCCCACAGAATTAGCCTGTACATCACACATACTGACCTTGTCACTTTCAGATTATCCAGGGTTCCTGGGGCTTCTCTTCTTCAGGCTTCGTGCCCTCAGTTCTGTCCACTTTCTTCGTGTGTCCTAATTTCCATAGTCTCCCTCAGCTTGACTTTGGCCATGTTCCGGATCTCGCTGGGGATAGTGGTTCATCGTACTACAAATCTACCAACCCCTCTATTTTTGCATCTTATTCATAGTGACATCTCTGGAGACTGACAAATTATTTGCTGGAGTCCATATTTCAAGACTTTTGTCTGACCAAGACAAACTAAGAAAAAGAAAAAGGCAATGAGATGAGTTTTGTCTGGAATTTTCCCTATGTGGAACATTAAGATTACCAGTTTATAAGTCTGCAGCATCCTCTTTCTTTCTACTTTAAAAAGCTAAATGGTCCTAGCCAGTTTGCTCAGTGGTTAGAGTGCCGGCCCTTGGACCAAAGTGTCACAGGTTCTATTCCCAGTCAAGGGCACATACCTCAGTTAGGCTTGGTTACTGGTCAGGGTGCATTCCAGAGGCAATCACTGGATGTGTCTCTCTCATCTTTCTCTCTCTCTTCTTCTTCTTCTTCTCTCTTTCTCTTTCTCTCTCTCTCTCTCTCTCTCTCTCTCTCTCTCTCTCTCTCTCTCTCTCTCCCTCCCTCAGAAAAAAAAAATCAATGGGGAAAAAAAATCCTCGGTAAGGATTTTTTTTAAATGGAGATTTTTTTTTTTTCCTGGCTTTGATCATCTGCTTTTCACCCCTTCTGGCTGAACCATCAAAGACTATTACAACTTTCATTGATCTCATCCACAGGTCCTGCTAGGATCCTTGGATGTAGATGTGGCAAGATAATATTTTGAGATGTTACCTAAGATTTTCTTTTCTGAATTTCTTTTACTCTTTTCCCTCCACTCATTTAGTCAATGCATTCATTGCTCCTGGAAAAGGTTGTTACAGCAGAAAAGCAAAGAAAAGGCTTTTAAACTTCTGAAGCTTATGCCTTTGGGGAGAGAGAAACACCTTAGACCCAGAGGGAACTCAGGTCATAAAAATTAGATGGGAAAACACTGTTATCTGCAGTCAGATCAGCTTTGTCTGATCCTATCATACCCCCTGCTTTCTGTTATCTCCACCCGAGGTCTAGTGAGCTCCCTAAATTTCTTCAGCCTGGAGAAAGAGGAAGGAGAAACACTCAATATGTTTGAAAATCTAAGAAAAGACGTTATTGTGGACATTCTGCTTCTTCTGGACATGAGAAAACCCTTAAGCCCTAGAAAAGAGGCCGGGTGTAAGATTTTTCTCATGTCCAGAAGTAGCAGAATGAGTGGCAGTGTCTAAATGATGTATCTAGGCAACCTAAGACAGCCTCACAAATCCCTACTTTCCTCTTGCATCTTTCGGAATGGCAGAATAATGTCTCATGAGCCTGAGAGTAGCACAGGAGGTGAAAGTCATGCTGAACTGGAGCCTTAAAATAGATTAATGAGTACTAGAAAGGAAAAACCTACATTATTTATTGTAGTGGATACTGTGATGTTTCACTCAGATTCCTTCCTTAACCGCTTCCCCTAAGGCTATCACCCTCCCAGAAGGATAACCTGTGTCCAACACCTGACTGATACAAGAATGGAATGGCCCACCCCTCTCTTCTCAAGTAGGGACAATTCTGAAGCACCATCCCGGTTCCAGGAGCTCCCAGGATTGACTGAGATCTCAGTGACAACCACATTGCAGGAAAGCTTTCTGCTCTGCCCACTCTTGTCACCCGCACTTCCTTCCAGGTTTATCTACCAAAAACTCTCCCCAATAAATTTTCTCAGTTCTCCACTTCATTCTGTTTCCAGGGGATTGAATCTAAGACATCTACACATGTGAGGCCATAACTTCAGAATTCATCATTCTGTCTCAAGTATACCTTTTCCAGGTTTGGAGATAAATTATTTTAGAGGACTTGGTGCACTATTATACTTTTTTCCTTCACTTATATTTGGCTTCAGTTCTCTCATACCAATTTTACTTCTACTTTTATATAATAATAATTATGAAAGTAAAGCAAGGTAGGAACTGGGTGTCTTAACCTTTACTGTATTGCTTGTTACCATCATTGTCCAAACATTGGATCAATATCTCTTTGGCCGCCTTCTTTTTTTAAAGTTCTACTTTCTCAGCAACTTTCAGATATTCAATACAGAATTATTAACTATGGTCACCATGCTGTACACTACATCCCCATGACTTATTTTTTAACTGGAAGTTTATACCTTTTAGCCTCAATCAGCATGGCTAGGGTTTAGGATCTGAAGAAGGGGCCAATGCACAAATGAAAACACTAGACAAGAAATATGAATTATTAAGGGTTGGGGGCCAGGAGGTAACCTCTTTCTAGGAAAGGCACACTGAAACCTGGCCTTGCTCGCTTTTATTCAATTTTAGATACACATCTTGCCCTCAGTAAAGCACGGCAAACAGGAAGCAGACAGACAGTCTAAAAGGTCAGTAAAGATCAGTAAATATTTATTTTTAGGATATCAGGTCAGGAAATTGCTTCAAGACATCACTATCTCAACACAGAACAATAGGTGCATAGCTTTGGCCCTGGCAAAGCTCAAGGTCCATCAGCCTTCCAAGTTCCTTGATGCACTCTCCTGATAGTATTGACAATGGATGGCTTCCCACACCTTTTGGCCATCTTCTTTTGAGTAAACTAAAATGAACCCCTTGCTTTGTCTTTAGCATTTTTCAGAATCTCATTGTAAGGTTTTAGCTTTTCTTTTTCAAATTTATAAACTTCAGTAATTTTATATCTTATGATGAATGACAACTTTAGGCTCCCAAGCTAGTGTATAGAGACCTCTTTTGCAAGTCCTACCTAAAGTGGTCTAGCATCTCGCTTTAGAATGTAGGGTAGTTGGCACCTTTTGGTTTATTTGCAGACTTGAAAGCCTCAGCTAAAACTGATATAGAAAGAAGCTCATTTAATGTCGTATCACATCAGCAATGACCTAAATACACACCTGTCACTGAGTGTTTAAATTTTATTCTGACCTATCCGTTACAATGGAAAACGATCTAAACCCCTAAAAGTATTATGGTGATTTATGGGTGAAATCATGATATGAAAAAATGTTACTCTTAAGTAAAAGAATAAGTTGAATAATGTAAGCAAACAGGTTTTGTGTTTTTATTTTTAAAAGGACATGTGTTTGGCGTGTTTATACAAATATGCATATGCCCAAATGTAGTATCAGTAATCATGTGTAAGGAGTAGGATTGTGGAAGTTGAGAAGTGCAGAGGGGGAAAAGTATTTTCATTTAAAGTCTTAAGTATCATTTGACTGTTTTACTGGTATAATAACCAATCATTATTTTTATAAATTAAAAAGAAGAAAAAAACACTTTAGTGATAATGTATAGTGTATGCTGTTGTGTTCTGTTTTTCTATTTATGTTAAAGTGGACTTTCCAAGACCGCTAGCCTGGGAGACAGAAATATGGGTTCCACAGTTAGTGCTGCCATTATGCAGAAATATGCTATACAAGACAGAGCATTATTTTATTGCTTTTTAAATTATCCAAATAATTTAAAAATATTTATAAATTACAAAAGAACATATATATCATATATGCAAATTATGTATCAGAATATAATAAACCTCATGAACCTGCTATCCAGCACAAGGAGTTTTGCATTTATCATCCTCTCACTTTTTTAGAAAATATAGTTTTACATAAGCCTGAGCAACAGTGTTTTGTTTCATTTGTTTTTGAGCTTATAAAGATGGTATCATAGAGTAGGAGTCTTATGGGAATTGCTTTTCACTCAAATTATGTTCCTAAGATTCATTCATGTATGCAGTTGTAGTTCATTGATCTTCACTGCTGTATATTACTTCATTGAATAAATAGAATATACCAAAATGTATTTATTTCCTAGCATTGGATTTGGGGGATATTTCCAGTTTTTTCTGTTATTACCAAAAGTGCTGCTTCAAGCATTCCAATACATGTGCACGTTTCTCCAGGATATATATCTAGGAGTGGAATTTTAAATCACAAGGTATGTCAATGCGTGACTTTATAAGAAACTGCCACATAGGTTTTGAAAGTAAGCTATAAATTTGCACATCATCATAACATACACTGATAGTTCACGTTGACCCATATTTTCAACCTTGGCTTTGGTAGATTTTTAATCTAAGGATTATAAAATATTGTCTCAATGTGGTCTTAATTTGCATTTCTGTGATTACTGAAAAGGTTGAACACATATATATATATACATATATTCATACATACATACAATTTGGCCACATGTTTTTCTTCTGTAAAGCACCTGCTCATAGCTGCATACCCACAGTGTCTCTTACATTCGTAGGCACTCCGTAATGTTTGTTGAATAAATGAATGAATCTCCATATGGCAAAATGAGACTTAAGAGATGAACTTGTTAATTTAAGAAAGATGTTTAACCACAGCAACCACTGGCCCTACTTCCCTTACATTATAGTTTAATAACTTCTCTTGTGTAGCCAGTTCAGTGTAACTAATTGATAACTGGTTCTTTTGCATAAATTTTTAAGATTTTTAATGGATTTTTAGAGAAAAACATCAATGTGAGAGTCTCCTGCACACCCCCTACTGGGGATGGAGCCCACAACCCGGGCATATGCCCTGACCAGGAATCGAACCAGCAACCCCTCAGTACCAGGGACAACGCTCAACCAACTGAGCCACAGATGACTTTGCAGATTAATTATCTTTGAGGAAATGGTACTCTGTTTCGATTATTTAGTTTTAATGGCAATAGAGCAGTTCTCAATATTATTCTAGTGGTTGGACAATGCAAACAGTGCTGTTTTTAGAATACTACGCATTTTTCAGAAAATCATGAAATATTGGATCTAATTCCAACAAACAAAGTAGAAGTATTTTTTCTAACAGAAAGTGGCTACTGGAAGTAAGTAGTATAAAATCACATCCACAGAACTATGTTTAAGAAAAAGTATAAACAGAAATCCCTGTTTATTCCTGTCACCGAGGCACCAAATTTATGAAAATAGAAGAAAACATTGAGAAGACTGTGTCTATATATCACCTTAATTTTTATGATCATTTTTCCTAAATATTTCAAAATTAGATCTAGGTTATTACGTAGTTTTAGCTGCTAGGTGTCCCACAAAAGTATGATTTTAAATCACCTTTCTCAAAGGAGTCTGGATAGGTGAAGTAGTCATTGGCAGCAGAAAAGCTCAAAGAGGAATTTTACTTTTCTAAGTCTTCTCCAGCATCTCTTCTGAGGAAGTCATGGAGGTGTACTACTCAGGTCTCCCTCCAAAAAAGAATCTACCAACCTGAAATCCTCAACCCCTTCACCTTTTCACCCAGTCCCCCAGATTGGTAGTTACAAAATAGGCATGGGGATATAAAGTACAGCACAGAAAATGTAGTCAATAATATTGAGGGCACTGGAAATATCAGGGGAATCACTTTGTAAAGTATATGAATGTCTAATCACTACGCTGTACACCTGAAACACAAAAATTGTCATTGAAAAAGTTAAATTTTTTTTTTTAAAAAAAAAGGATTCCTGGTTAGCTATCAAGCGTGAGTTAGCTGACAAGCTCCATCTGTTGGTGCCTTCAGGCTCTGCTCCAGCTTTCCAGCCAGACTCTTCCAGAGTAGCCCAGCCAGTGACTGTGCATGCGGATCTCTGTCCTGAATGGGACCCTCGTGGGCAATCTTTGCTCCCCAGCTCCTCCTTATGTTAGCCAAGACTGTCAGACCTGCATCATGATCTGAGGCTCTCCCTGCCCAATACTGTTCCCGCACCAGTTAGTCTCTAAATTGTGTTCTAGTTTCCTCTCAATAATTGTTTTGCCCTACAGCACTAACTGTCACAGCATCTGCTTCCCAGGGTACCCAACTGATACTTTTCTGTACTGAGGGCGTTAATGAAAACATTAGCTGCAGCATTTGTTTTTACTGACATGCATATGCAGCATGTAGATGGCTGAAGTCTACTAAGTCTACTACAGGGGAAAACTATTGGTAAATCTTTCATTGAACCTTGGATTGATAGAGCAATGGTTGAACTTATGAGAGCATAAATGTGTTCCCATCATATAGGACTTTGAATTTGAAAAGTTTATCAATAGCTTGAACACGCTTTACTTTTTTTTTTAAATTGCCCACAGCAGTAATGTTAAAAAAAACCTTATAACATCATTATTTTATAATACTGATACTAATGGCTATCATTTATTGAGTACTTACTACATGGCGGGAAACTTGCTAAGCATTTTGCATACGTTATTTTAGTTCTAGAGGCTGTAGTCTAAGTGATATTAAATTATGAATTAGTTAATTGGTCTTAAGAGTTTCAGCTTTAGCCAGGAAATACATTAGCACTGGATCTGGAAATTGATATCCTGGCTATAAAGTGAATGTATTCATTCAGAGGTTAATGTATAATGGTGGCTCTTGGAAACAGAAATGTTGTATTGTTTATTAGCTTAGTCCCATGAAGTGCATATATCATAGGCGTGATTATGAAGTTCCAATTACATTACTTATTTAGAAAAATACAATTTTCTCTATGTGAAAAAATCCCACTTTTAAATGTGGGTTGGAAAATTCTGATACAATAAATCTGTCTGATATACCATTTCCATCCATGTATTTCTTTTAAAATTATAATAGGCAAAACTAGTGTATAATCTGACTCATCCACAAAACAAGATATGAAAAGCATTATTGTTATACAGGGGAGTGTCAAGGGTGGGAAAAGTTGCCTGAGAATGGAGTTAACACTATCAGATCCCAAAGTTGGGAGCCCTGGCCATTTTCAATGGGATTGGATTTTGTCAAATGCTTTTCCCGTGCCAACTGATACCTGTCATTAGGATTTTTCTTCATTAGCCTGTTTATATGGTAGATTACATTGATTGATATTTGAATGTTGAACCAGCTTTGCATATATGGAATAAATTCCACTTGGTCATGGCATATGCTTCTTTTTATACATTGTCAGATTAAGTTTAATTTTTTTTTTTGAGATTTTGCATCTAAATTCTTGAAAAATTTTGGTCGGTAGTTTTGTTTTTGTACTGTTTTTGTCTGGTTTTGGTGTCAGAGTAATACTGGTTTTATAAAATAAACTGTAAAGTGTTCCATCATCTCCTATTTTCTGAAAGAGATTATGTAAAATTGTTATTAATTTCCTTAAATGTTTGGTAGACATTTCCAATGAAATCATCTGGGCCTGGAGATTCTTTGTTGGCAGCTTTTAAACTACAAATTGGATTGCTTTAACAGTTTCTTTAAAGGACTAATCAGATTAGATTATCTAGCTCATTTTGGGTGTTTTATGGTTTTCCTCTTTGAGAAATTTACAGAGTATAAAGTATTTTATACTCAGGATTTAACTATAGACTTGTTAATCATGAATCTAAACCTTTTCTGAATACAATATTGGGGGGTTGGTTTGTTTTTCCTTCTTCCACCCTAAATCTCTGATTTTATTGGTTAAACTAGGGGCCCAGTGCACAAATTCGTGTACCTTGAAAGGAATGGTCGGCCGCAAGGTTGCGGTGGGCACAAGGGCAGGTCTTGGCCCATCCTCTGCACCCCCACCAGGCCCCTCCCACCGCTGTCCCCAGACCCCCTCTCTGCCTGCAGCCCCGCAGTCCCTTGCCCTGCTCCCACCTGCTGACACTGATGGCATGGAGTGATTGGGGCTGGCGCCAGCAGTGGATGCAAGCAGGGCCGGCACCGTCAGCAGGTGCTAGCGGGGCCAGCAGTGGGTGCGAGCAGTGGCTCCGGCTCCAGCACCAGCAGCAGGTGCGAGCTGGGCCATCACCAGCAGCAGGTGTGAGAGGCGGCTGTCGGCCCCGATCGCCCCTCAGGAGTAGGGGGAGGTGGAGAAGCCCTCAGGGGCGACCAGGGCCAGCAGCCATTGCTCGCACCCATTGATGGCGCCGAGCGATCTGGACCGGCGCCGGCAGCAGTTGTGAGCGGTGGCTCCGGTGCCAGCAGTGGGTGAGAGCAGGGCTGGCGCCAACAGCAGGTGCAAGTGCCGGGCAGGACCACGGCGCGCAGGAGCAAAGAATTTTCAGTAACCACCAGAGGCTTGCCCCAATGACAGTGACCGGCACCCCACCTTGGTCTGGCACCCCTGCTCACCTGCTCCACCATCCCACTGCGGCCAATGCCCACCATGTTCCACGCACACCCCCTGGTGGTCAGCACATGTCATATAGACGAGTCATTCAGTTGTTCCGCCATTCAGTCTATTTGCATATTAGGGTTTTATATATAGATAGATAGATAGATTTGCAGATTAAAGGTAAATGATTCAATTTTTATGCTACCAAAATCCCAAGATTATAACAAGTGTTTTACTTGAAATCATATATGGAGTCTAGAAAGTAAAAACCTTCTTCAATAAAGTACTTAAACAATACTTCAAATTGGTATTTTTATGTTTATAACTGAATTGGTCAGGGATAATATGGAAGACACAAATTAAGTATTTTGAATAGGAGATTCGGGGCAGGGAATTGATTATACAAATGGTAAAAAACTAAAAGAGCAAAGAGGCAATTATAAAGTAATCCAAATATTAATAATTGCAAGAAAACAATTTCTCAGTTCCATCCAGGGCTGCAGAACATAAGGGTAGACAAGTTACAAAAACCTGGTTGTGACGAGGAGAACAGGTGGCTGGTGCCGGGACCTCCCAGGTGTTGTGTGACTGTGCTCAGGGTTCTGGGGGCATTAGGGGCTGGAATGCCCAAGCGCACTGGACACCAATCTGTCTGTCAAGTGATAACTACAGAACAAGAGGGACAAGCAATCAGTGACACAGTAACCCATTTCAGAGAAGACATCAAGAGCCACTGTTGAATAGACATAAACCTGAAATAACGTATTACAGAATTCACAACAAAGATACAGATGGACAAGAGGTAATTCAGCTGGAAAGTTACAAATTAAAAGCAAATGCAGATGGTGACTCATACTCATCATCAGGAAACTACAGATTGAGCCCAGGGCCTAGTACATGTGTGGGATGGGTAATTCAAGTTAACTTTTGGAACAATATTGCAAATAGAAACAGCAGAATAAATCATGCCTTCTGATGATGAGCATTTAAGGAAACGCATATACCCATTTTACATACCTAGTATCCAGGAGTGTTTCATTTTATGTCTTTGGGTTGTTTGGAAGAATGTCTTTTTTTGTGGTCTTTATTTTATAGAGTATAGTAGGTAGCTAGCTTAGTGTCTGCAGCAATAACACTGCAAACCGCACTACATCAAATTCACTTCATTTATAATGCTTCTGAGAAAAGTTAGAGAAAAACATAAAATCTTATTTCCTTTATAGCAAGTAAAATTTCAGACTGTGTGTAACAGGATACTCAAGAGGGAAAAGGGCCAGTTGTTTACACTGACGGGTAGTAAAAGCTGTCTTTTATCTTGTTAGAGGTTCTTGTCCATAGTACCACAATGCTCCCCCTTCTAAGGACAACCGGAGAATCTTCCATTTGACTGTGCTCAGTTTTCACTTGAGAATCATTTTCTGGGAGCTCTGGGTGAACTTGTCATAGCATTACACAGAGCACCCGGCACTTCCTCTTTGAATTGAAATCAAGTGCTGCTATCTGCCGAGTGGAAATTAACAGTGCATGCAGTGTGCTATCTAAAAAACACCCACTATTAACTCTATTCCTTTAGAAAACATAAGTCTGAAGCAAAAACAAAAATTAGTTTTGCCTATTATAATTAAGTCACAATAACCTTCCATGATTTGGGACTGACATGTGTTTTTCATTATAGAAATTCAAAATGATACCACTTATTGTGGCTTATGAAAATGTCAATTATCTAAGGAGCTTCCAAACTTTCTAAAAATGGAATCCAATCAATTGAGTGACTCTTAAATGATATGGGGAAAGAGAAATTTAATCCTATGATCTAGAAAAGCCATCTGAGTATGCTGTTTATCTTTTCGTCTTTTTAGTCCCAGTGTTTGAATACCGTAATGAAAGACATCTAACTATAAGACCATGGCAAACATACTGTGGCTTTTTATATTTGAGTTAAATTTTAAAATGCCCTGGCTTCATAAATGTTCCCTAAAGGAATTTTTCACCTTTTTAAAAACTTGTCAACATTTCAAATAAAAACTACCAAATTTCTCGCATTAGATGATGTGACAACTATAGGAATTACATTCCCAAACTTTCAGAAAGTAACTCCTGAATGAAGACAACACTCAAATGGAAGTTTCTCTGGTTTATCTACTGGAATAAAAATTGTATATTTTTGCTCAAAAGTCTCTAATTTAACCGAGTAAAATATAGCTGTCTCATTCTTCAACATAAACAACAGCTTTTCTAAGACAAGAAAAAAAGACTGAAGTTTTGTAGCAAAAACTGCCAATCTTGTCTTTTGCAGTTAAAGCGGTTAGTGTTGACTAAAGAAATGGGAAGACTCTAGAAAAAATGGGGGCAATATAATGTATAATTTTTTCCAACTATGTAAATGGAACAAAAAGTGCAATAGTTTAAAAATGCCAGAAATAAGCAAACCAGTGGGGTATTCTTTGTTGACGCACCATATTATAGTATTTTTTCAAGCGCATTCGGCCACACTGTAAGAAAGCTAATTATTGTGGCCAGAAGTTAATCATATCACATATGATAAAAAGTTCCTCCAGCAAAAGCCATGTTTGCAAATGAGCTATCTCAATCCTGATTATTCATCTGTTAAAATGGCACTTTCATGTCACAGCAATTGAAGACATAAACTGAAATTGGGTGACTGATTTCTGACTTCCTCTCTGATTAGCTCTTCACAGGCCCTGGAGGGACCATACCACTAAGAGTGTGTGTCCCCAGTTCTTTATCTGTGATGTTCTGTTATGGAACTTGTTGCCTTTAACAATGAAGGGGTATTGTAGTCCTATCACATCCAGAAACAGGATAGGAACCTATTTTTTACTAGAGGAGTTTATATCCGACTTTCAACTGGTACAAGCAGAGGGGTAATGCTTGTTAAATTAAGACCTTTTCAAAACTTATATATATAAAAGCCTAAGCAACTGTTAGGCTGGAACAACCAGAATGACTGGTCAACCAGTCACTACGATGTGCACTGACCACCAGGGGGCAGATGCTCAATGCAGGAGCTGCCCCCTGGTGGTTAGTGCACTCCCACAGCCAACCTCCTGCAGCCCCTCCCCCTGGCCAGCCCCCCAATCGGCCCCGATAGGGAGGACTGGCTGGCCAACCTCCCACGGTGCCTCCGCCAACGGCTGGCCAACCTCCCATGGTCCCTCCCCGTGGCTGGCCAGGCCCCCTGATAGGCCTCGATCACCATCCAGGCCCAGAGACCCCACCCGTGCATGAATTCGTGAACCGGGCCTCTACTTATATAGTGAAAAGTTACTCAAAGAGCACTTAAATACAACCTTTCAAAAATCACACAACATATTCATTCATGAAGTAAGTCATCAGGGGATGTTTAGATAATGAAAATCTAGTATAACTCAAATCATACAAACTTTCCTTTGTCTTTCTCCATTAGAATAATATACATTGGAAAGCTAAGTTCCAAACACTTCCTCTAACTGAAGATAGTGAGATTTAGTGCAAGCCACCTAGCTACAACTTTTTGAATTTTACAGAATGTTGACCCTTGATGACGTAAAACTTTTATTTGAAAGACATGATTATATTTTCAAAACCCAAATTGTCCCAATTTAATTTTCAAAATAAGAATTGTTCCATGTTTTCCATTTATTGCCATTCACAAAACATTTTATAAAATAACCTGGTAGACTTCTACTTCAACATCTTCACAGTACAAGCAAGTGATTGCTATTGAGTATATCTAAAGCCAGCCAGTATTTTGAGTATAGGGCAGAATATTTTTGCGGTTCTTCCTAAAAAATGTTGGCACATTCATTAAATGCCCATGTTATAAAAATCACTTAGTATCAATTCTTATCCTTCAGTATATTTTCATATCTACATAGCATCACATTAAATGTTAATGGGCAAAGGAGTGTAAAAAAATCTAAAAACACTTCAGTTCTTAATCATTTAAAACCAACTAGCAAAAATCTTTCCTCCAAATATTTTATATGTAATTTTCTGTCAATTACCACAATAACAAAGAGCTATTATACTTTTAAAGAAGCTTAAGATTTCACTTTTCCTTTCAAACACGATTTCTTAGCTATTAAATAAAGAGGTAAAACTTTACATATGGGTTTCAATTGGGGTGGGCGAGAAGACGAGTCATAAGTAAAAAGATCAAGTTTATGTCAGTAGTACAAATGTCTCATTTAGGAAAGAAAGTAGAAATTTTGATTAAAAAATTCTAAAATATTTTGTCATTACAAGAAACGTGTAATTTTTTTTCTGGGGCCTTGGGGGTGATGGTGGGTTGGTAGGTGGGGCTCCTGAACTTTTTCGCTTCCCCAAACAAGACTGGCAAAGGCGTCTACACAGCTGTGGGCGGGGAGCAGCCAGAGAGCGGAGGGATCCCGGGTCTGAGGGGAGGAGGCCAAAAAGGTCTCCAGGAGGCGCCTCCTGCTACTGTCACCTCCCCCTCCCCTCCTCTCCCCCCAGAGCCGGGACACCACAGCCACCGCTGCCTCCCAGGCACAATGAACTAATAAAATCATCTATTAGCATATCCTGTTGTTTTTCACAAAATCCATAATAAAGGAACCATAGGTTAGGCAAGAGATCTTTTTTCCAACATTTGCTCAGATTAGTGAATTAGCCCCCTGCAAAAAACACCTCCAAGAATCATCCTCTCTCAAATCAGGGGTCTAGCCTAACTGCCCTTCAGCACCCCTCCCAATCTACAAACTTATATAGAATTGTTAAACTTGTAAAATGCTTTTGAGAATGAAGTGCTTCAACTCAATGTATTTTCCAGATAAAGTTTCCCCAATTAAGTAGTAAAGGTGTTCTTATAAACATATTTAATCTTACTTTAACATTCATTTTCAATGTATTTCCTTGTCACCTTAAAAGAAGAATAGGTATCACTAAACCGGCTCCTAACTTCCTGGTCTCCCAGACCTGGCAGCTGACTGGTGGCCTGCAGACATAGCCTGGGCCCCAACTCCGATTCTGGGCAACTTGGGCCACACTCTGAGTCCCAACACAAGGGTGACACCACCTGCTCTGTGTCCCTCTCTTTTAAAGCCCAATAGAGTTACCATAATATCCCCAAGTATCTGTAGACTATAAATTACTATGCAAATGCAAAGGATTGCTGTCATAAGCCCCAACTGGCTTTTTCCTGATAACAAAGTCTAGATATTTCTTATAAAGTATATGTTCTTTGCCGAGCCGCGCATTTATGGTTCTGATCCTTCCGTTACCTACTATTCTCCGGTAGTCATTCTGTCTCCTGCTTCAAATTATGCTTCCAAGTGTACCAGGCTCGAGATTCAGTTTCTCTCCTAGAGTCTAGAAGTCTGACCTTTGCAGTGGTGAAAACTAAAACCTAAAGATCTCTGTTCCTTTAGTAAATGTGGTATCATCATCACTCACTTTAAAAGAATGGTTCCCTAAGTAGGTGATGCATCAGACTCACTGAGGCAGCATTTTAGGAGAGTCTAATTCAGTATGTCTGGAGTGGGAACCAGAAAAGCTCTTTCTCAAAAGCTCCACCAAGTAATCACAATAATCGATAGTTCAGGTTTTGGGACTCACTGTTTTGCCCACAATTTCTTCTCTAGAATGTTAGCAGCTGCTAGTTTGTTTTCAGTATAAAAATTTCTCCCTGTGCTAGTCACAAGCACATTCAAAGTAGACTGCCCTCAATCTAGGCTCAGATCATTATAATCTTTTGCAATAAAATTTTAAAATAACTTCAGAGCTAAGATAACGCATTGAAGCTTTAAGGTGTGTGGATCTATACTAACAGGACAACTGTTTCTGCTTTACTTGTAGTTAGCACTTCACGGTAAATATGAAGACCATCTTACTACAGTCGCCACTAAGTAAAGGATGGCAGAACTCCTGCCAGTAACAGGAAAATGGCTAACTAGCTTATCAGTATTATTAAGAAAATGTTTCCAGCAGACACAAATGAAAAATGAAAAGTATTTTACAAAACCACTCAGCTTCCTGTAGAAACCCAAAGAAGTCTACCATAGAGGGGAAAGCTGACCAAAATTATGGTTATTTAAAAATATGTTCAATTAACTGTGAAAATATAAGTGTCAAATAGGTACAGTTTTATCCTTGAGGAGGTTTAATAGGCATAAATGGAATTCAGTTTTCATTTATTCTATCCAAATAGTTGTGAAAAGGACACGAAATATTTGGTATAATGTAGTTCTAAACACCATCCCCTCCAAATTTAATACAAGAGCCACATTTGGATTTCCTAGGGGTCCAAGTATGTCTAGGCACTGCGGAACGTTGTCATGTCTTTTGGTTCTCTGCTGGGGACACACCAGTCATCAGCTTCGTGGATGGTTTTGTAATGCTTCCAGGCAGCTTTGTTATACACTGGGAGTCTTTCTATTGATTCTGTAGACAGAGCCTGAAAGAAAAGCAGGACCTAAGTCTGGCATGTTTTTAGAATCCAGTATTTAAGAAAACATACAGTGGCAAAAAGATTACTACAAATTAAACAATACTATATTGGCTATGTGTTTTATTAATCAGAACAACGTTTTTAAGCAGTGTACATATACATACAGGTTTTTAAGCAGTGTACATACTTGAAACGTATAATTGACTGAGTCTATGGCACTGCCTGTGGGCACGTGGACTGAATTTGTTGCTTGCGGTAATTGTCCAGCCAGCCTGGATGCCACTGGATTGAAATTTTACACAAGTGTAATAGATGCCTCTTATAAGACATGACCCAGAACAGAAGTTGGTTCATTTAAAAGTCGTGTAAATATAAAAGCACAAAAATTGACATATGTACCTTAATATACAATGGTACAATCACTTAATGAACTCTATTTTAATTATTTATTAGAATAAATACATTTTTTCAGTATAGTCACTGTACTTTTAAAAATTCAACATAATATTATTATCAATAAATATAAAACTAGGTCTAAGGCCTCTTGGCTTTTGCATGAACCATACTTGTCCCTGGGTTTGACCCCTCTGTCTTTTCCTCCTGCCATTAGAGCCACCAATTTCAGTTACAGCACCTGTGTTTCTGCATCAAGCATAATTTCATGTTTCTAACATATCATTGCCATAATTCACTATTCTTTTTACCTTCATGTAAATCACTGGAACTTGAAATAAACTATGTTCCTCATTATCTTCTTCAATAGAATTTCACAGTTAATTTTACATAGGCATTCCCCAAGATGTAAAAAATATTGAACTAAAATTCCATTCTAATAATGCAAAGGAAGGTATTTAACATTGATGATTTTAATGATTCTGTAAGACTTCCTGTCATCTATTTTTTCCAAAATGGAACTATAAACCTTACACCTATATATTCTCTTTGAATGTGCCAGAAATGCTAGCACCACTTGATCTTATAGACTGGATTAAAGATGTTACATTTAATGATAAAAATATTGCCTTCATGTTGCCCTTTTTAAGTTCCTTACAATTGAGACAGTTTCAAAAAGGAAAAGAGAAAGAATTATTATCTTGAAAGAATTTAACCTTTTCAGATAAATGTATTTTTCCAATATAGTCTTCAGCATTTCCTGTAAAATAGGTGCCATCTAGTGGCCAGAAGAAGAAACTAGAGCCACTAAATAGGTACCAACATTTTTAACCAATTCAGTGGATTGATGGGGCTCAGTGTTCTCCATCCCGTAAAATATACTGATCTCTGCACAAACACATAGAACATCCAAGGCCAATAGGCTCAGTGCCTCTGCTCCCACCTAGTGAGCTATAGGCTTACCAAGAGTCACCTGTGCTTGTTCCCAAATCTGTTTATGCAATTTTATCTGTCATTGTAAATACATAATCTAATCAGATATTACTTAAAGTGTTGAAAAGAGGGGAAGGCTTCTTTGAAAATTAAGATGAATATTTCAGAAAAACTCATGAAGAAAAGTCACATAAAAATTTCTGTCAAATCAGAGTCAGAAGACATTTTTAAAGGACTGCATACAAATAGAAAAGGATTATGCACTTGGTTGTTTCTTTGTTATAATAAACCTCAAAAAAAAATGCATTGTACACCTTCTGCAAGGAAGATACTGAAACTGCAGACCCAAAGAAAGGCCTGGGCAATAAATCAAAAGATTGGTGGATCAATGCCCATTCATGAGTTTTATGTTAAAATTAAATTTATAAGACATAAAACTTTTTATGATTCCCCACTTTAACTCAACTTTTTTTTTTTATTAACAACCATAGTCCTGATCATTACATACATATAAGCATTTCTTTTCCTAGAGTCAAGGAGATCATTTGTCAAAAAAGATGAGGTCCTATGTTAAAAACTATATATGTCTATTTAAATAGCATGAATTAGAGGAAAATTTCATTATATTATTGTTAAATATTGGCATCTTTTCCTCTTATCAAAAGAAGTCTCATTCACTCAAGAAAGCTACCGTTACTACCTTAATGAAGATCACAGCGTCAGTCCCATAGCCCTCGAGGGAATACAGCTTCAGGTCTCCTTGGAAGTACTGAGCATAAAGACGGGAGATGGGCAATCCATAGCCAAAACCAGCCTGTTGTGTGAGGAAAAGGAAATTCTGAAATTCTATTCAGAAACCCACACACTGAAATACTTATCTAATAAAAGTAAATGCTACTGAGTATCCCAGGCTATCAGAAACGCTAATACCTAAGTATTTCTAAAGATCAGGCTGGAGCCCAGCTGAGTACTGCATTAGGTTACTCCCCTCCCGTCGTCACTAGAAGTCTTCATTCTTCTTTCCACTATAAAATAACTTGGGGGGGTGGGGAGGGGATCTGAAAAAGCATGTTGTTTTTCTTCGTTGGCCTGCTCTAGAGCATCCCAATACTGCTTTGGGCAATCTCATATAAAACATGTTCTCTCTTTTAGCAAGAGTAAAAAAAGCCTTGTGCGGCCTAACAGATATATCTTGTGACTTCATACCATGAACTTCCAGCCTGTGTTCTGAATCTGGAGGGATCTTTCTTAATTCTCACTTACAGGTCACTTCCCTGCTTACAAATCTTCAAAGCACAGCCCCTTCCCCCACCCACTGGCTTGAAATAAAAACCCAAGCTTCTACAAAGTGCTTTCAAGACCCGATAAGATCAGGTCTCTGCCTCCCACTTTCCAGTCCAGCTGAACTAAATCTCCTGCTCTCAAGTTCTTCAAACATTTGCTATTTTTTATTTTCGTGTCTTTGTTCATCCTATTCCCACTGTCGAATGGCCTTCTTTACCTGAATAAATCCTACCAATTCTTTAATACAAGCAAAACCTTTAGATAAATGTACAAATGGTTTTTATCACCAAATGAGATGTTCAATGGCATTCCATATAACACTTCAGTTGAGAGCTTATGTGGATTCAGCAATCAGAGTGCTATTCACAAACCCAGGCTCCAGCTTTATCTATCTCCACCACTATTACTTGATTTTACTAACTGGAGTGTCTCTTCACCCCTCCAAATCAACTATCTGTTCTCCACACGTCTCCGTGCCCTGGGAGGCTGACCTGAATGGTGATGGCAATGGATTCCCATCCCTCTGCCTCCAGTGGGTCCAGCCAACAGGGAGCCCAGTAGGAGTGCAGAGGGAGTCAAGTCAGGGTATTCACTCCCCTGCTTCCTTCTGCCCGAGGTTGCTTCCTTTGGGCAGATGGGGCTCCTTGTCACTAAGCAGCTGCTCTGCAACCTTCCCCTTTTCTGGGTCTGCTGGCTTCTCCTCCGTCTCCCTTTGATTCTGGGTGGTGACAGTTCTGCTGCTGCTGGCCCTGGATTCCTGTACTATCCGTACTCATAGCTCTGTAATTTGTCTTTCTGTAAATAAGCCTCCCTTAATTATCATCATTTGAATGAGCTCTCTTTTCTGTTGGGACCCTGACTAACACATTAATTAGTTCCAGAAATGGCCCCAAGGAAACTGCACAAGCAGGTGGCTCAGGATGCCATGGCCCGACCTCTCCCTCAACCACACCTACGTACTTGTGGGGCTTCCCCTAGAGAAAAGCACAGACAAGAAAGCCAGCATGGGCCTGGCCCACAGCTGGATCTACACTGGATGCGGGCACCAGCCAGAAGTGGACTGCCCTTTCACCACCACCTCTCCCAGGGCAGGAGCACGTCCTAGCCATGGGCAGAACTTGAGGTGCAGCACCTACAAGGATTCACAGGCGGCAAATAGGCTGGCCGGCTGGTCAGGGACTTGGACAAAAGGAAATTGGATAGCTAGCTGATGACGAGGAGATCTGGAAGAGAGAAATGCGGTGGTCCTCTCAGTGGGCTTACAGTGTGAAGAGAGGTGGTGTCCACCAGAAGGCATCACACGGATGAAGCCCTCAGGAGTCAGGCAGACAAGATGACCACTCCTGTGCTGTCAGGCAGCCTTCCTCCAGCCGCCCCGGTGCTGCTTACGGGGTCCACGTACAAAGTGGTCATGGCATCAGGAAGGAGGCTCGGAAAGAGCTTAACAACAGTCTTCCCTTGGAAACCAGGCTTCCTGCTGTGTAGCTCCCAGGGGAGCCTGTGCCACGTCAGGCCTTCTATTTTCTTAAAAATTCACATAAAGTCTGCATCCTAAACAACAAACACTCATATAGCATTGACTTTATGCCCGGCACTATCAAAGGTATTTTTACATACATTAAATGTCAGCCCTTACAATAACTTGACTTTTAAAGTTGAAGAAACTAGGGTATTAAAAGGTCCATAATTTTCCCAAAGCTACACAGCTAAAATGTAGTGAAGTCAGGAACGGAACCAGACAGTTTGGATCTGCAATCTGGACTAATATGCTATGCCGCTCTCCAAAAATATTCTACAGTATTTGTTTGCTACAAAAGCAATCTATCCCTTTTCTCCCCTTACTTCTAGAGTAAAATTAGACTCTAAGAAATGCTCATGTTTATTATTTGACCTCATCTGTCCCGTGGCACATGGATGCCTACCCCAGACACCATGTATCTACATTTGAGAAGCTCATTACTATATTAATATTGTACAAGCTTTGTAAGACATGAACCATTACAGTTGTAGATACAGAATTTGTGCTGCATAACAAGTAAAACTATTATAACAAAGTCCTTCTAGTAACTTCCTAGAGTCTAAAACAGATCCATCATATACTGCGTTTCATCATGACAACTCCAGTGCCTGTGCCAGAAAAGATCCCAAGCCTAGAACAACAGTTCTTCCAGAATTAAAGGTTAGAGATTTGGCAAAGCGCTCTTCTGGCAGTTGGAGAACAAGGATAGAGTCAATTCAAAAGCTAATTTAATTAAACCTGAAAATGGATGACTATTAAGATAAATAAAAAATACCAGCAAAATGATTATAATTTAAGCCATTTCCAGGTTGATTATTAAATTGGTCAGAACTCTAGTCTTATTTCTGAATATTTCTATTATAAGTACTTGAGGGGGGAAAAATCAACATTGAAGATAAAATCAGTGTTGAGCAAATACCAATAAAACTGCTAATTTAGTCTTCACATTAGAAATAGTGTATCAAATGCAGTTTACCACAGGAAAACTACTGACATCACTATCAAGCTTGGCAACGAGACCTCCAAAACAATACTCTTTGTCTTGTGCTCTTCAATCAAAAGAAAAAAATAACCAAAACTTAACGCTATTTAAATTTAGAGGGAAGTGTTTTGTTTTTTTCTAATTGCTTCCCTTCTTCCTTGGGGTGTGCCCTACACAATGGCTTAACTGATCTATTTGGTAACCAATTTGTTTTCTTTGGCAATTACAGACGCACTTCATATTTCTTGATCACATACCAGGGGTGCTGCTCGGGACGTCTCGACACGCGGCCGGGGTGCAGTTGAGTACATGTAGTTGAAGAGCCTGTCAATTTTCCTCAAAGGGACACCACCTCCTCGGTCACTCATCTAAGATGAGAAAGGATCGTGCAATATGACCAAGTCCCTTATACAACAAAATAAGGACACACCGTGTCACAGTTTTAACTGCTCTCTGCAGAGTCCGGCTTTTCAAAACGAGTATCATGCAATCCAAGTTGCAAATGTAAACAATTCCTTCACTGCTGGACTTAACACAACTCAAGTAACATGTAGAATTTTAATACAAAATAAACTCCATCATAATACAAGTTCGGGGGGCGATTTTGTGTATTACTGAAATTGCACTAACACTGCAGTATAGCACCGAATGCGGCATAAACTAAGCCTATCTTGGATGTAAAAATAAATGTATTATTCTTTTTTGGTGGCCAGTTTGAAAACCAGGTGAAAAATGCATAAACCCTCTCTGACCCAACAATGTTTATCAAAAAAATAAGCAGAAAAGTATGCAAAGAATGTGTGAGACTATCCATTACATCACTATAGAGAACAGCTAAAACTGGATTACAACCTAACTAGAAGACTATTTGAGTAAACTAATATACATTCTAAAATAGAACACTATTTAGCCATTAAATATTATATGGAATTGAATGTATTAGCATGAGAGATGTTCACAAAATCTTGTTAAATAGCACAAAGCTATGAAGAAGCATTTATAATATTCTAATTTTATAAAAATTAAATTATAAAAAGTGTAATGATATACTTTTTTGTAATGATATATTTTTGTCTATGAAATTATGAGTGATTTTCTTCTTTTGGGTTTTTAGTTTCTGAATATTTTTCACAATTACTTCTATTATGGGAAACAAGACTATAATTTTCATTTTCAGGACAGAAAAAGCAGAGCCACTTAATTGTGTTGTAGAATCTCATGTACTAGGCAGTTCATAGAATAGACTCCAGACAACTTTCTAGGGAGTTTATAAGGTACATAGGTTTTTATATTGTGCTTATGTCATTTTTCAACTCAAATCATATGGTAGACTAGATTTAATAATGTATTCACAGATGGTCTTCATTTTATATTCCTTCACAGTTATCATGGACTTATTTTCCTAGCTGTTGTACACCTTCCATTCTAATCTAATACAGCCATTTTCCTTTGTTACAAAATCTAAATTGAGTCCACTATCTATAATATTAAAATAGTTGTCATAAACAAATCTGCTTTTAACATAGGTATATAGATATGCATAGACATAAAAATAGTTCTGAGTGCTACAAAAAGTCAATAAGCTAGATGGCTTCTAGTTAAGTTTTTGTATAGTCTTTTTATTTATTTATCTCTATTGTTGAAAATATTACAGATGTCCCCTTTTTCCCATTAACCCCCTTCACCCTGCTCCTGCCTCCGCCCCAGGCCTTCACCAAACTATTATCTGCCCATGGGTTATGCATATATGTATGTAAGTTCTTTGGTTAATCTCTTCCCACCCCCTTCCCTCTGAAATTCATCAGTGTATTACATGCTTCATTGTCTCTGATCTATTTTGTCAGTTTATTTTGTTCATTATATTCCACATATAAGTGAGATCACTGTGATACTTGTTTTTCTCTGACTGGCTTATTTTGCTTAGCATCTCCAGGTCTCTCCATGCTGTCTCAAAGGGCAAGAGATCCTTCTTTTTTACAGCTGCATCGTATTCCATTGCGTCATACCACATCTTTTTTATCCACTCATCTACTGATGGACACTTGGGCTGTTTCCAGATTTTTACCTATTATAAATAGCACTGCTATGAACATAAGGGTGCATATATTCTTTCTGATAGGTGTTTTGGGATTCTTAGGATATATTCCTAGAAGTAGGATCAGTGGGTCAAATGGCAGTTCCATTTTTAATTTTTTGAGGAAACTCCATACTGTTTTCCATAGTGGCTGCACCAGTCTGTATTCCCAGTTTTCGAATAGTCTTTAAAATTTTTTACAGCATGTTTACACAGTAAGTCCTCACTTAACATCAATAGGCTCTTGAAACTGTGAAGAAATGATAGGCTAGTTAATATAAACAAGAGGTAAGTTCCTATTTTCATCAATGTTATGACTAAACAATGTTAAATAAATGATGTTATTCGAGGACCTGATGTATATTTCTTTCACAATAAAAATCATATAGCTATTTTAGTTTTTAAAATAAAAGTTCACTTTGAAATACCATTTGAAGAGCTGCCTCTGATATGTCTACAATTAGATCACTGCAGTATAAAAATATACAAGGACTTTATTAAGAACTTAAGCTTGAAATTGTTCTTGGCCATGAATTCAAACCCTGTGAAGAGATTTATTTTAGTAAGATGAATAAAGAGCTCAGAGTATTTTCTGAGATGGATCAATTTGTTAATTATTCATTCTTTAATTTAATGCTCTGTTGCACACTTGTTGGTAAGAAGTGTGAGAGTTCTATAAATATTAACTAAGTGAACAACATATTAGAATAGATATTAAGATCAAAAGGCAGATTCAATGAACTGGTTTTTCTTAACCTTCTGGCATCCAGCAAGTATACAACAAGAAGTGACTTCTAGC
Source organism: Cnephaeus nilssonii (assembly GCF_951640355.1). Classification (NCBI taxonomy): domain Eukaryota; kingdom Metazoa; phylum Chordata; class Mammalia; order Chiroptera; family Vespertilionidae; genus Cnephaeus; species Cnephaeus nilssonii. The sequence goes on from NC_137081.1 coordinate 45,065,362, forward strand.
CACAGGCGAGTCTGAGGAAAGCAGAGCAGAAAGGACAGGTGACTCTGAGAGGCACCTTCTTATTGCAGGTGAAGGGGGTAAACGAAGCCACAGGAATACTGTTAAAAACTGACACAGGTAAATAAAGGTGACCTCCTTTGCTCTGCTGTCAAGAAACAAACTGGAACCAGTAGATTTTTTAAGTGGTCATAAGAGTTTCCAAGAGAATTAATTGTAAGAGATAAAAGTATACCAGACGGACTGAGTTCTTTGGGAAAAGGGAGGGAGGAAATAATGGGAGAGAGACAGAGACAGATGTTTGGTCTGTATACATTTAAGACAAGAAGAATGGCACTCTGATGACAAATATACTGAGAAAGAGATTTTAAAATTAAACAAAAAATTCTCTGATTAAGATAATTTGAAGAAAAAAATCTAGAATCATGGGAACACAAGCCTATGCCAAGAGAAAGGCAAGAGATTATGAAAGAGGTGCATGGTGGGGAGTAATGTCAACAGGAAGGCTGAGGAAGAGAAGTTGGCCAATTATTTTTAAAGTTTTCTCTTCAGTGCATGAAATTACCACTTCTCAATGTCATCGAACCAAGAGCTGCCATTCCTAACTTCCTGTTCCTCATAACCCTGGGCTCCCTGGGTCAGTTCATGTGAATTTCAGGTTCAAGGGAAAGGAACCATGGCTAACCTGATGACAGCTCTGAAGGCAGGAAATGTATTAACTCTAAACTCTCACCCAAAGCTCCTGAAGTCTCTTACTCAGCATCTTTTTTTAATGTCAAATTTATAAAATCAGCAACAGTGAATGAACCAAGATATTTACATTTTTACTTTAAATACATGTGGCTTTAACACTTACATTATTTACTGAACATAAACCAAACGTAAAATCTGAAAGAGCAGCTAGAGTTCTGAGACAGAAGAAAATAATTCCTTCACAGGATTTTCAGCAGAGGAATAAAAGGTGAAAAATGTCAACAATTTGAACAAACTTAAAAAATGGGCGGGGGTGGGGGGGGAAGGGGGAACAGACCTTGATCCTGAAAGTCTAGCATAAGTAATGGGGGTGAACTCTCTACTGAAGAAAATTAAAGCAAGCATTTAACACATAAAGAGATAAGTAACAAGAGTAGATACAGTCATGTGACTTTAGATGTAAGGAGGCAGAGATCAATATATAGGTAGGGCTTTTATAAGTCTGTTCAAGGCCTTTATGAACATTTTTTATAGCTTTTTAAAAAAATGTATTTTTATTGACTTCAGAGAGGAAGGGAGAGAGAGATAGAAACATCAATGTATTCTATTATATGGATATGTATCACATTTTGTTGATCCATTTATCCGTTGATGGACATTTGAGCTCTTTCCATATTTTGGCTATTGTGAATAATACTGCTATGAACATCCATGTATACGTTTTTGCTTGAATATCTGTATTTAAACCTTCAGAGTATATACAGACCTAGAGGTGGAAATGCTAGGTCACTATGAACCTTTCTTGACACCAAACAGATTCCCTAAGCGAAGTCTGTCCGTCCACCAACACAGAACGAGTTTGTGACCATGTGGTGAGATAACCACGGTAACGGAAAGCGTCGGCAGACCAGGGTGCTAAAGCAACAAGAAACAGCAGCAGAGGAAGCTACAAGAAGGATCACGCTGTAGCATAACTGAAGCCCAGATGGGACTTATTTTGAATCAAGTAAAACCTAGTGGGCAAGTAGCTGACACATAACTAACCAAAAAATAGACACACATTAGCACCTGGGCTGGAAAAAACATGACGCATTCACATTACTTTTTCAGCAAACAGATCGTACAGCCATATATTTATTTGTGCCTCACTCTTTTAAATGAATAGCCAAGAGAGATTTAAAAAAGAAAGAAATTCAGAGGTAACAGTGCAGACAGCAGAGACAACTTAATTTTTTTAAAAAACAGCTATCATTAATATCCTCAGTTATTAAAGAAGATAAAACTAAAACGGAATACTATAAAAAGAATAATAAAAAAGAAGTTGAGCCCAGTGGCGTGGCTCAGTAGTTGAGTGTCGACCCATGAACCAGGAGGTCACAGTTCGATTCCCGGTCAGGGTACATGCCCAGGTTGCAGGCTCAATCCCCGGTGGGGGAGCATGCAGGAGGCAGCTGGTCAATGATTCTCATAAGAGAGTAAAACTAAAAGGTCAACAGAAGGGCTAGTAATTTAAAGTCAAGGAAATCTCACAGAGTAGAATAAAAAGTTAAACAGATTAAAAAAAAAAACGGAAGAAAAAAGATATGAAAAAAGAGAGGATCATATCACAAAGCCCAACATCCTCCACATATGACCACTGGAAGAAAGGATGAAGGTCCAGCCCAATGGAAAGGCCCACACTAAGTCATATTATTATAAAATTTCAGAATAGAGCTGAAAAAAGATCTTAAAAGCTTCAATTAAACAAAATCTCACAAATCAGATTGGTCACATACAAAAGAATGGGGATTGGAATAAGCATACGTATTCTCAATAGGAACAGCAAGAACGATGTCAGCAAAAATAGTGGAGAAAGGAGCTCCAAAAATTCTCTCCTCCATCAGATCACCAGGAAAAAGGCAAAAATTGTCAGAATCAACTTTGTTCAGCTCTGGAAATTAACCAAAGTCTTGTGGCAATCTTGGGAGCATGCAGTCAAGAAAAACAACAGTGAGACTTGTGGTGTCTTAACTGCCTTATTCCCACCCCCAACAATAACATGCAATCAGAATGCAAGCAGCAGCCTAGCAGCCACTACATTTTTCTGACCCGATTCTGAGCTCCCAATGCAAAAACATATTGCATGAACCCACTTCCCATTATCAGAAACATTCCTCAAAAACAATCAGAGGTGCCCTGGCCAGGTAGCTCAGTTGATTAGAGCATCCTCCCGAGACACCAAAGAATGCAGGTCAGGGCACATACAGGCGTCAACCAATAAATGAATCAATGGGTGGAACAACAAATATCTCTCTCCCTTTCTCTCTCTCTAAAAATTACTAAATAAAAATTTTTTAAAGAGACATAAAAGCATGGAACAGACTGTAGAATCTCAGAGGGAAGGAGGAGGTGGGTAGGTGGGTGGGAAGAGATCAACTAAAGAACTTGTATGCATATATGCATAACCCATGAACACACACACACAACAGGGTGGTGAAGGTCTGGAGTGAGGGACAGGGGAAGGGGCGAGGAGGATGGATTAGCAGGGGTCAATGGGGGGGAAGGGAGGACATAATGTAATACTTTGAACAATGAAGATTTCATTTAAAAAACAAAGAAATTAAAAAGTGAGAGGAAAAAAATACCACAATTAGAGATAATAAAATTTAGGGCCACCTGAGGCAATATACAACAGTTAAGGCAAACAATAGGCTAACCAAAAAGCTTAATAAGAAAAGCTAGGGAATGAGATATATAAAGGGGTTTAAAAAGCTCTGAGAATCCAGAAGGTCATGTTAATGTCTAGGGCTATGCTCATGCTCAGGAAAAACCTGAACAGATCCCTAAGCTTTCACCTCTGACTGACCTTGAGTTTCTGTATAAGCAGGACCTAAGGTTAAGTAGGGTTAACATATTCATAGTGCTGAAAGCAAAAGACTAACTAAGAAGTCTATACCGAGCAAAATTATCCTTCAAAAATGAAGAAAAAATTAAGACATCTATCTATATACTATAAAAGGCTAATATGCAAAGTGTCCCCACAGGAGTTCGACTGGGAGACCGATCCCTCTTTATGACGTGTGCTGACCATCAAGGGGTGGCATGGAGCGAAAAAAGGCCCCGGCCAGCAGCTGGCAGCTGGGGAAGGAAGGCCCCGGTCAGCAGCCAGAAGGCCCCTATCAGCCCTGATCGCCAGCCAGACCTAGGGACCCTACCGTTCACAAATTTCATGCACAGAGCCACTAGTTCTCACATACCAGGTGTACCGGTTAATAATGCATATTTTGTAATCAAAGAAAACACGATAATTTCAAGAGAAACATCAAAAGTGCATTATTCAAAGTAATGTCCATTGCTAGCTACACATTTCCCCCATCTTTCGGGTAATTTGTGGATACCGTCCCAATAGAACTTTTCTTGTTTTGAGGCAAACCATTCAGAGACCCAATTTTCCACTACTTCGTATGTTTTGAAGTGCTGCTCAGAAAGTGCGTGTGCCAGCAATCGGAACAAGTGGTAATCTGAAGGAGCAAGGTCTGGTGAATACAGCAGGTAAGTTAATACCTCCCAGGCAAGATCTTTTAACGGGTCTTTAACTGGTTTTGAAGTGTGTGATGGTGCGTTATCATGAAACAAAATTAGTTGGCCGTGTCTTCTGGCACATTCTGGTCGTTTTACGATCAAAGTGTGGTTCAAATTGATTATTTGTTGTTGGTAGCAATCAGTATTCACAGTTTCACCTGGTTTTAGACGCTCATAATATACCACACCTTCCTGATCCCACCAAATGCAGAGCATGGTCTTTTTTCCAAAGGATTTGGCCTTGCAGTGGATGTTGATGGGTGACCTGGATCAACCCATGATTTTGTGCATTTGGGATTCTCAAAATAAATCTACTTTTCATTGCCAGTCACAGTTCAATGCAAAAAAGACTTTCTTTCATGCCATTGAAGCAACATTTTACTGATGGCTTTTCAGTTTTCCATTTGTCTTTCGTTCAGTTGATGTGGCACCCATTTTCCTTCCTTTAATATCTTTCCCATTGCTTGTAAACGATCGGAAATTGTTTGCTGAGCAACGTTTAATCTTTCTGCAAGTTGTTTTTGAGTTTGACATGCATCTTCACCCAATAATGCCTGTAATTGTTAGTCTTGAAACTTTTTTGGTTGATCTGGATATTCTTTGTCTTTCACATCAAAATCATCACTTTTAAAGCGTTTAAGCCAGTGTTCACAAGTATCTTGAGATGGAGCATGTTCACCATAAGCTTCCTGAAGTAGACAATAACTTCCAGCAGCACTTTTCTTCAAAATAATGAATTAAAACTTTCCGCAAATGCTTTTTTGGCACAAAATTCGACATTTTTAAGCATAAAAATATCTATGATGTTAATACCTTCAGAAAATTTGACATATGATGTTTTGAAGCTTGTTGTCAATACAACAAAATAGCATACATATCAAATCGCATATATATCAACATATGTATAACTCCACCTATTGAAAAAAATCTGCATTATTAACTGGTACACCTGGTAAGCAAACATTGAGAGAATTCACCATTGGTAGACTTGCCCTATCAAAAAACAGCCTGAAATGAAAGAACACCTAGACAGCATATATCAAATCCACATGAAGAAATAAAGGCCATATATTTACCTAGAAAACTATATAGTTAAATATAAAGGATAGTATAAGTATATTTTTTGTTTGTAAATTTTTTCTCCTATATTATTTAAAAAATAATTGCATGCCCAGCTGGCGTGGCTCAGTGGATTAAGCATCGACCCACGAACCAAGAGGTTGCCAGTTCGATACCCGTTTAGGGCACATGCCTGGGTTGTGGGCTTGATCCCCATTAGGGGGGGTGCAGGAGGCAGCCGATTAGATGTTTCTGTATCATTGACATTTCTATCTCTCTCCCTTCTCCCTTCCTTTCTCTCTCAAATTAATAAAAACATATTTTTTAAAAAAGAAACAAGGAGAAAATTAAAATGGTTCATTAGAAAACATTTTAACAGAAAATACATCAGGAATGGAGAAATAAAGAATTAAAAGAGACATAGGATATAGAGACTATATATGACAAAATGTCAAACAGATCCTATAGTAACAGCAATTGAAACAGACAATTCAAAATAATAGTTGGAGACTTCAATGTACCACTTTCAATAATGGCTACGACAACTCAACAAAAGAACAGGAAATAGAAGACTTAAACAAGACCATACACCAACAAGACCTAACAACCATCTATAGAACACTCCATGCAACAACAGCAGAATGCACATTTTTCTCAAGTACACATGGAACGTTTTCCAGGATAGTCCATTTGTTGGGCCATAAAACAAGTCTCAATAAATGTAAAATGATTAAAATCATACAACTGTATTTCTGGCTAAAATGCAATAAAATTAGAAATCAATAATAGAACAAAATGTGGGAAGTTAACAAGCATATGCAAATTAGCACAGACTACTAAATAACCAATGGGTCAAAGAAGAAATCACAAGGAAATTAGAAAATACTTTGAAATGAATGAAAATGAAAACACAACACAAAAAATGTATGGGACACAGAGAAAGAGTGTCTAAAGGGACATTTTTAGCTGTAAAATGTCTCAAATCAATAACCTAAACTTCCATCCTAAGAAACTAAAAAAGGAGCAAACTAACTCCAAAGGAAGCAAAAAGAAGAAAATAATAAAGATTAGAGTTGAAATTAATGAAATACAGAATTGAAAACAGTGGAGAAAAATCAACAAAATAAAGAATTGGTTTTTTGAAAAAAAAATAACAAAATTGACAACTTTTAGCTAGACTGACCCCCAAAAAAGGGAGAAGACTCTCTCTCTCCCTTTTCCTTCCTCTCTCTGAAATCAATAAAAACATATTGTTTTAAAAAATGAAAAATTATTTACTATCTACATAACACTGCAAATACCCAAATATTTTAGATTTATCGAAGTGAATATTCATGATCACTGCTAAGCTGTCTGCCTCCAGGACTGACTTTAACATGAATCATCTGAATTAGGGACCAGAACAGAAATAGACTCAAGTGATAATTCCATAATCTGTCAGAAAAATGAAACAATGTGCTTATTAGGTATAAGGGATAGGATTTCTTTCTCCTAATGATAAATTATGCCTTCTAGAAATTATGTGCATGCCTGTATATCAACTTTAAAAAAATAAAAGAAAAAGCATTTACCTTCACAGTCAAATCCTCAGTACCCAGGGTGACGTGGACTTGAATAGGTGGATAAACACCTTTGTCAGCATGGTATTCCATGGTTGCTCTCATTGCATTCTGAAATACATTAGGTTTACATTAAAAATACAACTTTTAAAAAAGAAAGTAATTATAATTTTCAACTAATATGCACTACTTGAAATTTTAAAAGTTTTAATTCAATGGAAATATGCCAAAGAATCATTATTCTTACAACCATATTTAAAGAATTACTTTTAAGAAAATTATGAAGTCAGTTTTGGAGGAGTTGTGAGACATTTTGATTTAAAGATTTCAACTAAATTCTGTATATTTTGCAAAACCAGATGTTTTAACACTTTAAAGTAGTTTACATTAAAGCAGAAAATTTTACCCAAATGTTTTTACAATTTAGTAGATAACAGACAAATCTATTTTTGAAAACTTTCATCTCTTTTTATAAGAAACATTTTATCACAAATTGCTTTAAGAAAAAAAATTTCATATACTATTTACAGCAATGGTCTTATAGTGATATAAACTAATCCAATTTACCATTAGTTTAAAACTAAGGACATTTACTTGTAAAACTGTTTGGAACAATTTCTAAAAGATACAGCGTACAAACTGCCAACCTGTCATAAGCACTAAGTGATAACATGGCGTGTAGCACTGGAGTAGAAATTGGTAAGACTAGATAAAGCAAAAAAGGCAAAAGACAGGACTTTGGAAATAAGTGTGACCAGGCACACCAATCTCCCTAAGGAGCAGATTCTATCATCTCTACCGAAGGCCCTTTAAGATTAGGTTCCATATGGAAGCTATTACTACTGACATTATATAAAATTGCTTATATAACACGGTAGTATTTCTTTTATTAAGCATCATGGGGAACAAGATCTTTATGTTCTGAAATTTCAAGGGAAAAATTAGTTTTAATCCTTTAAGTGCCAATCAATTATTTAATCACTTTGAAATATTTTTGGAAGGATTAGATATTTTCTTGCTGTCTTAGAACAAAAGAGCACTCTTGAAACCTTGCAGTTCTAAGACATTATTATTATTCCATCAGTTTTTCTGTTTCAGTATATTTTTCATTTTCCTTATCAGGCTGAAAGCCACATCTTCTCTCTTCTAATTTGCTGCTGGCTGAAGACAAGGTAACTAAAGTAACAGAGACTACAGCTTGACTTAGGGTGCCATTTTCAGCCTCAGGGGCCTGTACCACTTCTCATCACCCACTTTCCTGTCCACCAGCAAGTGTAATTGGGGGGGATGTATTCTCAACATTACTAGCATAATTTTTTTAGTTTTCAAAATTTGTTGTAAAGAGCAAATATAACAGCAGAAGCCCTGTACATTAATATAAATGACTTTCTCAAAAGAAAAAAAAAAGCATACAGCAGGTATGGAAAGTTAAGAATCATTCTTCTAAGTGTTTGTTTTGTAAAAAAATAGAACCTTAAGGAGCCCCTACACTGTGCTGAAATTGTATTGGACATTCAGTATGTTGTCGCCAATCTTCATAATAACCTGGATAGTATTACCCTTGTTTTCCAGAAGAGGAAACAGAGGCTCAGAAAGGCTGAGCGACTTGGCCGAGGTCACACACATAATTAAGTGGCAGAACTGGAATTCAAACCCAGGTCTTTCTGCCTCCCCAGGCTGAGCTTACCACCACACTGAGGTGCCCATCAGCGCTGTCAAAAGGCTGATCTCCAGGAATGTGACATGACGCTGAACATGAAATGACATCTTTTAATTAAACGGAAGAAAACCCGGTAGAGTATTTAACTTTCAGAGCAGATTCCTAACCTCAGGAAAGGACTGATATAGGTTATGTAATACTATTTTACAAACCTTGAAAAGTTCAAACACCATGTGATAGAGATGGGATGGTACATAAACCACTTGTATTGGCTGTCCTGGTGATTTTGCTACAGAGCAGAAGAGAAAAATATAAAAGTACAGAGAGATGTGCTTAAAGCATTTTAAAGAATATATTGTGTAGTGATGAAAAGAAAACATTTACCATGGAGGCTAGCATCATTTGGGGGAGAAGTGCCACACCAGTTCTTCACCGTATTAGTTTCTGAACCCCATGCTCACTTAGATTAATACCTGACAGTGACAACATGAGTCCTGCATCACAAATAACCAACCCTTCTTCCCATTCTTCTCTATGATGGCCAGTCTTTTTAAAGGACACTCAACCTTAAGGTCCAAATTTTACTCTCCAAAGAAAGTGTTACAGTCTATAAATCCCATGGTCCAACTTACATAAACACATTCTATTTTTAAGCCATTTTAAAAAATGTTTCACCCAGGTGGAATGTTTCCTGTTTTATTTCAGGCATTTCCATGGATATAGATCTGAAGAAAAAAATTAAGTTGGCATCAATTTACCCAGGGATGCTGATTTTACATTCAACCATTAATAGGTGCCCTGGTGGGCAGATAGTGTGTAAAACAGAATGTCGGGCAGAGCAAAGGAATAGGCTCACCGTACCCGAGGATTCTAATGTAGCCAACAAACTGGATTCCCCTCGGAATAAAGTGCCCCTTGGAAACATGGTGGGACATCTGGAAACTGCCCAGAGTAGTTCAGGTTCCCAAACTATCGCTGGTGCACTGTGATTCTTATTTACTGAATGTACCATTATGGGCCAAAAGCATTAATACGGCTTTAGAAAAACACCAAACAATTCTATTTTCAATTGGGTAACGTCCACTGCTGTCCAGAATACAACTTAGTAAAAACTGTTTAATTTTATTCTTCTCAAAGGGTCATGTTAACTTAGGAAATGTTTTCCCCGCTTTTAAACTACCCTACCTCTAGGAAAAACAGTATTTTGTCTAAAAGGCACTATCAGGGTGAAAAAAAGACCATTAGAGATAAACAGATTCTCAAATAAATGAGCGTCTTTATTTCTTCCTTACACCTCCAGTCTTTCTACTTCCTCAATAGTAAACAATGATTTACAACTCAGGAAGTAAAAATATTCTAGGGTAAACCTTACATTATTGAAGTGCATATAAAAGTCAAATGGAATTTTCTTGGCACCACTTTTCCACTTTTTCTAACCAGAAAACCAAAAATAAGTAAAGAATAAACATTATCAATTTAAAAAATTTTAATGGGAAAGACCAAAAGGTCTTTCAGAAAGAATCCAACTACATTAAATACACACACACACACACACACACACACACACACACACACACAAATATGTTTTAACATGATTTCTCTCACTCGGCTTTCATATGAAGAAACTGACAAAAAGTCCTTTTATATTAAAACAAATCTAAATTATCCTTATAGTTCCTTGTCAAGTCATCAAAACAGTGATCATTGAGGAATAGACAGCATCAGGCTTACCATTTAGTTCTTCAAGCTCTAGTTCAGGAGAGTTAATATAATACAGATCACAAAGACGCCTAGCACTTTCATAGCCATCTAGTATGAATCAAAACAACAAAAAAAAAAGCATTAAATAAATTTATATCTGTTTCATGCATTAAGATGGCAATAGTATTGACAAATGAAATTTTCAAACTTTTTATAGAAGAAAATATACTTTCAAAATCTTAGTTTTTAAATATGACATGACAAAGCCTAATAGCCATAAAGGAGAAATGACAGATACAATACCAAAAAAAAACCAAGCAAAACCCACATCTATATAGAAAAAGACACCATAGCCCATCTGGTCTGACTCAGGGGTTGATTGTTGACCTATAAACCAGAAGGTCATGGTTTGATTCCTGGTCAGGACCCATGCCCAGGTTGCCAGCTTAATCCCCAGTAGGGAGCATACAGAAGGCAGCCAATCAATTATTCTCTCCTATCACTGGTTTTTCTCTCTCTCCCCCTCTCCCTTCCTCTCTGAAGTCAATAATATATATATATTATATATGTGTGTGTATTATATATACATATACACACACACACATATATACACATATATAAATATATATATTATATATATTACATATATATTATATATATTAAAAAGGTACAAGACACATTAAACAAAGTAAAGAAAAACAGCAGGCTAAAAAAATATTTGCAATACATATAACAAACATTTAGAGTTGGTGAGGGTTTAGGAAAGACACTCTCATTCACTGTTTGTTACCTTATGGGATGTATCAAAATTTTAAGTGCACTTTAAATGTTTTTAATTCTAGGAATCTTCCTTTCTAAAATAATATCAAAAGTCAGCAGATATCTAAAGATGTGCACTGCAGTATTGTTGGTTAGAAAAAAAATGAAAACAAAAAAAAGAAAAAGAAAAAGAAAAAAAATGAAAACAAACTATGTGCATCAAAGGATGGCCCGGCCAGTGTGGCTCAGCAGTTGAGTAGACACTCATGACCAGGAGGACAAGGTTTGATTCCAGTCAGGGCACATGCCTGGGTTATACGCTTGGTTCCCAGTAAGGGGCATGCAGTAAGCAACAAATCAGTGTTTCTCTCTCATCATTAATGGTTTTTTTTCTCTCTCCCTTCCTCTCTCTGGAAAACAAAATTAAGAAAGAGTTTTAAAAAAATGGGGGGGTGGAGGATGGACTAATAGATTCTGGTACATCCATACAGCCATTCAAAAACCTATATATACTGAACATGGTACAATGTCTGTAAACTTGTAGAAAAATATACATAGATTACCCCATTTTCTAAATAAACAACATAAGACCAGCAATCATATGTGTGTGTATATCTATCTATCTATATAAAAGCCTAAGAGACCGAACGATAGGTCGACCGGTCGCTATGACGTGCATTGACCACCAGGGGGCAGACACTCAAAGCACAGGATCGGGCTCCCTCCTGTCTGGATTGGGCTTGCAGGAATCAGGTTCCCTCATGTCTGAATCGGGCCAGCTGGAGAGGGGTCCTGGATTGCCAGAGGGCGCAGGCCAGGCCGAAAGACCCCATCGGGCCTCTGGTATGTGGTATAAACAGAAAAAAGTGTGGAAAGATGCAAACCAATTATAAATTATGGCTCCTAGATAGGGAATTAGAAAGGGGAAAGGGGCTTAAAATTTTTGAAGTGAAACAGATACCCACATAGCATCACCATACTTTACCTAACAAAACATTGTATGAGCAAATATCCTATACATAAGGCACAATTAGCATTATAAAGTTATTTGCAAACCCACATATTCACTCCTAACATTTTTATCTCGGGATATAAACAGCTGTTTTAATAGCAAGAACTAACATTCAACCATTTTGATTCCTACATCCTTTCTGAAAGGAGAAGTGTAAGTATTTACCTTGAATAACTTCAACTACATTGCAGTTTGGGTTTATGCTTCCAATGTGTTTTCGATGAGATGGGCTTCCTTTGTCTTTCCCACCAAACAACAAAGCTATTAAGAAATGAAACATCAGAGACAAATAAAATAAGCTAAAACATCCAAAGCCCATTTCCAGATTTGAAAACTGTTTCTCTAACCGGTACTTGAACAATAGAACAAACATTTTTCTTAAACATAAACATAAACACAGTATTTTACATTCAATAAATACACCTCCTCTGTACAGCAGTCTATTTACTTTTAATACATAAAAAAAAGTAAAATTAAACATTTTCCTTAAAGGGAAGTTTTCTAAATAAATTTAAAATATACCAATACACTTTATTTAGCTTCTTTTCTTGACTTCCAGACACTTACAGTGCTGATTGAGTAACATTCTAATTGAAATTCGACTCATGAAGAAGCGATCCAAAAAGTACTGAACATTCTGGCTGGTGACAGGATCCACCCCGAAGCTCTCCTTGTATTCAATCACACCCTGAGCCATGGTGGGAATCACGTCATTGTGTCGGTTCCTGATCCGTATCACGGTATCTGTAAAGCTAAACAAACCTGTCTCTCAATACAGCCAAGTATTTTTGACAAGTGAATCTAATACTAAAATCTAAGTTTAACCAACTACACTAGGCAAGCAATCCCTAATTCAGCAAAAGAAGCCTCAGTGCATGTTGTCCTACACCTCTATAAATATATTTCAGATCATTAAATATACTGAGTCTGTGACAGTATAAGAACCTCCAAAATAAAACGTTTGAAATTTAATTATTTTCTTGAAAGTCTTAAAGGAAGGCTGCAACAAAACATAATCCTAAAAATGCTATGGTTTTCCTGTAACCATTGTCAGCTGGGGTCATCTGAGCACTCACTATGAGGACAGTATTCAGGGACATTCGGTCTAAGAGAAGACGGAGCACTTGCTTCTAGGGAACACATGCTCTGTAAGGAATGAAGATGAATGAGCCAATAAAGCCTGTCTGCTTTGGAACTATTCCCTGGGGCTCAGAGAGAGAAAGAACCACTTAGAACAGAAAAGTAGGAAAAAAATTCTAATTTCACTCATCCTATAAGTTTAAAAATGGGAGAGGAAAAGTCAACTGTTGTGTGAAACGAAAAATTTTCAAATCATCTGGCCTTCCCATTTCTGTCATTTAGAAGACATTCTTGCATGGATAATTTAAAGAACTAAATAAAATAGAAAAGGAGTCTTAATTAGGAAGTAATAAAATCCATTTTGTAACATACCCATCAGAATTTACATTTTCGAATGAGTGCTTTCCCATTCAAAGTCATCATCTGGAGTACTATTAACTTATTCCAATGATGCTCTTACAGCTCAAAACATTTTTGAAATTCCTAGTTTGTAATTAGCTTCAAAACCAAACTGTTAATCCAAAATACAAACAAGAAAACTCCTCAAAAACGGCAAACAGTTCATCATTTCTAGTCACCCCTTTATTAGTTTATTTCACCTTTCCCTCTTTTTTATTATTATTTTTTTTAATCCTTACCTAAGGATACATTCTCCATTGATTTTTTTAGAGAGAGTAGAAAGGAGAGAGAGGATGGGGAGGGAGAGAAACATTGATGTGAGAGAAACACTGCGATTGGTTGCCTCTTGCTCATGCCCAGATGGGGGCTGGGGATTGAACTTCAACAGAGATTTGTGTCCTTGGCCAGGAATCGAACCAAAGACCCTTCAGTCCATGGGCTGACACTCTAACTACTGAGCAACTGACCAGGGCATCACCTTTCTCTCCTTTTTTAATGTACAAAACAGTACTATTCTTCTTAACTGCTCTGAATGACTGTTTCCAGAAGGTTCAATAACATAATCCATGTAACATAAAAGTAACATAATGTTTACTTTTAAGGCTACTTGTGCCCAAATCTGGGCACTACCATTTGCTAGCTATTTGACCTCTATGCTACCTTAAGTTACTTAATCTCTTTGTACAGAAAGTAGTATCTCAATTGAGTTGTTTTAAAGATTAAATATCATTCATGCAAAATGTGCTCCATAAGCATCACAGAGTACATCCTGATGTTATTTTCAGACCAAAATCATAAAACTGAAGTTTTAAAAATGAAGTGTTGCCATCACCTTTACAGACAGTCAAAAAAAGGTATTAAAGACTGAGGACAACAAAAGAGGTGGTCTCCAACTTTTGACCAACATTCATTGGAATAAGAAGGCAACTGCCTGAGGGGACTACTTGGGTTTACCAGTTCTGATATGTTGGTCATTGAAGTGGTCATATTACTTACATTATCTTACAAACCACAGGTCATAAACTAGAGACCCACAGACATTTTTTGTAGGCCTTCAGTATTTTTAACATTTTTTAATTAGTTGCTTATCATTCAAAATTGGGAGATTTTACATTAAAAATCTAGATGGGTGCCTGGTGTGGCTCCGTAGTTAGAGCATTGGCCCATGCCCCGAAGTGTTGCTGGTTCGATTCCCAGACAAAGACACATACCTGGGTTGCAGGTTCGATCCCCAGCCTGGTCCGGAGTATGCGGGAGGCAACCAAAAAAGTGTCTCTCTCACATTGATGTTTTCTCTCTCTCTCTCTCTCTCTCTCTCTCTCTCTCTCTCTCTCTCTCTCTCTCTCCCTCCCTCTCTCTCTCTTCCCCCTCCATCCCTCTCTTCCACCACTCTCTCTAAGAATCAATGGAAAAAATATCATCAGGGGAAGATTAACAAAAAATCCCGACTTGTGACTTTTCTTTAAACACACAAAAAACTTAAATGACCTGGGTGGTGTTTCGGTATGGCAAGGATCGGCTGGAGCTGAGGGTGGCTGACCTTTAGACGCATGCACTCTCCAGGTGAAAAGTCCTCGCCTTCCATCCAGGGGCACTGAGGCCACATCTAGATACCTGTTGACCACCACTCTTAAGCTGTGTTTTTTCTTACACTAGAGATCAGAGGAGCATGAAGCATTTCTTGTTCCCAGGACAGTTTCCTGCTTTATGTTACTTGCCTTGCCCGTATGGGCTGCTTTAGACAATTATCCTGCCACATGTTCCACTATAGTGGGAAACTAAAAGTTAATCAATTTATATCTTTATATGATGTTTAAAGGGTACAAAAATTATGTTCAGAATTAGGTCAAAATAGTACACTTACTCATAAATAGCTTTAGCATCTTCAGCACTTCTGTCCTTAAAATCAAGAAGCTCCTGAAGACTCTGGATATACCTAAAATACAAATCAACAGGGTAACCTTGTTCTTTCACATTTTGAGAGTTCAATATTGTGAAAATGCTCAAAAGGGATTTTTAACATTTCTTATTTTTTAATTTGGTATAGTGCTCTAAATTACCAGTATGGTTGAAGTGGGATTTTTTATACATAATCACATTTGAGCAAAGTTCCTGGCTCAAACTAGCAGAATGTGCATATTTTCTCCTAAAAGCATAGGTTAAATTTGACCTATGTAAGATTTCCTACCTCTTCTATTTTTTTAAACTTCTATAATCTAAAATAGTTATCTTTAATAAGTAGCTTTTTAAATTTTTTATTCTTTTTTTTTTTTTTTAAGAGAGACGGAGAGGGATAGAAAGATAGAAACAGCAATGAGAGAGGAACATCAATCAGCTGCCTCCTACATGCCCCCTACTGGGGATCGAGCCTGCCACCTGACATGGAATCAAACCAGGAATGGAACTAGTGACTCTTGGTTCATGGGTTGACACTCAACCACTGAGCCACACCAGCCAGGCTAAAATAGCTTTTATACTTCCTAAACTTACCACTGTAAATTACAGTATAAATGATGATTGTCATGAGAACTGTGTCTATAACCAATAACTATGTGATCATGGGCAAATGCCTTGTCTTAGTCTCAGTAAAATGTAAATCCCAGCCTATCTTGGCCTAAGAGTCTAACTTAAAGGTCTGTGTTTTAAACCTTAATTTTAGATGTTCATGTCCAATCAACAAATATTTGTTAAAAGCCTACAATCTATACCACCTAGTTCTTTTAAACAGAACTGAACAAAAACACAAAAGTCATGGGAATGTAGGTTTTAGTTTATCTAACATCTCAAGGTAGTAAATTACCTGTTAAGGAAGGAGCCAAATAATGTCCAAATGACTTTCTCAAGGTCATACCACCAGCACAATGGTAGTGCAGGGCCAGAGCTAAAAACACGCCGCTATCATTCAATGATCTTCAAGAGTACAAGGTCTGTTTAACTGCCCTAACTCAGCAGACATGGGGAGGGGCAGGGGAGGAGGGAATTAAAGTGTTTTTAAAATCTGCAAATCCATATGTTGGCATGGAAAGCTGTTGCTGACAAACAACTTGCCTCTCTACATTCCAGAGTTAAGTGACTCTGATACCTACAGGTCTCCTTTAACTATTAATTTTCTCTTCGTTGTCAAGAAAAACTGTGCTCTTTTATTCAAGAGAGATCTGAATACTTACAACATGGTAGGCACAGATCGGATTTTTAAATGCAACATATGCTATTTTTTAATGAAGAATTAAAAAAAAACAGGCTTATGTGCACTGCAGTACATAAGCTTCCAGAGAAAAGTATCTTCTCTTTCATTTATTATTTAAAATTGATGTTAGATCAGCTTCTTGCACCAACTATACTGCCTACAAAAGGAAAGCAAGGATCTTCATGAATCATTATTGGGAAATGTCTTGCAGCTAAATTTTATCCATTTAAACTGAACTCTGACAGACTCTTCCGTTTGAAATGCTTAGTGATTAAGAGAACGATTAAGTTAATAACATTAACAAGGAAGAATGTATATAGGTGGCCACATATGTTGTACACCCTTCATAACTCTTTTGTCATTTTTTTTTTGGAAGAGAGATCAGTTTCTATACAATTCCAATAACTTCTAATTGTTTTTTAAATGAAAAGGATTTTAACTTGTGACTTATAAAGATATACTTCAATAAAATAAATTCAGTTTATAATAATATATGCACTTTTTAATACATTTCATCTGACAGTAGCATAGTATAGTAGAAACAAAAAAAATCCAGGTTTGAATCCCAATTCCAGTACTAGGCAAAAAAAAACTTCATCTGTTGGAACCTGTTTCATCATCTGTAAAATGGAGATAATAAGGACTACTTGGTAGGGTGTGGAATGGATTAAAGGTGCTGTATATAAATTCCTCACGTCAACAAATGGCATATATTATTATAACATCCCTGCAGACTGAATAAAACAAATCTTAAGCTTAGTGTCTGCATTTCTGTGCAATTCTGATTGTTTTTCTCAAAACCAAGGAGTGGTAGCATCCAGGATTCTACTGAAGAGCAACCTTAAGATTCTACTAAGGAGGAAAAAAAAGGGGGGGGGGGATTTATTTGCTTAACTTGAGTCTAGTCCACAACCCCATTGCCATTGAAACTGCAAACACAGCAATCTTACCAGCTTTGTACCAATTGAACTGATGGCGTCCTGAGAAGATTATCTGGGAGAAGACTTATTTCTTTCATTATATTTGCCAATCTCACAGGCAACTCTTGCCGCAGAAACATAAAGGAGGTCTTTTCACAAGCATTCACAGATCCTGAAAACAGACACGGTGGGAAGAGCCGTGAGTGGAAGCCACAAGGCAGCAGAAGCCAAGAGGCAGGGAGAAACACAGAGGGAGTTACTGGGCCAGAAACCTCAGAGGGGTAGCATCGCCATAATGACAGGGTAAGGAAAGCAGGGCGAGGGAGAAGATAACCCAGTCTCCAGAGCATCCTGAATAACCCTTCCAATTCCTGACATTCCAATTGCTATGTAGAGCAATGAAGAAACTTTCCTGTCTCCATTATTTGCATCCTTTCTGTAACTTCCTGTCTTAGAACGAATGCAACCTGAGCCAGTCTGAGCAAGGTGAGGAGTCTAATTAGCAGGACCTGCAAGGCCTACCCTATATAAACTGCTGCTGCCATCATTTACAACGTGTTTCCTAAGTCTTGGTTTATGAGAAGTGAGTACCTGTCAAAGAAACAGAAAATGTTGTCAGAGGCACAGGAACCACTATACTAATTAGAGAAATCCTGTCATGTGCATGGGAACTACTATACTAATTACTATAACCAAAGAGTAAGTGTAGAGAAGGGCTTTCAGGCAACAAAGAGCAAAAAATACCAATGCCTGTTCAGCAACCATCTTCCAGTGTCTCCTCCCACCCCAGGTCCTATTCAATTGTCTAATTCCAGGAAAGCGGCCTGCTCATTCCTCCACTCCTGCATCAGGATGCTAAGCAGGCCCACTGTAGAACGTCCTCTGGCTGGCGGTTCCATTTTAAATTAAACTGAAAAGTCAGATCATTTCAGCAATGCATTCGAAAGTCACTGATTTACTAGTAATCTCGCTATTTCAGTAAAAAGACAACCTTAGCAAAATTTAGATTGTCAACAGCAGGAACGATGGTACTAAAGGAAGACATTTTCTTGTGAAAGTTGAAAGGTATACTTGTCAACAAGGCCAAATTGACCCCTTAATCACACTAGAGTCATTTTCATATAAAAACAAAAACCAAGGACGTGAGCCCCCAAAATTTGCCCCTGTAAACCACAACTTTAAGATAAAGTGGCCAGCGCCATGCTGGTATCTTTCAAAAGCCCACTAGTGATCCATTCATGACCTAACAGCACTCACAATGCAGAAGGTAACTGTTGCACTTAAATTTTATGACTTCATTCGAGTGTATCTGAGTTTTTCCCTTTTCCCCTCAACACCCCCATACGAAAGGTCAAAGAGCCTAACTTTGCAATTCCTCTGTAATTTGTTGTATCCTTTCTAGGAAACACACACACACACCACCCATCAGAGAAAGAGGAAGGTGGGTAGTCGCTTCTAGGGGGTGAACTGTGCATCTTGCACTCATGCACTTCACACGTGCTCAAGACTTACGTGCTGCTGATGAAATGAACATGCTATTGGTGGAAACACTCAAGCCAGTGACAAGAAAAACATTCCGTGAGACACTGGGCCAGTTACAACCTGCTTCCCTCTCGTCAGGCCAATTCTGTGCAATCATCATACCAAACCGGGCATTTATCTTCGCTCTGCATTGTCTGCCACGACCCCCGGAGGTGCCCTCCCCCAGAAGCCCGGCTCGGGCAGGGGCCTGGCCGCCGGGGCGGACCTGCACACGTGCGCTGCCGGCCGGGCTGCCGTTCCGCCGGGGCCCTGCAGGTTTTCAACAATAACCAGAACGAGGCACACGCCCCGGTTCTGGATCCGGCCTGCGGGCCCGGCACCTGAGCGTCCGGATCGGCCCCGAGGGAGGAAGGAAGCACCTAAGGCGCTGGGCGGGGCGGGGGGCGGGGGTGCAGGACCGGGGGCTCCGCGGCGGGCGGGCGGCCGGGGCCGCGCACAAAGGCCGAGGCCGGGCCGCACTCACCGAAGTCCAGGAACTGCTTCATGGAGAGCGGGGACGGCGAGAAGCGCGCGTAGAAGTCCACTTGGCCCGGGACGCCGCGCTCGGGCGCCGGGCCGGAGGCGGAGGCCGAGTCCGAGGCGAGGCTGCGGCGGGCGCGCGGGCCCGGGCCGGCCGAGGCGGCTCCGCGCAGCAGCCGCGCCAGCCGCATGCCGAGCCCGCGGAGGAGCCGAGCCCGCGCGCCAGGCGGCCGCTCGGCTCGGGGCGGCGGGACGTGCGGGACGTGGCGAGCCGCGGGGGCGGGGCTCTGTCAGCAACTGTCACGCCGCGGCCGCCGCCCCCCGCGCCGCGGGGCCGGGTCCCGGGGAGGGAGGGGGGAGGCGGGGAGGCGGGGAGCGCGCGGGGCGGAGCCGGCGGGCGCAGGGCAGGCGGCGGGAGGCCGCTGGGCGCCTCCCCGGGGACGGGCGGGTCCCAGCTCCTCCGGGAAAGCCTGCGGGGCCGGGGCCGCCGAGTCGCACCGGCGGTGGGGTGCGCCCCCTTCCCACGCCCTTTGGGGACAGATCCCGCCTTCCTGCCTCCTCTGCCTCTGCCCCGAAGGCTCGGGGTCGGGCCTGCGTGGGGTCCTGCGGGGAGCGCGGTCCAGAAACCCTCCTCTGCGATGCCAGCCCCACTTTTACCGGAGAGGAAACTGAGGCAGCTTTAGAGAAAGAAGGGGTTCTTGTCAATGACCAGGAGCCGCCCCTGGCCAAGCAGGGGCACGTGCAGACGAGTGGTGAGCGCTGGGGAGTGAGGCCCTAAATATATCAGTGACGGCAGCCCCAAGAGCACAGCATTGGCAGGCAACCTGAGGCATCCTCTGCAGGATCCTGGCACAGTCAGCAGTGTGTTTAAAGGGTCCCTGCACTCAACGGCCCATCTCTGTACCTGTCGTCTTAGGGTCACCGTGGGGCCGCTCCACCTTTCCCAGATTTCTAAATAGTGAATATGAGACTGGACAGTGCCTCATGTTGGTGTGATCGCATAGACAGAGCTGCAAAGGATACAGTGAAAAACACCGCTGTACCTTCTCTCCACTGCTCTTCCCCTTTATCCACCTCCAGTGCTTTATGGTATGTCTTAGATGCAACAAAATTACTTTCCCATGGGTGTGAAATGTATCCATTTGTATACCTATGAAAATAAAAATCCAAAGTGAGAGGCAAACAAGCGTTTGAGATCACACAAAAAGTAAATATTCTGGAAGCACTGATTCCGGCAGAAACCCAAACAGCGTTCCGATTATGGAGTGAAGGCAGAGGGTTTTATGAGAAGAAGAAGAAGGGGAAATACATGAGTAAAAGGAATTTCTATTGGTACTAATAAAAGCTAAGTCGTTTTTCAGATATGCATGGCTCTTTACTGATTACGAAGAATGGCTTTAATTATCAGTCCTTGTCGTCGGAAGCCTGTTTTCCTGTTAGCTTTACAAACAGTTGTTTGGAGAACAGAGCTACTCTGGCCCACTTGAAAGGTTCTTGTGCCGAGTTCAAACATTCCAAAGGTTCGAGGAGTAAGACAAAGCAGTTGTTATATTTATGGCATAGAATAGCAGCAGTATGTATTTATGGCATAGAATAGCAATTCGTTTCTCTATGGTGGTCATGGTGCCTCTAACCATTTTTTCTTTTTCAGATTTCTGTTAACATGGTAGTTGTTAAGCCTTTGATAAAAATACCTCAGAGGAAGCAGTATGAACATTAAGACTATGATATGTAGAGAAAGTAATGAGGGAGGAGGAATTATCTCATTCATATGTTTGCTGCCTCACTAACCATATTCTGTACCTCCCCACTCTGGCCGGCTTTCATCCATTCTATGACTGTTTGTTGAATGCCTACTAACGTGCTAAGTAATTACTAAGTAATGTTCTGTCTACATGGTTGGGAGTAAAGCCGCATGCAATTCAGATAGGATCCCTTTCGGATATGCCTGCTCTTACAAACATATATGATAGGGACCAACCTGGTACAATTTTATACCATATCTTCCAATATTAGAGAGCCTTCTCTGTGAAAAAATGATTTTGTTCTTAGTGGTTCAGACAGCAGATGGAGAACTTGTGGGCGGAAACTTAGAAAGGTAGATCTGACTCACATGAAAAAAAACGTTCAATGGTTACAATCAATGGACTGTGAAATGGGCAGCTTCAGAGAAAGAAGGGGTTCTTGTCAATGACCATTAGCCTCCAGACAACAGTTTTATAAGGACAGTGCAGAGAGGATTATTGGGAAGCAATCCAGTACAATGAAAAGAACTTGGGCTCTGATTTTAGGTCCTGGCTCTGGCATGTAATGGCTGTGTGACCTTGAATGTGCTACTTAGCCTCTGTGAGCCTTAGTCTCCTTACCTAAAAAAGGCAGAATAGCCATGGCCGGTGGTCTCAGTGGTTAGAGCATCAGCCTGCTCACCAAAGGGTCACAGGTTCTATCCCTGGCCCCAGATGGGATGCCTGCAGGAGTCAACCAATCTCTCTCTCTCTTTCTCCCATCTCCCTCCCCCTTCCACTCTCTCTAAAAATCAGTGGGAAAAAAATATTCTTGGATGAGGGTTAACAAAATAAAGGGAGGACACTACCTGTCTCACTGGGTGACTGTGACCTAGATGGTAGAGCTATGTGTGTTAGCACAATGCCCAGGCCATTCTAGAGCTACTCGATAAAGGACATCTATTTTTTATTATTGCTGTGTGTTTTTTAAAATATGTTTTTATTGATTTTTAGAGAGAGGAAGGGAGATGGAGAGAGAGAAACATTGATTGGCTACCTCCTTTATGCCTCCTACTGGGGATCGAGCCCATAACCTGGTCATGTGCCCTGACTGGGAATCGCACTAGCCACATGGGATGATGCTCAACCAACTGAGTCGCACCAGCCAGGATGCTGTATGTTTTTAAAGTTATTTCCTTGTTAGGATTTCCTTGTCAGAACCACTCACACATGTTTGGCCTGAAGCCAACTTTACCAAAGGTTTGGGAGAAAACAATGTGAAATTGAATATTAGACATCCTTAAATTCGTCCCTCAGCCATTTCCACAACTCTATTCCAGCCTTCCTTCACGTTGCCTTCCTCTTTTCTTCTTTTCTTCCTTCCAGACCACTCCCTGAGCTCCACAGGCTCCTCACACCATGATGCATAGTATTATTCAACTCCCTCAACCTCTGTTTACAACTCTGAGCAACCCTATTTGCTTTCCACCTGAACATGTCCAGGTGCTCAGCTAAACATTAACTTGTGTGGAAGCACAAAAGCCCAACAGAAACCTTGAGATTTATTTTAGCAAGGTTATTCTCCTAGAAGCCAGTCCAACTGTTTTATAACATGTATTTCTTTTTCTCCAGAGTATATTCACAAACTCCCACCCAACATACAGAGAATGGGTATATGAGAACATATATAATATGGCATCAATTTATTTTTTTTGATCAAAGCCTTAGGGTCCAGAAACAGGAGAGAACATTGGATTTTTTTCAGATATCTGTTAACATGGCGGCCGTTAAGACTTCTGTAAAAGCATCTTACAGGGAGCACTATGGGCAAAACACCATAAGAGACGTAGAGAAAGTAATCCAAGGGTGGTATCTCCTTTTTGGGGAGGATATCTCTTTTATATTATCTTTACTAAAGATAAAGAGCTGTGTTACATCTGTATTTAATTATTTAATCTCTTATATTATCTTTACTAAAGGGCTATGTTACATCTATATTTAATTATGTAGCTATAAAGTATATTTAAGACAATAAAAAAAATCTTTATATGTAACACTAGAGGCCCAGTGCAAGAAATTCGTGCACGGGTAGGGTCCTTAGCAGCTGCCGGCTGCCAGCCAGGGCCTCCGGAGCCTCCCTTCCCACGGTTGGCCAGCCGGCCCCGCCCCCTGGTCTGACTCCCGGTGGAACTCCCAGTCGAGGGGACAATTTGTATATTAGGCTTTTATTACATAGGATAATTCGGACAGATCCTCCTAATTCAGTGAGAATTTATCATCCTTGTTAGGCTGATTTGACTGAAGAGTGGAAAAAACAATGGGAAACAAGCTAGCTGTGTCACCCTGACTCCATTACCTTCTGGCTGCATAGAGCTCAGAGTGAAACCAAGGGTCCTTATAACTTTGATTAAATTTAGTTTTAAATCATAGCTCTAGAAATCCTCTCTCTCTCTCTCTCTCTCTCTCTCTCTCTCTCTCTCTCTCTCTCTCTCTCTCTCCTTTGATACCATTGTAATTAGCTAGTTATTAATAATAGGAAATGGGAGGCCAGACATTATAGGCATTGCCATTTGGGCAGCTTGACCAGAAAGCTGCAATTTCATACTCCCCGGG
This sequence comes from Cnephaeus nilssonii, assembly GCF_951640355.1. Lineage (NCBI taxonomy): Eukaryota > Metazoa > Chordata > Mammalia > Chiroptera > Vespertilionidae > Cnephaeus > Cnephaeus nilssonii. The sequence goes on from NC_137081.1 coordinate 45,089,287, forward strand.
GAACCACCGGCTCATTTCCACAGATAACTGGGGGAAGAGACCCAACAAAGAGGAGACAGATGCATGTCCAGTAAAGTTGTAGGACAGGGAAGATGCCTGTCAATCTAGCCTGAGAACCGTGGATTGCCTAGCGGGGATGAGCCACCACAAGCCTGTGAAAACGTGGGGATACATAACCCACACACAGACAGAAACGATGCACTGTATTCCACTGAAGCAACATTTTCCCCTGCAAGCATTGGCCTTCTTTCTTTAAGGAGCCCTGCCACTTGAGGCCATCCTATTCCCCAGGATTTGTTTTAGGGAAAGCCGTATTTATGTGGAGTAAGTACTGCACTTTGATAGGCTGCTGGGGATGTGAGACCCAATCCCCTGGGGAAGCTCATGGAGCAGCTCTGCAGGAAGCCAGGAGGAACTCCCTTTTCAGAGCAAAGGGGACTGGGAGGAGGCGGAGGATTGCAGGGCTGTTTCACAATGAGACACTCCCTGAAACCTTCAGTCAAGTTCACCAAAAAGAAGGAAAAGACTGTTGAAACTGGATCTTCTATGCCTTTGTGCAAGTTGGTGAAAAGAATGAATTTTGCATTCTTTTGGAGAATGGTAGCCCGTGGGGACAGCAGTTGCAGAAGAGCCTAGGTCAGTGCTGAAGGTGCAAACCCCTCAGTATATAGACTGGGGCAGGAAGAACTCAGACTTAAACTGGAATTAGTGATTTGAGCGTAGGTCTCTGAGGATCCAGAAGTCTCCTGCTGATTCTGAATTATACAGTCCAGCAGCAGAGTTCAAGTCCCCCTTTTAAAAGTTTGTTGGGTGGAGAGGTGCACATGCTTATTTCATCATCAATTTCCCTTTATTTCTTCCATGTCATTTGCTCTGGAGTTCCTAACTGCCACTTCTGGGGTTCACTCATTCGTTAAGTGTCTCTTTAGAAATGCTATGTGCTGGACATAGCGTTTGGAGATACAACAGTGAGCAAGATTTTCAGGTCCCCGCTCTCCTGGTGCTTCTAAGGGGGAGAAACAAGTAATAAATAAATATATAGATTATGTCAGAGAGTGCTAGGCTATAAAGATGATAAGACAGAGCAATAGCTTGTGTGTGTGTGTGTGTGTGTGTGTGTGTGTGTGTGTGTGTGTGTGTGTGTGTGTGGTATGGAAGCTACTTTACTGAGGAGGTCAGCAAAGGCCCCTCAGATTAGCACCTTCAGAGGCCCTAAGAGAAAAGGTGTTAATGTGACCCTTCCCACCATGATCCTCAAAAAACCAACCATCTCTCTTCTAAAGAACAAAACAAAACAAAACAAAAATCCCTAAACTTGTTGGCCTTCATTCATTCATAATTCAGCATGTTAAAGAACAAAATTCAACTGAGTAAATGTGAAGATCTAATTAGCTTTGTTAAGTGATTCCAGAATCAGGCAACATCCTGCCTAGCACAAGAAAAAGTGCTCCAAAGTGTTATAAATGAAGTTTTCCATAGGAAGACTAGTGTGTGGCAAGGGAGTTAGCAAAAGAAAGGATTACAGTCATGCACTGCAGAAGGATGTTTCAGTCAACAGCTAGCATATACAGCAATGGTCCTATAAGACTATAATAGAGCTGAAAAATTCCTATTGCCTAGTACCTAGTAACGTCATAGAACAATAAACTACTCACGTACCTGTGTGATGCTGGTATAAGCAAATCTACTGCACTTCCAGTCATATAAAAGTATAACACATACAATTATGGATAGTACCTAATACTTGATGATAATAAATGACTGTTACTGGTTTATATATTTATTATACTAAACTTTTTAAAAATATATATTTTTATTGATTTCAGAGAAGAAGAAAGAGGGATAGAGATAGAAACATCAATGATGAGGGAGAATCATTGATTGGCTATCTCCTGCACGCCTCATACTGGGGATTGAGCCCACAAGCTGGGCATGTGCTCGACCGGGAATCGAACCGCAACCTCCTGGTTCATAGGTCGCCACTCAACCACTGAGCCACACCGGCTGGACTATGCTAAACTTTTTATCATTAGAGTCCACTCTTCTCCTTATGAAAAAAAGTTTGCTATAAAACAGTATGCCATGTTATACCGGCAGCAACCTCATACACCTCGTGTTTACTAGTACTGCATCTCTTGATGGCATCATTTTATCTTGGGCTTGATGTAATCTCACGTTGTTTTGTACAGTAACATGCTATACAGCTTTTGTAGCCTAAAAGCAATAGGCTATACCAACTAGGTTTGTGTAAGTGCGTCCTATGACATTTGCACAAAGATGAAATCACTTGATGACACATTTCTCAGAATTATCTCTTTAAGCTGACTACTTTTAGACCAGGACATCTTCTATTGGAGGAAGGGAATGGCAAGGGTTTTTTGTTTTTTTGTGTGTGTTTTTTTTATCATGCATATTGCCTCTTCTTTCTATGGGGAATAGAGACAGCCCACATGATAGATTATCTTGTTGGTGTTGACCAGAAAACTCCAGACTGGCTGATTAAGATTCCATTTCTGGTAAAGGTTGAAACTGCAGTTAAGTCAGGTATTAAATCTAGGTTTGGTGTCATGGGCTCTAGCACCAGTGATGCCATTTGGGGCTTGTGGTTTTTCCTTTAACAAAAGTAATCAATATGCCATTGTGGGATATTTTGGAGGGCCTGTGTTGGGGCCCAGCAATATGCACAAGGAATCATATCATTAAAATCAGTGTAAACATATCTGTGAGCTCTTAACAAAATAAAATTCTAAGGAATAAGAAAGCATTATGTCATTGGAAATCTTTATTTCTTACTAGTTCATAAAAAATGCTGCATCTTAGAATTGATAGGTGTATTAGACGTGATGAATATGGTTTCACTGTTCCTATCTGGAGTATAGAGGCTCCATGCCCTTTTGTTGTTGTTAATCCCCACCCAAGGATATATTTTCCATTGTGTTGTGTGTGTGTTTTTATGAGAGTGGAGGTGCGGGGAGAGAGAGATTGATGTGAGAGACACACATGGTTCGGTTGCCTCCCACACGGGCCCTGAACCTACTACATGCCCTTGACTGGGAATTGAAACTGAGACCCTTTGTTGGGCAGCCTGATGCTCTAACCACTGAGGACACCGGCCAGGGCTAGGCTCCATGGCTTTGTTTAACTCTGTAAGATCCACGGTAGGTTGTTGGGTTGATTAAGATTTTTGGTAGCGAGTAGAAAACATCCCCCTTTTCAGAGCTCTGTTCCCTTCCATCTTTGCCTCCATATGGAAACCTCCTGCCTGAGCTCATCGCTTTCATGGGACTGTGCTAAAAGAAGCTGTCAACATACATAGTACTGAGTCCTTTTCTACCTTTTCTCCTCGGCCGGATTATAGTCACCTTCCAAGGTATCACAGATGATGGTGTTATTCGATGTTTTCATAGCCTAACAAGGAACACAGCACTGCAGCCTGTGACACCTGCCTTCCCTTTGTCTGTTGCCAAACATTTCCATGGAACTAATGCCACGTGGCTATGCCGAGGTGAAACAAAAGTAGAAAGAGGGGTTTTATACTGAGTGGTTTGTTTGTCCAGCTAACATTTGTATTATCATGGTAAAAAGAGAAAATGTTCAACAATAAAGAGTTTTAAAAAAAGAGAGAGAGAGAGAAAGAGAAAATGGACATTGGGAGACAGCTCACTGTCTCTAATGCAAATGGCAATTGGAGTTGAGATCACCTGTGGAGGGTAAAAAGCCAGAGATAAGCCCCCACAGCAACAACATTTAAGGAATGACCAATAATAGAAGGCAATGAAGGAGGGCTTTCAAAAATGAGGGGGCATTTGATACTGATACATATTCTTCAGCAGTGATGTAAAATGAATCCGGAAAAGAAAGCTTTAGGTTTAATCAAACGGTTGTTGGTGGCTTTGGAATAAGTGATTTCATGAGCAGTGATGAGGAAGTAAAGATGATAACTGTAAATAGTCATCGGGAAGGGTTATAGAGCTGAATTTATGGATTTTACAATGGAAAAGTCTGAGTAGTCTAAATGTGGGAAGTGAGGGATCCACGAAGCTAACTGGATGTAATGAAGAGGGGGAGGTTAAATGCCTGAAGAAGGTCTTGAAGGACTGGAAGGGTTGCCTTAGATGGGAGGAGAGACATGTATCTGATTAGGAGGCTTTATCAGTGTGTTTAAGAAATGGGTGGAGTTGATGTGGGCAGAGTTGAGCTGGAATCAAGGCTCCTCCACTTTCTAACTATGTAATCTTCACTAAGTCGCTCAGTCTCTCCAATGATTAGGGCTATATCTCTTATTGAACACCTTCTGTGGGACAGGCACAAACCAGTGAAATATTTTTTACAGAGGAGAATGGTGAGGCGCTGAAGCTAAGGGGAAAGGTGGGGGGAAACCCATAGGTAAACCATCTAACAAAAGGAAATTCATAAAGCCAAATATGTATCTTCTTTTGACAATCCTTTCAGAGATGAGATGGGGTTGACCGATTTTACTGTATATTAGACAGGACTCTTGAAGACTCAAGTAGAGAAAACCCATTTCCGTCCTTAAATAAAAAGAGACTATTTTGTCTCATGTTCCTGAAAAACTCTTCAGGTACAGTGTGGATGCAAAGCATCAGAGTGCCTCTTGTCCTCCTCCTCCTCTCTCTTCCTCCCCATATTTCAGTTCTGCTCTCCCTAGTGTTGGCCTCACAAGGCTGACTCTTTCCTCAAATGACAGAGATAGCAGAGTAGCCACCGAATTCAGTAGACTTCAGTGCTCGGCAAACTGCGGATCACGAGCCACATGCGGCTCTTTGGCCCCTTGAGTTTTTAGCAAAGGCCAGTTTAGGAGTACCCTAATTAAGTTAATAACAATGTACCTACCTATATAGTTTAAGTTTAAAAAATTTGGCTCTCAAAAGAAATTTCAATCATTGTACTGTTGATATTTGGCTCTGTTGACTAATGAGTTTGCCGACCACTGGTCTAGGTGGGCAAAATCTTAGGAATGAGACCTCTCTCCCTTATTGTCCTAGAAAAGCACCAGGTTGACTCTGATTGGCCAGGTTTGAGCCATGTTTACACTCCGAGAAACATGTGAGGGGATGTGGTACACACACACACACACACACACACACACACACACTCATGGATTGAGTTAGGAAAGGTTCCCCAAAGTATGCAGCAGATCCTTTCACCCAAAGAAGGGATGCTGGGCAGGTAAAAACAACACACATTCATTGTCTATTTCCATTTCTGCAGACTTAATATATTTTCTTATATTGTTGTACATTTACAAATTTCTAACAGATTTTTTCATTTTTGCAAATTCATTACTGGGATTTAATTAACACATTCAGTCTATGAAATATGATATTTTCTCAAACTTAATGATGACTTTTCACATTTCCCTCTATTTTTATTTCCTGACTGTTTCCTTTTTGAGTCAGGTAATGGACTTACATGTTTCCACCCTCTCTTGGAGATTTAGAAAAAAGAAGAAACAAGATTCACCTTTATGTGAATTTATTGGACATGTATCTTGGAGAGTCAAGTTGATCTTAAAAGCAGTAAAAGTGTCTGGATGCAGCATTAGCTGGAATAAGACAGCTACCTCCTCTCTACCTGTTTTCTCTTTTAATTCCCTAGATCTTTCAGCATTTTCTTTGAGTAAGTGGCTATATTGGTCAGGTTTCAATGCTCAAAATAGAAACCACTCTAGATATTATTGGCATCAAGGGATTTAATTCAGGGGACTACAAGTATACAAAATAGACTGAAGTGTGCTCTAACTTCTAGAATAATGACCCACCCAGGGAGCTCTGAGGTGGTCACTAGAAATTGAGGTGAAGGAAAAATACTTGTTAGCTGCAATCCAAATGAATCAAGAGGCCACCACCAGTTAACTCTTCTCTGATAATCAGAAGACACTCGCACTGTACACAAAAGAAGTGAAAAATAATGACAAAAACATAAATGTGGAGAGTGTAAGTTAAAAATAATAGTGATTTTAGAATATGTTCAAACTTAAAATAGACTGCAATAAACATAGCTTGGTATATATGAAGCACATGGTAACCACATACCAAAATCTATAAGAGACATATAAGAAATAAAGAGAAAGGAATACAAATATAACAGTATAGAAAGTCATCAACATACAAGAGAAGATAGCAGGAGAATAAGAAAGGATTAGAGAAGAACTACAAAAACAATAAAAATATCATATCAATAATTAACTTAAATGTAAATGTATTAAATGCTTTAATCAAAAGACGAATGGATAAAGTTGTGGTACATACATACAATGGAATATTACTTGACCATAAAAAAGAAATCTTACCATTTGTGACAACATGGATGAACCTAGAGAGTATTATGCTAAGTGAAATAAGTCAGATAGAAAAAGACAAATACCATATGATTTCACTTATATGTGGAATGTAAAAAAAAATAAATAAATGAACAAACAAACTCAGATACAGAGAACAAACTGATGATTGCCAGATAGGAGGGGGGTTGGATGAAAAAGATGAAGGGATTAAGAAATATAAATTGGCAGTTACAAAATAGTCACAGAGATGTAAAGTACAGTTCAGAGAACTATGTATGGAGTCAGGTGGGTGCAAGACTTATTGGGCCGGAGAGGAGCCTGCAACTGATGTGCACATGCCTTTGATCTGAATCGAACCTAGAACCCTCCAGTCCGCAGGCCAACACACTATCCACTGAGCCAAACCAGCTAGGGCTGGGAGGAGTATCTGGATTGTTTGTGGTGGGAACTGGCAAAGAAAAACTGAATAGTTAATACCTGAGAAATGCCAGATTGCAAACACATCACTCTTAAAGTAAGCCTGAACCTTATTTCAATCTTTTTGTTTTGTTGCTGATTTAGAGACGTGACTATGACCAAACCATCTGTGAGTCACTTACCAGAACTGGCATATGGCTCCTCATTCCATTGTGATGGTGTTCACTGTAATGGGATGTTTGCTTTTAGCAGGGCAGGTATCTTGAAAGCATGACCCACAACAGTAGTCTAAGACTATCCTGTCAAGATAGTGAAAGCTATATGCTCAGATATAACAAAGACTAAAATGTGCCCTGATTGCTCTTTATTACGTTTGAGGATGTTAGGGGATTGAAGTTCTAGAGAAAGGAGAAGATGGTATCTTTTGGCTGGAAACCTAGGTTATAATCCTAGTTATCCCTATACCACTTTACAGATGAGGACATTAAACAAGGAAGGGTTAGTAAATTTGCCTAAGGTCACACAAGTTGAAAGCGGCAGAGCGGTGACTTGAACAAAGACGGACTCCAAAGATCCTTGCTACCTAAAATGTAATCCATGGACCAGCCACCTCACAGCACCTGGAGCTTGTTGGAAATGTAGACTCTCAGGCTGTATCCCAGACTTCCTGAATCAAAACCTGCATCTTAGCAAGATCCCAGGTGACTCACAGGCATGTTGAAGTGTGAGGAGGACTGCTCTCAACCACTCTGTTGATTCTGACTTCCTGGCCAGCGGTGGCTTCCTCGGTTAGGCCAACGCCCTAGAACTGCAGCTCCATCAGCAATGTGAGGACACCTGGAATCAGACAGCTCACCAATCTTCGGGGGGAACGTTTTCTTTTTTTGCCTTTAACAAAAAAGGGAGTTTTGTTAAAGAGAAATGGGAGGTTTTATACTCTGTTCTTCCAATGACAACTTTGGTCTAATACACACGATGTAACTCAAGCACAAGATGGGCTCTGTGAGCAGCATTCCCTCTTCTGCACAGCAGTAAAGGTGGTAAGTGACAAAACTGCAGGCTGCCCTCCCACTGAAGGAAACTGAAGACTATTGTGTGTGAAGAACTGAGACGGGGTTCAAAAAAAGAATCTGCTTTATTTACTTACATTTCTTTTCCTTTTTTTAAAAAAATATTTTTATTGATCCCAGAGAGGAAGGGAGAGGGAGAGAGAGAAACATCAATGATAAGAGAGAATCACTGATCGGCTGCCTACTGCATGAGCCATACTGGAGATTGAACCTGCAACCCAGGCATATGCCCTTGACCGGAATCGAACCCTGGACCCTTCAGTCCTCAGGCCAATGCTCGATCCACTGAGCCAAACCTACTAGGGCTCTTTTCCTTTTTAATCAAGAATCAGTACATAGCAACCTCAAGGTGCCTATACACTGACTTTGTGTGTGCTCCGACCCCAACCCAAACCTGCAGATGGTCCCTGTAGTAAGTACTGAGATAGAGCTTAAACACAGAAAAAAGGTCAGTCTTGTACAAAATTATCTATATTGGTAAGAAGTTTAAATTTAAGAGTTAGGATCTTTTTTTTTCTTTTTTTTTTTAGTTAATTAGTTAAGGGTAGGTAGTCTTGCAGATTGTTAGCTCTCACCCCCTCTGGTAAGTCATGATAGACTTTGAAGAGTGAGGAGACAGAAGATTCCAGTGACAACTTAAACTGTGTTTCCCCATCTGTGAAATGAGGAAGTAAAACTAGACTATAAAAATAGCTAGCATTTAGCCTGACTGGTGTGGCTTAGTGGTTGAGCATCAATCTATGAACCAGAAGGTTATGGTTCAATTCCTGGTCAAGGCACATGCCCAGGATGAGGGCATGCAGGAGGCAGCTGATCAATGATTCTCTCTCATCATTGATGTTTCTATCTCTCACTCCCTCTCCCTTCCTAAAATCAATAAAAATGTTATTTTTTTAAAATAGCTAACATTTAATGGACACTTCCAGATCTTCTCATTTACTCCTTACAAGGACCTATGAGATGGGTACTATTATCAATCCTATTTTATAGAGGAAACTGGGGTACAATGTGTCAGTCACTCACCGGGATTATATTCTAAGAGGGGAAGCTAATTCATATCCATGTAGCATGACTTGAGCCTTATGGTAAATATACCTCTACCTTCTCAGCTCCTTACTAGTGTAGAGGCACTGCAGGTAGAAATGGGGCGCTCCCACACAGTGGGCGGAGCCCTTTCGATAAATATTCAGGCCACCTGACACGGCTGAAGCAGTTCTCAAACTTGGCAGTACTTTAAGAGTCACTTGCGGAGCCTTAAACAGCACTGATACTTGGGTCCCAGCCTCAGAGGTTCTGATAGCGTCAGTCAGACATGTAGTCTGGGCACTGGGATTTTAAGAAATGTCCTTTAGGTATTCAAGTGTGCAGCCCAGGTTCAGAATGACTACGCCAATTTTTCTGGGATTGGCGTTGGTTCCAAAGACAAGTTCCACCCACGTAAGATCAGGTACTGACCTTAGATGTCAACAATGGACATCATGGTGCATGATTTTGAATTCTGCTTACAGAAATTGCATCCATCTGTTTGTCAGTATCATCTGTTGTTTTAAATATAAGCTTCCTCTAAAAGGTCAGAGCCAGTGTCTTATTTGTGTGTGTAGCCCCTGAGCCTAATAACATCCTTGGGCATTGGAGGGAAAATGATTGAACCATGTCCATCTCCATCTCACAATGACAGGATCTTCACAGAAAACTCCAATCTACTGGTTATTGAGGAATTAAATATTTATCTGCTAGGCCATGAGAAAATGAGAGCAGCACTCCGTCCCTGGAATTTCAGATTCTCTGTGGATGTTCCAGAACAGCGTGCGAGAAGTTTTATCCGACCTCCAACAGGTCTGTCTCTGCCCATTTCAGTGACCCTGGCACAGGCAGCCTGACTGAGGAATGGCTCCAGGGCAAGGGCTAAGAGAAGACTGAGGCATTTAAACTTTGCTGACTGCTGCAAAAATTGCCTTCGACTCCTTCACTCCAGTGTAATCAACCATTACCTGGTTAGCTTGCCCTTTGTGGGCACCTGCCCACCCCCGCACTGTGCTGGACCAGCTTTCTTACTCAGATTTGTGTTTACAATTCACTTATCCTTCATCAGAGGATGTAATCTTGAATTCCCTTTATAACTTTCCTCCTAGATGGGTCTGTTGGCAACACCTCTGCAGACTGGCTCCAGCCACTAGTACACACCACCCCCACATATCCTAACAGCTGGATAGGATGCCTTTCTGAGTCAGCAAAACCTGATTTTTTAGGAACAAGAAATACTCACTTGCCCTTTAACCATAATCAGTAACTCCCAGAAGAACAGATGCCTACTAGCTTCTTTGCAATAGCCACTCCTTTGAAATCATTCTCAAGTTCACTTTCTTCATCTCACTGAACCTTGCCTTCCCCTCCGTTGGACCCTCTCCTTTGATTCAAGGAACTGCCTTTAATCATTTACTTTATGCTACAAGCTGATCAAATAACTCTCCCACATTCAGTTTTCTCAGCCCCGAGGACGTACATAAGTGGCACCCAGCCACCTACAGCATTTCCTTCTTTTCCTCCCTTCAAACAAAACAGCCTAACAACCCTAGTCTATCTTCCCACGTTGTCTTTTTGTGGGTTGTGCGCTAGAGATCAGTTTCTCATTAAGGTGTTTTCATTTAGGATAGAATTTTCAATCTTATGCTTATTTCCCAAGTCTGGACAATTAAAAGCATTCCCCATCTACTCTACCCTACATTCTAGACTATTCTCAACCACAAGGACACAACATACTAGTAAGCCATGACCGTGCATGACTCATATATGAGATAATAGCAAGTGCTCTGCAACCAACAAAGTGCCGGTGTTGGTTAGCCCGATACTAATAATACCGTTACCACGGCTAGGCATTCCTGTACGCTCCCATCCAATAGAGAGAACGAGGTGGAGTCACAGGAGCCACATACAGCACTGTCATGACCTCCAGCCCAGGTCATTCACGCCAGAGCCCTAGCCAGACCACAGCTACGGACATCCTTAATGGTTATGGTGATTACACATTATTACAGAGATTTAATCCGGATATATCCATGGGACTGTGGCTAAAAAAAGGTTCACAGCCTCTGGCCCTTCATTAAAAAGTACAAATCATGCCGAAACCGGTTTGGCTCAGTGGATAGAGCATCGGCCTGCGGACTCAAGGGTCCCAGGTTCGATTCCGGTCAAGGGCATGTACCTTGGTTGCGGGCACATCCCCAGTAGGGGGTGTGCAAGAGGCAGCTGATCGATGTTTCTAACTCTCTATCCCTCTCTCTTACTCTCTGTAAAAAATCAATAAAATATATATATATTTTTTAAAGTACAAATCACACATTTCTTTGGGTGGTAACACCTGTAATTTAATATGTAATACTAAGTCTAATAGGAAACTATTACCTAATATACTGGACAGATAACACATTTTAGATTGGAAATGTATTCAGGATAGGTAGGGCATGCTTTATTGTCTGGGCACTATTACATGCTTTATTTTTTTAAATCATTTCTTAATTGTGTAAATCAGCATTGTTTTCAGGCTCCTTTTTAAAAAAATTTAATTGATTTTAGAGAGAGGAAGGGAGAGGGAGAGAAACATGGATGTGAGAGCATCCATGTACACCCCCTATCAGGGACCGAGCCCACAACCCATGCATGGATCAGACCCACCACCTGGGCATGTGCCCTGACTGGGAATCAAACTGGCAACCTTTCAGTGCACAGGATGATGCCCAACCAACTGGGCCACACCAGCCACTGGCCAGGGCTATATGCTTTATTTTCATTTATTAAATTGTGATAACCCAGCTAGAGAAGTTTCATAAAACCACTTCAATCTAAATAAAATCCTTTGGTATGTTTTTTTTATTTTTCCTGACCATTCAATTCTGCTATATCAGTCCTTGGTGGTCAATTTAATGATACATGTCACAGCTGGACTGCTCTCACATCCAAAATGTGTTCTAAGAAAGCAACTTAGCCATAAGAACGCTGATTTTTCATGCTATGGCATCATTGCTAAATAATACCTTTTCCTTCACAGGCATAACCTTTGAAGCAGATGAATCAATGCAAACAGACATCTCCCAATGTGTAGATGTCTTGAATAAGCCATCTTTAACATCATTTTCTTTTGAGTATCAACTGAACAGTGAAGCCAAGGTGGGGGACAACCCTCAATCGTATTTGTGGGGGCACACTATTATCTTTTGCTGATCTGAGATTATATGGGACACTCAGAATAAATAAAAACATCAAAAACTTCAGTTTGGCTTAATGAAACAAGAAAGAAAAGCAATTCAGGTTACTTATTATTTTAGAGTTTGTTTCACATATACAATGCTGTGTTACTAAGTAATGAACACTTTCATAAAAAACTTTATTTCACACTTTTATACAAATATCCACAGGTATTTTCTAATCATGAATAATTTTACAATGCTAGTTAGTATAAAAATGTATCAAATGCGAATAGACCAGTGACTTGACTTGAGATGACATTTTTCACAACTATAAACGTAAAGACCACTAACTACATTCTTGTTTCTCTGTTGTTGAGCCACCCTTGCACCCACCTCCCCACCCCTTTCCAAGGACATTCGTCTTTATAACAAGGGCCTATAAACGCGTTCAAAACATCAGCTTCTTAGCAACCTATGAAGCCAGTACATTGGGTTCCAAGTTACCTAAGCAAGAAACTGAGATTTTAAACGCTGTTATGACCTGTTCTCAATAAATTTTTGTAAACAAAATACCATTTGGAAAAAAGTATTTGTGAATGAAATTTCTAAAGTACAACTAGAGTAATGTTCTTAGTATCTTAAGGGTATAAGATTTCCAAAAAGAAAAGAAAATTAAAACTCCAAAGCAACAATGGTACATAGCTGTATTTTGTTTTTAAAAGAATGAGACACAGCTTACATTACACCCAAACAAATTAGCACCAGGTTTGCTGTTGCTCCCCATATAACTTAACATTTTGAAGCACAGTCATTTCTTTAAATCCGGCTTTCATATCTATTCAATCTCTATTGAATGTATAGAATAATGTCTCCCTCCCCTCCTCCACTTTTACAATTAAAAAACAAGTTAAAGTTCTTGTTAGAGTAGTCCTAAAGTGATTTGGGGAATATAGATTGGGGAGGAAACACAGCAAAAAAAATAGAACACTGGCTCACATGACGTGATTCCAACAATATTTAAAACATAAAAGCCATGATGTTCTAATCTGACTTTCGGTATCGGGTATTCAGTAGTCTTCCACTGGATCGGATTGGATCCACCATAGGCACTCACCATTTCTTTCAAGTCCTGTATATACAGCAGTGAAAGGTCAAGAAACAAACCCCTTATTTCCAAGAGTTCCTGAAAGTTATAGCATAAAATTCAGAATTGTCACACAGGGCTCCAAACTCAAAAATATCCATTGTCTGTTCAGAAGTAAACTTCTAACGGTTAATCCTATTTCTTAAACAAACCTTTTGGGTTTGGAAGGAGGGGGTAAAGGTAAGGGTTGTCACGAAGGAAGATGTTTTAATAACTTATCTGTAAATTATAACAACTCTCTGGTACATTTATAAAGCATTATTTTCTTTTTGCAGTAAATACTTTAGATCAAACCAATGACCTCCCATATGTTCTAATTCTGATTGCTTACTCCAACCTGAAGGACAAACTGGAGAATCTTTGGCCTGTTAGTCAATAACAAAATGTTTTGTAAAAAAGAAAAAATAAATACCATATACAAATAAGGATAACTAGCATTCAAGTCAGTTGCACCTGTGTGTTTTAGTGAAAAGGGAGAAGGAAACCTGGATGTCTTTGGTGTGAACAGGTATTCACACATCTAGGAAATGGAAAAAGATGGCAGGATGGCAACATCACCTTCTATTGCACATTTAATTTAAGATAGCACTTTAAATGGAAACACAGCTACCCCTGCGGCATCGTCTTGTGATGGGGGACCGTTAACTTGCAGGTTCTCCAGTCCTACTGGGAAGAATGCTTGTGGAGGCAGCACCAACGGTCACTCTGCTGACACGGTGACCACGGGTGCCTTCTTCCAGTTACACTAGCGGGAGGATGTCAAGATGAGCGCAACTGGGCGGGGCCTTCCCCGGCACGTGTGAGTCGGCCACACCAAAAACAAAGGCAACCCGGAAAGTTAAATTAAGGCAGTTAAAGAAAAATCCACTCCAACAGTTTTACATTTGGGCTGTGCAAAACAGGAGCCGTAGGCTACGTAACAATGTCCACAGCAGTTAAAACTGTCGGTTCGTACTATGGTGTAGTCTGTCTGAACTCAATAGTCAGGTGTCGGGCTTTTAAACCGTTTGAATTTCTGAGTTGGGGAATAAAAAAGCAGTTGGGGACTGTGACGCTCCTCTGGCCCCTAGGAGTAGCTTTCATTTTCATTCCACCTTGTGATCCACTGCTTTTTCTCCAGGTGATCGTTGTATTTTTCATCTTTGATCTCTCGCTCTTCTTTCGGGATCTTTACAGCTTGGTATCGGGGAATGCTTTCATCGTACCTAGAGCGTTTGAAGAATCCACACTGGAGAAGAGGGAAAGATAAACAGAAGCACATTTAGTAATCCCGAGGAAGGCAAGTGCACTAGCTGGGAATATCTAAGCTTTCTGTTCAGATAGGCCTACCTCTGGAAAGGAAAAAAGACATGGTTTTCTTTTCAGAAATAACTAATAGGTTGAAGATGTTAACAGCCAGTGGGGATAAATGGAAGAGAAAAATAGCTGTAAAACTGCAAGAAGAGTCCCTTTTTCCGTATTGTCTTTACATTTGGAAACAATGTAAGCTATCTCCTTACTGAAATTTCAGTTTATGAAACAGTGCTTCCATTTTTTATAATCCCAATACTCTCTGTAAAAGAGCTAACTTTTAGATTAGAAGAACATCATTTTGAAGAACAATTTTTTTTAGAGGCCATAAACCAAAGGTTATTTCATGCCCCTCTTCCACTAACAAAATGAAACTCAGGTCACAGATATTTTACAAGTGACAGTTTGGACATGTCAGTGTTCAAATGGGTCAGTTTAAGAGTCTTCTCTCCTCCGAGGCTCCGGGACGCACCCCCAGCTAGAAGGAGAATCACACAGCCTGGCCTGGGCGTGGTGCTGTGCTTCCCAAGTAAAGCCATTTCATTAACAAATCGGGGAGTAATTCTGTCCTGCAATAAAATCAACCAGGTACCAACAGAGAGCTTAAGGAAAGTATCACCAGATTGAATTTCAGAGCGCTGTCTAATTTTTCTTTTTTAATGAATGTATATTTTATTCAATTAAAAAATATTCAATATGATTCCAAGTAGATTTTTATTGAGAACATATCTAGATACTTAAAAATCAAATTGAATATTTTAAATGAGTAAAATATATATGCCTTTTTTTATTTAAAAAAAGAGGATGTTTTCAACTTAAAAAATGCAGATTAATAGGATGAGCAAGCTACTTGGAATGGTTGATTAATTTGTTTATTACATGAACCCAATAGGAACAGAATGTTAATATTGAATTAATTTATGTTCTAAGAATGTCATGGGGCAAAATAAAATTACAGGTATAGTTATCACTGAATAAACAGGAATAATGGGCCAAGAAGTTTTGTTCTAAAGCCATTTCAACATGGACTCCTTTATTATTCTGTTCAAAAAAGCCAAAAGATATACCTATTACAAAATGTGCTCTTGCCCCATTTAAACAAAGAAGGAAATTGAGGGTGATATGCAACAATTAAATGGAGATGTTGGGATTCACTGTGACAGTGCCATGGGAAGGGGCTGTCGGAGTAATTCTATCCTCTCACGCCCACAGAAATGGAAAAAGGAATCACCACCAATTCCTGTTTCCATGGGTTTATAAATAAGACATGAACTTAAAATCAATTGAGACCCAAGGTGGAATCGAATCTCAAGAATATGAAACAAGGTCAAAGTCCATTGAAATAAAAACTGTCCGGAGCATTTTTATACTAAATTTTGGATATTGAAGGTAACACTTTGGTAAAGAACTACCTTCTGAAACTGGCCGTAATGTCCACCATGCCAATAGTCACAGTTTGTTGCAATGGTCTTTGACCTGAGGTAGGTATGCAGGAAAGGAAGGTGCATGCTTAGCTAGCACAGAACAATTTCCGAGCAACAATAAACGCATTCCAAACCTTCCCCCATCTTTATAGCAAGGAGATACAAAAGATGACAGTGAGAAAGTCCTCTCACCCAGAGAAACACTACGTTTCCAACATGCAAAGGGTTAATTAGGCAGTCAACACAAGCGTCCATCTGTAGGAAATTCCGAAATGGACAAGAAACCGGGAATGATTTCTCATGCACCTTTGAAATTCCATGGGATGCTGTTAACACTATGTGGCAAACTGGGCTACTGAGCCTCCTCTTGTGTGTGTATAGATTTCAGTTCCTTCATTGCTACGGGTGATGTTTAACCACAACACAAAGTAACTCACCTGCAACAAATGACTCTGTGCATTTAAAAACAAAACAAAATAGCTCTCAAGTGAAATAAACAAAACAATTCCAAGCAGGGCAAGCCAGTGTGGACATTTGGAAACATCTGTTAATGGGACACACATAGCAAGCTGTTGCTCTTAAAGTTAGCCACCACAACCATAGCAGGTCCCACAGCTAGCAATTAAAAAACATTGATCAATTTACCAATTACAGAAGTAGGTCACTACTATGCATCAGAAGTAAGCCTTTCTTTATCAGACGGCTGAGCATGGATCTCAGCCTTGTGATATGTGGCATCATAATGATCTTTCTTATTTCTCTTGAAGAAACCACACTACAAGGAAGCAAGGTATTTAGTCAGTTTCACAGGAGAACTAAACAAAAGAAAATCTCAGATTGTAACCTGATTTCTATTCACAGCTCGTTTACAAAGAGACCACTAATGGGTCAACCGAAAGCGAACAGCCACTGCACTGTGTCACTTCCGGGCAGCAATCAACCCAGCTCTGCTACCGTGGGCCTGGTTCAAACATTTACATGGATGACACTAGTCAGCTAATCGACTTTTCTATTTGTATCAGAAATCACGAAGACAAAAATCATCCTAAAAGGGAGAATACATGCACATCTGATTATAGGTTTGGGTGGGTTTTTTCTCTTACAGAAAAATATGGACCCTAAAATAGGTAGGTAGCACAAATCCAAATAAAACAGAGAGACACTGTATTTTTTCGGCTTTTCACAGTAAAAATGCCATCTATTTGAGGCCTTTGAATTTGTGGGGTGAATCAGAATATAAATTCAAATAAACCACCATGAAAGAATGATGACAGTCGGTTTCCCAAACTCTGGGCCACTGTGTAAGGTTAGGTACTCCAAATGAGCATTAAAATATAATTCCACTTTCTACTATAATTTCCTCCATCCAACAATGAGAATTTTCTCTATTTACTTTAGTTCATAAGGCCATGGAACTGCCCTCCGAAATATAACTTGGTCGAATAAATCTCTGCCCTCCCGAAAAATTCTGCTTCCAAGTCTGGCAACTCGTGAAGGTAAAACTCCAGATCTGCTTTGTACAATATAGTAGCTACCAACTGACTACACGTTGCTCCTCAGATTTAAATTAAATTTAATTTAAAAGTCAATACCGCCGTTGCACTAGCCGTATTTCAAGAGCTCAACAGCCACATGTGACTAGTGACTGCCATATTGGATAGTGCAGCCTCGGAATATGTCCACTATTACAGAAAGTTTTACTGGGCAGTGCTGATGTAGACTATGTATCCTATGTTTATTTGTGACTCTCAATTTAATACACAGTGAACACTCCTTACAAACTTAGGGAACCAAGAGCCCCAGTCCTGTCTCCAACTTGGCAACCTACATAATATCCATGGACATGAGCATCTTAATTTGCAAAATGAAGGCGACTGGACCAGCCCGGAGGACTTTTCTCTCTTACCTCCAAAAAAATCCTATGTAGAACCCCAATATTTAAAGCAGATACAATTCTGGGGGATGTTGGTCTTAGCCTCACCTACTTAGTCATGGCACCTACGTGGATGTGCAAAATCCAACTTAAAGGACACTGAACTCAAGTCCTTTCTGGCCCTAAAATTCTATGACTTTAACACATAAAAACACACAGTTCAGTTTCAAAAAGAAGAGTATCTGTAGTTATAAAAATGATTTTCATGCAAGGGTTGTAGATATTTCGAGTTCACTTGTAAGTTTGGATACTTTAGAACTTACAAAAAAAAAAAAAAAACCCACAATGAGATCATCTAATCTAACCCATTTATTAATAGCTAAGGCAACCCAGTATCCCAAGGAGGTGAAATGATTTGCCCAAGATTATACAGCTTGGATTTCTCAACTCTCAACCCATTGCTCAGTGATTGAGTGTCAACTTATGAACCAGGAGGTTATGGTTTGATTCCCGGTCAGAGCACAGGCCCGGGGATGCAGATTCGATCCCCAGTGTGGGGTATGTAGGAGAAAGCTGATCAATGATTCTCTCTCATTGATGTTTCTATCTCTCTCTCCCTCTTCCTCTCTGAAATCAATAAAAATCTTTTAAAATAAATATGCTAACTTATATGTGAAAAACACCAAAATTTATACCTCCAAGAAACTTCTTTAAACACAAAGTATTAGATAGATGTGCAGGTATTTATTGTAAAATTTCAAGTTTGCTGTTAAAAGTTTCATAATAAAATGTTGGGAAGGGAAGAGGAATCAACGAAAAGAAGTAATATATATATACATATATTCATACACACACACACTATCAGTGTGAATTCACTTTTTAAAAACATGAAGTAAAGTTTATAATCACAAAATTCAAATGCCAGATATCACTTACCTTCCATAATAAAAGAACTAATAGAGCAAGCATCAAAATCCCAGCAAGAATGGCCACGAGGATGATCCACCAAGGAACCCCCGAGTGCTGAGCTGCCGTCTTTGAGGGAAACACAGTCACACGAACCTATGGCCACACAAGAGAACAACACGATTACAAAACAGGAAGACAGTCGACACCAGGAATTTGTCCAGACACACCTTGGACAATGCAGCCTGTGGAAGGATGAGATGCCTTTTTGACGCAAGATCCTCTCCTTTAATAATGGACTATTGCTTCTTTTCCTAGAACCTGGAAAATGCTGGCTTATGTTTTGATAACGTGTGTATTTCTTTGCCAACAAAAGTAGATAAATTGTATAATCATCATTCAACATCAAGCTACAGGTTATCAATACACAGCCAAGTCTGTTTCATCTTCATAACCTGCTATCTTTTTGAGAACGATCATACTTTTTAAAAATTCGTTTTCAGCGATGAAAACAATAGGGCCAGTTTATGCACAATTAGCCTACATTTGTCACTCAGATTTTAAAAATGTTGTGAAATATAAACACACGGTGGAGCTGCATGACTGATCCTGTTATTGGAGAACTGGATGGGTGGAATTTCTCTGTTGCAAGTTGAAGAGAGGTTCTTATGAGATCTTGAGAAAAAAGAACTTTCTAAGACTCGCATGAGAGAATGGGAGATTTTTATTTGTATGAAGTTATATCCCTTGGTTTCAAAAGTCCCATTTCCCTTAAACCAGTCCTGGTAAAGGTGTAGCTGGTCAGCAGGGATGGAAGCAAAGCCAGTGTCCAGTTTCCTTTCCATGGTAGAGTTAAGTCTGGCATAGCATCAGGCTAATCACCGTCCATTAGTCCATTGTGTGTGGGGTTGACATGGCTGTGGGCCGTGTGGGTGAGTGCAGAGCGTGAGAGCACACCCCTACTACAAGAGTCCCAAGAGAGCCAGAGGGCCAAGAGCAGGAACCCCTTTGTGTAGGAGCTTATGTTTCTCAATATCACATCCTTCAGTGGCCACGCCTACTCTGGCCAGTGACCTACTCCCAGACCTTACTGGGCATGGGTCTGTTCTTCCTTTGCCCATCCCTTCCCCAGGATCTGCAGGGAACAGACCTGGAGAGTGTAAAACTGCAGCTTTCTGGCACGAATGGCTTGCCTATATTATCTGGCCTTCCCTTTGCTCCTTTCCCATTAATTAATTAAAAACTTGGTTAATTACAACAGTATCATTACCATTTTAACTTTTCCTTAGGGTAGCAAACGCAGGACCCTAGAGAGCAATAAAATATCCTAAAATGGCTTGGTGCCATCTTCTACAACAATATGTATGGATAGTTTAGACCCTGGATTCATTGGTAGTTGGCAAATACCAATTAAAGAGAAATGGTGTTCATTTAGAAATCTAAGAAGTTGCTTATGGAAATTCACAACAACTTGGTTAATGTGAGTTTAGAATTCAAGTGAATTTTTGTGATGCCAGGAGAAGACCTGGTGATTGCTACACCTATGGTTTTGTAAACTATACTGATTGGAATTTGATCACTTTATAATTTCTGCTATTTCGGAGGTAAGAGCATAAAGAGTACACAAAACTTAGAGGGGGCATTTAACTTCTGAGAAGTATTTGAGTCAAATATTCTACATGCGCATGGAACACTAAGTGCTGCCTAAAAATGTTTCTATACTGTGCTTCAATATTTCTAAATTATCATTATTTTTTTAATGTCTTCATTAACGTACTTCCCTTTCTACTTACATCTGAAAACACCTATCAGTCCCTCTTGACTCAGAAAATACTTAAAAAGCAAGAGAACTGCTTTTCTTTAAACATTTAGCAGAAGGATCACATTCAGAGTTCCCAGCCAGCTATACCGACTGTAACGGGCAGGCGTAAACACCTTATCAGCGCCCCGGTTTCCTGTTTTGCTTTCTGTGAGGTTTCACTCTAGCTCCCAGCCCCAGAGGGGACCTCAGAGCTCACTTCCCCTCACCGCCCTTCCTCCCACTGGTGTCCCAGGTGTTAGGAAAAAAACAACCCTTCCTTAAGACTACTGGTTCTAACACAGATTAGCCATAAAGTAGGGGAGAAAGAATGAGGAGAGACCAGAGAAGGATAATATAGTTGATGCGACTTGTAAACTGACTAATCTAAACAAGACAGAAAGAGCATTTCAACCAGCCTGTGCTGAAGCCCATTGGCCTTCGCTTCCCTTGTATCCAGCACAGCGAAGGCGCAGTGTGTCCTTGGGGGCCAGGTGACAATCTGGAAGAGCCATTCTCATTTGGAAGAGTAAGTTCTGATAAAACTGGAGGTGGAGAGTGGAGACTGGTCTATGCCCGGGAGAATCAACCTTATTACAACCACACTGTGTATTTACCAAAGCCTCTTAAACAGCCGGTCATAGGGGGAAATCACTCCCACAAAAGGCAGCAACCCAACAGCATCCTGGCTGAACAAGGTAGCTTCTGATTTTGCAGCCTAGGGTGGCAGGATGGACAGGTGGGAATCCAGGTGAGAGTGCCAAGCCCCCGAGTCTGGCTAACATGGAAACCAGAACTTGGAGCCTTATGGAAACTGCAAAACAACTCACTGGACAAAGACTGCGTGCGAGGACCAGGACTGAAGGCAGGGGCTGGGCTCCCCATTTCAAGGGCAAACTAGCTCTCCAAACCCCGTCTGTGCAAGGCCTCGCTGGGGACCAGGGAGGTGAGAGGCCAGTGAGCAAGACTTTGTTTGTTTGCTTCCATTGTCAACGGAAGGGTTTTTGGTTTCTGTATGAGGACAGGCACCCGCCAGCGGGGATTAGGAGGAAGGAAGAGCTGGCTTAGAACCAGGTAAGGGGAGACCATCCCGGGGCTGCCATTCCCGGGGCTCCGGGGAGCCTTTCTCATCTCGCCACAGCAACTTTTACTGATGGACAGCGACAGGTTCAGGTGGGCAGAAGTTATTCCAACTCCAAAACCAGTATTCGTTTCGGTTTCATTAAAATCGAGGCATTTCCCTGGGGATGATGCCTGTAAGGGGAAAGGGCTTAAGCTCCGCTGACACGCTGAATTCCACCACCAGGGAGCAGTGCTCCGACCCCAGCAGCCTGCCCACTGCGAAATGCCTCCCTCAATCACTCTGCAAGCGAATGCCCTCCAGTCCTGCTGAGCATCGGTATGAATCACCTGAGGAAGGAATTTTCGTATCTTTTATAAAACTCTATTAAAGACACATCCCCCTTAGTGAATGTTGCTCCTATCAGAAGTCCACCTTACAAAAGAATCCACCTCACGTTCTTCTCTGAATTCAGAGCCCAGAAAAAGAAAATCACATTCCCCTGAAACATGATGTGTCCGCCTTTTTACCTATCGTATTTCTTTTTCTCGTTTGCAGCTCTGATCCTCTCTTCCTACTTCCTTAGGAATGAAGTGCGGAATGTAAGTAAACCAATAAGCAACTCCCCCGTTCTGTGGCTTACTTCATCAGCTTCCCCTTCTCCCAGAGCACAGATCCTGAGCAGCTGACCCTGTATCCTATTCAATACATTGCTTCTCTAGCATCTATGCAGGGGGAGGCACACAGTCCTTAGTGTTTGTTCACTGGATGGATTTGATTTTTTTAAAACATGTTTTTCTTGATTTTAGAGAGAGGAAGAGAGAACTGTCAATCAGCTGCCTCCTGCACGCCCCCTACTGGGGATCAAGTCTGCACCCCGGGCATGTACCCTGACTAGAATCTAACTGGTGACCTCTTGGTGCACGGGACAACACTCAACCAACTGAGCCACACCAGCCAGGGCAAGGATGGATTTAATTTAGTTGATGCTAAAATATAACCATCTAATGTGGTTCAGTTAGGTGACCAGCTCTCTCTTTGTTATAACAATGTCTTAAAAGGTTTTATTGACAAGGGAACACAAAACTCTTAAAATTGGTTTTGTTATAAAGGAACAAAATTGGTTTTTCTTTATCTTTCTTTTTAAAGCCAGGATTATAGTAAATGCAATGGGAAGACGTTTCAATGTTAAGACTAAAAGACAAGACTGAATAACTCAACCTTCTTTGCTTCTATCTCAAAAGAAAAGTCATCTTCCGACTTAAAAAAATAGATGAAGCAAGATAAAGATGAAACTAAAACCCGTGACAAGTAAAGGGATAAAAAGAGAAGGCATCCTGACACTTCGAGTAAGCTAAAACTTTTAGGCCCCAAAATACTTCTTAAAATACTAAAGAAATGTGTACGTAAATACGGTATCTGAGCTATTGTACCTCAGAAA
The DNA here is from genome assembly GCF_951640355.1 of Cnephaeus nilssonii. Lineage (NCBI taxonomy): Eukaryota > Metazoa > Chordata > Mammalia > Chiroptera > Vespertilionidae > Cnephaeus > Cnephaeus nilssonii. The sequence continues at coordinate 45,112,198 of NC_137081.1, forward strand.
TCACAGTAAATATCAGTGTCATAAGACTAGAGATGAGACAATGTCTTGGTTTTCAAAAGAAAGGAGTTTCAGATATGAGACCAGTAATCTGCACAAACCTACCAATTATTAAATAAAGTAGGGTCCCAGCCAAGACTCCAGTTCTCATTAGCAAGCACCAGTTCTCCAGTTCTCATTTTAGGAACATAAAATGCCCCAAACAACCTCCTTTCCACTTGTGACCCAGCCACTGGACTGGGCACCAGGCCCCCAATTCCATCATCTTCCAGAAACAAGAGCCTCCACTGAGGGGCCAGGAACCCCACATCTGGTCTCATCACCCCAAGCTGGTGGTGATGTGCGGCGGTGCACCGGGTCTCGCATCGAGCAGCAGCTCCCACGTCTACCACCTGCACTGCAGAACCAGGGGCCCCGGATTCACGTCTTTCTTCAGTGATTCTATTAAAATACAGCGTGCGGGGCAGCACCCTAAGGCACTATCGGATTTCTCCTTAACAGGGTAGCAGTGCTGTGAAATGAGCGCCAAGGCCCCGTCCTGGGCCCTGGGCCCGGGGCAGCGGGGAGAGGCCAGGGGGTTTTGCTCCGAGTGCGGACGGGGGCCCGTCTCACCTGAGTGCCTGCGTGTGGCAGCTTGATGTTCTCGGTGGCAGCAGTGACATCAATGGAGGCCCGCACGAGAATGTCCAGGTAGTTCATCTTAGAGTACTCCTGTGTGGAGACAAAGTTAGCGAATGCGTTAGGGAAGTGAGGAATGTCCTAGGAGGTGGCAGAGGGCGTCCGGAGACAGCCTCCCAGCGGCCACACCTCTAGAAACGTGCTGTTCCACAACCTGGAGCGCAGGAGCACCGAGGCCTTGCTGTCCAGCCCCCGCAGCGGGCACCTGATGTTCACGCAGTTCACGTTGACGCTGCAGTTCTGGGAGGGGAGGAAGGCAGGGGTTAGAACGCAAGGGCTCGGGGAAGACCTTCCCCCCATCCTCCGTCAGATCGCAGCTCTTGAGAAATACTCACAAGGGTCTGGTATTTCCTTTCAGCAAACAATGAAAATTTCCTGCTATCGTCAATCTGTTTTTCGGCAATTTCCCGTTTCCTTCTGGAGTTGTGTGACTCCTGAAAGGAATTATATCCCAAGTCATTCCACTTAACATACTTCTCTGTCATGATTTGCAACCTCCTGAGAACTCCCTCCCAAATGATGCCAAATTCTCGGAGTCCACAGTATTTGCCCTTCTCCTGTCACCAAAGGTGCAGAGTTCATTTAAGTGTAAAAATCTGCAGGTGTTATTACCTCACTTCAAGTTTACTGATTTGGGTCATTAATTCCCACTCTGACCTTAAAACCCGGGGAGAGAAAGAGGCTTTCTTGGTTCCGTCTCCCCACCGAACTGTGAGCATCCTAAGATAGGGGTCAGATCTCATTCCTGTATCCCTACCACCAGGTGGGTACCTAACACAGGGTGAAAAGTCAGCACGTCTTGAATGAGAATAAAGAGAGAAAGAAGCAAAAAGAACTAGCATGTGACTTAGTCAACGTAGAGTACTGAAAACTAAGCCTTGTAGGAAGTTTTAAAATTGCCCTTTCCTTACAATAAGGATTAGGAATCACGGATCATCTTATTTCTCAAAATCAACGAATAAAGGATCATTCTATAAGCCACCAGCTATGAACACCGATCACACCCAATCACCTTAGAACTTAAGGTAGAAGAAACAGACATTCACTAACACAGTACATCTTCACCACACTGGAGTGTAAGTGATAAACCGGGGACGTGAGTGTGGAGCAGGGGAGAAAAGAGCTACAGGCGACGGCTCTGAAAGCAAGCAGAGCTGAATGCTGAATCTGCCTCTTAAAGGCTGAGACTGAGAAAGTTATTGTTCTCTCTGAGTCTCCATCTCCTCGTCCATGAACTGGTGACGGGAAGAAGGCTGTTCTCACAGGACTAGCATGAGATGAAATGAGAAAGTGCAAACAAAGTGTCCAGCACAGTGCCCAAGACTCAATAAGCACTCAATACACATTTACTGTTTTAAGAAACAAGAATGAAAGGCTTTTGCGGTCACTTGCTAAGGTGCCAGTACCTTTTGGAATGAGTTTTATTCTACCGGGAGTTAACCCTGTCGACATGCCAGCACATGGGTTTCCTCAGGAGAGTAGTGGGTTTCCCCTCTGAAGTCAGTGTCTCCCTTCTTATCTATGGAGACGTGAGATAAACCCACCAACATACCTTTAAGTTCAGAAGGTTTATTTCACTCCGTGGCTCACAAGCTATCTTTTCCAATCCTTTGGATTCTACTTTCACCAAATAAAGCAACCATTTGCCATTGCTGATTTCTTTCGGCCACTGGATGTTCAAGGTTGCTGTGCCCAGGTTTTTAAGAGGCTTGCCCAAGTTAATAACCTGTTAGGAAACAATGCGTGTTATCTCCGTGCAAATGTTGTGACAAAGAATTAAGTAGCAGCTCCTATTTCCAAGAGAAAACAAACAAACAGAATACTTGGCAAAATCACACAATAAAAGCAAAGGCTCCAAAATTAGATTATAGATAGGATATTCAAAATAGAGATTTGTGCTTAAAAGATTCTAGTCACTAAAAATCGAAAAGAAAAAAAAAAGTCAAAGAGAAATGATGGTTCATTCAATCCGGGAACAGCTGCAGTGTGCGACAGGTTATTGGGTACAAATACACCCTGCTCTCCACGTGTCCGGGGACAGTCACGTGTGACTGGCTCTGTAACCACCCTGTTTGGCAGGTGACAAGGTCCGTGCCGTGGCAGTGCACCAACCACCTGCTTCTGGGAAACCCCACCTACTGAAAAAATGAAGCTGCCTCTGTCCTGGACCACCCTCGGGAGACTGAGTAAAACCCTGTTGGCAGCCACAAATCTATGAGGCCACGCTGCAGGCGGAGCAACTTCCTGCAGCAGAAGCTAGAAGAGGGACGAGCCCTCTGCCTGTGTGGGGGATGATCCCTCTCCTCTGCCTGTGTGGGGGACGAGCCCTCTGCCTGTGTGGGGGACCAGCCCTCTCCTCTGCCTGTGTGGGGGACGAGCCCTCTGCCTGTGTGGGGGACGAGCCCTCTCCTCTGCCTGTGTGGGGGACGAGCCCTCTCCTCTGCCTGTGTGGGGGACGAGCCCTCTGCTCTGCCTGTGTGGGGGACCAGCCCTCTCCTCTGCCTGTGTGGGGGACGAGCCCTCTGCCTGTGTGGGGGATGAGCCCTCTCCTCTGCCTGTGTGGGGGACGAGCCCTCTGCCTGTGTGGGGGACGAGCCCTCTCCTCTGCCTGTGTGGGGGACGAGCCCTCTGCCTGTGTGGGGGACGAGCCCTCTCCTCTGCCTGTGTGGGGGACGAGCCCTCTCCTCTGCCTGTGTGGGGGACGAGCCCTCTGCTCTGCCTGTGTGGGGGACCAGCCCTCTCCTCTGCCTGTGTGGGGGACGAGCCCTCTGCCTGTGTGGGGGATGAGCCCTCTCCTCTGCCTGTGTGGGGGACGAGCCCTCTCCTCTGCCTGTGTGGGGGACGAGCCCTCTGCTCTGCCTGTGTGGGGGACGAGCCCTCTGCTCTGCCTGTGTGGGGGACGAGCCCTCTCCTCTGCCTGTGTGGGGGACCAGCCCTCTCCTCTGCCTGTGTGGGGGACGAGCCCTCTGCCTGTGTGGGGGATGAGCCCTCTCCTCTGCCTGTGTGGGGGACGAGCCCTCTCCTCTGCCTGTGTGGGGGACGAGCCCTCTGCCTGTGTGGGGGACCAGCCCTCTCCTCTGCCTGTGTGGGGGACCAGCCCTCTCCTCTGCCTGTGTGGGGGACGAGCCCTCTCCTCTGCCTGTGTGGGGGATGAGCCCTCTGCTCTGCCTGTGTGGGGGACGAGCCCTCTCCTCTGCCTGTGTGGGGTACGAGCCCTCTCCTCTGCCTGTGTGGGGGACGAGCCCTCTCCTCTGCCTGTGTGGGGGACGAGCCCTCTGCCTGTGTGGGGGATGAGCCCTCTCCTCTGCCTGTGTGGGGGACGAGCCCTCTCCTCTGCCTGTGTGGGGGACCAGCCCTCTCCTCTGCCTGTGTGGGGGACGAGCCCTCTCCTCTGCCTGTGTGGGGGACGAGCCCTCTCCTCTGCCTGTGTGGGGGACGAGCCCTCTCCTCTGCCTGTGTGGGGGACCAGCCCTCTGCCTGTGTGGGGGACCAGCCCTCTCCTCTGCCTGTGTGGGGGACTGCTCCGGAACCCAGACCTCTCTCAGCAAAGTCCTCAGTAAGGCCCCTTTTTAACACCTGCAGAGGCCTCTCAGCCACCACCGCCTGTCACAGCCATGTCTGTCAGGCTGAGAGCCGCACAGAGAATTCAGCCTGGACCTGCTGGAGTCAGAGGTGAGCTCATTCCTGCCATTTCTGTCATTCACCTCAACAGTGGTCACTATACTTTCAGGAACATGATTTCAGCCACAAAGATCCGAAACCCGCGTGTCTTATGAGCCAGCTCTGTACCGTGCGCTCATGTGCATCCCCCTGGGCTGCGAGCCGCTGTGCGTGCTGAACTGGGCTTGGGAAAGGGGAGTGGGCATGAACCACAGCAGTAAGAGAGATGGCCTTAAACAGAGGAGGAATCACAGCACATTCTAAAGCCAAATATAAGTCACTTGGCGATTTTCCTGTGTTTTACAGGCAGACTCGGGGGAGGGGGGGGGGCGCGGGAGGATCAAGTGTCCCTCTGTCTCACCACACAGACATTCAAACTCTCTGATAAGAAACGCAAAGGGAACTGGATGCTGAACAAAGTCCTGTGTTGAATGACAGCTGTTGTTCTCCGTTCTGGAGGACAGGACTTTCCCTGTAAGCCAGTGTGTTATTTAATAGCTGAGCATTTATCAGGCTTATTTATTAATATGACTTATTAAAATTACATATCGGAGACCCTATTCAGCACATGTTAGCTTCCGGTATCTGTAATAAAAGGACAGATGCTAGGACTCACCCTGAACTCATACTCTATCAAACTTCCCACTTCATCTTCAGATTTCATAGCTTGCTCACCAAGGACGGTCCCTCCAAAATACACCTGGGAAGGTTTGGCAACTCTGTTAAATTAAAAAACACCCGTTTTGGTGAGGATTGTAAGTGGTTCTTTCAAACACTGATTTGTTATGCTAAACACAAACACTTACCCAGAGACCGATAAAAGCAGTTCAATAACCACTTTTGCAGAAGCTGTAATTGGAGCCAAATTATCTTGATTGCTTGTTCTGAAAATGAAAAGGAAACAATAGGGTTTTATTTTAAACAGTCAGTTTTCTCATTACAATTACACTTCTTTTATGAGGTAGATCAGGGCCAATCCACTGACTGGCTGTGTTTTCACGAAATAATTCTGAATGGAAAGGCTGAAGTGACTCTTACGTTTCCAACTTCAGATTAATATCCAGATCTGTGGTGTCAAAGGTGACCTCAGTTGTACTTAAAATCAAATAAAAAGTAACCTAAAAAAAATAAAAATAGCCATGAGCACGGGTCAAACATATCAACATTGTAATGGCATTTAAAATGGCAAGTAAAATTCAATATGGGAAGGCATCACCTACACTGGAATTTCTTTTAAAAGGATTTCCGAGCTCACAGTCCGCCTGTGAGCCGTTCTGGTTGGCAACACAACTCAGCTGTTTCTCCTACAACAGAAGAGCACACCAGATCACCACAGGCTCACTAGCCACAGCGTGGCGCCCCCTCCCCGCTGGTCTCGAACCGCACGTACAGGGAAGGCCTTCAGCTCTCTGTACGCGGAGTATGTCAGCGTGTCCGGGAAAGTCGCAATGAGTTTGGCTTCGTGCGCGTCATCGCCATCTCGGGTGGGGTTCCTTGGGTCGGAAGGGCTGTTTGTCACTGTTATTTCTAAAGCAATGTCCTTCTGGTCTTTGAGAACTAGTTCTGGAACACCCTTTTGACTATAAAACAAGAGAAAAATGACAGAGTCCTCAGTATGTGTTCAGTAAGGCCCCCTTTTAACCAAAGTCCCTGCAAAGCCAGAGTCAGACTGGCTGGGGCCACAGAGCAATTCTTACATCGGCAGGTAAGAGAACTTGTCCTGGTTTCCTTCCCGGGTACAAAATTTGTATTCTAGTTTCAGGTTGCTGTTGCACACATTGTCGTCTCCACATCCCTCTTTTAGGAAGTGCACCTGGAGGAAAACAAAACCGTGGTCAGAAACGTCTGCCCTTTGGGGCTCACAGAGGCGGGTGACTGGCTTCCTCCTCACGGTTCATTCCGCGTGTGACCGTTACCAGAGCAGAAGTCAAGCTTCAGACATACTTAGGCATGCAGGCGATGCCCCTGGGTCTAACAGAACTGTGTTTGAAGGCACTTGGAGCCCAGCCAATGTGGTTCGGTGGCTGAGCATCAGCCTACGAACCAGGAGGTATGTTTGCTAGGTGCAGTGCTAATAGTGCTCGATAATCGCCCTGATAAATAATTAGGAAACTGTCTCCTTGTCTGTTACGTTTAACATGACTGCAGAGCTGGGTATATACACAAGGAATATTAATGTGATCATCAACATGAAAATATACGAAAGTATAAGGAACTATGTTTGGTGACAATAAAAACTGACAATGCGGCCCTGGCCAGTTTTTCTCAGTGGTTAGAGCGTCAGCCTGCAGACCACAGGGTCTCGGGTTCGATTCCCAGTCAAGGGAATGTACCTTGGTTGCAGGTTAGACCCACAGCCCTGGTTGGGCGCATGCAGGAGACACGCAATCAATGTGTCTCTCTCACGTCAATGTTTCTCTCTCTCTCTCTCTCTCTCTCCCTTCCACTCTCTCTAGGAATTATCCTCGGGTGAGGATAAAAAAAAAAGTCTGACAATGTCTAGATTTAGGCATCCGCTCCTACCCTAACACAGTGAGTCCTCACTTCTAAAAAGCTTCATCCGTGGACCACCAGACCCAGGTGCCTCGGAGCGGGCACTGTGGTACCGACGGGATTCTGACAGCAAGTGCATAATGCACAATTAGGATGTCACAGCTCCCAGCCTAATCTTGCATCTCAACCAGCTTAAAACCTAATATACCCACCTCATAGGCATGCAGCGAGCCATATAATATAAATTTTTCTCCTAAGATTGCAGGGTACACTCAGCACTAAATGACTATTTCACAGCTGCTACTTTTTTGGCTTGCTGAATTTTTATATTCCTTGATTTTAATGTTCATACTAACAACAGTTGTTTTTCTACATGTTAATGTTCTTACTGGAAAAAATGCAATGTATTTTTCTTTCTTCATACAGCTGTAGGAGAAACTTGATGTGAGAATAAGAAGTTCTGCCAATTATGGTCTCAATAAGTTGAAGTAGCCAAAAAAAAAAAAATTCTTTTCTTTTTAAATATATTTTATTGATTTTTTACAGAGAGGAAGGGAGAGGGATAGATAGTTAGAAACATCGATCAGCTGCCTCCTGCACACCCCCCACTGGGGATGTGCCCACAACCAAGACACATGCCCTTGACTGGAATTGAACCTAGGACCCTTCAGTCCACAGGCTGACGCTCCATCCACTGAGCCAAACCAGCCAGGGCCAAAAACAAATCTTTTAAGAAAAATACTTTCTGGCTCCAAATTCTATTCTGTATGCCTCTACATTCATGGCTAGTCAGAGAAACAGATCTTCAAACTTTGCAGATATTTTTAAAAGCTTATTTAATACAAAGAAATGACCTTTAAAGCACATCACTAATTCTTGTGCCTTTAAAGACATTTGATTTAACATAATAATATGGCAAAACAAGTCAGAAAGACTTACATCTGTATGGACTGTCTTGGGCTCGTTGGAATTCAGAATTGGAAAAACCTCTGGAAGTGAATTCACTCGCCGCCGAGTGTTTGGGTCTTGGATCTCCACTGAAGCAGTTATGGGGATGGGACGTAGCTTATCTCTGATATTTTCCTGAAAAGGATGCAGAGATACAGGTAGGCATGTGATAAATGCTACTGGGAAACCAAAACAGTGCTTTATTTCATACTGAATAATGGGTTTCTAGTATAACTTTCAAAATCTATATATGCCACCATAAAACCCAACCCTTGTCCCCGTTAAAAAAACTGTTTTGACTGCCCGCCGGCCTCACCTGCAGCCAGAGCGTTTCCTCCATGCATGCCTTCTGCTTCTGCCTGTTCAGCGTTATCACTTTCGTGTACTTGGGCTCAGAACCTTGGTTTCGAAACTGAACTCTCGATGAGAGCCCGGATTTTCTTCTCTCCTTTTCAGCCTCAAGTGTGCCCACGATGGCTAGATGAAAGGGACAGAAACCATATGATCTTAAAGTGCATTCATGCACATTCAGCTATAAGCATGCTGAGCTCCTTTTAAAAATATTTTAATTCCTTTTAGAAGGACACTTTTCCCACTGCCATTGTTTCTCTTCATATTTCTTGATAATGGACATTTTGATTGACTTACGGTGTTCAAGTCAAGCTGTCCTTTCCTGCCCATTGCTGTTGACAGTCTTAAAGTTAATTTTTCATGGAGCCACCAGGGGGAGCTCAATAATAAGTCAAAAGCTCTGAGCAGTGTCTAAGAATCAGTTTCTGGCTGAATCTCAGCAGCTCAGGGCACTCAAGATAACAGGAGAGGATCCAACACTCCCTAAGGGCCTAAACTGACTCTCCCTTCAACAGGCCAGTGCTTAAATGTCCTAGCACTTTGATACTCAAAAAGGGATTAAGAAGTACAAATTGCCACAGTTATAAAAACAGTCATGGGGATGTAAAGTACCACATAGAAAATATCCTCCTATATAATAAAAGCCTAATATGCTAAGTGTCCGGTCGTCCAATAGTCTGTTCAACCAATCAAAGCATAATATGCTAATGATATACTAAGGCTGTTCAACCGCTCACTATGATGTGCACTGACCACCAAGGAGCAGATGCTCCCACTGGTAGGTTAGCTTGCTGCTGGGATCCAGCTGATCGGGACTGAGTGAGATGGGCCAGACATGCCCTGGAGCCCTCCTGTGGTCCCTCCTCAGCTGGCCAACCTCCTGCATCCTTTCCTGTGGGGTCCCTCGGCCTGGCCTGCGCCCTCTTGCAATCCAGGACCCCTTGGGGGATATCGGAGAGCCGGTTTCAGCCCAATCCCACAGGCCAGGCCAAGGGACCCCACTGGTGCACAAAATTCATGCACTGGGCCTCTAGTAGTAAATGATACAGTAATAACTATGTATAGTGTCAGATGGGTACTGGACTTACTAGGGTGACCACTTCATATCCCATCTAATAAAGAGGGAATATGCTAATTGACCATCACACCCTCACAAAGATGGTGGCACCCACAGCTAATAAGGAGGGAATATGCTAATTTGCTATCACGCCCTCAAAGATGGCAGCGCCCATAGCCACAAGATGGCGGCGCCCAGTCCCCTCAGCCCCACCGGGGCAGAAAGCGTGCGGCATGGCTGGGCCTGACCCCAGGCGGATCCAGCCGCTCCGTGCACCTGCCTCCGGAGTCCCTCAGTTCCCTCAGCCCTCCAGGGCTGGCCTGAGGCACAGGCAAGTCTCGGATGGTGGCTGCCCAAGGCTCAGGTAACCAGGGCCGGCCAAGGTTTGAACTGCCAGCAGTGGCAGCAGCAGAGGTGTGATGGAGGCATCGCCTTCCCCTGATCGCCGGGTCACCTCCCGTCCCTGAGGACTCCTGGACTGTGAGAGGGGGCAGGCCGGGCTGAGGGACCCCCCCTCCAGTGCATGAATTTTCATGCACTGGGCCTCTAGTGGTATATAAATGTCTAATAACTATGTTGTGTGCCTGAAACGAGTATATTCTATGTCAACTGTGATTGGAAAAGAAATTAATTTTTTAAAAAATTAAAAAGAAAAGAAAAAACAATCCCCTTCAAAAGGGTCTCTAGACCAGCAGTGCAGCATCTCCTGAGGTCTGCTAGGGATGCAGACACAGGCCCTGGCCAGACCCACTGAGCCAGCTCTGCATCATAACAGGACCACCAAGTGGTTCTTTACACGCCAAAGTTTAATAAGCACTGATAAAGGACAGCTGTCTAAAGAGGAATAATATATATATATTAGGGACATAAAAGACTTTTGACAATAGGATGAGACTTTTCAGGTTAAAAAGAAAAAGAATTAAAAGATAAAACATGTACCTTTTAGTGGCTAGAGGGCCTGTGTGTCAGCTAATCTAGCTTCCACAAGCCACGCTTCCAGCCTGCAGAGCTCTAGAAGGCATAGCTGCTCTTGACTACCTAGACCAGCGGTCACCAACCGGTGGTCCGTGAGGTCCGAAAGGTTGGCCACCACTGACCTAGACCAGTGGTCGGCAAACTCATTAGTCAACAGAGCCAAATATCAACAGTACAACGATGGAAATTTCTTTTGATAGCCAAATTTTTTAAACTTAAACTTCTTCTAACGCCACTTCTTCAAAATAGACTCGCCCAGGCTGTGGTATTTTGTGGAAGAGCCACACTCAAGGGGCCAAAGAGCCGCATGTGGCTTGCGAGCCACTCTTTGCCAACCACTGACCTAGACTAATGGAGCTGAGGCCAGCCAGGACCTGGATAATCAAAGTCTCCATCCTTGACTTCAGAATGCATTCTTTGCCAGTTCTCTGGATACAGCTGCTCTTTCGTTATGAGAGAACCCTGAAGTTACTTACATTCATTAATCACTAACCATCAGAAGGGAAGAAACCCAAGGGTGTACAGTGTCAGAGAAGGCAGCCCCAAGGGAAAAAAATCTGCTCCAAAAAATGCAGGAAGTTGAATCAACGACCCTTGGTCTATCATTCAAGGCAGAGTTTGCCCTTTTGAGAGCATCTATGGTAATACCCTCTTCCTGCAGATGAAGAAATGGAGGCCCACAGAGGTGGGGCTGGCCGAGAGCCACACAGTGAGCGGCAGAGGCAGGGCCAGCTTCTAAGCCTGTGTCACAAACACAAAAGACAATGGCTTGATTTTGAAGTTTCTTAAATATCCAGGTTCCCACTTGCTCTAGACCTCTGTGTGAGTCACACTCTCTCTCTGCCAGCCGGACCCCCTGTTTCCTCCCCTCCCCGTGACTGCCCACGAACCCTCCTCCTTCAGGTCTCAGCATGGACATCACTTCCTCTGGGAGGCCTTCCCTACACCCCACCCCCCCGGGGGGGAGCTGACAGTATTCTACCCTTATCCCATTGCACTGTAACCACCTGACCACCTTCCCCGGCAGAGCTATGGACAGGGACCACCTCAGTGTGCTCACCACTGTACTGCCTGGCAAAGCACAATGACTGATACAAATACCACTTGTACAATAGATGAATGGAAGCGGGAGTGCCTAGCCCCACATCCACATACACACCGGTACATCTGCCCACACAAGCATACAATGGGACGCTATTCTTATGCTGAAATGACAGCGCTTCAGATGTGTTGGGCCGAAATTCAGAAACACTGACACTTTCAAAAGTAATTTCTGTGTCCATGGAAAGAATTTTTAAATGTCATGGCTGCCAAATGGAATGCGTCTCCATTTTAGGCCCTCGGTAGCCTTGACATCATCCATTTATCAGTGACCTGCTAACTTCACAGTGAACCAGCTGAGGGCTCCCGTGCTGAGTGCCCCCCCCCCGCCCCGGCAGCAAGAGGAGGGGAGGGTGTGGGTGCATTAAAACCGCTTATCTGCCCAAACCACTCCAACCTCCCCTAACCCTCCAGACAGTTCACATCATCTTAAAATCCTTGCAGGCCACCTTGGCCGACCTTTTGAGGGGCAAGCCACGGAGAACACTCATTAAGGCTCAATTATAAATACTGTCCGTACGGAGCGCCACATCCGAGGGCTGCCGCGTGAAAACGGCCTGGCCCAACAATAAGCCCGCGTTCCCAGACCGCAGATGTATTCCCTTACACGGCTCGGTGGAAGTTCTGTTTGGTTTGATTTAGAATTCCCCAATACTGTGGAAATACAGGCAGCGAGAGCAGGTTTTCTCTAAATGTCCTCAGAGAGACGAGTTCTATCCGTAAGAGGCCCTCAATAAGCACTTGGTTAATGGAGTCGTTACATAATATGAAATTAATATTGATTTGGGGGGAGACAAGGAATGCCCTGATGAGATTTCACTTCTATTGTCAAACGGAGCATGACCTGAGAAAATGACAGGCTGAGAGAATAGAAATGTTCCCGTTCCTCTCCTGGCCTACTCAGAGTCCCCGTTCCTCCCGGCCTCTCTCGTCCACTTCCCAACACAACGTAAAGGGCCCGTGAGCCGAGCAGGCAGGTGTGAGGTGCTGCATTTGGGTAGAAATGACACAAGTGATCCTGGAAAGACGACAGATAGTGCGAAGTCATCGAAGACGTTTTCCTGTCATTCAAGGACGCACAAAGAATTGTTTCTCTGCTCAATGAAATGCCAGCGGCATCAAAAACAAAGCCAGAGACCACGCTCCGCCTGCGCACAAAGCCATAATCCGGCGGCACCCCGTGCCTCGGCCCGGTCCCAGGTCCCAGGGAGATGATCCAGCGGACGCCGCCCGGCACGTGGGACAGACGCAGAAACCACCTGAGAGCTTAGCCTCTCGGAAGAGGAAGGCTAAGCGGCTTATGACAGCGTGGCCCAGGTGGAAGCAGACTGATCTGCCAAACACTGGGAGGGGAAAGGGGACATCTTTTAAACAGAGAAAACGGTAATACTTGAGATAACAAGGAGAAATCTTACGCAAACTCATGGAGGAAAAACAGAAAAACATGGGAAGAACAGGAACTACCTGTCCTGCTAGAAGCTTCCCTTGGTGGCATGGATACCACAAAGCACAGCAGCCGAGACCCTGGCCAGACCCCGGAGGGAAAGCACCCTCACTCGGTGCACTTCCTTTTGGGGAAAGATTTCCTGTAAATGTCCACACCCCCGTCGGGAGCTGGAGCAGGTGGCTTACACCTGAAGAGGCATGGCTGCTCTAAGACACACCAGAGAAGCTCATGACTGACCGTCACTCCGGCTGGCGTATGGTGCACCCTGTCAGAATGTGGAGTACAAAGGCAGGAGCAGGATGAGACCTTAGAAATGACTAACTGCTTTCATCACATCATCTCCTCTGATCTCCACACAATGTTACATAGTAATTCCTATTCGAGGCATTTTTTTATTTTTTTTTAACGAGTGGGAAAATAAAAACTCAAATGTGAAGAGACGTGCTCTGAGCTGCAGGGTCTGTCAGCATCAGAGCTGGAACCAGGAGCAGAGCCCAAGTCTCTGAACGGCCGAGGCCAGCCTTGGGGACACAGCTGAAGTGTTCCAGCCCCGGTGGGAGGAGGCCGGGAGCAAAGAGCACAAACTGGCAATTACTCTGCAGCACTGGGCTCCTGCACTCACTCTTCCACAACCACCACCCACCACCCACCACCTCGCAACCGCAAAACCAACTTTCCACACGGCCGTTCAAAGACAGAGACGGAGGAAACGGTTGTGGTGGCAAACGAATCCTTTTCCAAGACATTCTGCCCCAAACCATCTGCTCTGGAAAATTCAAATGGGGACCAAATGGCGAGTGTTTCCCTCGTGTGCGGCACCCTCCTGATTAAAGGGAAGACAGCAGGTAAGACTTGATTCCGTAAACAAAATGCACGAGCCCATGTTGGCCATTGCAGTTTTATTTTTCTGTTCTTTATGCAGAACTTCCAACCTGGCAGGCAGAAAACACGTCATTTTTAAGGGTACTAGGTACTTACATATTGAAGGATTGTAACCAGCGGGCTTGGCAGTATATTCGAAGCAGGCCTTAACCTTGAGGCTGTATAAAATTGAACACATATTTCTTAAAAGATGCATTATTGCAGCAGGAAAAAACCAACATGTTCCCCAGCTCTCAAATCCCCCCCCCCCCCCCCCCCACGGCTCACTGATAAGTCAGTTGTTACACATTCGCCTGGCAGATTCCTCTTCCCTCTGCCCATTTCTCAGACTTCCCTGCAGCTCTTCAGGGCAACAGGGTCAGCACAAAGCGGCCGTGTGACTCCAAGGGGTCTGTGGGGAACTCACCAGATCCCACTGGGCGCCCCGCAGGCCGTTTTCTGGCGGAGATCGATCCTGTTGGGTGTCACTGTGACGGTTTTCTGAATGTTAATCACAGGCCGGGACCTGAAGACAAAGGAGGAGGAAGCAAGCTCAGCCTTTGCTCCCTTGAATGTAAGATGAATTCATCCTAGACGCTGGCACTCGGCTGCCCGATACGCCTTAACACCACAGGGGGAAATGTTCCCCCGTGTAATTGATCTCCTCTATGACTGAAGAAAGTAACTGTTAAATAGAGTTTAAAACCCGACTCTATAATATTTACTTAAAATTTTTAAATAACATTGAAAATTCTAAAAAGTTCTAGTTTTAATAGGGTGTTTTTTTGTGGGTTTTTTTCATTGAAAGAGTAATAGGTACAACATGTAAAAGTCCCAGGGTTTTCAAGCAAATAGCGTCTCTGTCCCCACCCAAGCTCCCAAGTAGCCTTGTGTATGCTCCCAAACACATCATAGTCTACGTGTTGGTTTAAAATAAAAAGATACACGATTATTTAAATGGGAAATTCCATGCTTTCTGTCGCTTTTCCCATTTATTAACATTTCGGGTCTCCTCGGGTCTGTTCACATGAGTCTAGCCCCGGTTCCCACAGCTGGCGGGACCACACTGTGCCGAGGTGACAGCCCGGGTGTAACCAGTTCCTAGTCGGTGCCCATGTGTATCGTTTTCGGCTTTCAGCCCCGACAAACACCCTTGGCACACGCATCTCAGCACACATTTGAATTTATCTGTGCGATTCAGCACAATGAGTCAAAGAATATGTATATTTTAATTATGAGTAATCCTGCCAAAATAGCCTTCACAAAGGTAACAACAACATACACCCCTATGAGCTGGGATGCTCACTATTAGGGGTTCTGCATGCACCCGAGTTTTAGTGACAGAGGCGATCCTAAACCACGGGTCTCCATCTTACAAACATTCGCCCTTCCTTGTCCTCCCTGGAACCACGATCCCCAACCCCGAGTCCTTGTCCTCCTGCTGCTGCAATGGACTACAGCTTTTCTGCCCCACAATATCTCTGTAGGCAAACACTCAAGTCCCTTAACCTCCACCCTCTACCTCACCCCAACCTGACAAACACTCAAGACGCTGGCATCCCACACCAGGTCTTCTCTCCCCCTTATGTGTTCACCTCTTCTCCCACAGCCAAGGGGTCAGTGCTGGCCTGTGACCTGACCCCTGCCACAGGCACAGTCCTGCAAGTGTGCAGTGGCTGGGGGTGCGAGTGGGATGGGGAGATACCTCTCGCCTCTGTCTCTCTCCAGCCAGAACTCAGAGCGGGTTTCAGGGTTTCATTACCACACAGATTCCGCTAGGCTGACTGTGGTGGGCTTGTGGTGAACCCGGCCATCTGGAGAAGTATTCTGATAGGAAAACGCATTCCAATTCCAAAAAACTAGGTCGAGCTTCTGGAATCAATCTATCAGTAGGCCAGAGAGGGCATGAGTACACTCTCGGGGAAGGTGGGAGCAATGAACGGCCAATGCTGCCCACAGTCTGTGTCTTCCTTTCTTCCTATTGTTATTTTACATCGCGGCAGCTGCTAGTTCCTAAGATACTGACTAGAGACACTCCAAGTTTTGAGAGCATATTTAAAAGGCAAAAATTCACACATCTTTTAAAACCAGTTGCTAGAGATGTTGAAGTGTTTTGAATATCATAGCATTAAGGCTTCCGTGTAGCATAAATTTCAAAAGAAAATATTTTAACGCATTTTGGCCAAACTCTATTTTTACTTGTTTTTTTAAACATACAACATCCACATGCAATTCTGAGTATACATTATATATGAATCATGAAAATTTTGCCTTTTAACACATAAAGCAAATTTTTTTGACCCAGCTGTCTTGTATTTAACTGGCATCTATTTATTAACTACCCTGAGGTTCTAGAATGATTTAATGGGGGAAATGCCCAGGGAAAGAGTTGGGAGGATCTAGGTGCTATGCCCTGTTCCCGCAGGATCCAGCCTTAAAAGCTCAGGCAAGTCCTGGGCCTCCATTGCTTTGTGTGTAAAATAAGGGAGTTGGTTTTCCTTTCATTATCAAATGATTTTGAAATTTACTTTCCTACTATCTATGAGGAAAAAAGGAACAAGTTTACAGGATTCACAACCAGTTTATGGGGACAGGAAAAGTAAGGGTGTTAAAACATCAATGACAGACAGAAGCAAGTATTTAACTAAAAACAGGTTATCTGCTGGGAAAGACTTGGTAACAAAATTTTGGTACAGGAAGTCACGTCTTCTTGATACCTGAGGGCTAGACCTCAAACTAGAACTAGAAGTTCGAACTGCTTTTTGATGGAAACTCTGCTGAAATAGTTGAATGTTATAGCCTCTTCTACCTTTTAAAAATGTTGATTATTGCATGGTTAGTATCCATATGAACAGAGAGAAAAGGGTATAAAAGTAGAGTTAGAGAACCACCAGGTAAAACACGGGTGCATGCTTTAACCTAAGAGGACACAAAGTACCTCCCACTCCCCACTGTGACAGCTGGGAAGGTCAAGTGTCCAGGACTGATGTACATTACCATGAACAAACCACAACTGAGAACTTTTCCCCCGAATTCTTTCTCTTCCCAATCACATACACATGTTCATTTAGTCACCAATTCTAACCTATTTTTTCTCAGTGAGTTCAAAATTAGCAAGATTTTACAAAATAGGTTTTTATCACATTGTTACATGACTTGCAAAAGGAAAATCTTCAAAATTCATACCAGCTTTTGTCTTTTGAAGTATAGGCATTACAAATTTCAATTCAAAAGGTCAAAATTTTAATGTAACCCAAATATTGAACATGCTTTTAACACACCTGAAAATAGTTACTGAATCTGACAGGGAGCCAACAGCAACATCAGGGTAGGAATTCCTATCAAGGTCCATATTTCCAGCAATTGAATATCCAAAAAAACGTGAATTACCCTCGAGAACCTAAAAAGAACAGGTCGTCAGAATGGACACGGGGCCACCAAAATGAGCTTCTGACCATCCATGCTTTGAAAAAGACACACAAGTTTAAGAGAAAGAACTGAAGTTTAAGAGTTCACTTATAAATAAATTATATTCAATTATAAATAAATCAGAAATAAGCATACACACAATGCATAAAAGTCACCTGATTTACACTGTATCTCAAAGAATAAAAGAGCCAATTTTTTATGAACTTGTTTACTGTATTAAATCAATCAAGGTATTTCAAACCAAACTTTCTAACTGCCCTTCCAAATGTCTTATTTTTCTCAAAAGCAATTTTTAAAATTTGGTGTCTGAATAATCCATGCAATAACAATCATCTCTTTCATTTGCCCAGTTTCATCTCTACTTAGTATGCTACTAAAGGAAATACATCACATTTCCACCTACTTATGCTGTCAGTGTAGAATAGTCCCTTCCTTGGATTACTTTGATTTCTCACTTATCAAAGACATTTTACAATTAAAACAAGCAAGTCATTGCAGTTACCTGTACATCTATTTCCAAACTATCTTCAAATAATACATTTTTTAAAACATAAAATTCATACTATTGTAGATTTGTAAGCTAAAATGTGATTAGTGGAAAATTCACTTAAATTTAAATATTCTATCATCAGGCAAAAAGCTCAAACCCCCATTGTTATCTGGTTACCTGTGTTGGTTTGGTATTTATTCCGCTCGCCGAGCCATGATAGATAAAAACCTTGCCGTTATCATCATAGGGAGCTCCAACTGCAATATCTGTTGACAACATCACATTTTAACAAACATTACATTTTTAAAACATTTCAGTACTATGTTTTAAGTAAGATGACATAAACTCATCAATCAAATAATCTATCTACAAATCATAATCATTTCATAATCTATTATTTTACCTGGGTAGCCATCTTGGTTAATATCGCCAATATTTTTGACGGCGATGCCGAACATAGAGTCTTTGGTTCCATTAAGACGAATTGGCTTGACATTTTTCCACCGGCCTTGCTGGTTCATGTAGACATACACTGCACCTCCAACTTCTCCATCTCTATCAAAATACTGTGGGGCTCCAATAACAATATCCTGCCACCTAAAAGCGTAAGGAGGGGAAGAACTGTGAACCATCAGCTCAACAGCGAGCTTGGGGAGAATACCACAAGCCCAGGTACTAAGGACACAAAGAGGTATGATATGATAGAAAGGGCTCCAACTCTGGAACTTATATCTCATCAATTAAAATGTTTTTTTTAAAACCAAAGAAAAATTATGGAGGGTAAGAACTTGAAGCCAGTTCCCCAAGTTAGATCTAAGTGCAGAGACTCCCAGTAAAGATTCCACTCCCCTCCTCCTTCCACTCCAGACCCAAACTGGCACCACCAGCCACAGACCTATGTACTGAGTTTATTTCCAATCCCTACTTTCAATAGGACATTCTAGATGCTCCAACAGCCCCCTAAGAAACCAGAGAAAAGAACCATGTAGGTGTCCTTTTCCGAGTTAATTTTTCGCCCCAAATTTTAATACTCACAGACCCATTCCCAAGACATGAGTAAAAACTAAAAACTGGAAAAGATGTAATAATCCTACATCCCGGGAAGGGTAACGATTGTCTACTGTCAAAATACAAGTGATAAAGGCATGAAAGGAGGCTAAAAACTTGGCAGCAAAAATATTCTTTGAATCAACTACCCTAAAGGATGGCTCTTCTCAAGACCTACAGAAGCCGAAGAAGCCACGATTTCTTTACAAATGCGAAATGACCTAACATGCTCTCACCCATCTTTGTTGAGGTCCACCACTGCCACGTCGTAGCCAAAGGAAGAAGCCAGACCTTCTCCTTCAAATATGTGCTCGGGGAGAAGGTGTGCAGACTTCATGTCTCTTTTGAGCAAAACCACAGCCCCACTGTGATTGGCTCTCGGAGCACCAGATACAAAAGTGATGTCATCTTTAGAAACGATCCCTTTCCCCGAGTCCAAAGAAAAGCCTAGAAAAGCAAAATACAGCTCACATCAACTCTGTGTTTTAGAGGCATCGAACATAGGTAACTCCATCACCACGTGCTCCTTTTGCTTCCCACCCCTCTCCTTCTGACCCTCCCCACCAGCTATCACACTTAGGATATGAAAGAGTCGCAGAGATATGACACAAGTACCAAGCAACAGGCTATTTCACTGCTTTCTATGGAATATATTAAGACTTAAAGTAAAGAACCTATGCTATTTAGCATCTGTCCAACTTGAATCATGAAGGATTCATTCACTGTAAGAATCAGTTTGAACCTTATTTTAATACTAGGCCTGCGGTAAAAGGAGATCAAACCAGATACTAAATTATCATAGCAAACTGACATCAGATACACAGAGATACAACCTGATAGTATAACTGAGTGCATGTTGTGGGGTTCTGCCATAATAAATGATTAGTAATGTCCATACGCATCAATCCCCTTGGTAATCAGGCAAACACAAATGCCAACTCCATCAATACACCACAAGCAGCATTTCATTATTTTGAACCCACTTAGTTCTCAGACACAAACATGCAAACAAAACCATGATTGATGAGCCATAGCATTTGAGAACACATGTAAACAATAGAGGTGAGCAACTTATCATCTATATCAATTTGTCAGGAGGGGGCGGAAAGCATTAGAACATCTCATCGTAAAGCGTCAGGTAGGACGTCAGATTACAAATACAAGATTTAATCGGGAGGCAAATATAAATGCCCACATCAAGACCATTCAAATTAAGCAAGTATTTCTACAGAGGTGAGGCAGGGGCAGAGTAGTGTAAGGCCACCCTTTTTTACTGGGTTTTATTTATGCAAAGTTTCACCACTACTGTTGCAGTTCTCAAACTGTGTGCAGTGAGTCGAGAAATAGGATGAGCCACCAGTTTAGAGCAGGGCGATCTAGTCAAACCCAGCTCTGAAAACCATCTGGCGGCAGAGCCTCCACCGCAGCATGCTTCTCGGGTGGGCTTCACTTGAAATGAAATAGAAAATAAAAAGATTTATGCTCTGTATGGATAAAAAAAAAATGTTTTAAATGAGCATGACCAAGACAATTGATTTGTCATCTGTGAGATCACAAACCTAGGTAGCTATTCATCATCACGTCAGGGGACGTGTCGGGCTGCTCCCTGGGAGGCTGTGTTTTATAAACAAACTGATCGGGATCTGTGTAGGAAACGCTGGTCAAAAACAGCAGGCCTGCGCACGTGCGAGAAGTGGAAGAGATGGAAGGAAAAGCAATTATGCCGGGTAGGAGGCACCACGGCAACCACCGTTCTTCTTGCTGGATGATGAGGCCACCGCAGCATCTGGCAAGCCACGCTGTCTGCCAGCTTCCCAAGCCTCAAGCAGACCGTTTCATTCCTAAAACCCACTGATTTTTTGAAATGACAGATGCACAGACAGCACGGACAACTAAACCGCACAAACTTGACTTTTTCCCCAGGCATCCACTTTTGAGGAAACCCATTCTGAAAGCAGCAAATGTGTCAGACCCAAACGTCCTAATAGCAACGAAGCTTGTAAAATCCATGGGCCTCTACCCTAAAGACCAAAGAGTTGGCTTCTTGCCTAGAGCCATGAAAATTCAATGTTTCTCACTATAAACTTATCCTTGAATAAAGCATTTGAAGAGCGGTTGTCTGTTAAAATATAATCAAATAAAGCATTGGTTTGTTGATAATATTGGCCTTGAAAAACCACATTTAGTAACTGAGGCTGAAAATTGCTTATTGTCCTATGTCCCCTTCATGTCCTGCAAAGCCATTCACACACCCAGCAAGAGGGGCAATAATACTTATTTTACAATACTAGAGGCCCCATGCACAAAGATTCCTGCAAGAATGGGCTTTCCTTCCCCTGGCTGCCGGCACTGCCTTTGCTCTGGCCGGAGCCGCCTTTCCACCTTCCCATGCTGCCCAGAAGCCCTGAGCGGCTGGGATGGTGTGGAACGTCCGGCCACTCAGTGCCTGTGTATGCAAATTAACCTGCCATCTTTGTTGGGTTAATTTGCATACTCACTCCTGATTGGCTGGTGGGCATTGCAAAGGTATGGTCAATTAGCATGTTACTCTTTTATTAGCATAGGTTGTTGAGAAGATCAAATGAGACCTATAAAACATTATGTAGGTGCTTGACAAGTAGTTAAATATAACTTTTCTCTTCCCTCTTCTATGCCTTCATACCAAGTTTTTAATTTTTTATTTTAGGGGAGGAGGGAGTGTCTGAAAAATTTTCATGAACAGTTCTGTTAGGACATACCTATATAATTAGAACAACTTATTTTTTAATGTTATTTTTCAATTAAGTTGACATTTAGAACAATTTTTTAAGAATATGTTTAATACATTATTTAGAATTAATCTTATATTTATTCCTATTTTTTCCTTTTCATTGTTCCAGTAATATCTTTAGCATATGGGTTCTTTTCTTTTAAAAAAAAAAATAGGTTACTCTTTGGGTTTAGGAGATTTTTTACATTTTTTCCAAGAAATGCACAATAATTATTCTTTATGTCACCTCACACTAAGAATTAAAGCTTTTAAAAGCCTTTGTGTAATTACCATAATGCACATGAATAATTTAGGACCCCATTAGTAATGCAAACACGCCTTAGGAGTTAAGGAACGGGCACTTAGCCATAATCCGGGTGTCCCCACGCTCCTTCAGCAAGTCCTGCTCAGCCTCTGCTGGGAGGCCCCGTGCCAACCCGCCAGGGCCCGGTGACACGAGGCCCCAGTCCAGAAGCAGGGCCAACCCCGGAGAAAGGCAATCACGGCGGCCGGACCTGGGGTCTTGACCTGCCACTTAAGAGTAACTTCATAAATGCGGCTCTTAGGAGCAGCCTGGAGAGAGGCCCTGAAGGGAGAGGGGAGGCAGCTCAGCTGACATCCATGCGTTTATTCTCAGCTGCACGCACAGCCCTTTTCAGGTTACAGAGGCCAACGCTGGCTCAGGAGACAGACGTCCGTGCAGAGGACAGGCGATTTTAGGAGGAAGTAGGGCTGTCCCCACGTGAGGGAGCCTAGGCCCGAAGGGAAGAATCCCAAGCCTCAGAACCACCAAGGCCGAAACCAAATCCCAGTCAGTGCAGCCGCAGGCCCCTGGCTCCACCTGATCTGTTCTCCGCCCAAAGGCCAAGGTCCCGGGAGGGCAGTGTCCCTCAGAGGCCTCTGCAAAGGTAGGCGTGCCGCCTCCTCTCATTCCTACCTAAGTAACTGTTAGCAGGAACAGGAACTAGACTTTCATCATGGTCAGTCTCTCCACCAACTTCATAAGGCCCATCTTCAAAGATGTTCATGTCAAAAAAAGTGTTATTCTTTTGTTCTACGCGAACAATCCCTAAAGGAATGAGATGGTAAAAAACAACAACAAAAAAGTGAAGATGAAACAAAATAAAACAGGTGGATCCTAATAAAACATTCCTCATGTTATCACACTAAGTACAGCAAGAAAAGTGAGGAGGAAGAAAAGGCAGAAAAAAGAAATGACTTTTGAGGTTTTGAAGGTAAAAAGTCATGTTCATGTAAATTTTTATGTCAAAGAAAGTTGTCCTAGTAATAAAAAAAAAATGCCCCATGCAGTCTCATGAATTATCTTTAAAATGCCATGAAAGTAGATGAAAATGAAAAGTTAACTAAATCTACAGAAAACAATATTTTAAAAATGATATGAACCTGATGATACTTTACATTTTCTATAATCCAAAATTGTTACCTTCTTTACTGTAGTGTAAAATGAAATTAATATTTTGATCTGTTCTTCACTTTAACCAATATTTCATTTTTTAAAATCCTTCATTAAAAAGATTTTCTATAAAAAACCCACTATGTGACTTTTTAAAAAGAGTAACCTTCTAAGTCAGGGTTAATAAAACAACAAGACATGTTTCCTGTAAATTAAAGCATACATAATTTCTGGGTGTTTTTATTGTTTTGTCTTATTATGTATGGCATCGGTTCTTCCTAAAATAAAACTACTTCTAAATTAAATGTGTTGTTTTGATTAGGTCGAAATAACCTGACAAATACCATTATGTGAAACAGTTGATTGGGGGTGGGGTGGGGGCAAAGGATACTGCTGCCCAAGGTCACTGTGGATCACATACAGAGTAAGTGTTCTCAAGGATTGTATCTAACAGGAATTTAAAAACGTGGAAGTGTTTTAATGGAAAGGAAAAGTTTTCCTAAGTTTTTCCTGACTAGTGAAAATGTTATAACATAAAATTTACCTTAATAACTTTCTTAAAATGTGGGCCATTCTTCTCCCTCCCCCTTCCCATGTCTCCTTTTACTACATCACGATGATTAAACAATACCATTAAACAACTTTTCTGCAAGTTATCTGAAATTATCATCTCAAAATTCCCTAATCTGCCATCTAGCCTTCTAAGTCTATTAGCAAAAGACAGCCTTTTAAGATAGCATATAATGAAAGGAATGTCTATATTAAGACACTGTTATTTGTACACGACAGACTCCATTCTTATCAGTTTTCAGATCACTACCTTAAAATTAAGACTTTCAGCTTCATGAGAGGCAAATATAAAACAGCAATACTACTAACGTTAAACTACTAGTGTTAATTATCATATGCTTACAGAAAAAGTTAACTACTTGTATTAATGTAAATTGCTAGTGGAGAAAAAAAAATCTCTTAAAACATACACTTGCACCATTGTTTGTTTTTAAAAGTCATATGATTTAGAGATTTTAATATCCTCCCCTACTTCTATAACTTACAAGTACACTATAACACATTTTGTTTTAATTTAAAGTTTACCAAACCTTGGTGCATATAATAGAAATAATATAGTCTAATCTCTATTTCTATAAACACACGTCATACCTTTCCAGTTATAAGTTCCTGGGGCTCCAAATACAATGTAGTGAAAGTCTTTAGTAAAAGTGGCTGCTACACCTTGCTGGCAAGAACCAAACTTTTCATGGCCTCTCAGTCGGCCATCACAGAAACTCCAGTCTCCTCCATCCATCTCATCTTCAATCCTGAGGTTCTGACTCAGGACATAACACCTTCCAAAGATGTCTCGGGATTCCTGCTTTGTATTAACATGTTGTCTTTTCTCATATCGATGAGCACATGTCTGCAAACAGATGGAATAAAGTAGCCCACGCATGTCTACAAACCTTATGGTTTTCATTACAAATGGATACAATTGTCAATACTAAAAAGGATGTTAAACGTGCCCTCATCCTGGGATTGGATCCGAAACCAGTAAATCTTCCCCCAAAGTGTCACTAAGAAGACCTTTATTTTCACCCAAAGGATAATGTCCGATCTGAATACTAAATGCTAATCTGTAATACGCAGGTAATTTATTTATAAATGTAGCTGTCACATAAACAATGGAAACACCTTATTTCATTTTCTTAATTTAATTGGCTTAATGGCTGTATAAACCTTCACATCAGTATGTTTGTGAAAATAGCCTGTTGCAGAGGAGAGAAACCATGGGCACATTTTCACAGGAATCAGGCAAACATGGCCAAACCAGACATTTTCCTTTTACCCATACTACTCCCTTATAATCCTACATCCTAATTTATAACCTAAGCTCTGAGATAGCTTATCCTATAAGGCAGAGAGAACTACACTGCTGGGAGAGATGAAATCACTCTATAGTTTTACAGGGTATTCAAAGCTGTACCCACTCAATACAGGCTGAAGATACTTGACAACATCCAAGTCTATTTCCCATAATACAGCCCTTCAATAGCAAAATTCAACGTCCAGTAAAATGCTCATTTTTTTTCTCCAAATTCTATATACATTTGTTATAGCAATCTTATTTTGAAGGAGACACAGAAAGATCATCATACTCCGGCCCCGGGGGTCACTCCCAAGGTCACCCAGCATAACCCATCTAACAGACCCTCTCATTTTCGCTACCACTTCTACTTGAAGAAGCTCAGAATAAATCATGGGAGTTTAAAAAATTTGACCTTACTTTCCATGACCATTCCCATATTTTTTTATACCTCATCTATAAAAGCTACATGGTTCCTGGGACCATGTCCAGCTTGTTTTGCTTTTTTTATTCTAAGACCATCTAGAGTTTGAGATATTCAATAGAATTTTGTTAAGAAGTTCTTTGAATTTGCATGTTCTAAAGAAAAGCACTGCTGTGCTCGCTGCGGTCAGCCGGGCACTCAGGCCCGGCGGAATGAACACGCTCCCCTACTCACCACCACTTTGCCGCCGGGACCCTGGCTCTGGACAGTGACCCCCATCCACTGGTCTTCCTTGCTTTCCGAGGAAGGGTCGGCTGTGGACAGCAGCACAGGTTACACAGTTAGGACTTCAAAGTGACTCAAACAGGCAATGAACCAATAGATGAACAAACACACAAGAAACGGTTTCCAAATAGCATTGACTCCAAGTGTAACTACTGAGTAAATTCAGCTACTCGGCCCAGAAAAATTACTTCTCATCTTAAGAAAACAGATGGGTGATTGTTGGTAAGACTCTTGCATAAAATTCTTTACACAAAATACATAGGCTTACCAGGTGGCCCTTCACCCTCTGACACCCAGTGTCCCCAGTACAGAGAGGTATTTGAAAATTTAAGACTTCCAGCTTCCAAAATCCAACTACCATCCAAACTAACAGGAAGTGTACGCTTCTCTTACACACTCCCAAATCTGCTGCATATAGCATGAGCTGTTCCTTTCTTTACTGGAGACGGGAAGATAAGACCTCAGGTTCCTATTGTATTTTTCTATCGATGCCAAGAAAGAAAGGGGTGTGTTTCTTTTCACTCCTTCTGCCCCCCCCAAAAAGAAAGAAACCACAAATATCACCATGTGCTCATTTCAATATCAATTTGAACCTACTTTATGACCTTCTATCCAAATTTTTGCCCTTCCTCAATGCGAAGCATGGAAGGCAACAATTTTCAATCTGGAATCGTTACAAAACTATGGAAACTAAACAACTTCAAGTAGACAGAAGGGAAATGCCAAAATGTTAAATAAAAAACGATTCTGTCTACATTACCAGTGGGTTTTCGTTTTAAAAAATATATTTTATTGATTTTTTACAGAGAGGAAGGGAGAGGGATAGAGAGTTAGAAACATCGATGAGAGAGAAACATCGGTCAGCTGCCTCCTGCATGCCCCATACTGGCGATGTGCCCGCAACCAAGGTACATGCCCTTGACCGGAATCAAACCTGGGACCCTTCAGTCCGCAGGCCGATGCTCTATCCACTGAGCCAAACCGGTTAGGGCACCAGTGGGTTTTCTTTATAGGTCGCTGCCATTTACAAGTTTCCCATAATAAACATGTATTATTTTCTAATCAGAAAATAGGTCATCTCTAAAAGATGAAAAAGCATGAGAAGAACATAAAAATAACACATGAATCTGCAAATCTACTCAGACCACGTATGTCACATTAGGTTTGGTTGGAGCTTGTCAGTCGCTAATAATTGCTCTGTCCAACATACAGTCCTCACAAACAAGCCCCGACCTGAGACAGCAGGGCAAATTTTACCCATGCTGGTCAGCTCTCATTTCAGAGAGATCTGAAATTTAACATCGGCTTTCTCCCCAATACTTAACAGCAAGTGAGAACTTTTGGCTGCTACGTACAAGACATGCACATTCAATTCTCTTCCCTGCTCTGAATTCAGCTTTTCAACAGCCTCCGGTAGAACTTGAACACGTCACTAGGTGGCAGCATCAATACACCGTATCAGGGCTAGGAGGCGCAGCAATACCGAGCGCCTCAACGGGACTTAGAAAATAGTAAATGTTTTCAGGGCAAACAAGAAACAGTTAAGGCTGATGCAAGTAAAAGTGGCCCTCTCTCCAAGAATGCATGCTGGTCCCCCTTTCCTTCCTCATGGAAAGGGCAAGCGGGGTACCGAGGAGCTGGCCCAGGGAACACGGAGTGAGCACAGAACACACCATCGTTGTCAAATTCAATCCGTGTGCACGGGTCCCGAGAGGTGATGTCGCAGCTGTACAAGCCTCCTGTCCGGTTGGCCCTCTGCAGCGGAAGGGCCACTGCCCGGGGGGCCCCCACCAGCAACCTGTGGACAGAACAGAGAATCGGAGCTGTGAGTTTAATCCATCTCAGTGAGCCCGGCCGGCTTGGCTCAGTGGACAGAGCGGCGGCCTGCGGACGGAAGGGTCCCAGGTTCAATTCCGGCCAAGGGCACGTGCCTGGGTTGCGGGCTTGATCCCCAGTAGGGGGCGAGCCAGAGGCAGCTGATCAATTCTCATCATTGATGTTTCTAGCTCTCTATCCCTATCCCTTCCTCTCTAAAATCAATAAAAATATTTTTTTAAAAAAAATACATCTCAATGAGTCAGTACCGAGATATTGGGCTTATCCTCTGTCCAGGAGCCCACTGAGTCTCTGCAGCTTAGGCAGGGAGGGGGAGCAGAGGCAGAGTCCTGTGACCACAACACGTACACATGCAACTCCTACGCAGGTCAAGCCCAAGGAGAGGGGCTGTGGAGACCAAACAAAAAACCCGTCCATCTCTAGGAGCAGCAGCCCGCTCCCGAGTACGACCCTGTTGTTCAAAAAGACACTTTTCGTAGAACAGGACCCCTTCACCTATGCCAAGGACATCCTATGGAACTCAACAGACAAAACCAACAGTCTCACAACAAGTGACAGAAAATGTCAATTTCTAATACATACTGTGTCTTCCTGCGGTATTTTTCAAAGGTAATTTTTACTATGCCCTAGATTTCAGCTTCTATATTGTTAAGTGAGTTAAACCAGAAAGCTATTAGACAGGCAGGGCTCTAATGTCACGGTGGCCTACGTGAGGAAAAGAAATGTAAGCTTGTAAATGTCAAGGTTACCCAATCAAACCCTAAGGACAACCAATCACAAACAGCCAACGAGGCTTTAATCTATATTTGATCAAGTACTTCCCTTTCTTTGCTTCCTTGCTTTGTCTGTATCAATCTTTCCCCCGCTCCTATCGGGGGAGCACTCCTAACCTCTTCCATTTTGGCGATGTGAATCCATTTTTGCTCAAATAAACTTGTAAAAATTTTAATATGCACCAGTTTATTTTTTAACAATACTGATTTAGCACCTAACCCTTTGCCCAAGATAAAACTCAATGAATTCCTCTCTTTTGCACTTGTTGGCCTCTTTCCCCATCAATTCTTACTAATCTTGGCAATTTTACCATCTCCGACAAAATCCTCCACTATCGCCCGATCAGTCTTGCACAAAGGATTCAGGGAGGGTCTGGGTGGTTCCGTGTATGCACTAGACATCATAATATTGCTTCTTTCTTCCCACCGTGTTCTTGCTATCTCCTACAAGAGGGACCCCTCACCCAGACACACAATCCTCAAAATCTCACTGTTTCACAGCCAGGAGGGATCCTTGGAGACCCACAGCCTTTCTGCCGGGTTCCTTTTGCTAATGCTCTTTACTCACCAGCAGTTTTACCATCTTTGGGATCTGGCTGACTGGTGGGGACAAATGCTTCAAGAAAGAACACACACCTGACTGGACCGAGAGAAATGAGGCTGGGACTGAGGAAAAAGAGCCGAAAAAACGAATACGAACAAACCACAAATTCCCCCAAACAGAAAACAAGCCACTCCCGGCCTTCAAGAAATCCACAAACCTTGGACACAGAAGCAAAAAAAAAAATCAACCCACAAACCAAACACCCCCTACCACCACCTCTGCCTCTGCTGTGAACCCACTGAAGGATTTAATGAATTTGTTTTTAACTAATGCAATGCAGTGGTGCAACAGGTAGAAAATGCACTCGGAAAAGAGGGGAACCAGGCTGTGCCCAGGCAGAGCCAGTGAAGCAGGGTCTTACAGAGCGAGTGAGGCTCGACTCATGTGGGAACACGCGTCCCTAACACCATCGTCCCTCCCAGGCCCCTGCGTGGTGGCCCCGTCAGCCGCCACCTCCAATCCTCCCTACCCTTTGAAGGGACGAAACCAGTCACACCAAAGCCCAGAACTGGAACTGAGTCTGAGCGGGACCGAGGCAGAGTCCTTGGTGCCTGAGACTTCTTAGAAAATAGTAAATGTTTTCAGGGCAAACAAGAAACAGTTAAGGCTGATGCAATTAAAAGTGGCCCTCTCTCCAAGAATGGACGCTGGTCCCCCTTTCCTTCCTCATGGAAGGGGCAAGTGGGGTACCGAGGAGCTGGCCCAGGGAACACTGAGTGAGCACAGAACACACCATCGTTGTCAAATTCAAGGCAAGGCCAAGAGCCACAGGGGTCTCCATGGAGCCGCCCCACACCTATGCCATTCATGTCCATGATCCCAGGAGCTCTGTCAAGTAGCTGAGAGGTGAACTGGCCTGGACTGTGAGCAAACAAGCTCAACTACCTGGCAGATGTGGGGCTGGAAGCCTGTCCCAGGTCCTGGCAGGGATATGCAAGGTGTGGGGGTCCGAATCACCGAGTCAGGAGGTGTGAGCGCTGGAAGCACAGAGAGCACACGCAGCCTCTGGCTGTCCAGATGGAGAACGGGGAGACCTGCGGAAGGAGGGCGAGTGCTCTGCCTTAAGACCTCACTCGTTGGGAGCCAACACAAAAACGACTTTGGAGCAACGTGTTTTCCCTCTGTCCTTTTAAAAGGCTTCCTCGGAAACAGAACGCAGGACGTTAAGGCATTTCCCACCGCTGAAAGGGCAAACCCTACCCAGAGGAAACACTGACATGAGACCTGCGCTGTATGCAAGGCTCGATGCGGGAAGGCAGCGCCACAGCACGGCTGCAGTGGGTGGGGTGAAGATCGGGGAAGAGATTTCCTGTAAAGGCAACCAACTCCGGCCGGAAGGCTAGCAGGAGCAGCCCAGAGTTCCAAGATTATTACTGTGTCTCCTCTGACCACCTCCTCTCCTCCTCGTCCACGCCCAAAGGAGGCCGGCAACCTACCTGGGGCAGGTATGGGGCCTGTTGTTTCCTGTGTACTGTACTTGCTCATTCCTTCGCTTATTCATTCCGCAAACACTCAAGAGCCTCCGAGGACGCATAAGGACTCATCCCCTCCCCTTGCTGCCAAGCTGTCCCTGGAGGAGCCTGAGCCGTAAGCTGGTCACTAAACCACAGGAAGGTAGAGGAAAGGCGAGGGCGGACCAGAGTGCTGTGTGCAGCCAGAGGAGGGCGCCAAAGCCTGCCTGGGAGGGAGGTATCGCCCAGAGGTGACAGTGGCTCTGGAGGGCCAGGTGAGGAGCATGGAGCCAGAGGGAAGGCTGGGAGGGAAGGAGCCAGAGGAACAGGAGTGATGAGATGGAGCCCGCGGAGCCCCACGCTTCCGCTGCCTGCTGTGCCCTGCAGGAGACAGGTGCTTCCTTGCATCGTGTTGTTTAAAAAGCTGCAGAGATTGTTCCATTTACAGAGCAGCACTTCCTCCAGCCCGTTCTCTTGGCTGCGTCCTAGGGTTTCTCCCTACTTGGTACACCTCCATCTTCCATGGAGTCCCTTACCCTTGTGGCTAAGGCGCCACCTGGGATGGAAGAAGGCAGGGGTGCTCTGTGACCTCAGGCCCAGGCCCCAGCAGCCAAAGGGGGAAAAGCAGACACTCATGAGGGAAGGGGGTGTCCCTGGGACCACACATACAAGTAAAACAATGATGGGGGAGGGCTTAAGTCAGATAAAATTAGAGTCACGGAAAAGGCAAGGAAGCACCTTAACGGGAGAACACAGTCACCCCAACCAAACTCAGCAATTGGCAGGTGTCTTCACCCTCAAGGTGAAGCTAAAGCTGCCCTCTCTGGTTCAGGAAAAAGGCAAACTCTTCCTTCTGCTTAGAACCAGCCTTCACCACAGGAGGACACAGCCATTAGCTGAGGCTGCGTCCGGCAAACAAATCAAAAACAGAGCTGTGTCCAGTCAATGACACGGTCCCCGGTGCAACCCATCTACTTCCTCCCGCCAGTCCTCCAGGACCCTGGTCTACGCCGTTCGGAACAAAGCCAGCTCTGAGCCAGCAGGGAGGGCGCGGCTCCCGGAGGGACAGTCCGCATCTAGGGGACCCCCGGGCCACACCAAAACCCCGTTTCTGCTCAAACCCCAGCTTTCTCCCCTTTGCCCTCAATGCCCTTTGATGCTGGATCCAGAGTGAGCAGCAGGCATCTCTGGGCACCAGCGGAAGATACCCACAGCAGCTCCTGGCACCCGGGCAGCAGCTGCCGGCTGTTCGCTCATTTCTCTAAAGGAGCACAGCAATAGCAGCTGCTCTCAGTACTGACCCACCCAGTACGTATGGAGGAATTCAGAACTACAGTAACAACCCACGTTCAGAGTGACAGGGGCTAAGCCATATAAATTATGGCCTCCAATGGGAAGTAGTGGAAATGAACAGAGCAGCGTCTAAGAAGCCTATTTCCATATCAGGTCCAAAGGAAAACTGCATCAAGGAAGGGTAAGAATCTGGGTTTGAACGAAGGTAGTTTTAGATACCAAAGGAACAGGAAAAATTATTTCTGAAATTGCTTTCCACAGGGCAGTGGACAATGACCTCCACTATTTTAAAGCCGTACTGACATAAAAGCTGCCTGGGGATTCCAACATATTGAAAACCCACATTTAGAAGACAGAACAAGCCCTCGCTGGTTTGGCTCCGTGGACAGAGCATCGGCCAGCAGACTGAAGGGCCCTGTGTTCAATTCCAGTCAAGGGCACGTACCTGGGTTGCAGGCTCAATCTCTGGCCCTCGTCAGGGCACATGCAGGAGGTAACCAGTCAATGTTTCTCACATCGGTGTTTCTCTCTGTGGTCTCCCGCTTCCTTCCACTCTCTCTAAAAATCAGTGGAAAAAATATCCTCGAGTGAGGATTAACAAAAGTAAAAATAAAAAATAGAATACAGGACAAAACTGATGAGGAATAAAATTTGAAATAGTAAAATGCAATGTAGAAGGCTAACTACACAAGTGAGACTATAACTGAGAATATGATATAAAGTCAAGTCTTTGAGTCTAGATCAGAATTCTCGGTACAAAGATTCAGGATTCCCTATCATGCGATTAGCCACAAGGTTATTTCAACAAACTTCTTCAAATAAGCCACACTCCTGTTTCCTATAGTCAAGTTCTTACCCAATGAGCATACTTTTATATAACTACTTCAACCAAAAGTCTTAAATACTGGGGCACTTTCCGAACTCTGGGGACAATAGCAGCTTTGCTTCATTGTTTTTGGCAATAATTCATTTCCTCAAGGATTAAAGATCCTGCCTCGAGCCATGCAACTTTGTCTCAGGAAACATGAAATATTGCTTCATTAGAACAAGGACACTATTATTGCTTAATTTAAAACACAGCCTTCTTAGTTTGTCCAAATTAAGCCTTGAAAGATTAGAAGATGGCATTAACCATTTCAACTGTTACTTCGTCATTTAAACCCATCTCCAAAGTTAGTTTTTTTTAATTTTTGTTAAAGTAAAAAAATACAAATAAAAAAGAAAGAACTTGCAATGGAAAGCAACTGATTCCAAATTCTTGGGCAAAGTTTTTTGTTTTTTTGTTTAAATTTCTGAATTTGTTTTTAACTCTAGATATTGTTTATACATTTATTTCTTGATTATGTCAGCTTTAAGCAATACTTGTTGGCCCCACAATATGAAAAGAACTTAAACTACTTGCTATTTTGTCTATGTTTAATAACTAAATTACTTTAGTTCTTCTACTTGCTACCCTTTAAGTTTTAAATAATTTACGTTAACCTCTACTTTTCCCTTCATCAACTTCTAACACAACCTCTCCATTCCCCAGGCGGTGACATGACACTATCAGCAATCTAACCCTTTCTCCCAAACTTTCCTCTTGGTTTCTCCCATACTTTTACATTATTATCAGAGCCATTACCACTTACATTTTGTCATGTAACCACCATTCGGTCATCTGCTCTTTGAACGCCAACAGGTAAATATAATTCGGTGCTGAACCAAACTGCACTGAAATGATCCTCAATCTGAGACCAGTATCAGAAGCCCTTGACCTCAAAGGAAGCCGTTCCTAGCATCAAGGTCAGACTTATCTTACATTCTATCAACTGGCGTACTTCGCATTTGGACCGTGACTTTTGCTTTCCTTGGCTTCCCCTTCTCATTGCCTTTCCTTCTCCTTGCATTGTTTATTCTAGCCTCGGTCTTTCCTACGCTCCCAGCCATACCTGCATGGAATTGGGACCTCCTTTGTCCCAGTTTCCTTCTCAGAGCCCTTGCACTCCCGCTACCACCCAGACTGCTCCTCTAGCCTGCTGCACGGGGTCCTCCTGGGACTTCCCTCCCTGCCCTCCTGGGTTGATCTGCTTTGACCTGGGTTCCCACATTTTCCTCTTATTTGAATTACTTTCTTAAATAGCATCCTAAGGAACACTATATGAGAGGTAAACTGAGTCCCTGCATAGACAAAAATGTCATTATCCCACTCTCCCCAGCGAGATAGTCTGGGTGTAGGACACTAGGGAAAAACATTTTCTTTGATGTTAACACTCTATTCTAGTATCCAGCGATGCCAATAAAAATTCTGATGCAAGTCCAATTTTCATTTCTTTGAGGGTGACTTTGAGGCTCTCCCCTTTGCCCTAGGTGTTCTGAACAGCAGGACAGTGTCTGCGTGGGAGCCTTTATTCACTCACTGGGCACTGTGTGGCCTCTCTCAGTCTACAGACTCAGTACATCACTTCCCAGGAGACACCCACCCTGCATTGATCATTTCCCTCATCCCATTATCTTTGGATGAATCTACCTTCTCTCTCTTTTTCCTCCCCTCTCTGTGGTTCTGAGATTTCTCAACTTTATTTCCCAGTACTTCTATTTTAAATTTCAATTAAATTTCAATCCAATAAAAATGTAAATGTCAGCACTTACAATCTCCAAAAGCTTTTTATTCTGATTGTGCCATTCACATAATGCATTCTATTCTGATTTTGTGAATTTAGTATATTCTCAAAGTTCTGAGTATTTTAGTATGTTACCTAGAGGTCTCTCCTCCCCAGTTCCCTTCCTGTCCCTGGATCATCTGTGTCTTCCCCTTTTCTGCTTGCTGCCAGCTCTAATCCTTGTTCTCCTGTTGGCTGTTGTAGGGAAAGGCCCCTTTCTGGCTGGGTCTCAGCAGGGCAGGAGTTCTGCAAGGGCGCTCTGGGAGGCGCCTGCTGCCGGGGGTTTTCACTTCGGGCTCAGTGGGTAGGGAGCTGTGGTCAGACTGCCCGCCACTCCTCTAACGCTGCGGGAGGAAGGCTTCGTCCTTGGGGTGCCAGCATTCACACTAGGAACCTTACCCTTTTTGAAAACAATGTCACGGGCTCCCTCGCCTCTTCTACAGGAGTCCATTCCTTTTTACTTTTAATTGAGTTATAACTGACTTAAGCTTTGTAAAACATGCACATGTCAACATTTCCATCCCTCTCCCTGCCAAAGAAGTGCTATGGTTTTTGTTTTGTTTCTGGCTAGAATAGTAAATGCCAGCAGCCTGCACTCTGCAGAATTCGTGGGTGAGGGTGTCATGGGGGGCCTGTGGACCTCCACAGAGATCTTCCGTTCCAGAGCCACGCCTCCTTCCCAGTCCCCGCCTCCCTGATGACCCCCAGGTGGTCACAGGGGAGGACCCCCCTCCTTTCTCAGTCCCCTCCTGATTGTGACTCCTTCCTTTAGTAAGGTCAAAGCAGAGCCTGCCCATCTCCCAGCCACTACGGAGCCCTGAGGAGCCTGGAGGCAAGTACACCCCGAGTACCACCTGGAACCCCAAGTCAAAATCCAATTTCTTGAAGGGACCAGATTTTCCTCGCAGCCTAGTTCCCCCACAGTTGAAGGTGAATGTCCTTCCCAGCTGTTACCACATCTCTTCAGCATTGCTACCACCCCTCATACGCCAGGTGCAGGCCTACACACGTAAGACTCCTTCCACAGGAAAAAATCCAAAAAAGGTGTGCTGTTTTGCCACTTTGTATATTTAGACTTTTATGATGTAGATGAAATAGCTGACTGACAACATCTGATCATTTATATAAAAGTGTAAAATAACATTATATTAAATGTTCACTTAAAATAGCTTTATTTGTATTTCATGGAGTGATTTTATTCAAACTTCCTGTGTTTCTTTGACATTACTTCCTAAAAGCAATGTCTGAGCCAGTTTTCCAGAGCACTTCCAGGACATGTTCAAGTTTATAACAATATCCAAGACGTGCAATCAGGATGTCAAGTCCTGAAGAATCGTTACTAAACGGAGGCAAAGAAATTTAGGCTCACTTCTTTAAATCAATTTATTTCATTTAAAATATTTTAAAACCAAATTTAACCTCTTTCCGCATTACAACTGATTATGGTCCTTTTAGGCTAATGTGTTTATAACAAACAGAACTTTGTGGTTCACAATAAAGTAATCAAGAGGGCAGCTGTCACAGGAGAATGGTTTTATAAGGCTCAGATATAAGGCAGAATCGTTTCGGGGTGAGAAGAAACCTTGCCTTATATTCAAGGGTGTACAGAAAACAGCTCTTCAATGAAGACCCTCAGATTGGAGAACATGGCGCTTTGGACAGACAGCGTGAGACAGGCCCTGGGCCACGCCTTCTCTCCTGGAAGCTCTGGGCTCAAGCCTCCAGCCAGGCTGACCATACATACAAACTCCCCAGGACAGTCCTGGCTCACACCTTTGTCCTGGGGGCCCCCTTTCATTCTCAAAAAACGCCCGCGTGTGGAAGACACATTACACCGTCACCCCAGCCTCAGGAAGAAAGCTGGCAAAGGAACTGACTCGTGCAGCCGCTTGAGTGTCACGATGCCCTGCTTGGCATCCCAATGGAGTGGCCGGGTTTGGCCGTGGTTTCACAGGCACTGTGAGTGCTTCGGCCTGGGAGGCCCTGTGCTCAACCTCCACGTGAGCAGCCTGCCTGGTCACCAAGCTCCACCGGCTTTAGGAGAGAGCCCGCCTCCCCAGCCAGGTGACTCTCCAGTTGTCCACGGACAGCAGCCCTGCCCCTCCTCCGGCTGGAGAGCGAAGTGCCTGCTTTCCCAGGGACAGTGGCCAAGAGGGAACGCCACGCCCTTCCACCATCCCCTGGCCACCAGCAGCACACCTGGCAGCCTGGCTGGATGGCGGAGGGGTTCTGCCCTCTCCTCCCCTCCCTGCTCCACCTGGTGAAGAGAGGGAGAGGAGGCATTAAAGCTTGTTTGCGCTCTCACCCAAACTGTGCACCTCTGCCTGTGCCAAGTTCCTCTCAGGGGGGAGAGGGCCTGGCCTGATTCTCTCGCCTCGGCAACCAGAAACTCAGTAAAAATAATAATAATTATTATATATATATATCAGTTTATAGTTATGAAGTGACTATTTTCCTTATTTTGGTGATTGGTTATTTGGAGATTGAAGAAATACACCTGAGACCTCTGCATTCACCAATATTGATACCCAGCGGTCCTGAGCATTAGCAAATATTACTGCGCCCTGGCATCCCTTTGGGCAGATCTGCTGCCCACCGCCCCCCACTTAACCACCTGCAAAGAACTAGGAGGAGGAGAAAGATGGACAAGGAAACTGACTATATTCCAAACTGAATCAAACTAAAACGATATTTCATTGTATCGTTTGAGAGGACTCGCCAGAATGTCAAATTCCTCCACAGTCTCAGCACCAGGACTCTTCACTGCACCCCCAGGTGGCTGCTCCTCAGGCAGCCCCAATGTTCTTTTTCACAAGAAGGGCAGCAAGTGAGCCAACTATGACACTCTGTAATTACAAGTCCTTCACATGCACTTTTATTCAGGTATGTCTCAGCAATTTAGAGACGAATAAACCAAGGCTCAGACATTACCTGACATGGATAGGACTTCAAGCCCAATACCCTTCCCAATACAACTGGTAGCCATCCCTCCACCATCTAGCCACACCCCAGCCACACCATCAGTTGCCCCAACTCTCCTCACTTCCGGGCACACAAAGGCCTTGCCTGGTGCCTTTGCTCACTGTGCTTCCTGCCATCCTGCCCCCACCTCACGGGAGCTCTTCTCGCCAACAATTTCCAAACTCCAGCTCCACGCTTTCCATATGAATTTGCCTTCAAGACCCTGAGCTCAACTTTCACTTTTTCCAAAGTAAACTTGCCTGGACAAGGCTTTCTCCCAGCTCCACTTTAGTGGGCTATAAACTCCTTGAGGGCAGAAAAGTAGTCCTATTTTTTTTTTGTAACCTCAAGGGTGTTTGGCCAAGAAAATGCAAAACCTATCTAACTCTACAAACTGGCTGATCCAGTTGGGCAAGTACGAGTTACAATTCACAGGGAACAAATCTGCTTCCCTCCTAGCCTTGAGCTTTCACATCCAGAACTCTGATTTTTCTCTATGAATTATAAATCTCACTTTCCAAAGACTAGATTTCTAATAACCTTCCGAGAAATCACACACTAAAAAACAGATCCCCTACCTGCAAAGGCAGGCAAACCACCTGTCATTGCTAGCAATACCCTGGCAGCTCTCCTCTCCCCTGCTCTTAGATCAGGCACTCTGCTCTAAGCCTATTGGGAAGTAGACACTATTTCCACCACCCACTTCACAAATGTGGATGCAGGTTCTGAGGACAAGCCACGTGCCCAAGGTCACACAGATGGTAAGTGACGAAACAGGAGCTGTGCCCTGCACTCCCTGATCTTACTCTAAACCACAAAACCCACACTCTCCTTTCTGCTTGTTTGGACAAAAACATGACTAAAGCACTTTGATCTACCCACCTTTTTAGAAAGAGTATCTTCGGCCCTGGTGGGTGTGGCTCAGTTGGTTGGAGCTTCGTCCGTGATGCACCAAAGGGTCGCCAGTTCGATTCCC
The DNA here is from genome assembly GCF_951640355.1 of Cnephaeus nilssonii. Classification (NCBI taxonomy): domain Eukaryota; kingdom Metazoa; phylum Chordata; class Mammalia; order Chiroptera; family Vespertilionidae; genus Cnephaeus; species Cnephaeus nilssonii. The sequence goes on from NC_137081.1 coordinate 45,150,001, forward strand.
AATCAGGGCACACGCTCAAATTATGCATTTGATCCCAGGTCAAGCACGTATGAGAGGCAATGATGTTTCTCTCTCTTATGGATGCTTCTTTATCTCTCTACCTCTCCATTCCTCTCTCTCGGAAATCAGTGAAAACGTCCTCAGGCAATGATTTATTTTTTAAAGTATATTACAAGAACATGGTTGGTTCTAATTAAGGTCTATGGGTTTGAGATGTATGCCACAGGGGCCCAAAAAATCCTTGTTGCCTTTATCTGTATCAAAAATCAGTAAGTTTTGTCCTGGCCTTTCCAGAATTTCACATACAAAAAAAAAAAAAAACACACACCTTTTTTCCTGTCTCTTTGGAGAAACATGCCAGAACTGAATCCAGTTTCCAGTGACTATGAGACTCCTGTTGGAGCCTGAGGGTTCCAGTTCTTACCTGACTTGGTACATTTTACTACAGGTGTGTCTCTGACCAAGAACAAGGGAACTCATGCAATAAAGGAACACCCAAAGCAGATCATGTTTTATTATCCACAACATTCAACTCCTCCTCCAGTTCAGAAATCTCTACCATCAATCAGAAAAAAAAAAAGAAAAAAAAGATGTGAAATCATGGCATCCATCTCAACCATTTAAATGGAACACCAGCACGGGTGGTCAGACCAGCAAAGTGGAGAAGGCAGTGAGGAAGGAATTCTGGTTCTATTCCTGGCACGACTTTTGGGTATCACCTTGGTTCAACACTTGCTTCTAATGTCTCAAAAAGAAGGACTTAAATAATCTCAAGGAATGAATGCCATTAGCACCCAACACGGTAAAATTACAATATACCCTGGCCTACATTTTCAATGGCCAAGAATTGTACTTCAATTCCACACAAATTTATAACATATAGGTATAAATATAGAACCAGCTCATTTTCAGAATAAAATTATTGGCTGAAAGGGCTGACCACGCAACTCATACCGGTAAGACATCACTCACCAATAAAAATGCTGTTATCTACTGCCGTAAAGAAAGGAAAAATGAAAGTCTCTAAGCAACCCTGTTCTTTCAGTTTCACAAAGCAGCTGCCAAGATCTTGTTAAAATGTGGCCTTTAGTCACTTCCCGTGCTTCTGAATGATCAGGTACCTGACTTTCGAGGTGCAAATTACAAGTGTCTGTCCAGCGAGCTGTCCTTTCAAGGAACAAGTCTAAGAACCTATATGAACTGGACCATGAGACCACACTCCCATCCTTGACCTTCACACAGTGCTTGACACAGAGCAGATGCTTAGTAAATTTCTGTTAAAAGATCAAAGTTTACTTTATAATCTATCACCACATTTAACTATTTTAAAATTCAAGTATGTTGTTCTCAAGCAACCTTTTATATGGCAGTGTACCAAGCATCAATATTATCAGTGCCAACTTTTTTAAATTTATTAAAAGCTGTTATTAAATAGCTCATTTATAAAAGAATCCATCATTTTTCAATAAAATATTTTAACAAAAACCAGGAAGAAAAATGGAATAGTTAAAAAGTCCCCACACCCTGGCTGGCATTGCACAGTGGTTAGAGCAGTGGCCTGCACACTAGCAGGTCGCCAGTTCAATTCCCAGTCAAGGGCACATGCTTGGGTTGCAGTTTTGTGCAATACCTGGTTGGGGTGCATGCAGGAGGCAACCAATCAATCTCTCTGATCCATGTTTCTATCTCTCTTACATTGATGTTTCTCTCTCCCCTTCCCCCCTCCTCCTCCCACTCTCTCTAAAATCCATGGAAAAAATATCTTTACTCCTCGGGTGAGGATTTAAGAAAAAAAACAAAACACAAAATAAAGTCACCATATCCATCTTATTATTCCAATAACTTAAGAAATGCAAATTTTTCAATATTTTCTATAGGAAATTAGTAAGATCACATCGTTTATTTTCTAAACAAGATAACTGAAACAACAGGCTTAGTAGCTGTGCCAGAGGCTGCTGGCTGTTGCCTGATATTCGCTCTCCCCTTTTGCCATAAGGAAAGCGTTTCTGCTTGGGCGTAAGGCCCCGTGAATAAGGACCCCAGCCTCCCCCACTTCCAGCTGGTCCTGCCACAGAACTCGATCCCGATGAAGGGACACAGGGCAAAGGGTCACTCCGCTGCAACCAGGGGTCTCCTGTAGAAGATGGTGCCCACGAGCCTTTGGCTCTGTTCCTCTTTGTCCCTCTCGTCATCCGGCCTAGAATGTAGATGCTGCCACCGCGGTTCCAAGGCAGAGGCTGCCCATGGTACGGCAACAAGGAGGGCAAGTTCTGGCTCCTGACAGCTCAGGCCAGCCACCCGGACACTCACATCACAGGGAGGCAAAAACGAGATCTTTCATGTTAAAAAAAAAAAAAGATGTAGAAATAGGATACTGTAAACAAAACAAGAATGCAATTTAAAAAGTGCACCTAGATCAATATTTACAGATGTTGCATTGCTAAACGTTTACATTGCTTACTACTCCACTCCTACATTTAAAGATGATATTTAAAAATCTTTAGCAATCAGTACTGCCTAGGAATTAACCGACACAGATGGTGATGTGGCATTGGAGCTGTGCCCCAGAGGCCCCTGTTGTATTAGGACATGTCCCCTTTAACTGCTTGATTGTGGGGGGAAATATGGGGAGACAGAATGTCCTATGAGAACAGTGGCCAGGACAGTGTTGAGGGACCCTCAGGGAGGTTGGGAAAAAGCAATTTACCAACCAGAAGTATTTCAACAGTTTAACAACTGGAGCTACTGCACTGGTATACACCTGCTGAACATCAGTCCTATGTGGGCCTGTCATTATCAGGATAATATGGTGCGTGCTTTAGCACGTACTGTCTCGAGATAGTGCATGCCTTCTCACCTGCCCTGTAACAGACTGGCAAGCCAAAACCATAATCAAATACTGAGGGAGTTACAAGAAGACTCGGGTTCAAGTGCCAGCTGTACGGCTTATTAGCTGGGTATCATGTGTGTGGGTTATCTGTGGAACGGTTCTATCTAAAGTTTCTATTTGTGTTACAAGGATCGAATGAATATCAGATTACCCCACCAGTGTGGCTCAGTGGTTGAGCGTCGATCTATGAACCAGGAGGTCACGGTTCTATTCCTGCACATGCCCTGGTTGCAGGCTTGATCCCCGGTAGGGGGTGTGCAGGAGGCAGCCAATCAATGATTTTCTCTCATCACTAATGTTTCTATCATTCTCTCCCTCTCCCTTCCTCTCTGAAATCAATAAAAACATATTTAAAAAAGAAAAGAAAAAGAAACACTGTCAGATAACCTTGAAACACGAACGCGGTGATGAGCACTACCGGTGCCGTTATTAGTATTCGGTTGGCACATATTCCAACAAGCCATTCTAATTTTAACAAGTACTTTTTAACAAGTGCAGGTAAGATGGGGCGCAAACGCTGAGGCCATCTGAGGAATGCAACAGCTCGAGTGTAAAACTGTCAACTCCAATTGTTGAAAATATCCCAGAGACCCCACCCCCGTGGTCGGCAAACTGTGGCTCGAGAGCCACGTGAGGCTCTTTGGCCCCTTGAGTGTGGCTCTTCCACAAAATACCACAGCCTGGGCGAGTCTATTTTGAAGAAGTGGCATTAGAAGAAGTTTAAAAAATTTGGCTCTCAAAAGAAATTTCAATCGTTGTACTGTTGATATTTGGCTCTGTTGACTGATGAGTTTGACGACCACTGCCCCACCCCACTGGGAGAGTAGCCTGTGACATCCGAGGGTAGGACGGAGCTTGTGACAGCAAGTCATGAAGAGCAGCCAGCCCCTCCTCCAAACCCGCCATGAGCATTCAAACAGCGCTGGGCAAGCCCCTGCACTGGGGCTCAGTCGGCCCTCTACTTAAAGGGAGAGGAGGAGGTCTGCGGCACTGCTTTCTATGCGGAGGATCAGAAGTTACCTGGACATCCACACTCGTTAAGTAAATCGTGATTCATCCTTAAAACTGAACGCTCTGCAGACATTAAAAGTGAATGAAGCTCTTATTTACAACAACAGGCACTAAAACATGGCAAGAGAGGTAAAGACCTGGTGTGGTTGGTAGGGGCTGGGAGGAGGTGGCGGGGGGGGGGGGTATAGATATCTGTAATACTATCAACAATAAAATATATTTAAAACGGCACGGCAAGAGAAAACGATCAAGGTGTGGAAGAATACATATGGCATGCTACCATACATGTGAAAAGTGTGGGTGCATGCATTTGCTCTTAAATGTATAGATAGATGCCTATGAGAAGGCACAACAAGCGGGTCAAACAGTGGTTGCCTCCAGGAAGAACCGGGTGACCGGAGACCAGGAGGTGGGAGGGGGCTTTTTGTTCCACATGTTTTTGGTATTTATAATGGTACCGTGTGACTATTACTAAATCGAAAAGGTATAATTTCTAAAATGATGTCAGTCGGTGGACAATGGGTCCTTGAAAGTCTTGCAGAGAAAATGACAGACGTCATCGTGGAGGTTAAAATCAGTGCCCAGAAGTCATGAAGAAAGCAAACCTCGTAACTGCACAAGGCAAGCTCACACATGCTATCTTCATGCAGGCGGTTGCAGGCAAGCAAAAGTCAAAGACTGGTTTTTACAGCCCATTCAAGAGGCATGACAACACGTCAATAAAGACGTTGATAAACCTGTCCCTCTGTGCGCCAGGCCCTGGGCTGGCCATCTGGGAATTGCAATAAAGTGCATGCAAATGGAGGGCAGAGGTTGAAAAATACTGAGGAAAGGAAATCCAAGCTGTACAGGTAGACAGCTTTCCACCGTGGTCCAGTGAGGCACAGAATAACATGGAATGACATCAGAGAGAACTCTCACTTGCCCTGTGGAAGTCCATGGCATTCGGGGGCACGACTGGGCTAGGGATAGCCAGGATATACAATGCTCACCCTTGTTTTAGAGCTCATTTTTTGTTTTACTTTGAGGAAAGCATGCACATTAGGCTCCATGTTCAAGCTCTGGGCATAATAGACTAACCAGTAGGGAGTGAATCTGTCCAGTTCAGAGGCACCTCCGCGTGCAGAGCTCAAGCAGGTAAGTACTGTTTACAAATAGCTGCGGAGTTCCAACGCCTTCATCTCGGATGCTGTGGACAATGCCACTTGCTAAGGGAGGAGCTGCCGTGAGTCAGGCCTGAGTCAGACTCCTGACCTCACCTGTCATCTAATCTAAAACATGAATGAGTGGCGTGGAGGGGACCGGGAACAGAGCGGGGCGGGGATCCATGTGGGAACACACAACTGCTTCTGGATGTGTGGTCAAAGGCAAACCCAGGCCCGTTCCTCACTGACAAATGCTTATCTCAGGAACTCGGGATGGCCAACTCCATGATGAGAAAAGGTTTTCAGACAAGTCTGGTGGGCCTTACATGGATCCGCTTAGGTTTCTGGTGACATTGATAAAAACAGACACACTGGCTAGCTAGCCCCCTGCTTCGGGGTGGGCAGTAGAGGTGGAGGCCAGGGGCTCAGTGGGAAACCAGAAAGACCTCGGGGCACGAGGGGAGGGGGGATGGAGGTGCAGCTGCCAGAAGTCAGCCACCAATTCATGACATGAAGTGAGGGAGACAGGGGTCTACCTTTCCAGATCATTCCTTCCTAACTTCTGCAGGTGGTTTACAAGAAATGCACAAATGCATGGTTGGGTAATACTACTAGACTGCTCCCACTCCTGTACAGATGAAAACACCTATGGCCGAGCATGGGGCTTAGATTTCTTTTACAGCACATTTTTGTTTTACTTGGAGGAAAGCATGCACGTTAAGCTCCATGTTAAAGCTCTGGACAAAACAGAATAAGCAGACCCAACTCCTCCTGCAGAAGGCCCACAATTCAGACCTGTCAGGAAGCTTTTATTCGGACAGCTCCCACACAGCTTATTAGAAATGTCATAATGAACGCATCAGTAATAATAAAGAGAGTATGAAACTCAACTCAACAGGACCTAAACAATATAGTCGTTAGAAAATCAAAGAGGTAAGGAACAGAAGAAAATAAAACTGCCCAGAGGTAATAGGTTAAATGGTTGTAAAGGAAGCTGGGGAGCAGGATAAGGGGGTGTAGTGTGAACAGGGGAAGTATTTGTGAGACGAGCTAAAGATGGCCTGACTACCAGGGACAGCTGTTCGTCTAATCTGGTGTTGCCTGAACAAACACACTTCCTTTCGAACTTCGACCTGTAAATATCATATCAAACCGCAGCCTCAACCTGAACACACTGTGCCACGGAAACCACTCTGTTTCATTTTAAAGCTACTAAAAGAGTTAGATAGGAGGAGCAGCAGGACATTAGAAGTAAGTGAATGTGGCCAGGCCTTTTATCGGTTGCAATTTTCTCTTTAACTCAGTTAAAAGCTTAGGACAAAATTACAGCAGGTCCTCAAATAACATCATTTTGTTGTAACGCCATGGGAACTTAACTCTTGTTGATATCAATCAACCTATTTGGTAAAGATGGTTTCATTACATATGTTGTTTCACCATAGTTCCCAGAACCTACCGACAACATTGAGGACCTACAGGATTCTGGTTTCTCAAAATGATATGCTCGAGGAACCTTGGAGGTGCCCAGAGGAAGCCAGGCACACAGGAACAGTTCTTTACCAAAGTGGAAGACCCATACTAAGCTATGCCATGGAATTTTAAATTTCTACCATCAAATGTGTTAAACTTGTAATTACACTGCCACTAATCTCCTTTAGAATATCGGTAATTCAGTCATTTATGGCGCCATATACGTGCCTGATATCTGCGCACTTTAGAACAAGTTGAAGAAGTTGCCGGGGTATTCATGACCATGTGACTACACTTAACACTGCTGAGCTGTACACTCAGAAACGGATAAGACAGTGCATGTTATGTGATGTGCATTTTACCGCAATGGGAGGAGGAGGAGGCTGAGAACCGCCACCACCCAGGTATAAAGGCTCATTCGGAAGAGAGTGTCATCCTGTTCTCCAGCAGTCCGTACTGCCTTTGGAAATCAAATCAACTCATAGAGCTTAGCAAACACGAGTTAGGGACCCATTTCTGTCTATTAGATTTGAACCAAAAGTGGACAGGCTGTCAGCCTTGCTCTTAAGAAGCCCACAAACCAGCAGGGATAACATCCATCAGGCTAACATTTCTAGAGCACCCTCTATATGCAGGGGCTGGCCAGGCCAAGAGGGCCAACAGGTGTGGTCTTATAGGCAAACAGCCACACATCAGCAGGAGCTAACTAATGCAGACCTGGAGCACCCCGAGACTCAGCTGAAGAACGTGCTATGGTCATCCATCGGAAGTACCCCCAATGAGCAGGCGGCAGGGGCAACCATGGCTGTGTATCTGCTATCACGAGTCCAGGCCATTATGTGGTAAGATATTTAAAAATGTAAGATTCTGTTCTATTAAGGGCAAGATTATGCAGCACAGGTTTCGTTCCCAGAATAGGCTACTTCACCAAAAGGCAGATGTGTATGGCACAATATTAGGTGAACTGGGCAATCAATAGCTGGGTCTCAGGGCCCACAATGCCACGACCGAGCTGTCACTTGACTTTCCCAGGTCCAGTTATCCCTCTCTGCAGAGAAAAGGTTGTGCTGGTCAGTGCTTCTCAACTATTTTCACAAAAGCACGGAGAAAAGTGGATGAGAATGGGGGCACAGCCCAAACAAAGCAACCTCCAAAAGCTTGAAATGTCTCTAAAGCCTCTTGGGGTTTTTTTGTGTGTGTTTTTTAAAGCCTCTTGTTTTATATTATAAGCTTACACATTCCATTCTGCACTATAGTGATAGAACTAAAAAAAAAGACACCTCACCATCATGCCACCTAATTCGCGGCACACCCCAGGGAAATAGATGCTAAAGTCCTGATTATTCAAACTCTTGCATAATTTCAGAGATATTTTTCAGATTCTGATTTACCGCAGGCTACCTCTTCAGCCTGTACTATTTATTGTGAAAGAAGAGATTAAAAGCTGGCAGTGTTTTAGAACCCACAGTGCTCTTACCCATAGTACATTCCTGACCATTCAACAAGGCCATGAGTCATTTCTTTTCAATGCCTGAAGGAAGACATTGGACATGTTGACCAGGATCACAAAGACGATGATGGACCAGGCCAGCAGGAGCAGGAGGCCACGTCCTGGGGCCCCTACCCTGTTCCCAGCTCACTTCCACCCTGCACAGCACACACCCACCTGTTGACGCCCTGGTGTCTACCTGGCCTGGAGGACACGCAGACACCATGCCATCCAAGGTAATACCAGAACTTGCAGATACTCCCACATGGGAAATGCACACACAACACCTGAAATGAGCCTTGGCTCAAGAATTTAACAAAATAAAAAGTGGGGGTGGGGCGTCTCTGTAGCGGGAATATAGCATAAGGAGCTGGAGATTCTTGGAGGGTTTTGATGTGTTGCTATTTTCTCTTCCTTCTTCCAAGCCCCACATTTCCCCTTCCTCTCTTCAAGACAACGTTACAGTTCCCATCGCCTGTGAACTGCTCTGACTCTGGCTGTAGCCCCACTCATGGGGCAACCTCACCTTGACCTGACTCCAAAGGGCTGTCGTCTCCCAGACTGTAAAGTTAAGATAGCTACAAAACTCCCCCGTGTGAGGGAATTCCTATTTTGCATTAAGGCAGCCACCACAGTACAGGCTGCTGTTCACTGGACATGCGGGGCACTACGCTAAGTGCTTTATATTCCCACATTTAACCTGCACAAGCCTATGGGGTTGGTACTGTCCGTGCCTCCATTTTACTGATAAGGACCAGTAACTTGCCCAAGGTCAAATCCATAGAATGTGAAGAAGCTGAGAGTCAATCCCCACATCCCTCCAATTCTAGAATGGAGTGCTTACTCCTACAGGCTACACAAGTTTTGAGTAGCTTAGAATTTATGATCTGCTGTTATTCACTGAGAAATTAGATGCAAAAAAAAAACAAAAACCAAAAAACTCACAATCTTCCACGTACCTGCATCGGTGCCCCTCTGTGATGTGGTGACTAGGCCCACCCCGCCACTGGTGTAACCCTCTCACCTCCTCGCAGACATCACACACCCGCTCCTCCCTCTCCTGCGTTCACTTTCCCTTTTCTACTGAGTCAGCATCAACTAACCAGCTCACTATAATTTTATCCCAACTTAAAAAAAAAAAAAATGATGAGCCCTGGTCAGTGTGGCTCAGTTGGTTAGAGCGTGTCGTCTTGTGCACCAAAAAGTTGCCAGTTCCATTCTGATCAGGGCACATACCCAGGCTGTGGGTTCGATCCCCGGTCAGGGTGCGAGGGTGCGTATGGGAAACCAGTTGATATTTCTCATATCAATGTTTCTCTCTCTCTTTCTCTCTCTCTAGCATATCCTCAGGTGAGGATTAAAGAAAATTTAAATTCCCTCTCAACCCCATTTTCCCCTTAGTGCTTGTTCTCCTTTCTTCAGCAAAACTCAGAGTTCCTATTCTTTGTCTCCCTCTTCTATTCTCTCCAACCTACTCCAACCAGGCATTGCCCCCGATCCTCCTCCCCCAGTGCTCTGGTAAGGCCCGATGGCCTCCACATTGCTATAGCAGGGATCAGTTCTCAGGGTCATATGACAATGAAGGCTCACTCCTAAAACAATTCCAGGATAGCACTCCTAGTTCTCCTACCATTCAGGCCATTCCTCTCAGTCTCCGAGGCTGGTTCCCTTCATCTCCCTCACCTCTGTATCTTCCATCCAAACCTTTCCACCTGAACTTCAGACTCTAATACAACAGCGTACTCAACAACTCCACTTGGATGTCTAGACATCTCAAATACAACATGTCTAAAATCAAACTCCTAGCCCTCGCCGGTTTGGCTCAGTGGATAGAGCACCAGCCTGCAGGCTGAAGGGTCCCAGATTTGATTCCGGTCAAGGGCACATGCCCAGGTTGCGGGCTCAATCCCCAGTAGGGGGCATACAGGAAGCAGCCAATCAATGAGTCTCTCTCATCATTGATGTTTCTATCTCTCTCTCCTTCTCCCTTCCTCTCTGAAATCAATAAAAATGTATTTTAAAAAAAATAAAAATAAAATCAAACTCCTGACCTTCCCTCAGTTTCTATGCCTTTTATGGTCTTCCCTAAACCCTTGTCTCACAACCTCACATCCTTCCAGCTACTCAGGTAAAAAACCTGCAGACATTCTTTTCTCTCTCACTTAGTATTGCGTCCACAGGAAATCCTGCTGGCTCTACCTTCAAAAATATGTCCAGAATCCCACCACTTCTCACTATCTTCACTGCTACCATGTTGGTCCAAACCACCATGGCCTCGTATCTATCATTACAGGAGCCTCCTAATTAATATCACTATATCTACCCTTGCCCTCGTACAGTCTATTCTCAACAATGTAGCAGCTAGAAAAATCCATTTAAAATCCAAGTGGAATCATACTCTTCTCAGCATACTCCAATAGCTCCCCATGTCATTCAAGAGTAAAAGCTAGTTTTTCCATCACCATAAGGCTCTACACGATCTGCCTCCAGGAGACCATCGGCCTGCCTCCTTGCTGTTACTGAACAGGCCAGACATGCTTCTGCCTCGGGGCCTTGGCACTTGCTGCTTTCTTTGCCGGGAATGCTCTTCCCTCCAATACTGACATGACTCCCACCTTCACCTCCTCCATGAAGTCTTCCCTGACTGATAGCCAATCACTTCCCACCCCAGTCCCACTCCCTATTCCATTTCTCCGCTTTGTTTTCCTCTGTATCACCTAGTACCACCTAATGTAATGCCCTCCTTATTTGGTCTGTCTCCCTCACAGAACCTAAGCAGGAATTTTATCTATTTTGTTTGCTGCTATAGCTCCAGCACTAGATCAGTGCCTAATACACAGACAATGACAAACAAGTATCTGTTGAACTAACAACTTCTATAGGAAAAACCCAAAAAGCTGGTTATGAGTTCTCTAGCAGGTCCAGTGCACAGGCCCCTCCAAGTTTTTACTTGTTCCTCGTGTTCAAGTAAGGATGAAAAGCCCTATTTCTTTTAGGTTGAAATAGAACATACATGTACACACACACACATACACAGAAATAAGTGCACTTACCAAAGACCAATTTCCTATCCTCTGACAGTGAAAAACCGCAGCTGGCTTCTGGCTGATGCGCTGGTAAGCCGGGGAATGGCTGCCTCCCAGCACTCACCTCCCGGGGTCATCCTGAGTGAGGGCCCAGAAGGCCTCCCCACACTCTCTCGGTTAATCTCTGCAGCAGACTTGGTTGGGCGCTTTCTAAATATAACACAAGGCTTAGAAAGCGCTTTTCTTTCTAACTGGCTGATGGGATATGGTATCTGAAACACTTCTCCAGCCGGCCCCCACGCCCTCCCTTGAGCTTCGGACCCTCTAGTTCCCGAGGCCTCTCCCTCTGTCTTCCCCAGGCCCTCTGTCCTGGAGCCTCTAGCAGGCCCATCAGTGTCCAGATCCACCTCCTTTTGCACTTGTGAATTCATAGGAGACCTTTTTATCACCCAGATCTTAAAGCCAGCTCAATTTTTCCTGTGCACTGTCCTAAGATAGCACATATGCCCAGTCTCGCCAGCAGCCATGAGGCCAACGTGGCCGACGCCATTGTCCCAGAATCATGTTCCTGCACATCCCCCGGGTCACATCAGAGCCTCTTCAAGCTTTTCCTTATTCGAGAACGCCTGGAATTTCTTTAAAGCATGGGTTTATTTGTGTCACAGCAAAGGTTGGATTCCTTAAGCCATAGTCAATACATTCATCCCAGCTCTTTTAAATGTCTTTTTCTATATCGCTCCAACCTCTCCAGAGTCTTCTAGATGTCTAAACACTTCCATTTCACAACTTCAAAACACCTTTTGTTCTCAAAGGACAAAGAGAACGACCCTGCCATTGGAAAGGGCGGGGGGGTTGGGGGGTGCCAGGCCATCACCTGATCCGGGCAGGACTTCTCCCTCTCCTCAGCAAGAAGAGCAAACCTCATACTCACCACCACCACCACCACCACCACCACCACCACCACCACCACCACCCTCGTGCTGCCAAATGGGCCGCCCACGCTAGGGAACGACCGCTCCACACCGCTGGCCGTGACACGCTTTGGTGAGGATCCTCTAGTTAACGTCACGTCACGTCACGGTGCTGTGTGGGGTCCACAGAGACTGCCCACTTGAGCAATGGCCCTCTGTCCTGAAGAGCAGGACTCCGATTCTGCCAGGAGAAAAGGGTCCGCTGGCTCCGAGGGCTTAGGCTTCAGTGACGTCCTCCCCTCTGGGCCCGAAATGTTTATTATCGCTTGTATCACACACACAATTAAAATAACCTCAGTACAAATGAATGTCCTTGGCAAAGTGAAGGAACTGTAGTGACACTGATCCCGCCACCCAGAGCCAAGCACACCCTGGGTAAACAGGCAGGACGACCTGTGCTTCGTTTATTCTTCCTATCACTAACCAACGTGCCCCCTTCAAATGATCCCGACGTTTATTTTCATTTCTACACCCCCAGGCTTAAAAGGCCTATTTCTCTAAAAGGCTTTTCTGATACTCCATCTGAAATGGTGTTCCAAAAAAAGTAATCTTTGGATTGTATGACATGCAAAAGACATCTAGCCAGTTGGCAAATAAACATGCGAGCAGACGTCCATGGCTCCAGGTCACTTGTCTTTACCTCCTACAGTTGCTTCAGTGGCACCTTCCCTGTTCCCCCTAATTCAGAACAGTCTTCTTTACCACGTAATCGGTTTTAGAGACTTAAAAGTGTTCTAAAGTCTTTTTGCCAACTTGGGAATAGATGAAGTGATAGCAGTATCCAACACTGCGATCCAGGATGTGTGTGTGTGTGTGTGTGTGTGTGTGTGTGTGTGTGTGTGTGTGTGAAGTCGCTGCTATAAGGTCTGTGGCCTGTGAAAAGTGTCATTCTGCAAAAATGCTAACCTTGGAATAGCTAAACTGAGTTAGAATTGTCTGGCTTTGTTTATCTAAAGTTTAGATTCTAAACAGAAAAAAACTGAGAGCATCAGATCAGATGACCATCGGGCTAACAGGGAAGAGCCAGGTCCCAGTTCAAGCCTAATTAACGACTAGCCTCTTGCTTTAGTTCCTAGAGATCATGGTTTGCTAGTCTAAGTGCTAGTTTAACAAACCAAAATCAGCTAAAGGTTCAAAATCTGCACACTGCCCAGGCCAGGAAGCATGGACTGATATGAGGATTTACAACCTCTTCACCTCTTACAACCTTGCCTTCCACGTTTATTTAACAAACACAAAGTGCCTCCTCTGGGCCCGGACTAGTCTAAGGTTCAATTATCCTCACTTTATAGCTGAGGAAAGGGAAGCCTAGAGAGGTTAGGTATTGACTTATAAAACTATACAGGTGTTATGATCGACAATAAATATATACTTGGTCTTTATCCCTGTTTCTGTCACAGGGCTCCTAAAATCCTTGGAGTTTCCCAGGAGATCACAGTGACAAAAATTGTCTTTTGTTATGTCAATGAGATGTCTTTAGGAAAGCACCTAAGAATGGGGACTGGTTGCCAGGAGAACCAAACACTTCATTAGAGGGTTGAAACTTTCAGTCCTGACCTCCTGGGAGGGGAGAGGGGCTAGAGATTGAGTTCAAACACCAACAGCCAAAGATTTAATCAATTATAATACCTATACAGAGAAGCCTCCATTAACAATCCAAAAGGATGGCGTTTGGAAAACTTCCAGGTTGTTAAGCACATGGAGATCACCCGAGAGCAGTATGCTCAGAGAGAACCTGGAAGCTCTAGCTCGCTCTCTCTCTCTCTCTCTCTCTCTCTCTCTCTCACACACACACCACGCCCCCCCTTCATACCCTGCCCTATGCATCTCCTCCATCTGGCCATTCATTCCTGAGTTCATATCTTTTAATCTTTTAATACTAAACTGGTAATCTAGTAAGTAAAATGCTTATCTGAGTTCTGTGAGCCACTCTAGCAAATTAATTGAACCCAAGCAGGGGGTCGTGGTAACCTCCAATCTGTAGCTGGTCTAAGCAGACAACCTGGACTTACAATTGGTAGCTGAAGTGGGCGAAAGGCGGTCTTGTAGGACTGAGCCCTTAGCCTGTGGGATCTGATGCTACCTCCAGGTAGACAGTGCCAGAATTGAGTTAACTTGTAGGATACCCAGCTGGTATCTGAGAATTGTTTGGTGGTGTGTGAGGAACCCCCCCCCCCCAGTGGAACTGGGTGCAGAACTGTAGGAATCCTGCACCATGTCACAGCTAGTAAATGCAGAGCAGGCTTTGATCCCAGCTAGCTTTAGACTATAGCTGGGATCTAGGCTCTAGCTCTAGAGTCCACTCTTACCCACTACGTTATGCTGCCTTTTGCACATAAAAAGGAAAGGTCATTTAGCTCAAACCCGGAAAACTTTAAGAACAGATTCTTGGATCACATCTACCGAAACTGACCACATCTAGCGCCACAGAGCTGGGCTGAGCCGAGAATTACATTTTTTGCAAAGAGATTTCCCAAGTTGCCCTGATGAGCAGCCAGTGAGTATGGGAGGCAACAATTGATGTCTCTCTCTCACATCAATATTTCTCTCTGTGTGTGTCTCCCCCTCCCTTCCACTCTCTCTGAAAAAAAAAAAGTCAATGGAAAAAATATCCTCAGATGAGGATTTACAAAAAAAAAAAGACCCCTGCCCTCACCTAACCTATAACCCAGTTGGGAGAGATTGGATCATCCTCTGAAAAGGCAGGTAACAGTTAAACAGAAAACCATCAGAACTGTCAGACACCTGATAGTAAGTGCTGCAGACATTCAAAGGAAGAAGAAATTGCTGGAGTGTAGGTTGGGCGAAAAAGACTTCCAATGAGAAGTTTAAACTGGTTCTTGAGATATGATTCTATTCTTTAAGATGGGCGGACTTGGAACCAATCAGTGTTCCAGGTAAAACTGACCCTGTCATCTACATACAATAGTATTTTCTATTGTGTCTCCATTGTCCCTCTTGCAAGTGCCAAGTAATAGGCTGGCCAACTCTGCCCACTGTAGTCTGATGAGTCAAGGTCCTAAGGGTGCCATATGCCATAATTCCTATTTGGTTACAAAAGCTTAAATTAAATCAATATTATTGTTATGCTAAAGTAAGAGACTTACGCAGCTAAAAACAGAGTAATGGCTTCTTTACAATAGTGGAGAATACTATATGAGCATGTAACCTGACTTTCCCAACAAATTCCTCAGACCAAATGAATTCTCTGGTCCTCATCTCAACCCTGTCATCAGGTGGATACATGTAAACTACTTGGGTAAAAATTAAACTTGTTTATTTCTGCGTTCTTGCAGAGCCCTATGATCTCTAAGTGTCCCTGTCCATGTTGACTCTCAGGATTCAAGGTGACTGAGCACAGTCACGGTGCCTGGATGATGGCCTTGGGCCACATGGCACTCTGAATGAATTCAAGGAAGCAAGGGCTTAGGTACACATCCTGAAGAAACGCTGATCCCTGGCTAGCTAGTCACTACTCACTGGGCTTTTTCAGAAGGAGGGGAGGACAGGCAAAGAAGGAGGCACCCAGAAGCTGATCCAAGGCCAGCTGGAATAAGGGCCAAGAGGAAGCAAGTCCAAGCACAGATATTTAAATAGGCAGCCGTGACCCATGTGGGAAGCAGTTTAATAAATCAACCTAACATCGTGCATTTCCAAAACTCAGATGCTAGCCAATTTATTTCGGTCTGAAGGGCATTTCTGAATTTTCCTTTTAAAGATGGCATTCGCACGAGTCAGAAATATCAGGTTCAAATCCAGATCCTGTTAAGATGCTGCTTATGCAGAATTTGGACATTTTTTTTTAGCTTCCGGCTTCAGTTTCTTCATCTACAAAGAGAGCCAGTCAGACTAGATAATTTCTAGTCCAATAAACACGCTTTTTTAAAGTGGGGGCATCACAACTCAGAAAAATCAAGAACAAGCACCACAGAGTCCAAACAGAGTGACTGGCCTGGTGAGCCTCTGGAAGACTATAGTGGTGATCAGAAAGTTCCCAAAAAGAAAATTGGGGTAAATCCAGATTTATTCCATGGGAATATTTCTTATAGCTCTCCCTCTTCTGGGTTTCTGCCCTACAGTCATACACAGATCTGTATAATCTTCCCAGAAGAGCTAAGAGTGATGATTCATAGGATGGGCATACCCACAGCTATCCTCCCATACTTGCTACCTGGGAGGGTGGGAGATGGGAGTGGTGGTGTGTGACTCAGCCTTAACTACCTAGAGAAATGAAAGATTCCAAGACTTTCAGACCCTGGCCTCAGTAACTCAGCCAACCCTCTAAATATTTTGAAGTCTGAAACTTCTTTAATATACAGCCTAAAAACCTGAGTGGTGTTTTATAGTCTCTCGTTCAGTTTTATAGCGCTGAACGTTTGAGGAATACACAATATGTTTTAAGGCTCTCAGATACAGTATTATTCTATTATAAAATCTTAACTAGGGTTTAAGTTGTTACTCAATAGTCCAACGGCATTGTAGAACATTTAACCCAGAAAAATCTATCGTGGTTTCTAGAGCAGTGCATTCATCTGATATTCCCACCAATCTTTGGTATTTTACTTCTCCTAACTCAAAGTCCCTTGTGCACTAAATTTTCTTTTGTTATAAATCTAATTAAAACCAGATTAAAGTTAAACTGTTTTTGAAAAATGGGTTTCATAAATGTGACTCAGAGTTTAAAACATCAATTACCCAAACTGCAATAACCTTTGGCTTTACTCTTTGGCAGTCTTAGAATCACAGAATGTTTAACCTCTGTATAGTAGCTGGCACATAGTAGGAATTCAATTACTGTTTCTAAGTTTATCACCATTAACAGCGACCATTGAATCAGCAAGTAAACAGGTTATCTCTTAATCCTCACAACAACCCTAATTAAGCAGTAATATCTCCGTTTTTCAGATAAAGAAACTAAGGCTCCAAGTAATACAACAGCTACTCAATGGCTGAGAACGAATTTGAGCTCAGGTCTCTCACCAGAAATACTCCCACTGAGCTTGTCCAGAGAGTGCCAAGTTTAGGAAGCTGGACCGGTGGGGTCTAGACCTCACTGGCTGTTATTTACACCCACATCCTTTTCCTGACAAAGATGACAACCGATGTGGGTATGGCCTGAGTGTGCTGGTTACCCTGCGAGGGCAATGCTACTCCTGGAGCTGAAACACTTGACCAAAAGGGAGTGGCATTTGACATACACCACGGCCCCCTAGACTAGAGTGTGGTCACTGCCATACTCCAGGCTCTAGGGAAACATCCAGTCTCCTTCAAGTACTGGGCCTGTCCCCATCTGAGGGTCTGATCCGTCCCTCCGTTAACCCCTAAGAAGAGCATTTCTAGAAGGCATCACCCCCCATAGGCTTCTTCTTACCCTGGGGAGGACTTGCAGCAGCTCTAACAGCCAGGAACAAGTTGTAGCCAGCATGCTGCTAACCTTGGTGACAACAGACATTCCCGGCTACAATCACATTTTTTGCACATCTCCCATCCCAAGGACATGTTCCTGCCCCAGTACTTCCCCTTCAAAACGTTTGCTTGAACAAGTACTTCAGGGAAGCCACCAGCTCCAGTAGGCATCTGATTGCAGAGAGAAAATGCCAAGGAGAGTGGATTCCCTCTGCTGGCCCAGTCGTTTCTGCACTAACAAGTTCACATTCTCAGTACGGGTAGGTGCACATCTAGGCACTCCTAAGTATTCAGACACACTAACCGTCCTCCATTAACTGACTTAACAGACACCACCTTTCACTTCAGATTTACAGCTTAACAATTCTTTCCAAAGCAGATAGAAGCAGCTGGCCAAGCCGGCAGACACCCAACTAATTCCTTTACTTAACTAGCAGGTGTTAAAAAAAAAAAAATCAAAATTCAGGGGCCCACAATGTTCACCTATTCCCAAGTTCTTAATTGCTGAAATCAACATCTAAAATCCCATTCGCCTCTCATAAACACGAAGTAAGTCCTCCCTTGGCTGGGCTGCACTTTGCTTTCTCCGCTCGGTTGGTCCTGGAAGAACCTCAATTCAACCAAAGGCGCGGGGGGCGGGGGCGCTTTGGTGAGTTTACTTTTCGGTAGCGCAGATCAAGAATGCAGCCCCACTGCGATTAAGTCGACTAAGCTCCCAAACACCCCTCTCTCCAACCTAAACAGTTGGATCATGTGGGAACCAAACACTAAGAAAGAAAGAAAAAAAAAAAGGAGAGGCTGAGAGAGCCGGCCTCCACTTTCTCCTGGGAGGCGCCGGCTGATGCTCTGGTGGAGGGGGCTGTCACTTCCAACCCTGGCTTGCAAAGCGCCAGACCGGATCGGACATGTTTGCTTTCACCCCTCGGCTGGGCCTGCCCAATGCAGGCGCCCAAAGGGTCGCGGGTGCCGCCGGGCGCTTTGGGGCCTGGGCTGGGGGCATGGGTGGGGGGTGGCGAGCACACCATTCGGAGGGGCGTGTTTTCTCTGCAGATGTGGTCCCTCGAGCAGGTGCTGGGTTAGTCCCATCATTTTTTTTTTTTTTTTAGGGAGGGGGGTGTTAAAGTATCCTCGTGCAGGAGCACCCGCCCCGCGGGGAAAGCCACACGGGACACGATGCAAAGTGACTTTCCAACTTCCGCGGGGCTCGCGAGTCTGCAGGGGGCCGGGGTGCTCCGTACGTTTGGAAAAGGCCTGGATCTTCCCGGAGCAACACTCCCAGGAACCCCACTGCAGCAGTACAGCGAGCCTACAGCCCGTCACCCCCGCCCCGACGCACACGTGAAGCTCAGCGAAGCGTGCCACCTGCCGGGTTCCCAGCAAACATGCCCGGAGGGAAGGACCACCGGAAAGTACGCGTTTAAGCGGGGGTGGGGGGGGGTGGGGAGGAAAACTCTCGGGGCAGAGAGCAGACCCTCCCGGCTCCGGGCCGCAGTCCGCAGGGGTCGGCCCTCGGTCCTCCTCCTGCCCGGGCTGCATGTGGGGAGGCTCCGCTCCAGGCGGAGCCGGGGCCGAGCGCGCGGGCCGGCGGAGTCCCGGGCGGGGCAGCCGAGGGGTAGGGCGGCCGGCGGGACCGGGGGGCCGGCGCCCGGGTGGGGGCGGGAAGATCAGTGAACTCACAGCCGCTTGTCCTCGGGCTGCAGCTGCCAGTGCATGGCCAGCGAGAAGCCGAAGAGGCTCCCGGGGTCCCCCGTTTTCCGGATCACATTGTCCTCGCGGGTGTCCAAGTTGAAGGCGGCGCCGAGCCGGGGCAGCAGCCCCGCCGACAGGTAGAGCAGCCACAGCCGCCCCACGGCCGCCATGGGAAGGCCGGCGCCCCGGGAAGGGAGCGGGAGCTGCGAGGTGCGCGGGCGCCCGGCGCTCGGGTCCGGGTTCGAGGCTGCGGCGCTGCAGCTACCGGCGGCGACCTCCGCCCGCTCTCGCCTCCCGTCCGGCCCCACCCCCGGGACGAGTCGCGCTCTCGGCCTGGCCGCTCCCCCTCGCGGGCAGCTCCCACCGCTGAATGAGCCCGTTGTTCTCTGGAGACTCGCGGGCGTTTTATCAAGTGACGAGGACGCCGGCCCCGCCCCTCCCCACCCCTCTGGCCCCTCCTCGCGCGCCGGCCTCGGCTCGCCGCCCGCACCTTCCCCGCGGGCCCGGCCGCGGTCCCCTCCCCGGCCCACCCCTCGCCGCTCGGCCGCCCCGGACCTGGCCCGGAAGCAGCGGCGCGAGAGGCGAGCGGACGAGCGCTGGGCCGAGCAGCCCCATCCGGGGGGTCCTCCTGGAAATAAGCACGTGAATCGTGGTTGCCCTTCGGGCGCAGAGCCAGAAAGGCGTTTACTACCTGTTAGGAAAGGAAAGTGTGGGTGAGGCGCCCGCCCGAGGCGCCCGAAGCAGCGTGTGTTTGCAGACCGAGGCCCACGTGCAAACGCAGACTTCATTCATTCATTCATTCATTCATTCATTCCACAAGTGTTTGCTTCTGCACAAGTGTTTATGGAGCGCATAACGCCCGCCGCCAGATCCTTGGGGGACAGAGCTGCGTAGATTGTTCTCGGCTCTCAAAAATGGTAATGGCACAACCTTTGATAATGCCGTACAACTTACAGCTCGCAGCTATCACCGCATGTACTCCTCCTCACACTCCTGTGAGACGGGTGTTTTCTTTTTTTGCAGACGAGAAAACTGAAGCTCAGCCCTGGCCAGAGCTTGTGGGAGAAGCCACACTGGTGTCAGCAACTTGAAACTTGGTCTCCAGGTGTGCTGAGGCTGAGAAGGCCCTGCACAGTAAAGGATGGTTTGTTTCAAGTGTACCCAGGAAGCTCAGGAACGCTTCCTCCCTGCCCCCCAATTCCCAGGACTAGTTGTAAGAACGTCCCTCCAAGAGGCAGTTCTGAGCTCAGTGTGGGTGGCCTAAAGGTTCCTGCCTCCATTGAGATGTTGACCCCGGGCGTGACTTTATCCTGTAGTGGTTCTTAACCTGGGGAGAGAAAATTCAAGTGAATTTGGGTAACAAAAAAAAATTTACATTTTTTTTAACCTCTGACATTGAGCATTTCCTTTCATTATGAATGAAGGATATCCCACAGTGACAGTAGGATAAGTATCTATGACTCCAGTAGTCTCCAGTGGAACCCACAGGTTCTTTACATCACATCACATCACAGTTGTTGCAAATAGCTTAAATTACAGTAGTTAGACCCTCAGCTAGATCCGTGGTCGGCAAACTGCGGCTCGCGAGCCACATGCGGCTCTTTGGCCCCTGGAGTGTGGCTCTTCCACAAAATACCACAGCCTGGGGGAGTCTATTTGAAGAAGTGGCGTCAGAAGAAGTTTAAGTTTAAAAAATTTGGCTCTCAAAAGAAATTGCAATCGTTGTACTGTTGATATTTGGCTCTGTTGACTAATGAGTTCGCCGACCACTGTGCTAGATCTTACATCAGATGTCAATTAAAAAGTATGTGTACTGCCGGGCTGGCAAGGCTGAGTGTGATCTATGAACCAGGAGGTCATGGTTCAATTCCCAGTCAGGGCACATGCCCAGGTTTCGGGCTCAATCCCCAGTGTGGGGCCTGCAGGAAGCAGCCGATCAATGATTCTCTCTCATCATTGATGTTTCTATCTCTCTTCCCCTCTCCTTTCCTCTCTGAAATAAATAAATAAATAAATAAATAAATAAATAAATAAATAAATAAATAAATAAATAAATAAAATATATGTGTGTATATATATTAAAGTATGTGTTTTGCTATAGTACAAATTTTTAAACATGGTGTTAAAATGTATTTCAATATAATTGGTTTTCATGTCTTTTATGCATTTAAAAGCCTTGTTCTGGAAAGGAGTCCATGGTCTTCAGCAGCCTGTCGAAGGAGTCCCCTGGGATAATAATGGTTAAGACTTAGTGCTAGGCCGGAGGCTCCTGGGGTTCCTGCATTGGAAACAGGAGCAGAGAGCAGTCCCAGGGAAGAGCGGGAGCTGTGTGTGTGCACGTGGGGGTGGGGGTGAGAGGCCTCACTGGTATTTGTACCAAGGGAGCAGCCGGTGCTACAGAGAAAAGCCACCTGAACATCATCAATGGTTCACAGGTGGTGACAGCAGCCAAAGTGAGTCCCTCAGCATAGTTGGGGATCTGCCAATCAATAACTCTAGTCATATATGCAACCAAAAGTGGGATGCAGTGGGTTCGAGTTTAATAGACAGTCTTGGAGGTCACACTGTTTTAACAAATGTGTGATAACCTTGATAAGGCTGAGAAACTGTTGAAGACTATAAACCAGTAAACCAGGAAATACCTGCAATATGGTTTTTCATGCAAGTTGGTTGCAAGTTCGCCTTTCCTCTTCATGTTAAACACATACTATTCCAGAGAGACGGGTCCAAGCTATTAGAACACAATGAACCTCACTGCAGGATGGTACTCAGCGGGGCCACTGATAGAACTGTCAGAGCTGAAGTACTTCTGAGCTGGTTAAAAAAGCCTTGCCCTGAGCTCCCTAAGTTCAACTACATCCTACCCCTCTGGCCACTTCCCTAGGACACACCAGCTTCCCCACAATGCAGCGACTAAGGTGCTAAGGCCTTAAGCCCTGGCACTGCGAAGGCTCCTTCTGATTGGGTGTCCTTGTGTCGCACCAGCTGTAAACTATACTGAATATCACCCCTTGCTTCCAAAAGTCACTTTCTTCCCAGGATATTTCGTAGATGATGTTTGAATAGCCCAGGGTTAGCTACTTGATCCCAAATACTGATTGTGCTCAAGTTGAAATCTTAAACAATGTTAAATTTAAATAGAGCAATAAAATGTGGAGTGCTCCTGAATTGAATGATGCTGTGTAGGAGAAGGAAGGAATAAAGAAAAGCAAGGGTGAGAGATTTGTTCTGGAGTGAGCCGAGGGCCCATCACAGATAAAAAACAACCACACGGCCACCTTCTAGCCAGCTCCTGCCTAGGGAGCCGAACATACTTGAAGTTGAGTGTAACTCAAGGACTCAACAATAATCTCATTGACGATGGTCAGCTCTTCCTGACTGATTAACTGCAACAATAAAGTTTTTGTGAATCAGTTGTCACTTCCGTGGCACACACATAAGTGAGAAGTCTGGCTAAAGGGAAACGCTTCAGGATCTGCTAGGAAATGTCAGTCTCTGGGGCCAAAGGAACGAAAGAATCAAGAAACCTAAAAAGTATGAATTAAAGGCCCGGGGAGGGAGGTACATAGTTTAAATGAGAGAAAAAAAAAATCTGAGACAAGAAGACACTTGCCTGGAACCAAAGGAAGAGAGAGAGCTTGATAATAAAGGCGTGCTGACTATGTAGGGCATGGTGTGTGTGTGTGTGTGTGTGTGTGTGTGTGTGTGGTGCATGCACATACGCGCGCACGGGCACATGCACACATATGTATAAAAAAACAACCACGGCATGTTCCCAAGAAGGCGGAGGATTAGAAAACAAACAAAAAGGGGTACTTACAAACACGATGATCACGTCAAAGACCTACAAACTGGAAATTTTAAATAAAAAGGCAGTGAAAGCTATGAATAGATTTATTTGCTCAGATGAGAGCTTTTGAATTTTTATATTTTACCAATGCACTTTTCAAAAGAAAAATATTTCTATATCTCACCTTTGGTAGGGGAGCTTTCAAGTAATTTTAAACTAATGGTCACCTGTGGAGAAGTCTGCGGAACTCCTGTCATGCCTGATATAATTTCCCTTTCCTTGGACCTCCTTTAATCATTTCGCCATCAGTTTCACTGTTATGTTGACTTCATCATCACCAACAGCAGAGAATATCATATTTGCTGCTTTTTGTCAACACAGAAGCTATCTATTGGAATATCTCCATTCTCCTGCGGTTGTGCTTACCAATCATTTTCAATGTTCCCTGGAGCCCATCAAAGAAAGGTCACGTATCAGAATGGTCAGCACGAGGTCATAAACTTAATGTGATCTGAAGCACTTTGGATGTTGTGTTAAAACCAGAACTTCCACCTATCTGGAGGCTTTCAAAATTTGGCTTTTACATGTGATGCATTGACCCTGATATATACCTATACATATATCCTGTGAACTGGATATATAAACTTTTTCAAATAGGGGTTCTACTATTCAATGGCAGATTTTTATTTTTATTTATTTTTTTGGTCTCTTTAAGTATTCAGGGGTTTTCCTTTCACATTGAACCTTAATGCCTTTGTTTTGACATTTTGTTTGTTCTAAGTCACAGCACATCTTTTGGGGCAAATCTGCCTTTGGTTGGGATCAGGAGAACCCAAATTGCCAGCTATACCTTATTCTCACACCCAGAACTATCTTATTTATTTAATTTCCAGTTTTATTGAAATGTAATTGATACATAGCATTGAGGAAGTGTAAGGTATACAATATAACAATTTGATACTTGTGTATATAGCAAAATAATCGCCATAGTAAGTTTAATTAGCATCCATCACCTCAAATAGTGTAATTTTTTTTCTTGTGATGAGAATTTTTAAGATTTACTCTCCTGGAAATTTTCAAATATACAATATAGTATTGTTAACTACAGTCCCAGGTTGTGCATTACCTCTCCAGGACTAATTTATCTTATTAATTGGACGTTTGAACCTTTTTAAAGGTTCCCACCTTTTCCCACCCTCACCCCCTGCCTCAGGTAACCACTAATGTGTTTTCTGTTCCTATTAGCAATTTTTTCTAGATTTCACATATAAGTGAGATCATATAGTATTTGTCTTTCTCTGTGTGGCTTATTTCACTTAGCTTAATACCCTCAAGGTTTATCCATGGTGTCACAAATGACAGGATTTCCTTCTTTTTCATGACTGATAATTTTCCATTGTATGTACACCACATTATCTTTTTTTTTTTTTTTTTAAGGGAGGGATGAGGGAGGCAAGAGGGAGAGAGAAACATCGATGTAAGAGAGACAGATCAATTGGTTGCCTCCCGCACTCGCCCTGACCCAGGCTGAGGATCAAACTTGCATACCTACATGTCCTTAACTGGTACTTGAACCTTCGATTCTTTGGTCCATGGGCTGCCACTCTAACCACTGAGCAAAACCAGCCAGGTCTATGCTACATTATCTTTATCCATTCATCCACCAAGACTTTTAGGTGGTTCACCCATATATATTTTAAAGTAAATTCACTTGAATGTTTCTAATTCACTTACAGTGAGCTCATTAAAATGTAGAGTATTTCACATTGTCATCTTAGGTGGGATTCTTTTTTTCAAGTTTGTTTTGAGGGAATTTTTCTATGCCAGGAAGTTGCATTTTGCCAGCAAGCCAGAAATAAACTCAAACTGTAAGTGAATCGAGTTAAATTTAAAATTGAGCTCCCAAGGTTGAGGTGGAACCCTCACTTGGGAAATTTGGCTTTCCGTCCCCAACATCATCAGAAACAAACATGAAGCTATGTATATCTCATGCCACACACCATCCAGTCTCGGAAGGCCAAACTTAGAGATGTTTTAAAAATTAATTTTATTAATTTAAAGGAAATTTTTATTTGCTTTCTATAAAAATGTCTTCCGTAGGAAAAAATGCAAGCTGATTCTGAGTTAGAAGTTAAAGTCGTGATCTCTGGAGTCTCTCAATTCAAGGCAAACACTCGAGGAAGACAGCTTGGCCTCACCCACTTCCCATCTGAGTGACTGGAGCAAGTTCCTCTACTTCTCTAGGACTCAATTTTCTCATCTGTAAAATGGCCAGAATTCTTAACTCACATGATTGTTATAAGGATTAAATGAGATTATATATTAAATGTGATATATGTGGCACAAGGTCTACTATTAAATATGTGCTGAATACAATGATAGCTGAGAAAACGAAGTAGAAGAAAATATACTAGAAAATGAAATAAGACAGGACTTTCAATAACAGGCATTAAACACAGGGAGACAGAATATGCAGATGAAGTCATTTGCACTCCACATTCGATTCATGTAAATAGTCAGGGTAAACCATTCCTTCCCATTATAGCTTGGCAGAAAGTCCCTGTTATATTGTGATTTCTCAGTGCCTGAGGTTTGGGTGGAAGCAAGTTTATGCTTCACACTGGCTCTGGACCACTTCCATCTCTTACCAGTGTTCAGAGAAGCAACAATGGGTCCCAAACTCGGCATCACAAGTTCAGAAGGGAGAACCAGTTCAGAGGACTAGGCGGCTAGGAGGCCTGGTGGAAGAAAGAGATGAAAGGTGAAAGACATTCCCAAACACATCCTTTTCTCCCTCATTTCACAATCTGTTCAGCCACCGGGGGAGTTAGTGCTAAGGATTATCCAAAATCACAGCCAACTTAAACATCATTGTTACTTTGTTGGAAGCTTTCTTATTGAATAGATCTTACAGCGAATTTTTTTTATTTTTTTAAATATATTTTTATTAATTTCAGAGAGGAAGGAAGAGGGAGAGAGAGAAACATCAATGATGAGAGAGAATCATTGATTGGCTGCCTCCTGCACACCCCACACTGGGGATCGAGCCCACAATGCAGGCATGTGCCCCTAACTGGAATTGAACCTGGGACCCTTTATTCCACAGGTCAACGCTCTATCCACTGAGCCAAATGGGGTAGGGCATTTTACAGCTAATTCTGAATAGCTTATACTACTTTAAATAAGTTAGCATAGTAGTTAGGAGGACATAGGGTAATCAGATCTTCAACTTCAAAATCTCTTCAAAGTTTTTGAATCTGGAAAGCAAAGCATTGGCACATGAATAAATACTGTATTTAACGAGTCGCTTCTATTGGCACATTAACAAGACATTTGAAGGCAATGTAATAAATTTTGCCCTGTGCAGATACCACTATATAGAACAAACAACAAAGAAAGGGGAACAAGAATGCAGAAATCTGGACCACCTAAGAGCTGAGAACGTTCTCGTAACCGTGGCTTTGTGGTCCCAGATCACATGATCAAAAAAGTGAGGGGTCAAATGGCTCTGCATTGTGTAAGGTATTTCAGAACATTCCCTGGTGGAAAAGGAGAAAAATGGGCTCACTGATACTTAGACGACATTTCCTTTCCAAAAACCTGTAGAAAGTCAGTGCAACTCCACAAGACAAAAGCCATTGTCCTAATTTTATATCTGGACACATCGAAGCAGGAACTCTTCGTAAGAGAGGATGTCAGTGTATCGGTGACCAAATTAAGACTCGGGATTTCCCCGCTTCTGATTTCATCCACGAGGCCACACCTTCATACCTTACTTCAGCCTTGGCCGACAGAGTCCACTGAGACCAAATTTCCTGCCTCCCAAACAAGGAAATGTAGCAAGCAGTTCACAAAGTGTGATCCTGATGGACAAGTGTTCTCGGGCAGGAAAGAACACAGTCACGTTCTATCGCTTAGGATGAGCTGTTCATATATCAGCACAGGCTGCTGGGCCCTCCACTGATGGAGGGTGGAAAGCACAGAAGGCCACCCAGGGGATCCACGCCCTACCTAGCCCATCAAGCCAGGATGAATTTTTCAGCCTTGGCCCCCCCCTGGGAAAGCGTCTCCACCCCACTGCTCCAGAAGAAGTTTACTTTCCCCAAACAGCCAACCCGCCCCGGGTTGCTGTTGGTTACAAGAAACCGTTGGGTAAACGCCACATTGGTTGAAAAGGAGGTAAGAGAGTAGGAGAGACAGTCAGCTCTTTGATTTTGAAGGGCTATTAGAATTTCCTCATTTACACTCTGCAAATAACCAAAATACATCTATTTCTCAGAGACGTTCTTTATGTGCTGACTACTCAGCAGGCGATGTCTTTAGTGGTTATACACAGTTTCAATTTGTATTTTTAAAAATAATTCAAATTCAGGAAAAATAACTGTGTATTTTTAAACTATATTCCGAAGTTTAAATATTTTCAAATGTTACTTAAAAGGATGTGTGCATGTGTGTGTGTAGTGTATATATATAACATACATATCATAGCCATCAGCCACTTAGGATAAGTATCCAGAGGAGAGGAGCATTAAGTAGACATTCTATCCTCTGCCCAGCACTCCCCTCCCAGACTCTAACACTCTGCATACACCTCCCTCCATTTCCTATTGAGCGGTACTGTGATTTGTCTGCTTACATGACTGTCTGCTACTACACTGTTAGTTCCTTCAAAGTAGGGACCATGCTTAATTCATCTCTGTATCCCTCATACTGATAACTAGACCGGGAACATGGAAGCTACTAAAACTTGACTGACTACGGTACCTAACGGTTTTCACTAATCATCACTTTTAAGCCAGTAGACTTCTTTGAAGTTGGGGTTTTTTTAAAGAAAATGCGTCACCCTTGTATTACATGCTTAAAATGGAGCGTACCCAAACCCCCTGCATCAAGTCAGCCAATTAAAAGGAACCATTTTGAACTCAAGGTCTTTGATGCTATAATCCTGCCAGCAATTCAAAGACAGCTAGGAAAAAGTGAAAGTAAACTGTATAATCCGGAGCAGAAATTCTTAGCACAGGTTTTGGGGAAGCTGGATGGAGAGTGGAGAGGAGGAGGATGGGTTGGAGAGGGGGGCCATGATGGCTGCAAACCCAGAAGTCCTTCGAGCAAAGAAAGCAGCGGCCTCCTAGGAGGGCTAAGTTCCCTATATTGGAAAATATATTTGTTTCGCTCTGGTCTAATGTCCCAACATGCTCACAATGCGACCACCTTCAGGGTGTCTCACCCTTTAGTCACCAAACAA
The DNA here is from genome assembly GCF_951640355.1 of Cnephaeus nilssonii. NCBI lineage: Eukaryota > Metazoa > Chordata > Mammalia > Chiroptera > Vespertilionidae > Cnephaeus > Cnephaeus nilssonii. The sequence goes on from NC_137081.1 coordinate 45,178,133, forward strand.
AGAGAAGACACGGCGAAGTGGAGTAGGAAGATTCCGGTGATAGATTTCCCTTGTATTCCACCCCCTCCTCTAACCAATCCTCCCAACAGCATATCACTGAGTCAGTCTGCCCTCTCCCCATTTCAACTGCACATGCTTACATGGGAGGGAGCTCAATGCCAGCTAGGGCTTCTTGGGAAAAGATTGCTGGGAGGAAGTATGCATTGAGTACCACCCAAGACATGGCTGAGGCTTCTGAGCTTAAAGCTATACTACAGATATGACTTTTTATTGCAATAAAAATTAAAAGACTGAGGAAATAGGTTTCTGTTTGCATTTGCAGGTGGTTCAAAGCCACAACTTTAGTTTACAGAAAATTCTGGAGACATAGGTAATATGTGAAGGACTATGGTTCTAGCAATGAGATGATAGACCATGAGGTAAATGAGGGGAAAAGGCATCCAATATGTGAGTCTCGGACTTTAATGCTTATAGACAATATTGTTTTATATACACATCAATTTCCTCTGTGATTTATTCAAGGTTAATAGTAAAATTGTCATCTAAGAGTTACACATTTGAAACCTGTGCAATTACTCTCAATCACGTATCCCATTTAATGGATCTCCCAATTGTTACTATTATTAAGCACTCAGTGCCCACATAAAGGTTTCTCGGGAGTTTTCTTCTCCCCTTTTTCCCCATTATTGGGTAAGGGGTTTGAGAAATATCTTGACATAATACTGATCTTTCTCCAAGGTCATAAGAAAGGGTCTGCGGTGAACTCAAGATGGCCCCAGATTATTTTGACATTCCACTCACTGAAAGGTGGGGTCTTTCCCTTCCCCTTGAATCTCAACTGGACTCAGTCGCTTTTTGGTCAATAAAAATGAGCAGATGTGACATTCGGGGCTCTCCCGGCTAAAGCATAAGGAGCCTTACAGCTTGTTCCTGGGCCTCTCAGAACACTCATTCCTGGACCCTGTGCCTCCAGGTAAGAAGTCCACCTCCCATGGAGGAGCAGCCATGAGACCCCCTGGAGAGGGAGAGGTCTGCTGACCCCAGCCTTCCAGCCATCCACACCAAAGTGTCAGGGATGGGACTGAAGCCACCTCGGACCCGACAAACCTACCCAGCCACCAGCTGGATGCCACCAAGCAATCCCTGCGGACACTATGAGGAGCAAAAGAATCAGCCAGCCAAGCCCTGCCTCAAGTTCAGACCCACGGAATTGTGGGATATTAATAGAGTGGTTGCTATTTCAGCTACTAAGGGGTAGTGATGAAGTAACAGGTAACCAAAGCAGTTGTAATACCAAGTTCCCACGTGGGACAACTCTGATGGTGGCATCAGCTTCTACTCAGCTGGCCCGCCCTCTGCATCTTTCCCAGTGGGAGCAAGTCCTTAGTGCCAGGCCGCGGTTGGCAAAGCTACTGAGTCATGCTCTTGCAGAAGTGCCACCCGTTACAGTTGCTTAACGGTGACTGGAAAGAGTTTGGTGGATGATGATTTCGTGGCTCCGTGACGAATCACCAATCACTCAATAACAGGTCTAAAATACGTGCGAATAGGGTGGGTTTTATACACTTTTTCCCAGCATCTAGCATGGCGGGAAGGGGAAAAGCAAAAAGCAGCCTGCCTGGCATTATGTGGTTGGTGATAGTGTCCACTGATCCACAGGGCGCTGGCCCCCTGACCCGCTTCGTCTTGAGTCTTTTCTGGTCCCTAGTTACCATCAGTGTCACACATCCCCAACATCACAACAAAGTTTTTAAATGGCACCGCAGAGTGTCTGGTAAGCAGGAGGGCAAGTCGCAGAGTGTCACCCCAACACCGAGCATCAGAATCCCAGCCCGAGGGAGGCTTTCTAAACACTTAACGACTCCCCCTCCCAAGTCTCTCAGCCGCCCTCTTCATTAAAGGCTTCGGCTCCCCCCCGCCCCCCCCCCCGCCCCTCTCCGGCTCTAGTTTCATTCTGTGAAAAGGTTCACTGCCTTGTGCGCCATGAGCAGACAAGCTTATCGAATGAACTGTAAATCTCATCAGTTTGGCACAGGGGTTTCATGGGAGCCACGGAAACAATAGCTGGAGTTGTGTTCAGCTTCAGCGACTCCAACTGATTCTCAGTTTGGCTCATTTGTGCAGAACAGTTGGAGGTACAAAGCCAAGCCCACTAGTTGCCAGAGAGCGGTTCTAAGGGAGGACCGAGCCGTGGATCCCCAGGAGGTTTTCCATCCAAGCTCTCATGACAGAATGTTATTTATGACATAAGGTGTGTTATGTAACTCGCAAAGGCGTTACTCCATCTCCTTCCATTTCCTCAATATTCTGGATTTCTAAGGAGATCCTGGCAGTGCTTGCTGACATTGGAATCCACTGGGGAAATGAGCAGAGAGCGTCTCCAAGTTCCTCTGGCCCCTAATAGTGATCAAAGTGTGGTGCTGAACCCCACCAGCGAGGTGTTAGGGTTTTTTGTTGTTGTTGTTGTTGTTGTTTAATGTAGCTGTGCCCCAGATTACCTCTGGAAAAAAAATGGACTTAATTAGTTTCAGCAACTAATTCAGTTCTATTTCTCATTTATACACTTTCACAGCAGCACATCCATTTTCAATGTGAATTACACTTGAAAGATTATGAAGTTCATGCATTGACAGCGCTGAAGTCACACCAGTGTTCAGTCTCCTAAGCTGCACACGCCTAGTTTCCAGATGGAAAAATGAATATTCACCACAGCTCCACCAGGAATGCCAGTTTCCCCTCACTCCCTAGCATTGGCCGGTGCAGTTAGAATACTGTGTTCATTTAAGGCATTTTCTGGGCCTCCCAGTCTTGTATTTACATACCAGCTGAAACTGCCAGTGGAAATGAACGGGGATGATGATATTTGCCTTATTTCAATTTTTTTTTCTGTAAGAAGGAGAAAGGCTGGAAATAAGCAGATGCGAAAACACTTGTCACGAATCAAAATGTTTACCGCTAGGTGCGGAGAGGCTGCGGGTGTAGAGGCAGTGAATCTGATATGTGTACTTAGCAAGATAAGTGTGTTTAGTGTGACAGAACCTTGGACAGAACTTTTGCAGATAACCACTAGCAACTCCATATATCTTTGTCTATTAGGCTTTTCGCAGTTCATAAACTTGGCTTCCAGAGCGCCTCTTGTGTCTACTTTAGCATAGACTCTCACACTAATACACTCCCAGCTTCAAGTCATTACACCCACAGGTAATACAGGGCGAAAGGCCAAGAACAATGTCACTGTAGGATTGAAAGATTTAGCTTTGTCAAATAGTTCATGTTAAATTAAGGAAGCTTTGATTGGAATAAATTAAATATCTAATGTTCTGGAAGACAAAAGAAATCATGCAATTGCACTCATTTTGATCCCAGGCATTTATAAATATTTATAATAGGAAATTCATGAAATAATAATATACACGAAGATGACAGAAAATTACCGATGTGATTTTGTAAATGGAATGCCCATCCGTGAGTGCCATGAAAGCCATGAGTCAGATGAGAAGGAAGAAATAGAAAGAGTACAGATGAAAACGAGAAGAAACAAGAAAATATGGAAGTATGTTAGAGGAAGTGGTCAAGTTAGCATTCAACTTTCAGATGATATCCAAAAGTTGCTCTCTCTGAGCTCTCTTATTCTGTACTATATCATATAGCATGTAACAGGATGGTCAACATCCAATCACGTCCAGGTTTAGAAGAGATCCAAATTGAGCATGACAAATAGCGGCCAGGAGTTTAGGCACTTCATGCAGTCTCCCTTCGCCACTCTCCACAAAGCCTCATTGGGGACAGCTCAAACACTCGATGAGGTCAGGCCATCTTCTTTTCAGGAACTCACCCAGAAGTGGCCCCCACCGGAGTGGGAATACCTCGGCCAGAAGAATACCAGTTACAGTGCCACTGTGCACTGCCCGTGCTATGCACAGCTCTCCCCTGGGCTAATGTATAATTGAAGGAAAATGGGTGAAACGGTCCTTATTTCTAAGGTATTGTGCTGAAGAAGAGAGACTTGTCTCCATGTTTTGAACATGGAGGGCTAAATCCTAATCCCAAGTCCAAACTTATTTTCATGAGAAACCTTGAGCATACCACTTTCTCAGTTCTCCTACTTCAATCCCTATAAAGCAGGTTAGGCTGACTTTGCTCTGACTGATATATCCGATTACATATGACATACAACAGACATATCTGACCGAGTTGCTGTGTTTAATTAAAGTTGGGCTTTTAAAAAAGGAATGAGAGAGGAACTGTATGGTACTCACTATGCAGAATTCTTAGTTTATTGACCACTTTACAGGTCATAAAGTTTTTGTCCTAAAAGAGACCTTAGAGAGCACACAGAACTCAATCTTTTCATGTGTGTAGAGGTGAGGAAACAGAGGCCCATAAAGGAATAGGCGCAGAATCAGGATCAGATCTTGAGTCTCCTTAATCTCACCAAGTATTTCCCCAGCAGACCAGGTCAGCACAGAAGTAGCATCTTCTTTTCTCAACCACCAACACACTAGGATTCTCAGGGTTCTGTAATAGAATGCAACCATGGAAGTTATATTGGCCCTAAAGTTCTAAGATTGTAGAGCAAACACTGGAACATAGGCTGAGAACATGACTGTGTCCTGGCATCACACTCCACCGAGGCTAGATCCCGTCTGCTTTAACAGGGCACGATGCTCACCAGTCACTGCCACCCAGGCTCTACCCGAGGGCTCAAAACCTTCCTGGTTTCATGCTGCTTCTAATCTGAGGGTTTGGATGAGAAGAAACTGAGAGAAAGTAGACCTCCTGCTTGTAGGAAGAAGCTCTACCCTAGATTTTGTCTGACATCTCCATGAGCTCCCTGCTCAGTCAATCAATTCAAATCAACTTATTCTAATGACTTGCATCACACCTGCTCCTGGCATGAGTGTGAATCCAGTTTCGTTTTTCATAAGTAAAGTAAATGATTCTAAATAAAAACAATGTTTTTAAATAGTTAAAATATGAGTCACATGATCATGATTGAACAAAGAAACTTAGACAATAGAAGTCTACAAAACAGAAAGTGACATTTTCCACCCGTCCAATACCACTCCCCTGAGATAATCATTGTTAACAGTTTGGTTTACATCCTCCCTTTTACGCATGTAGGAACATGTTTATAAATATTTAGCTTTTGAACCTTGGCTAATATTAAGAAGCTCCCCATTGAAGATCATAGTTCAAAATCCCCCTGAATAATCTACTTAGCGCTACTTTGGGGATCCTAAAACCAACCGAACAAAATAATGTAAGTATGGAAGAGGCCAACCTGGCTTTCTGTGACTAGTTTTGGCAGGGGGCCCACATAGGCAAATAAGTCATGTCTGGTCACTTTAAAACAGGACTCCAGCTCTTACTAGAGTTAATACTAAGAACTATGGAACTGAAATCATTTTCCAATGCTATTCTGCTGGGTTGCAGGAAGGGTTCAAGCATAGAAAAGCTCTATTTAACACTAAATGGCATCTAATTAGGAATCTGCTGGCACAATCTCTTTGGTGGTCTGCATTCTCTGGTGATTTTTTTTTTTTTTCAGTTACAAGAGTAACTATGGCTAGGGTGATGTTCCCCTGATATTCGGGGAAGTGGTTAAAACTTGGTCTGATTTGAAGACATTCTCTCCGGTTTCATTATGACTAAGGCAAGTGCACGCCCAAATACCTGAGGGTTGTGCCTACACTTGCCGCCGTTGAGGCAATGCAATCTCAGGTGCTTATTTATTTGAAGGGCTCCCAAGCTGCTGGGCACCTGGCAGCTGCTCAAGAAGAAGGGACACCTGTCCTTGGGGAAGAATAGCAGCTCCCATGGACCTTTCACGGGTCTATAATTAGAAGCAGATAACACCTTGCAAGCTGACTGCTGGCTCTCCTGGTCTCAGAGAAGCTATTACTTTCATCTCTTCCCTTGTAGCTGAATAGGACCCCTGGGGGAGGTACAGGAGTGTGTGTTTTGTACAAGTGCTCAGTGAGGCTCTGTGCATTGTGGTCTGAGATACCAGTGAGTCCTGTTTAACTAGAAGAACAAAAAAGGTAAAGCCTAAATGATTATCAGAGCAAACCAAAGGCTGGGCAATTTGTATGATTACCCCTCACTTTTCCTCTCAATTTGGCACAACTTTGACCTCTAACCTAAACTTCATCACAACTTTCTCCGTGTCCCTGGAGTGCTGTTTGCTGCCTTCATTTCATCATCTGCAGAATAGCGTTAGTAGTGCCTATCCCCAAAGGAGGATAAGTTGGTTCATGCCTGAGATGGGTGTTGAAAATATGGATTAATGGCCCCCCAACATCTCATTTACAACAATCGCAAAAGATTGCCCAATTTCTTCTGTTATCCTGGAATTAAAAAAACAAAAACCCAAAACCACAGTTACTACTTGAAATAAGCTAGAGCTATGTTTTTCAAACTGAGATTGACAAGTTCTGAAAGAATTTTTTAAATTGTGGTTTTCATTTGGATTCTGAGCTAAGAAAAGTAGTATCAGAGTGTTCTGGGCCATTGGATGACGACCTTGCAACCAAACACTGTCTTGAGTTCAGCATCTGTCTGCATTTGTGTTTCCAGGAGACTAGTGTTAAACCTTCAGTGCTGTATACAACACACTACGCACATTGTATACAAGGCAATGTATTAACCTGATTGGATAACTAATATAATGACTCGGTGGATAAAAACCAACGTAAACACTAGCAATAATAGCAATGACAACAAACAATGTTCCATCATATTCAAGATCAAAAGAATCAAGTCTACTAATGAAATATAAACAACTAATCACATCTCCCTAGCCCAGCCGGTGTGGCTCAGTGGTTGAGCAATGACCCATGAACCAAGAGGTCACCAGTTAGATTCCGGTCAGGGCACATGCCTGGGTTTTAGACTCAGTCCCCAGTAAGGGGAGTATAAGAGGCAGCCAATCGATGTTTCTATCCCTCTCCCTTCCTCTCTCTCTAAAAGTCAATAGAAACATATTTTAAAAAATAAATACACCTTCCTATTAGTAAACCCAACATCAGCAATTTCGTTTACATAAATATCTGTTGCTCATTTGAATTTTACTGATTTTATAATTATGGGTGTTTAATTGGTAAATATGTGTTGGTGTTATGCTTTTTAAGGGTCTTAAACATAAGAAGAATATACCTAGTTTTTTGTGTGTATATATTTAAGTAATGTTACTTTAAAAAGTAAGAATTTGAATCATCACTTGGGCTAACGAGAATTTTTTCCATGAAAATCAGTCTATAAATGAATATAATTTGAAAAACACTCAAGGATCAGCTGCGGTTTGGTTTATTAAATAGAAAATCTCATTCTAATGTTAGCTATTATAAGGGAATTTTGTCAGTAATTTTCAATCAGAGATTTAAAGTTGGTGGATCTTCCTAATTTTATTCAAAGTTTTCTTTCTCAATGCACATTTGTTCATATATTCACTTACTCACTCATGAACCACTGAATACCTATTATTTCCAGGCACTGTGCAGGAGTTAAAACAAAGACTATAATAGTATTTTCACCCTCAGGGTTTATAGCATAGTTGATAAACTGAAGAAATGGCCAGTAGACATATATTTAACTGAGAGGTAAGAAGCCTCCTTGGGAAGAAAAACTCGAGCTGTATATGTTCACTTCTGAGCATGTCTGCCCAATTAATGTTATTTATTCTTTCCTATTTATCTATTCTTGTGATAGTTCCATACTGTATGTTTTTTTAAATCCTCACCAGAGGATATGTTTATTTATTTTTTAGAGAGAGAGAGGAAGGGAGAGAAAGAGAGAGAGAGAGGGAGAGAAACATCGATGTGAGAGAGAGACATTGATGGTTGCCTCCCATACTCACCCTGACAGGGAATTGAACCCCCGACCTTTTGGTGTACAGGGACAATGCTACAACCAACTGAACCACCCAGCCAGGGCAGTGCCATACTGTTTTAATAAAATAAAATAAAAACTTTACAGTACATTTTTAAACCTGGACAAGTCCTAGATCATAATTCTACTTTTTCAGGATTTTCCTGGATACTCTCACATGGATTTATTTTTTCCAAATGAACATGACAACATTTCTGTCAGGTTCCCCTTAAAATCTCATTAGCATTTTCATTATGAATGTGTCAAAAATATTACAGCTTAATTTGAGGTGATTGGCTTACTACTAATATTGTGTCTTTACTAGTAGTCATATAGAGCATGTTCTCCATGTATTCAAAACCTCTACATGTGTCCAAAAGAAAGTTGGGTTTTTTCGACATATCGGTGTAGCATATTTCTATTCCTCTGAATTTTATGTTTTGTGTGTGTATGTCTTATTGTGAATGGAATCTGTATTTTTAGTATATTTTCCACTTATTGCTTGCATATAGGCACTGTATTAATCTGCATATTTATTTTGTAAGTGAGATCCCTAAATGAGTACTTCTGATGATTGAGTACTTCCGAGTCTTTTCACCTGAATGCCCTGAATGGCAGATGCCATTTTAACTGATGTTAACTCAAAATTTCTTTAAATCTCTTATTTTTCCAATATTTGTATTTGATTCCTAAATATGGAATTTGTTATAATGTAAATAAATTTGGAGATCCAGTTTGGTTAAGAAAATTGATTCTCTAGGATGATGTCTAATACATATTTCATTCACAGTATGTTCATTCCAACTTGACAGTTTTTCAGATGCTTCCCTTAGTGTAGATAGTCTTCTAACAGTTTTGTAATTTTAAAAGGAGGATTATTTTATCTCCTTTTAAATATGTATCTCATATAATACCTTGTTATAAAACAGCAATGTAACAGCTTTTTAACCTTTATGCTACACTTTCTTCAGTCAGATGCCTTACAGTAACTTTTAACTTAGTGATAACATTGAATAATAACACCCTGTTTCACATTTCCAAACAGCGACAGGTCAGAAGCAAAAATCTGGTTGCTAATCTGCGGTGCTCGTGCCCTGTCAGACTCGAGCCCGTGAGCAGAAGTTTGGCATTTTTGTTCTGCTTGCTCACTGCTTTGGCCCAAGGAAATGAGTTGGATGAGTGCCCTTCTTTTTTATTCAGAGATGCCATAGATTAATTTTAAAGACTTCCTTTCATCTACATAACAGAATGGGTTCAGATAGCCTTTTAAGCTATTATCTGCAGTTTGGAACTTTGCGCTGGAAAAGTCACAGCGCTTACACAAAAGGGGTCTGTTAGGAACACTGAACAATGAGAGTTTGACATTTTTCTCCTCCTGCCTCCAGAAGAGAACCAAAGCAACTATTTTATTGCATTTATGTACTTCATAAAAGAATGTGGGTTATATTTATATGCCAGCAGGCTTCATGGAAATGACAAAACTGTGCCGCTTGTTTAAGGGGACGCTCATGAGCGCCTCATTCCCTTTGGGGTGGTTGGAGGAAAGGGGCAGCAAACTATTCCGTGTTCTCCGAGGCACTCAAACTGTGCGCTTGTTTCAATGTTAAGAAAATAGGACGCAACGCCTCATCTAGGACGAGATTCAGCCTTGTGTTGTAAGGGGAGGGCCGAGAGGGAGGGGGAGAAGAGTAAAGAGCGTGCAACATTCAGAATTTTGGCTGAAGTGAGGCCATGTATACAAATATTTTTTACAGAAACGCAACACAAAAATTTTCATTCTGCCCTTGCACGTAAGTGTGTCTTGGTTGCATTCATGGTTTTTGTTGTTGTTGTTTTCCCCGTTTCCTCTCTTGGCTTCATTGATTCTGTGTGAGCCCGCGGGGCGAGCACATTCTTGGAATACAAATTGCTGTAAATGAAGAGCCACCTGAGCCCGAGAGCCCACCCGGGCTCAGGAATCCAGTGCTCGGCCTAACAAGGTGAAGGTCTGGCACAAAGGGTTTCGTGTCCGCCTGCCCCTCCAAAGGAGCTCGGGTTTTCCAGGACAATCTCTTCTTTGAACCCAACATGAAAACACATTAGAGCTCTTTTTGGAACAAAGAAACATACATAGGAAATAAAGACATTGTTTCATCAGATCCTCGCCATCGACTCTGACGTAAGCTGGCTAGGGAAGAAAGAGTCTCCTTCCGAGAGGAAAGTGAGTCCGGTCTGTTTTCTCCATTCCTAACCCTGCTGAACTTGGTTGGTATTATTTTTTTTAATACGTGGAAGCAAGCTTCCCCACTTTCTCTTCCTGGGAGTTTGGTCCCAATTTCCCCCATTCGACCTGCACGGGTTGTGAGCGCCTGCCGTTCAGCAGGTGGGAATCCCTGCCTGGGGCACCGGGCCGGGCCACCTCCTTACGTGGGCTGCGCTGACACTTTATTTTAATCACATTTATTTCAGCCGAGTCTGCCTTATTCTGGGATGAGGAGGAGCCGCTGCTGTCTGAACCTGGGCTGCTCAGAGCACAGAGGAGGGCAACACCCCGTCTTGCAGCCCGTCCTTCCATAAGTGACTTCCACCACCCCAGGCCCCGAGGTGGCCCGGCTGAGACAGTTCAGACACCCGCCTCCACCATGGCCTCCACCGTGGCCTCCACCAAACATGGTGCCTATGGTGACCCTCGAGCTCGCCACTGCCCACAGCCAAGAGGCCGACTTCTTCCTTGCCCTCTCAGCGCTCACCCGACGCCCCCAAACCCCTCTCTGCCCACCGCCCCGCTCCCAGGTCTGCAGTGAGGAGGCCCGCATGCAGCCGTTGCCTCTGGAAGTCTTTCCGTACCTCCTTTCCGTGTTCCTCTCGCTGCTTCTCCTTCTGGATCCTCCTCGAAATCTAGTTCTTGCTCTCCACCTACCAGGGCCGACTGGATGCCAGCCCTCCACCTACCCTCGTTTCTGGACAAAAACTCCAGCCCCCTTCCCTTCCGTGACTAGTCTGAGGTGCTAGAATCCCAGCCCAGTCAAAGGCTTGAGCCACCTCTGCCAGGTGCCCGATAAAGACACACCCCAGGACACAGGAAGATCGCGGGGTACACAAAATGCCCAGATTGTGCTCATTGGCTCAATCACAGACTTCTGCCACTTTTTAATATCAAAAGTAACAAAAGTCTGCTCATGCTACAGTCTTGTACCTGAGGACACTTAAGAATGCCCAGACCAAGTGTTGACAAAAGTCGCATGGTGTCATTCATACGAAACTTGCCCACCACTCCGGCAGATACAAACAAAAGGGTATACAATAATTTGCCATTCTGAAACTATTTCATTAAAGAGAGAGAAACGTAAAATATTTCTTCTACACTTATTTAGCACCTACCATAAATGGCAGGCAGAAGACCAGGCACCAGATAAGAGAAAGGAATTAAGACATAGTTGGTTACCACAGGGACTTTGCAATGTCATAGGGGGAAGTGAGAAACACAAGCAGCAATGAGGCTGTAATAGATATGAGCACCGGGAACTGCAGGGACCCGCCGCACAGTGTAAGAGACCCTGAGGGGAGGGGGTGGGTCTTCTCCACACAGCGGCCCAAGGCCTACTGTGCTCCTGACACTGGGAAGCGTTAAAGGACAGTCCCTGTTTTCAAGGAGCTCACCACCTACTAGGAGGCGACTTTGAAACGATGTGACACAGGGCACACCAGGGACATGTATGGGATGCGGTGGAACTCAGGGAAGAGGCTCTAACCACAGGTTCTCAAGATACGTGACGGACCAATCAGAAGTGACTCCAGTCGTAAACAACTGGCTCCACGAGGGGCTAAACCAGCTGATTATGAAAGAGCCCCGTGCCCAGCCCAGTCTGGATGGCCAGGGAGCTTCCTGGAGGAAGTGATGCCTGATAAGACACTTGGAGGACAAGTCAAAATGGGCCAGGCAAGGGCATTTCAGACAGAGATAACAGCGCACGCACATGCTGGGCAGAGTGAGCGCACAGTGCGTGTCCCGGAGAATTGGAGTGCCTTCCCCCGACACCCCAGGGAGCACCCAGGGCACAGGCCCCCGTGGGCTTATCGGCAGCAGGCCCTCTAAACGAGGCAGCCTGCTTGTCGAAACCACCTAGACGCCATCAGAAGGGACACGTGAAGATAGTCAGGACTGGAAACAACACACACATGCACACGCCACTGCTGTTAGTAACCAGAAGCCCAAGGTACAACCTAGATGACGAAGACCGACGCCTGGGCCCAGGACCCAAAGAGAGAGACGGTAAGTAAAAGAAAGCTGACCAGCGACGGGAAGTGGGAAATGGGCAGGCTGCCTCAGGAAAGCCTGAAAAAGGAAAAAAAAAAGGTGAAGATGAAACCATACAACTGCTCCAATAATCATCTAATGTGTGACTGAAGGTAAGACTGAATGCAAAAATGAAAACCGAATGGAAAAGGAGTTAATCTACTGTAACAAGTGTAGTGGGCATCCATTGTTTCTGCCTGCTCAGACTCACCCCACTCCTCTGTACTGAAGCCCCCCTTTCCTGTGAGGGCCCCAGGCCCTGCGGTTCAGGTGGACCTGACCCTCCTGGCCCCTCCTCCACCACAGGTCCTATCCTCCTGGGAATAGGACCTGGCCTGGCCCAGGTAGCTCATTCCCTCTGGCCCAGTGATGGGTTTTCAGGTGAGCAGGTGGTATAGGCCCAGCCAGGCAGTCTTTGCCAGGACTTCCCTGGTGGAGTTCGGTGAGGGAGCTTTCCTCACTGGGACTGGGAAGCAGCCGCACGTGAGCCTTGGCATCCTGGAAACCTTCCGCACCAGTGGTGAGAGATGAGGGCTTGATTACATCCCTTCAGTCCCCAGAGCCGACACCCATCCCTGGACTTCTCTGTTGTTTGAACTTATTCCCATTTTCACCTGAGCTCATTTAAGTCAGAGTCTGTCGCTTATATCCCAAAAGGTCCCGGAGGAAAGGAACCTATACGTGTTGGGTCCCCACCCTGTGCGGGCACAGTGGTTACTTGATCTGTGTTAACTCAGAGGAGATGCTGCACTGTGACATTCTGGCCCTGCCAGGGCCTTGTGTGTTCTGAGATCACCAAGAAAACCATTCAGTACTGGCGATTAAAAACCTGCCGACTCAGTTAAAATGTAAGGGTGCTAAAGTCAGTAATTAAGATAATTAACATTCTAGTGCAAAAAAAAAAATCCAGAATAAACAAAATATCAAAATGTAAAATAAAGGCAGGATCAGACCCTGCACTGGCGTGACTCATCTTCACTTGCCCACCCCAATTCTGGCCTTGCGCCTCAGTGGCTCTGTGCACCTTGTAAGATTTGTCACTTCCTGACTGTGTTCCCGTCCTAAATAGCAAAACAATTAAAATGGGTGTGACTCCCGTGTTCATCTTTGGGGACACTGTGATAAAGTAAAGCCAGAAACTACCTAAAAACGGTGCCTCCTCCCTGTAGAGGGGGGAGGAAGGGAGATGCACCCTGTACCCAATCCGGGATGGGAGGGAGGAGGACAGCTAGCGTGGATGATGGAACTCTCGTCCCTGCCGAGACAGCCGAGGGACCGGGTAGAGAGGGTGAGGGGACTGTGTGCTCTATAGGAGGCCTCGCTCTCCAGTGTTGTTAAAACATCACACCCTCTAACAACCCTCTCTGGTTCCCTGATGGAACTAACCAAACCCCCTGAGCTGTGAAGAAACCAGTGAGTAATGGAACACACACCATTGTCCCTACTTCTTCTCACTTCTCGGCCCTTCAATTTAGCCCTTTCCTCGGAGCCTGTGGGGTCGTGTCCCAGTTACAGAAGTGTCCACATCAAGCTCCATGCAAAGCACAGGGAACGAGGCAGAAAAAAAAGAACAAATGGGCTACCAACTAAGAATGAGATCACCAAGAAGCGAGTTGGGGCCTGAGATCTACTCAAATTCTGCTACTAAACCGTTCAGTTTTTTCATCTGTAAATTGAAGATAATATTTCTTGCCTTGGTATATCAAGGTGCTCCTAAAAAATAAAGACAAAACAAAATGGGGCTCAGATACAAGAAATTAATCTGTATATTTAGCTAGAGAATTTTTCAAAACTTACTTTATTGGCTTTTAATTTAACAAAAGGGTGGGGGAGTTCTTGGCATTATCTGTGATTTGTACTGAATGAGAAAGCATGCCAACTTTATTATATCCGTAAAAATAATAAAAATAACTAACATTTTATGTGCCACATACCATATTAGGTTTGTTTATATATATTATCTCATTTAAAGGCAGAGTTTTCTTTTTTTTAAATAATGGAATTCAAATAAAGTTAAAGGAAATTTATATATCTTCTGTTTATTAAGAGATTCATTTTTTTCATTCATTTATTTATTTGACAAATACTTTATGTATGAATAAATACATACTTTTTACTTCTACATATTTAGGGCCTTATAGGGTTATTTCATGTTATCTTAGAAGACTTTGGAATTTATTTATAAAAAAGAAAAATGATTTAACCAATAACTTGATTATACTTACACCAAAAGTTAACTCAGGCTCTGAACTCACAGTCAAATGTATTCTCCCAATGATACCTTAAAACCATGCAATTCTCTATATTTTGACTTATGATGGCCTCATTTTCCTGGAAAACCACCAAAATGCCCTGATGTAGTTCATGCAAAGCAGTCATTCAAATAACATTTAGTTAACACCTACTATGTGCTAAGAACTATGCTGCCAGTTGCTGATGCTACAGAAATAAATAAGGGACAGCTCTCTCCCTTCAGATCATTGTTAAGTGACAAAGAAGTGCACAAATAATTACAATACAACATGGTAAGTGGCAACAGAAATGCAGAAAGTGCTGTGGGTGCATGAAGGATAAAAACCGTGGGTTCTGGATCCTTCGTGTTTTCTAAAAACAAAAGAGTACAAGACCCACTTCTAAAACTGAGGGGTATTATCAAGAGAAAGATCTGCAACCAAGTGAGAAAAACAAACAACCAAAAAAAAGACAACTGGGAAGAGTGGGCTTGGAGACCTTATCCAGAGTGTGGATTATCACACTCTCGAGAGATGTCCCTTTTACCCCAGCGCGCAAGTCTTTCGGAGTCAGATACTGAAATCAATTATTGAGACATCAGATTCCAGTTTTCCAAGCCAGCTGGGAAGAATTACTGGACTCCGTCTCTACGGAATGGCCCGGGAGGGGCAATTCTCTGGATAGGAACCTTCTAGCATGAGCTGTAAGCTGACTGGACTAGGACACCCTCCACTCCCATGCCTTCCCCAGATGTTCTGGTGAAAACTGCTCCTGCAAGTCACTGAGTCTGGGGGGAGGAGAAGGTAGAGAAGAACAGAGAACAACAGACATTGTCAAATGAGTTCGAAAAATGAATTCTCTTTCCCATAAGCCAAAGAGGGTCCATTTACTGTACCAAGAGACCTATAATTTCTCCACATTTAGTCTTTTATTTTGGCCACATCTCCACAAAATAGAAGAATTGACATCGCGTGGATTCAAGTCACTTGGAAACAGCCCCCTACCATTCTTGCCAACAACTGTAATTCTTTTCGCACGTGTTATTTGAAGGCTATTGATGGTTGACACCTTTTCTAATTTGCCCAACTGTAAAAATGTTTTTGCCAGAACAGGTAGCTAGCCAGCCATGAGAAATCTGGGGTCCAGACAGATGAACTGAAGCCAGGGGTACAATCGGGTCCGGAAGACCACAGCTGAGCTCTCGACCGCCGAGGGCTTTGGTCAGAAGGTGTCTTGTATGCATCATGGCTCTCACCCACACAGCGATACCGAAGAAGAGAGAATGATGGCGTCTACATTTGTGAGAGACGTTTTATGTATGAACAAGCTAGCTCTCATGCCCATTTCCTTTTTCTTGGCAAGGCTGGTATCTCTTCCTAGCTATCAGCCCAGTCCCTTATCGTGCTTCAGATTCTCTGATTCCGGGAGAACAGCCCTAAGGCTCAGCTGAGAGCGGTGCACACCCTCCCCTCGCACTCACTGTGGAAGGTCCACCTGGAAGCCTCCCAGGGCAAGTCCTCCCGAGGGGCCTGGGGCGGGGGGAGGGGGGGAGATACCACCCAGAGAGCTCAGTGAGCCCGCCTCCTCCATGCGCCTGTGCTCCCGGCCCTGGCAGAGGCCGCCCCTGGAATTTAGCAAGAAGCCTGCAGAATAATTACTATTGCTGTGGGGCTGACAGCTGTTCAGGACTCATTAGGGAGTGTCAGTTTTCCACAGGCAACTGCATTTCTGAGAAAAGGAACTGACCTTGGAGGAACCCCCCGCCCACCCCAAACTAGCGGCTATTTCTATTTCAAGAGAACAAGTTCTTGAACCTGAAGTGGCGAGAGAGTTCACAAGCTCCTTGATCTCCCACTTCTGGCCCGTTCCATCCACTCTGGACGATGATGTGGGTCTGGACTATAAAATAAGCACTCGGTGAGTCTTCCCCTCCCCTCCTCCCAAACACATGCTGAGAATATAGTGAAGAGCCTCGGGGTTTGAAAGACGAGGCCAACCAGTTATAGCACATACTGGGATAGTCATTAATCACCTCGCATTTGGGGATGCCAGTAAGTTCATGTTCAGTGGCTGGGGCTTTAGAAGAAATGAACGAGAGATAGATACTCCTACCCTGAAGGAGCATACGACCTGAAATGAGAGCTAACCCCTTGGAACAATTAAAGACCAAAACATGACGGAGCAAAATTCAGAGACGGTGTCTTGTGGCACACAGGAGTGTAGGGGGCAGAGAGGTCACTGAAGGCAGGAGTGGGATAGATGCTGTCCTCTCAGGAGTCTGTCCCAGCCTTCCTGTTCCGTCTGATTCTTCCAGCTCGGTGGTTCCCAGGAACCCACATTGAGAATCTCATTTGTCGCTGATGTGTACCCAACTTGAATGAGTGATACTCAGGGGGTCTCCGTTCTGTAGCACATTAGAATCACCTGGGAAGCTTTAAAAACCACCTCTGCCCAAGTCCTGTCTCAGACTGTTGGAATCCGAGTCTCCAGATGCTGGGCCCCAGCATCAGACTGTAATGGGCAGCTAGGTTGAGAACCACTGGTTTGAGCAATAGAAGGCAGTTTGCAGACTCAGAGAGGAAAACCACAGGGAGGGAGGTGGAGCTGCCCTTAGGGACAACCAGAACCAGGACACTGAACACAGCCACGATCCTCTTGGCCCCCTGATCACTTCTCCCATGTCTCTGCTGCGTCTTCTCAGACCAATTCCTTGTGCCATGGGAACCACTGCTAGTAGCAGCCCTGGTGCACTCTTAGCAACTAGAGAGGGTTTCCTTCTCTCAGTTCCACACTGAATCCCTCAAATCCCCACTTGTAAAAAGGGCAGAAACTCTGATTGGCCACACAGGGGTCCTGGGCCACCCCTGGCACTGTAGTCAGATATTATTGTTGGTCCAGCGTGATTTGTGTTCATGTTCCTACCCCTCAGGAGGATGCTGGGGAGACTGAAACAAAGCCCAGCAGCGTAGGCATCATTTAGGAGCTTGTGAGAAATGGAATTCTCGGGCCCCCATGGCAGACCTGCTGGTTCAGAACCTGCATACTAACAAGGTCCCCGGGTGATTCGTACGCACCTGACAGCTTGAGAAGAACTATTCTGCTCCAGTATCATTTTCTCAGGTTGGCAAGAGTATAGGTATTCCTTGCTCTTAGTTTCACGTCAAAGCCTCGGAAAAATGATGCCGCCACCACCTACCCTCCCCCACCCTCACCTCCACTCCCCGCTGCTTCTGACAGCAGCAGTACCAACACCAGGTCTTGCCTGGTTGGCAAGAAACCCAGTCAAGCTCCCTGCGCTATTTCTTTTTCTCCTTCCTCAGCGCTGGCTCTGACCAGGCTCGTGGGACAGGGTCTGTGGTTTTGCTGCAGGAGCTGATATGGAAGAGGATGTGGTGC
Organism: Cnephaeus nilssonii; assembly: GCF_951640355.1. Lineage (NCBI taxonomy): Eukaryota > Metazoa > Chordata > Mammalia > Chiroptera > Vespertilionidae > Cnephaeus > Cnephaeus nilssonii. The sequence goes on from NC_137081.1 coordinate 45,195,906, forward strand.
TCTGGGCCAAGTCGGGTCCAGCAGCTGGTGCTTATCGGCTGCACCCTGGGATCCACACAGATGTGTTCACGCTGACCTTCCTGGCTGAGGACATGTGGGAACTCGAAGCTTCCCATGGGAATGGATGGCAGGGCAAGGGATGGAGGAGGCTGATGGAGGTGTGATGGCATCCGGCCAACTGCCCAGCACAGCCCCCGTATCTCTGCTAGTTGGCGAGGAGGATTTGCCTGTGAAACCTAGAATATATAGTCTAGGCGTCTGTCACTCTGTTTGCTTAGTGACGCTCCAGGTCCTCCCTGGAGGATCCTATTTGAATGTTCAGTGAACTCCCTAGGCCCTGAGCCCACCTTCTGTGTCCAGACCAGCCAACCAGTTTTTTCCTTTACCTTTTCCTTCCTGTGTCCATTTCCTTTCCCACTCCAAGAGGAAAGGGTGAAAATTAGTGGACACTCAATAAATATTAGCTGAAGAAATAAATAGATGTATAAACAAACACATGAAATTTCTCATATTTTTGGAAGGAAGAGAGTGGAACTTGGCTTTCATCTGCTCTGGTGGATAAATACCTTCACTTCTGGGAAATTAAGTTGAAAGACCACATAAAAGTCATCACTTCATTTTTGTGTGTATCTTTCCTGCCTCCCACCCTCCACAAACAACAAGTCCTCTATATATTTGTATTCCAGGGCCTCGATTGTTTATTCTCCCTAATATGAGCTACAGGAAAAGCTCGCCTTTGGTCTCAATGACTTCTTACCAGCAGTGCCCCTAAAACATGGAAACAATCCCCCTCCCCCCAATTATTGGAGTACTTTCATCCCCCAAAGAGATGTAATTCTATCCCCTTATTCCAGAGCATAATTAGAACTGAGAGCTAGCCTAGCTGCTTCATTTTGTAGAGGAGGGAACGGAACTCCAGGGAGGGGACTAGATCTGTCAACTTACAACTAGAAAGGGGCAAGTGATGAGTTTTCTGAGTTCTGATCCAGTCCTTTCTCCTTTCTCTTTTACACAGCATAGCCCATTGACTGCCCTGCTATTAGGCCTCCAGCACTACCACCTTCCGATGACTGGAAGGCAACCTATGAAAGGCCCCTATGTGTTCAGGCCAGCGGCCCCACCTCTAACAGAGGGCTGCGGAGAATGGGCCACGTAGGATTCCAGAGGCCAGTTCCACACCAGCCCCAAAGCTACAGACCTGATTTTCCAAAAGCCCGTTTTCTTCTGTCTCCCTTGCTCAGCCCAAGCAGCAATGGAGAGGATTTTGCTCAAACTTTCCAAAATAACTTCCCTTTGGGCTGAGATCAAGCATGCGTAGCTTCAGGCCAAAAGGAATATTAAGAAGTTTATGAGTCACTAAAAATAGATAATTACAAGAGAAACTCCCTCCTATTTCTGCCATCCCACCCACCCACCCCCACCCCACCCCCGGTTCGCTACACAAATACGAAGGAGACTCCAACCAAGAAGGGTGGAAAAAAGGCAGCACATGCTCCAAGCTACGGTGTAATTATATGGGAACTAAGTTGAAGAAAGAACAGTCCTGTTTCAGGAATGGGTCTGACCCAAATATCATACCTGGAAAATAGAGGATCCATTGGCACAGCCTCCGACCTGGAATTCTTCTTCCCGGAGCCAAAGAAGGGCAGAGGCAGGGGTGCTGGCTGGCCTCACCCACAGCCGGAGTGGCCAACCCACCCTAGGCCTCTGCTCGTCTGCAGGTTCCCATCTCTTTTTGGAAATGGAAGCCAGATTTAACATGGTGTAGGTTCAAGAACATTCCAGAACAATTCCAACAGCGCAAAGGGCTTCTCTGAAGTGTGTTTGGGCTGGTTACGCAGACTGTCCCTTATTCCCTTTATAGAGCCTGGAAGATAAGCCAGTAAAGTATGGTCTTTAGGTCCCAATGTACCTGGTTTCTTGCCAGCCACATACCAGGAATCCCTGGAATACATTTCACCAGGGTGTAACTTAGAGGCTTGAGTTAGTCCAGCATCCACTGGATCTGCAGGACACTCGACCTGGCACTGGGATGAAATGACAGAATCCCACCAAGAATGAGGATCAATCCAAGAGCTTAAGAGAGAGCAGTTGTATGTTTGGTGAGTCCTGAAGCAAATGACTGTTATGGCTCTCAGGCTATTGTAGGAATGTCATGAAATATATGAAGTTACACAAAGTAAGAAAAAGAACAATAGGTCTACAGAAGAGAAGACATATCTTTCCTATCCACTTTGCCCAGAAGGTGGGTGGGGCCCTGAGGTAATACTCCAGATTCTGGTTCTCCCCCACACCCCCAAGGAATAATTTAAAGTTGTGTGAGTTCCAAGCATCACCTGGGCACTTCTTGTACTTGAACTCTGTTTATAACCCTGCACTGAACAGTGACCCATGGTTGTTAAGATGGTTCTATTCTATTTTTAAATAATCCCCAAAGAGGAGAACCAGCACCTTCCTTAACTGGCCATTTTAGTGTTTTAACAGCTCTTTGGAGAAAGTAAAATCATCCTTATTCCTAATCCAAACGCCTCATGCTGGGATTTAAATTCATTTCTTCTGTTTAGCTCTTATAAAGAAAGGACACACCTGGAGCCCTACCTGTGCTTATTGCATATGTTATCTCAGGTTTCCCATTTTATTCTTTTTTACCTTCTTATCCATCACTGAGTCCTCTTCAATTCTTCATCTCCCTTTCTCATTATGAAGTCCAGAAGTAGTAACAATACCTGAAATTGGACACCTCATTTTTTCACCCCATTCTCCCACCTCCTGCACTCCCCATTTCTGGCAGCCACCAATCTGTTTTCTGTATTTTTAAGCTAGGTTTTATTTTGTTTTAGATTCCACACATAAGAGAGATTGTACAGTATTTGTTTTTCTCTAACTTCACTTAGCATAATGATCTCCATGTTGTCTCAAATGGAAGGATTTCATTCCTTCTTAGAGCTGAATAATATCCGCGCGCACGCGCGCGCGCGCGTGTGTGTGTGTGTGTGTGTGTGTGTGTGTGTGTGTAATAATTTCTTTATCCATTTATTTACCAATGGACATGTAGCTTGTTTCCATATCTTGGCTACTGTAGATAATGCTGCAATGAACACAGAGGTGCATATCCCTTTTCAATTACAGAAGTGGGATTGCTTGATTCTATGGTAGTTCCATTTTTAAGTTTTTTGAAGAACCCATACTGTTATCCACAGTAGCTGCACCAATTTACATTCCCACCAACAGCACACAAGGGTTCCCTTTCTCCACATCCTCACCAACAATTTCTATTTCTTGTTTTGTTAATAATAGACATTCTAACAGGTACAAGGTGATACTCATTGTGGTTTTAATTTGCTTTTCCCTGATAATTAATGATAATGGTTAAATTTTCATGTACCTGTTGGCCATATGTCGGTCTTCTTTGGAAAAATATCTATTCACATCTTCTGCCCATTTTTTGAATAGGACTGTTTGATCTTTTGCTGTTGATTTGTATGAGTTATATATATATATTTTAGATATTATCCCCTTGTCAGACATATGACTTGCAAATATTTTCTTCCATTCAGTAGGTTAACTTTTTCATTTTGTCAACGATTTCCTTTGTTTGCTATGCAAAAAAAATTTAATTTGATATAGTCTCACTTATTTTGTTGTTGTTGTTGTTGTTGCTTTTGGTATCAGATTAAAAAAATAATTGCCACAACTTATGTCAAGGCACTTACTGCCTATGTTTTGTTCTAGAAGTTTTATGGTTTCAAGTATTACATTCAAGTCTTTCATCTTTTGAGATAAATATTGTGTATGGCATAAGATAGCAGATGAGTTTCATTCTTTTGCATGTGGTTGTCCAGTTTTCCCAACACCATTTATTGAAAAGACTGTCCTATTCCCAGTGTATATTCTTGGCTCCTTTTTTGTATATTAATTGACCATATATGTGTGGGTTTATTTGTGGGCTCTCTATTTTGTCCCATTGATCTATGTTTGTTTTAGTGGCAATGCCATACTGTTTTAATTATTATAGTTTTGTAATAAAATTTTAAATCAGGGAGTATGATATCTCCAGCTTTGTGTTTCCTTTTCAAGATTGCTTTGGCTATTTGGGATCTTTGGTGGTTCCATACAAATTTTAGAATTATCTGTTTTATTTCTGTGAAAAAAATGCCCTTGGAATTTTTATAGGTTTAGGGATTGCATTGAATCTGTAAATTGCTTTAAGTAGTAAGGACATTTTAACAATATTGATTCTTCCAATCCATGAGCACAGAATATCTTTCTATTTACTTGTGTCTTCTTTAATTTCTTTTATTAATGTTTGTAGTTTTAAATATACAATTCTTTCGCCTCCTTGGTTAAATTTATTCCTAGGTATTTTATAATTTTAATGCAACTGTAAATGGGATTGTTTTCTTAATTTCTCTGATAGTTTACTAGTATATAGAAATGCAAGAGATTTTTGTGTATTGATTTTATATCCTGCAACTTTACTAAATGTGTTTATTAGTTCTAAGAGTTTACAAAATCTTTTTAAAAGATTTTTATTTGCACTAGCTTGTTTGAGCCTTAAAATCACCATTCTGTGAGAAGAGTGAGCAGCTGGCATTATTTCTGTTTTGAGGAGGAGGAAACTCAGGGGGTTGAAGCTAATTGCCCAGAGTCACAAACCTAGTCAGTAGCTGGATATGGAGCCAAACCTTCACCTTCTAATTTCCAACTCAGGGCCCTTTCAGGACACCTTCTTTTGTGGATAAATCCTGTATGTAGAAAGACTGTGTAGACCAGGCTCCTGTCTATCTAAACCTGGCCCCTCCCTCCGCTGTTCCTCTGAACTCTTTTCACACTTTTTAAAATTTATTTCAGAGAGAAAGGGAGATGAAGAGAGAGAGATAAACATCAATGATGAGAGAGAATCATTGATCAGCTGCCTCCTGCATGTCCCCTAATGGGGATCGAGACTGCAACCCAGGCATGTGCCCTGACGGGGAATCAAACTGTGACCTCCTGGTTCATAGGTCAATGCTCAACCACTGAACCACACCAGCCGGGCTCTTTTCACACTGTTGTGAGAGCATGTCAAACACCCTCTTCACTTGTTTTTTTACTCCTGGAGGGTAAAGACTTGATCTTCAAATCCCACCTTGCGGAGTGGGCTGGCCCCTGTAAGCAGAATGAATGAATAATGGATGACTTAAATTCAGTGAATGAGTGAGTGGTAAAAGCACACAGGGAGACAGGAGAAGGGTGTTTATGCAATCAGTTCTACTACTATGACGCAAATAGGATTAATAGAATAAAAGATACAATTACACAACTAGAGCATTAAACGAAGCTTTCACCCTGGTAATTTTCATGAAGCTTTACTAATCACAGTGTATTATCCAGCATTATAACATTCAAATTATAAACAGGGCCCAGCCAGAGTGTCTCAGTGGTTGAGTGTCGACCTATGAATCAGGAGGTCACGGTTCGATTCCCCGATAGGGTACATACCCAGGTTTCAGGCTCAATGCCCAGTAGGGGGGGCGTGCAGGAGGCAGCTGATCCACGATTCTCTCTCATCATTGATGTTTCTCTCTCTCCCTCTCCCTTCCTCTCTGAAATCAATAAAAATATTTTTTAAAAAAATATTTAAAAAAAACAAATTATAAGCAGGTATTCCTGTGGTTATAATATATTTAAAATGTATATAATGTTAAATATCAAATCAGCTATTTCGAGTCACTTCAAATCTAGGAAATTATTTTCCCATGTTAATATTCTCCATGGTATGGACCCAAGCCATTATGCTCAATTAATATTTGACAAAGGAAGCAAGAGCATACAATGGAGTCAAGACAGTCTCTTCAATAAATGGTGCTGGGAAATTTGGTCAGATACATGCAAAAAAATGAAACTAGATCACCAACTTACACCATACACAAAAACAAACTCAAAATGGCTAAAGGTCTGAAATGTAAGATGGGAAACTATAAAAATCCTATAAGACTCCATAGGCAGCAAAATAGCAGACATATGTCTTAGCAATATTTTTACCCACACAGCTCCTAGGGCAATGGAGACTAAGGAGAAAATAAACAAGTGGGACTACATCAAAATCAAAAGCTTCTGCACAGCAAAAGAAACCATCAACAAAACAACAAGAAAGCCCACTGCATGGGAGAACATATTTGCCAATGCTATTTCAGATAAGGGTTTAATCTCCAAAATTTATAGGGAACTCATACAATTTAACAAAAGGAAGATAAACGATGCAATCAAAAAACGGGCCAAGGACCTAAGTAGACACTTTTCGAAAGAGAACATACAGAAGGCCGAGAGACATATGAAAACATGCTCAAAGTCACTAATCATCCAAGAGATGCAAATCAAAACAACAATGAGGTACCATGTCACACCTGTCAGAATGGCTATCATCAACAAATCAACAAATGACAAGTGCTGACAAGAATGTGGAGAAAAAGGAACCCTCAGGCAGACTGGTGCAGCCACTGTGGAAGACAGTATGGAGTTTCCTCAAAAAGTTAAAAATGGAACTCCCATTTGACCCAGTGATCCCACTTCTAGGACTATATCCCAAAAAACCAGAAACACCAATCGGAAAGGATACATGCACCCCTATGTTCATAGCAGCACAATTTACAATAGCTAAGATTGGAAACAACCTAAGTGCCCATCAGCCGATGAGTGGATTAAAAAACAGTGGTACATCTACACAATGGAATACTATGCTGCCATAAAAAAGAAGGAACTTTTACCATTTGCAACAGCATGGATGGAACTGGAGAGCATCATGCTAAGAGAAATAAGCCAGTCGGAGAAAGATAAATATCACATGATCTCACTCATGTGGGATATAATGATCAACATAATTTGATGAACAAAAATAGACCCAGAGACAAATGGCAGTGGAGGTCGGGGAGGGGGGTGCGTTTAGAGAGCAACCAAAGGACTTGTTTGCATGCATATTAGCATAACCAATGGACACAGACACTGGGGGTAGGGGGTTGGGGGCTTGCCTGGGGTGGGAATGGCTAGAGGTGGGGGTGGGGGATCAATCGGGAAAAAGAAGACATATGTAAAACTTTAGCCAATAAAAAATAATAATAATTAAAAAATATATTCTCCATGGTAAAATGGTTCCTGATATTTTTTCCAGAACATTTTCAAACAATAAATGTCTAATCCATCACTAAGTACACGGCAAACATTTATTGCTCACATTGATGGGTCACATTTTTTATTTCCAACTTCCCATAGAAAGCTAAATAGGATAAACCAGCTTAACATTTATGGAGCATTGCCATTGCTTTTTGTCCCATAAAGGTAAGAATATGTTAGAAAGCCCAACCTCTGTTTAAAGAGTGACCTAGCTTTTAACTTCTTTATGGCTTGGGAGAAGCTATAGTTTAGATAGTTGAAACTAAATATTGGAGCTACGGTTCACATGTAAAAACACAGTTTTCATCTAAGCGCCGCGTGTAGCTGGGAAATGTATGTCCTCAGTGACATACTGTTGAAATGGTCTTCTCTGCCTGGGGAAAAGAAAAACTTGCATTTGGTTGCCTAGTCATGTGTGGTTAGCAAATTAGGAGCCAGCAATGCATCTTCTCACAACTAATACAAGTCTTAAAAACAAGTACTTAATAATTTTACATTTTCTTCCTATTTTTATTCACCATGAAAACTAAAGAAAAAAAAAATAGTAGTGTTTGATGTTATTGCTACAGTACCATCATAGGATTAAAAGAAAAAAGGAAAGGCTGAGTAATTGTTTATGTAATTATTTATGGCTTCTTATCTAAGATCATTTTTTTTAAGGTCCTCCGAAGGGAGAAGGGAAGTGGTTATTTCCTATACACAAACTTGTTCTGTCACAATCAACAATTTGGAGACCATAATAAGCAGTGTAGAACTTGACGGTTTCTCCACCAGAGAGGACCGCTCCCTAAAGACTTTGAACGGAGCTCTTTGATTTCGAGGAGCCCGAAGTCTGGCAGACATCACATGGCGCTCAGCAGTGCACAAGGGGAGGAAATTTATGGCATTTTCAATTCTCACAGCTTGGAGATCTCCTTTGATAGAGAGAAGTCCAAAGTAAAGAAGAGAGCATGGAACATTTCCCACAAATGAAAAACTAAATTGTAAGCTAAAATGTCAAATGAAAAACTAAATTGTAAGCTAAAATGTCATAGCCAGACTGCGAAGTGGTACACAAGCGACCTTAGCAAGCTAGAAGAAGAGCACAATAACTGCTGAGGGGTAGCCACGTGGGAATTGTAAGTAACCAAAGGCTGGTTTCCTGAAAGGGCTACACTTGCTTGCTGTAGGGTGTTGGGCATTTGGGAAGTCACTTTATCATTCCATTTCAAGATTCTTATGCTAAGAAACCAAATGAGCCCTGGTCGGTGTGGCTCAGTTGGTTGGGTGCTGTCCCATGCACCCAGGGGTTGTTGGTTCGATTCCCGGTCAGGGCACAGCCCGGGTTGCAGGCTCAATTCCCCGGGCGGGGGCGACGGCGGGGAGCATGCAGGACGTAGCTGATGGATGTTCCATGTTCATATCAATGTTCTCATTCTCTCTCTCTCTCTCTCTCTCTCTCTCTCTCTCTCTCTCTCTTTCTCTTCCTTACTCTCTCTAAAAATCAATTTAAAAATCGTAAAAAAAAAAAAAAAAGGGGGGGGGGGGTGCAAATGAGAACCAGAAGGCTAAGTCATGGCCAGTGGAAGTTCAGCACTTGGTTAAACTTTAGACAAATCAGACCTCAGGCTTGACAGGGCCTAGGAAGCTGGAAAGTTGATAGGCACATGTAGATGGCGAAAAAGCCAATGTACGGGTGAGATGATTGGAGTCAATGTCTAAGTGTCTCAAGCTGATTCATGTGGGAAGCATGTTCTGAGAATGTGGCTAGGGTCAAAGTTCAGCAGTACCAAAAGAACAAGGAGGAACAGACAGTATCCTCACTAGGTCGGAAGTTCAAGAGTTTGGGAGGCACCACCCAGACACAGCGCATTAGGATGTGAAACTGACCAAGTGGATTAGCCAGGCTGGTAGGTTTAACCTTAGCTCACATCTTCAGCCTCATCTGAAACCAAACACTCAAGTCGTATTGAATACTTTGAAACTTTCCGAAGAAGCTCAACTTTCTTTTCCTTGCTCCTGGGATTTTTCACATGCTGCTGCCTCTACATGGTAGGCACAGAATTGTGCCACCCACCTACATACCCAGGAATCACTTTATGTGGAAAACCTTCCCTGATCCAGGCCTCTCACCCAACACTGGATCAGGTGTTCTTTTCCATGTTTATTTATTAATTTTTTTTTTCATTTAAAAAATGGATAACTTTTATTTATTTATTTTTTCTTTTCCATGTTTACTCATAGCCCCCACAGAAATACCACCAGTACTGGAATTGTATATCTATAGGATTTCAAACTTATTTCTAATTTCTTTCATCAAAAGAAATCTTGTTTCTAATTTCTTTCATCAAAAGAAATCTTACTCAGAGCCCGACGTAAAAGAGCAGGTGCTCTGAGGAAGTAGAGGCAGGAGAAGGAGGGAGGCCCAAGGCCTTGCCTGCTTGGCCCCATTGCTTACCCAGGGAGATCCCCCTGAGAAATTTCCAAAGAAAGGTTAAAGGGGGTCAGAAAATGCTTTTAAAACCCCAGGCCTAATACATATGACTAGAGGCCCAGAGCATGAAATCTGTGCATGGGTAGGGTCCCTAGTGGCTGCCAGCCACCGGCTGGGGCCTCCCTTCCCGCAGTTGGCCGGTCGGCCCCACCCCCTAGTCCAGTGGTCGGCAAACTCATTAGTCAACAGAGCCAAATATCAACAGTACAACGATTGAAATTTCTCTTGAGAGCCAAATTTTTTAAACTTAAACTTCTACTAACGCCACTTCTTCAAAATAGACTCGCCCAGGCCGTGGTATTTTGTGGAAGAGCCATACTCAAGGGGCCAAAGAGCCGCAAGTGGCTCATGAGCCGCGGTTTGCCGACCACTGCCCTAGTCGAACTCCTGGTCAAACTCGCAGTGGAGGGGACAATTTGCATATTAGGCTTTTATTATATAGGATTGATTATACATAAAATATAGGCATTCTTCATTTAAAACTGTCCCCATGAAGTACTTGTTTATATTAATACTATTAATCACTGAAATAGTTCCAATCTGTATGGCATGACACCAGATAATCAGCTACCGATAACCAGTGTGGCTGCCCTGGTGCACACGAAATGAAGGAAGCACGGCGCACACCGTCGGTTATCCACTGGAAACCCTCCACTGGTGTGCGTGCTCTCCGTGCCCTGAGCCACCATCACTCAGCTCACACTCCCCTCAGGTGAACAACCACATTTTTAACCTGATGTGCACTTCCTTTCTGCCCAGCACTTGACATTATGCTGAGCACTCATCAAGGCCGATACAGTGTGGAATGTTGGAGCTGAGCCTCCCGAGAAGCAATGGGAGTGACTCATGTAGGTTTGAGAATGCAAGTTTAGGGCACCTCATATCACCTCCAAAGAAGTGGCTGAGGAAATAGTTAAACATCAAGATCAGGAGGCAGTTAGGGATTAGTATCCATCGTAGATATGACAGTACGCTGGGAGGATTGACCTACCGGTGTACCAATGAGAGTTGAAAAGAAATGAAAGTGTGCTTGCCAGTGCACCAGGGATGGGACATAGCTCAACGGGGACCCTGCTACAGTGACTCTGTACACCACGGGCCTGGGAAGAAAGATCTCCACAGAACCAAACAAACGGGACCGGGACTCTAACTGCAGAGCGACTGGGCAGCAGGCATAGAAGGGTTGGTGGCAAGCCTGACCCCTGCTAAAGAAGGTCTCCCTGCCCAGAGCTAGAGAGCCAGGCACAGCCCACGGCCCAGGCTCCCAGATGCTTGGAGTAAATGCAGTTCCGTCTTGCACAGTAAGAGTGCCAGGAAAGTCAATAGAGGGACATTTGAAGCCTGATGCTCAGAGCTTGTAAGATACTATCTGTCTCTGACTTGAGTGGCTTTCTCGGTCCCAGAAAGAAAATGAGCATTATGAAAGGGCCCTAATTGGCCTGCCTGGACAGTGCCAATGGTAGCATAAGTTACCATGGTAGCTAATGCACACACTTCCTTCTCAATAAGTAATACCCCTTATCTGCTCTCTAAACAGAATGCATGAAAGAAGAAGAAAAGAAAGCAAAGCTATACCACCTGCAAAAGATGCCATTTCCTTCTGCTTTTACTTTTCTGGGTTCTAGCTGTTGCCAGAGGAGCTGCCCTGTGATTATCTGGATCTCAAAGAGCAAACAACCCTTACTTCATCACAGATGCGTAAAGCAGGCAAGGGAACATTTGACTATTTGACTGCCGTGAGGAAAGGGCACTTTGAGGCACCAGAGGGAATTGGGAGAATTCTTCAGAGTCCACGCATGATGACATTTGCAGTAATTATGGGAGAAGAAATGGAAACGCGAAAGGCTTTTTGAAATGATCTTACCACATTTTAGGATGACATTATGTGTGGGTGCTTTTCAAATTTCTTCAGTGCAGACAATATGAATCAGAACCCAACTAAAGATGAAAAGGGCTTGGGGGGGAAAGGGGGTATGAACTTACTTCTTTGTTTCATTGCTTCAGCTCCAGTCTTTCTCCTTCATAGAAACCAGACACGGGAAGAAAAAAAAAAAAAAAACAACTCTGAGGTCATCTTATTGATGCCCTGCAGGGTCAGCGCCAGTCTATTCTCAGTCTGAGTGAAGTGCTTTATTCAGGCAATTCTGAAAGGATTTAAGTAATGCAGTTCCCACCATTTCCTTTGGCAAACTTTAGTGTTCACAGCTTTGAGCAAAGGTTTGGTAGTTTTCTTGTTTTTTACAAAATGGCAGGCAGATACTGGCTGGCAGATGCTTTCAGGACAACGACCTGCAGGCTCTGCTGTTGGTAGGAACGTCATGTATGTAACAGGGGCCACCCTAAGAGCAGGCTCCCAAGATGCCTCGGCACGGAGGGTGCTTTCACGCTGCTGTGGAGCTGTAGAAAATTCTGTTTTCTTCCTTTTCACATTTTGTCTTAGATTCTGGAGGGAGGGAGCCATCAAGTGCAAGGCCACAGTCATCACCTGGGGAAACCCGCCCCCCCCCACCTCCACCTCCCTGCCAAACCCCCTGCTAGGGGAAGACCAGGGAGACCGCCCACAGACTGGTGCATGGCCCAGCAGGAAAGACTCTGCCCAGAGGACTGTCGGTGACTATCCCGGGCCAGTCAGATCCAGTCTCTTGTAGAATCTTGAATGTAAGAGACAAGAACACTGGTTGGAGGTGAGCAGTGGGCGTTCACAAGCAAACCAAAGTTAGGAGGAAGCAGAGGTCATGAGTATCCCAGAGCTGTGGGCTAGCAGAAATTCCTCAGTAGAAAAAAAGATACAGGATGAAACGTGACTCCGGTGGCGGGTGGATGCTGGGAAAATCCAAGGACAGACAAGAGCTCTGCCATGTCATGGTGGAGATTCAAATGTTGCCCTGAGGGAGCGACGATATAGACCCTGGAGAAATCTTAGTTCTTTCAGTTCCTTCCAATTCCTGAACTTGATTTCCTCTTCCATGAGGACCCTCTGGTCTCTAGTCTGGGCTCTTGTGGGGTCCCCACCTCCTGCATTGCTGTCTGTTCTTAAAATGTCCCCTATAACCTGAGAGAATCTCCAGTCCCTCAGAGACTGATGAATGAACCCTTACTTCAGCCCTAACCACACCTTGGATATGGGCTTGGGCCAAATGGGGAAGCAACAAGAGGAGGAAAAGAAGTTCTGGTGGAAAATCTATAGGACGTGAAGTACCATTTGGAAGGCCAAGTTCTGAAAACTCATTCAGAGCCTTCTTTTGGTCACTGGCCTCTACTGGGGGAAGAGGATAATTTGCTGGAGGTTCCATATGTGGCAAAACCAGGAAGAGACTCTTTCTCACGTGGGGCCCTTGAGATGGCCTCTGGCACACGGTCTGGAGCACGACTCTGAGTAGCAGCTTGCTGGGACAGGCAGGTGGAGTAGGGACCGCGTCATAGGTCTGCCCGGTCCTTGTCACCTCTTCCTCTCAGGCAGCAAGGCTGGGAAGCCACAGACGCAGGAGCCAGCGCCACACAACTCCAGGGCGAAGGAGGCCCCTGAAATGCCCTCAGCCCTTCCTGGTAGCCCTTTTGGAGGTCCAGTGGCAGGAAGGCAGGCTCCCTCAGCAGCTGCGGACCCTGAGCCGGCCTCCTCCCCACCCTCCTTATCTCCAACCTGTGCCATCTCACTGTGCTTCCGAGAGATAACCCAACATGATCACTTTTCAAAGTCATCCTGCACAGCCCCCTTTCCCCACACCCACTACAGCCCCTTTTGCTGTGACACAAAAGCAACCCAGATCAACAGCATGAGCCGACCACAACTTTTAGCCACTAACAAGTGGCAACTCTTCCTCCTCTGAGTAAGAGACATGTGATGCAGGACCTCCTAGGGAGGGACCAGGGGCAGCTGGGCATTTTTTTAAAAAATTTGATGAGAGAGAGAGAGAGAGAGAGAGAGAGAGAGAGAGAGAGAGAGAGAGAGAGAGAATTTTGTTCCACTTAGGTTTTCATTGGTTGCTTCTTGTATGCGCCCTAATCTGGGATCAAACCCACAACCTTGGCATATTAGGGCAATGCTCTAACCAACTGGGCTTCCCAGCCAGGGCCTACTTTGCTTTTTTATCAAAAGAAGCAGGGAGCACTAAGTAGAGAAGATCAGTAAAGAGCAAGCACACCCATCACTAAATTTCTATATAGCAATTCATTTCCAAAATAAATTGTAAAGAGAAACAAAAGCAAAAATGCAACATACCTGTGTGTTTGATTATATGCAGTCACAAAGTGAGGGAAAGGTGATTGGTTTGTTGATTTGTGTGTGTTTTTTTAAGTTTCAAATCTAGTGCTTATAAAAGGCACTCTTATGAGAAAGGTGCCTACTACTGGGGAAATGTTTTAGACTTTTTTTCCCAAGTGAGACTTTCAGAATAAGCAATTCCAGAAGTGTTCTGGAATTTGTGGCCAAAAAAGTAGATGGGCCAAAAGCAGCCCCTCTTCCATAGCTTTATTTTCTTTTATCCAAATGCTGAATTCCTTAAATCTCTATGCACAGTTTTTATTCCCAAAATACAGTTATGAGTTCAAGATGGCCCATTGTTCAGACTCTATATGCTGGTACTGTCTCTTGGCTGTGGGTTACACCAGAATCCCAGAAAACCTCACAGGCCACCATGTAAGCCCGCTAGGGGTGCCTATCAGGAAAGCCCTCACAGGCAGGGCACTTCCAAGGAAAGAATTGGGGTGGATGTGGGCACACTCAGGCCTGCTTACTCAAGAAATGCATCCCCTGGGGGTCTGTGTCTAACTGGCATGCCCTACTTCTACCCTCAATGCCAGGGTGGGTCCATCAAACACTATGGAAATGTCTACAAATTGCAGAGAGGTCCCCTGCTCTGAAAGCAGGGCTGGAGAATATGTTAGCGTAGGTAGCTGGATAATAAAGGAAGGGAGCAAAAGGAATCAGACATTATTAAGCATAATAAACTAGGGAGCTGAACTGGACAAGAAGCCTGATTACGTCTGGAAGTTTCAGCTTCAGACTCCTCAGGGAACCTAGTATTGCCCCACCAAGGGGATTAACACCCTCAGTCCCTGGGGTAGGTAGGAAGGACCCGCTTTCCAATCTCTTGAGGTACAGCTGGTACACTCACCCAGACTATGGGGGGGGGGGGGCGGCGGGGGGGAGAGAGGACTAAACAATAAAGGGGAAATTCCTCTGCTGGTTGTGCCCAGTAGGAGCCAAGATGGTGATCATAAGGGGAGGAGCCTAGCCTTGGAAAAGATCGGATTGGGTAAGGGACACAGACCCCAGAAGATCTAGGAAATGGATTGGTTAGGGGAAAAACCCAACACAAACCCCCAAAGGATCGGGAAATTGATTGATTTGTTTGAAAAAGTGCCCGGTCCTTCCCAAGCCCCAGAAAATATAATCCATTTAACAAAACTCTCTCTCTCTCTCTCTCTCTCTCTCTCTCTCTCTCTCTCTCTCTCTCTGACACCACTTGCCCAGTTCATTTGGGTGTTTTCTCTCCATTGCTGCCATGCAGCCCTAGCAGCTGTGTGGCCGGGCCAGCCTCACGGACTCCAAGCCCAGGCCCCAAGCACAAGCCTGGGTACAGCAACCCAGTGCCTGCGGGAGCACAGAGTATAGCCAGGAACAGACTACGCTAGCCGATGAGGACAGACATGGACTAACCCAATGGCACATAATTTCTGGACACTGCTCTTTGTTCTAGGCCTGATGAAGACAAGGTTGGACTTTTTTTTTTTTTTTCACAGCAGGAAGGACGGAGATGAGACATTGGGAAACTGGGGGCAGCCATTCATTTCAATCCCAATCAATCTTACCACCAAACCTCATCTTCCCACTCGTGGCTCCCTGGAAATGCTTTTCGCGCAACTCGGTAAAAGGACCCCATTTCCACAAGCAACAAAAGGCCGTTGTGTTCTAAGAGAATCAGTAACAGGAACCACTGATGGGGACCAAAGGAATTTTTGCTTTCATTCAAAACTTAAAAATACTTTCACCTGCTGGAACGAAGCTGGGAGCTGGGCAGCTTGTTGACCACGCATGCTGTAATTTCAGTGAAGACCTCTCCGAGGGGCTGAGCTGGTTTGCAGTAGGGCTTTGCAATGCATGGCTCTCTGTCCTGATGGCTCCATTCCCATGCTTTTGAGTCTCTGAAATTCTTTTGCAAAACAGAGCCTCAAATCCCTCACTTGCGGGTCTATCAAGATTCTATATGAGGATTCAGAACAAGGCTCAGCATTCACCAGAAACACCGGGCCTTCTCTTCTCCCCTCCGATTGCTACGTTAATGAATCTGTTGGACGTCGCTGTGACCTACAAGCTCCTGTGCAGTGGGAGAGCCCTGCCTCTGAACTCCATCTGTCCCACTTAGAAAGGAAGAGAGGCCCTGACCAGGCAGAGGGGGTCAGGGCGTTTAGGAAGCCTTCCAAGACTCAGATCATTGTGTGGGATGTAAGAGATCACAGCTCTCCTGGTTGTTACCAGTGATGAATGGCTGGGCGGGCGGTTCTGCTCCACAAGAATTGCTGAAATTGAGGAAGCCTCCTGGAATGAGGAGGAAGCCAGAGGCCTATGTCAGAGTGACCCTAGTGGCAGCAAAGCCATGTGTCACATTGCTGTAATAATTTACAGCAAATATTTCTCTGTCTGCGATCTGCCTTTAAATAGAAATCGCAGACGATGCAAGCTCAGTTGTACCACGTCCAAGCACAAAGTCCTGCCAGTGGGGAAACTGCAGGAAAGGGTTTCACGGGTTTGGGAGACGGTGCTTGGAAGAGCCCAGCTGTTTGAGTTTCATCTGCTTTTTTTTTTTTTTAAATAACAGTGGATTTCTGAAAGTTACAGCTGGGGACGAGCAGCCTGCGTCTCAGGTGTTGAGCCAACTCAAAAGTCTCAGCTCGGCACTGTGCCAGGTTCTCCTAAGCGGCTCAGACCCTGAGCCCATTTCTGAGGGGTCCCACCCATATCCCAGGCCTCCGGGAGGAGCAGCAGTATCCACTAGCTTGGACAAAGGCGCTCATAGCCAGGGAGAGCCTCTGGCACCACGCCAGCCACACACATCTCCAAGTTTTGTCTCTGTTACCTCGGAAACAATGCTGAGATTGACGAGAGATGGACTGGGTTGGGTTACCTCCTCCACACTTGTAAGGAGACGCACAAGACACTCCCAAAGTAGGATTTCCAGGGATTCAAAGACGGTGCCATCTCAGGCAGCTGGCCGTAGGGCATACTTGGTGAAGGAGTGGGCAGAATGTATAGTCGTTAGGCTCCCCAGCTGGTGAAAAGCACAGTTGCATTCTTTGGCTCTCACCCAGGAGGTCCTTCAAACTGTAGTTCTGTCTGGCCCTTCCCGGCATTTCTCAGTCATGAACTTGCCTCCTCTTCCTTTGGATCAGACGGGAAATTTCTAGCTGTGCATTTCCTCGGGGAGAATTTTCTCTTGCATAGTTTGAGTTGAGGGAAGGGCTTGGCTTGGCCATCACAACTTAAATACCATAGTTTTCTTGCATCCACTTCCCATCCCCCTAGACAAATGTGGTGACCCTGATGGTTATCAGGTAGCTCGTGAGGGCAAGTCATTCTACTCTCTTGGTCTTGAAGTGAGTCAACAAGGAAACAAAATTTACTCTATTGTTAAGCAAACACTCTCTTTATGGGTATTTGGCCTAAACAAGTTCTTTTACATGAAGCACCTGATAGAATTTAAAATGTGGAATATTAAAAACTTAGTGCCAAGGATCAGTGGCTCAACATAAACATAGTGGTGAAAGATTACAGCACATAGGTCATAATTAGAAAGTACAATAAATACAGTGTTCTTGAAGCAGACATCCAGAAAAATATCTGCTAAAATGTCAAAACAAACTCTGATGCCAGGGCTTACACACACACACACACACACACACACACACACACACACACACACACACATTGGGCTTTATACATGTGTATGTATAAAGAGAGAGAGTGGAGGTGGGGAAAGACCTCTTGGCCACCATTCTTTCTTCCACACCCTGATTCTAAGAAGCAAATAAATGGCCCTCAAGATTAAACTGTTGGGTTAGAGGGGACCTCTGGAACATTAGAGACAGGGGCCTCCATGCAGCTAATGAGAATTCTCTTTACTTTCACATGACTCCGTGTGATTTGTTATTACATAGAACCTTGGCTACGCAACCCCATTCCTCTCCTTTCCTTCACTCATTCCCTTTCTCTGGCCTCCACGTCACTGCCCATAGCAGTGTAGATCTCTCTGGAGACTTAGTATGAACTGTCTTAGGAAATCACCTGCAAGGAATCCTGTTTATCTGGTTTGTTTGATCTGACAGCAGTTAGATGAATTATTTTCTGGTCAACAGGCAGGAGAGAACAGCATTGAGCCTGGATACAAAGCTATGTTGGCACAGGCAGCTGTTCCATCTTTCAGGGAAGATAGCAACGAGGAGTGATTGATGCCAGCTGTCACCAACACTGAGCAATCCACGTTGAAATGGAACCAGGATTTGGGAGCAGTGGTTCTAGATAGGATCTGAGGCAGCAGGATGTCACGCTTGTGAGCACCTGCCTGGATGGAATTCGGCTTCATTGACCAGGGGGTTTCCCCGTCGTTTCAGGAGCTGAGCACTTTCCTCTTCCAGGAACAGGTCATCTTGTCAAAGCAGAGTCTTTACCTGTCTTCCGTGCTGCTTTCCAGCTGTCAGATGGAGGGAAATCTTCCGCGGGTCGGAGTTAGAGTACTTGATCTTTGTTATTTCGGGATATTTGCTGCTTCAGAGCCTCCAACATTCTTCCAGAAAGTTCATAGGACAATACGGAAACCAAACTAATAAAAGGACAACCCTGGAGTTTAGGGAAGACTGAGATGATGGAATTCATGTTTCTACCCACTATCTTTGTGAGTGCCATGACTAAGAGTATGCTAAACTTGATACATATTTTGCAGGCATTAGGCTGAAGTGCCAAGCCTTTTTAAGTTTGACTAGAAGGAGAGTAATTCCTTCAAAACTGCTACCTTGATAAATGTTTTTATTCTATCCCCTGGATGGATTTAATTCAAAGTCATTTGCTTATTACCCTGAGAGAGTCAAGCTCGAAGATATTTAATTATGCCTAACCTTTATCCCATTAAGTAGATTAAAAGTCTAAAGCATTGGCTGGCCTCCTATATGGCTGGTCTATTAGATATGTATGTTCAATGGCCGCTTGCAAAAATGCAAGAAATTACATCAGCCTTAAAACAGTATTTATTCAGGAATTGATTCTATTTTGAGATTACACTTGGCTTAATTGTGCAAAGCAAGGAAATAATATGACAGTGAAGCCACTGAATTCACAAATACATTTCTGTTAGCGAGAAAGGCCAAAAGAGTCATCCAATGTAAATTTATCCTTGGCTACTGAGTAATTACTCTTTCAAGGACTTGGGAAACTGGCAAGGCTTCTGATTCTGTGCCAGCAGTGTTCTTAAATGCAATCTTATATAAGAGGAGAAGAAGCACACACCTAAGAAAGCATTCGGGTATCTTCTCTGGCTGAGGGCCCTCACAGTGTGAAATCCCTAGGAGGGATTCAGGGAGAAAGCTAAGCACTGCAATGTCTAGTAATGTTTACCTACCTGCCCCAATAAGCAGGCAGATAAATATCTTGGAAAGAAACCCTAATTGTGAAGGATGCATATACCACAATATTTTGATGCATAACAAGGTTTCCCTTGACATGTTATGTTGAGACATACAGTAAAGGTGGTGATACCTGTGTTAGAAACAATATGGAAGAAGTCTACAATGGGGAAGGGTGTGTAAGTGTGTGTGTGAGTGTGTGCAGTAATATGCTGGTAGATGTTTAATAGACAACCCTCTGAAATTAAAAGGCGTGTTTTGCAGTGTTTGCAAATTTCCATGATGTGAATATTGCTACCATGGCTGATTTTGAGTTACCAACATGACTCACTGAATACAACTGGGGAGAGATGTACAATAGCACGTTATTATATTCCAAGCATAAAACTATAATAGGTGTAAGTAATTAGGAAGTGACAAATTTTGAGTATTCATCTTTGCTTTTAAAACAATTTATTTAATTATTCAGTTTACATAAACTTTATTAATGGCTGTGTTTAGACATGGGTTTGCAAAGTTCCTGGAAATTTAACTATTAGTTATCAGGAGCTGGCGGAGCCCACCGTGTGTGTGTGTGTGTGTGTGTGTGTGTGTGTGTGTGTGTGTGTACCTGCATGTGCTCACATGGAATATAATTGAGGTCGGAACAACATATAAATCTACAAGCCAGGAAGTTTGCCAATCCTAGAGCCCTTCTTTTTGAGTTTGAAAAGAATTCCAGAGTAAAGCAAAATGCACAGTGGATAGAACAAAAATTGGCCACAATCAGGAATCCGGAGTGATCCCAAAAGCCAGTGTACGACTTTGACTTCCCAAGAGTTTGGGTGCCATTAAAGTCAGGCTGCAAATGAAAAGATGCCTGCACCTTGGCTGACCCCACCCCACAGTCCAAGATTTTAATATATCGCTTTTAGCTAATTACTCAGAGAATACTATGTTTTTCTTTGCAGTATCTGAATTTTTAGCAAAAATATACATTTATATATATTTCTGTATCCTGAAAATATCCTTGATTGTGGATCAGAGCATAAAAGAAGGGGCTTCTATAATTATCACTGACCAGTTCTTTCATGGATGGGACTGTGGTCACATTCTTTTCTTTGGGTCTGAAAATATCACCCACACCTTTCTTTTTTGTAAATAACCCAGTCCTCCTGACCACAGAAGTGGGTTTATGAACCAGGTCTGCCAACTTAGAGCATTCCATCCCTCTGAGAACAATAATTGGTTCATGGGATCTGTGTTTGACACCTACATCTAAGACTAGATCAACTCCTGGACTTGTCAGTTCCCAGTTACATAAACCAATCAAGTTCTTACTCCACTGCTGCGACTACTTCTATTCCTCTTCCTCCTAATTATGCTATTGGTCTCCATCACTTGCAACCAAAAGTCCTAAATAAAAAAGAGATTGGAATAGGCAAAAAAATCCCTCTAGTGAAAACCACTGGATGCCCTAGCCAGTTTGGCTCAATGAATAGAGCATCCGCCGGCGGAGTGAAGGGTCCTGGGTTTGATTCTGGTCCAGGGCACGTACCTTGGTTGTAGGTCTTGGTCAGGGCTTGTGCAAGAGGAAACCAATCAATGTGTTTCTCTCACATCAATATTTCTCTCTGTCTTTCCATCTCTCTAAAAATCAATGGGAAAATATCGAGTGAGGATTAAAAAAACAATCACTGGAAAGGAAAGAAGGAAGGAAAGAAAGAAAAAAGGAAGGGAGGGAGGGAAGAAAGGAAGGAAGGAGAAAGAAAGGGAGGGGGGAGGAAGGAAGAAAGGACATATAAGGGAAGATCAAATTTAAATGATAATTTCATGTGCAGGAGATAGTTGGGAGAGCTGCCAGATTCTTGGTTATTTGGGATAAATATTTAAGAATCATTTGTAAGAAAAATCATTATAAATATTCTTCTGAAAAACTCAATACTTCCCAGATATTTTTTTTACAAGTTTTAGATATAAGGAACCAGGAGCAGTAGGAAAAGAAGTGATTTGCTCACAGTGTTACTGAGAGGAGATAGGACAAGAGTGTTCTATCTAAATATCTCTGCCCTCCTCACCTTTCCTGTTCTTTGCCAAGGCCCTGAGTTGGGCCTTCTTTGTCTCTTGCCTGCACTGTGACCATACTCTTCTGTCTGTGCTTCTTGGTTCTAATCTCTTCTTTATTCATCCAATTTTTACATTACTGTATGAGTTATCTTCACAAATGGACATCTGATCATGCAAAATAAAGTCTAAATACTTTGATGTGGCCCATGCCATTCTTGAATCTGACATCATTGCCTACCATGTCCACCATGCACCTGGCATTCCAGATGAATTTTCTGTTGTTTCCCAAGCACATTGGGCTTTTCTCATTGTTGTGCTCCTGTCCATGATGTTCCTTCTTTCTGGGATAACTGTACCTCTTTTCCTTTCTTCAAAAACTTTCTTAAATACATAGTTTAAATGCTACCATGAAGCCTTCCTGAAAATTTCCATAGAAAGAGCTCCCTTTCTGCACATTAAAACTTTGGTTCATACTTTTATTATTGCAATTATTACAACATAGAAGAAAAACGTATACATATGTTCCTCCACTAGGCTATGAACTCCTTCAGGAAAGGGACAGTTTCCTGTATTACCATTACCCAACATGTTATTCGTACATTTTGGAGCTTGGCTTATTATTTAAATGAATAATTATATGAATAATCAAATTAATGGTAGCAGATATTTTTAAGCACTTATTACACAGTAAGCACTTTATTGGATTATTTTGCTTAATTCTCTCCAGAACTCCATGAGGTAGATACTATTACTGCAACTTCCCCAGAGAAAACTACGGCTTACAGAGTTGAGTCACCCAAAGTTCACACAGGAAATGGTAACAGAACCAGGACTGGACCCAGGACATCTGATTCCTTCTCTTACTCCTACACTAAACTGTTCCCCTAGATTAAAAATCTCCTTTTTGCTCCAGATATTTGGCTATTCCTTTTTTTGCCATCTAGGACTGGAGATCTACTAGTGCACAGCCAGCTCTTATTCTGGAAGCCATAAAACACCCCAGGAAAATTCAATCCACAATCCCACTTTCAGTCTTACTTGAGCTTAGACGGAAGAGCTGCCTAACCCCATCTCTGAGACAGCTGGGTGCAGGGCAATGAAACACTACTCACCTCCAAAGGGATTACTCTCCCCCTGGGAGAGCTCTTTTCGGTCCTTCCAGGGTGGGGCTTTAAGACTTAAAGAGCTAGTCTTAATTAGAGCATTTCCTGGCTGAGTAAATATTAACCTTAAATTCAGCTACGCCTTTGGTTAGCAAGTCACAGCTTGAGGCTTTGCCTTCCATGTTTTCTCCCAGGTTCTTTGTGGAGGTGAGAAGGCAAGGGGAGGACACAGTCTAGGGAACAGGGAGACCCCAGGAGAGCTGTTCTGTACATCTGTTACTAAACCCCAGGCACTCATTACTCCTTCCAACTGGTTAACTATTAATCTGTGGCATTGTTTCTGCCACTGGGCATTAATTAGACTTTGTTTAAATAAGTAATTCCAATAGTCACTTACCAGGCAGGCTACCTTAAACAAAGTAAGGGTTTACTTTGCAGTCACAAATCAAGGATTCTATAGTTTTATAGGGCAATAGAAATGTCACTGGACTTAATACCGGTTTTCCCATTTTGACTGGAACACTGGCTGGAGGACCAAAATGAAGAGTGCTACACTTGGAAACCAACCTAGCCCTTCCCACTGAGCTCACGGGAACATGGCAGACATTCTAATGACCTGTACATACTGAGAACTATAAACAGAGGGCAGGACGGGCTGACCAGGCACTTTATTAGAGCGGCTATTATTGTGGGGGCTATTGTGTAAACTGATTTTGATCTTTTAGGAAACCATGGGTTCTAAAATAAGACAGGAGAGAAGCTTGAATACTAGGATATTTAGAACCATGGGTTCTAAAATAAGACAGATTAGGGGGCTGAACCCAGACACACTCTCAGGCATCGCTGGTCAAGGAAGTTGGTGCCTGATTTGACCCTAGGACTACCTTCTTTCCTTGGTTGGGACCATCCATCAAGGCACTTCCGACCCCAAGCCTACGAGGGGCCTCTGACTCAAGAGAGACTATTCAGATGCTTTCTCTGAGGAATCTGAAGGTTGAACAAAATGACAAATGACTGTTGGAATAGATTCCTCTTCGTAAGATAGCATCCATCAACTCTGCCGCTTAGAGCACACCTTCTGCTCCCACACCCACTTCACAGTTCCTGCCCATCCTGCGTCTTCTTCAACTAGCATCCTGATAAAGCAGCTCGAGAGCACTGCTGCCCATGAGTGGGGCTCCGGGATATGAAAGACTTGAATAAGGAAAGATCTGCAGCAAATGCCTTCTTTCTCCTTCTTCCTCTTCTTTTTAAAAAAATATATTTTTCTTAATTTCAGAGAGGAAGAGGGAGGGAGGGAAAGAGGGAGAGGGAGAGGGAGAGGGAGAGGGAGAGGGAGAGGGAGAGGGAGAGAGAGAGAGAGAGAGAGAGAGAGAGAGAGAGAGAGAAACATCTATGATGAGAAAGAATCATTGATTGGCTGCCTCCTGCATGCCCCACACTGAGGATTGCGCCCTGACCAGGAATCGAACCATGACCTCCTAGTTCATAGGTTGATGCTCAACCACTGAGCCACGCCTGCCAGGCTCCTCCTTGTTCTTCTTGACCCCTGTGTCCCAGCTACCAGAAATGAGGTTGGAGCTATCAGGATTAGAGGGCAGTTTCATCAGCAGCTACACTGGTGTTTGTGAGAAGGCCTGGGACTCTAATGGTCTCTCTAATATTGTTCTTATAGCAACATGTTTTTCTAGTATCAAGGCACTGACACATTTTCTGGACTCGCCACTTTCTAAATGCCCCATGCTCCTGTACCTGCTCTGCTGATTCTGATATCACTGGTCTGCCTGAAAGGCTTGATGATATTACTGCCATTTGTTGTCTTCTTAAACATTAATATGAACCTTTTACATATCGACATCCTAGTATTCATGGATTACCCATGCCCTGGCCAACTTGGTTTTGGATCAAGTTGAGTAAATCCCAAATGATTCTAGTTAATGGATATGTCAATGTACAGAAATACACTCTACAACATAATGATGCCCAGTAGGTAAAAGAAATTATAAGATCAGTTGTCATAAATGAGCAAAAATATTTTTAAAAATTTGGCCCCAAAGAGATTTCTGGGCAATTTTGTATACAAATTAACATAGAGTCATGTTTATGTATCACTGGAGTCTGTAGCTGTGGATTTTAATTAGTCCTGGAACATTGATGACAGTCATAGGTCAATTTATTAGCTTTTCAAAGAAATTATTTCCCAAACCAGGCCATACAGAGCCCTCTGTCATAGCCCTTACTCATCAGTCATCCATATGAAGATTTAAAAAAATGGAGTCAGACCAGACCTGTCCAGTTAATTAAATTTCCTGAATTGTCTGACAGAGTAATCATCCCAGCATAGCTCTGGGCAATGTTACCTGGGGGTAAAGAGAACAGAAATTCTATTTTTTACTGAGTCACTCATTGCAACATCTTGGGTAACTTAACCACCCAGGTCTTTACTTACTTGAGGGATAGAATGAGGATAAGGAAGTAAAAATACCAAGTACATACATAATATGGTGGAATGTAGGAGAGATTAGTGACAATATCTTCACAGATATTACAAGAAGCCACAGATAACCTTTTTTTTTTTTTCTATTAATCCTCACCCGAGGATATTTTTTCCTTTGATTTTTAGAGAATGGAAGGGAGGGGGAGAGACAGAGAGAGAAAAACATTGATGTGAGAGAGACACATTGGTTAACTGATTCCTGCACACACCCCAACCAGGGCCAGAGATCAAGCCTGCAACTGAGATACATGCCCTTGACCAGAATCGAACCCATGACCCTAAAGTCCATGGGCCAATGCTCTAAACACTGAGAAAAATTGGCTAGGGCCAGTTTACCTCTTTTTGGTAGGAATAGTCACAATCAGAAATGGAAATATACTTCACTATGTGCATTCTTCCTTTCTACAAAATCTTCTCTCCATAGTGACAATTAAGACAGAGATTTTAACAACCACATTTCATCAGTTCAAAAACACCCATTTCCATTTCTGAAATATGGAGGTGTCTTACAGTTCCTATTTGTACATCACTGAACTGGGGGTGCTCCTTACAATTCCTAACACCTTCAATTTAATGACAGGCAGCATTTCTTTTTCACTTGGTGGCTCTAGTGGCTTCGGAGCCCTGAACTTCTGCAAAGGGATGACAGAGTCAGAGGTAACCAGAAGCACCCTGAACCCAGAAGGCCAGGTTCACTTAAAAGACAGCTGATGAGTGAATGCTCTGAGAGGACACACACAATTCTGTGAGACTAGCCAGCCAGCCAGATGGGAGTTGGAGGAGGATTGTCAGGAAAACTTCGTGAAAGAGGTGATGTTTTTGCTGAGATTGAAATAAGGAATCAGAGTTATCTAGAACACTGCTACTCGCAGTGCCCACTAATTCTGTTTGCTGACAGCTTTCCCTGGGTAAGCACAGAAATGGAGCGTAAGCATTTAGAAACTTTTATAACAGCCAGGCAAGGTAATGTTATGTCTGTTGAATCTAATGATAAAAAAATTGGGGAATGTACAGTATGCATCTATTTTAACTTTTTAATTTAATTAACTTTATTATATTTTATAAAAGTTTTAGTCGGGACAGATTTTAAATTTTTTAAAAAGCAACATATCAGGTCTTTGGAGAAACACTGAGCTAGAGGCAGTGATGAGGAAAGAGATCAGTGGCATCAGTGAGGTTCTGACCCTACGAGAGAGAGGAAGGGAGGTGGGCACAAGTGATGACCAGTTTTAAAAAAAAAATGTTTGCACTTTCTTTTTTTTTTTTTTAATATACTTTTGTTGATTTTTTACAGAGAGGAAGGGAGAGGGATAGAGAGCTAGAAACATCGATGAGAGAGAAACATCGACCAGCTGCCTCCTGCACACCCCCTACTGGGGATGTGCCCGCAACCAATGTACATGCCCTTGACCGGAATCGAACCTGGGACCTTTCAGTCTGCAGACCGACGCTCTATCCACTGAGCCAAACCGGTTTCAGCTGCACTTTCTTTTTTAAAATATGTTTTTATTGATGAGAGAGAGAGAGAGAGAGAGAGAGAGAGAGAGAGAGAGAGAGAGAAATATCCATGAGAGAGAAATATCAATCAGCTGTCTCCTGCATGATCCCTAGGGGGATGGAACCGGTAACCCGGGCACGTGCCCTAACTGGGAATCGAACTCACAATCTCTTGGTGCATGGGACGACGCTCCAACCAACAGAGCCACACCGGCAGGACCAAGTGATAACCATTTTTATAAAATTTCACATGGGAGTTAGCAGACTGGAAAATACTGACCAAAACGTTACAAGTTGATTATCTCTGGACGGTGGTACGTCGAGGAATTTGCATGTCCTTAATTTTAAGCTTCTACATTACAATGAATGCTATAACAGGCATGTCTTGGTTTTGTCAGCCAGCATCCATTCCCCTTCCGGGGAAAGGCTCCCAATTTCCTTCTGGGAAATCTCTGCTCTCTACATGTGTATGGTCACGGAGGGGCCATTCACTGGGTGCTCTGCTCTCCCAAGTCAACTAACAAGTGGCTGTGGGACTCGGGCTAGCCCAGTGGGTCTCTCACCCTGGGATTTGCAAGAACAAGAGTGCTGGGCTCCTTCAGTCCCTGGCCGTGTCTACTGGGTCCAGACACCAGGAGCTCTGAGCTCCTCTGACTTCCAGTGCAACCCTGTGTCTTCAGTGTTTCCTTACATTCTCCCAACCACCTCATTCCCTTTGGTTCAAGTTAACAGAGTCCGTTTCTTTGCTGTGAGAGAAGAATGTTGTCTGCTAAACATGTATGTATAACCTTTGCAATTAAAAAAAAAATTGTTTGTGAAACTAAAGCCTCCAGAGCTTGATGGATAGCATTGTGGAATGATGAAAAGCATGGGTTCCAGAGTTAGAAGGTAAGCCTCAAATCCTCCACCAGTAATTTACCAACTGTGTGGTTTTAGGCAGATTTCTAATCCTACTCTGTGTCTCAGTTTCCTCCTTGTAAAGGAAGGATGATAAAAGCACCTACCTCAGGGTCATGGTGAGGATTAAATGAGGTAATACACGCACAGTGCTTAGAACAGTGCTGGGCACATCAGTGCTGTACAGCACTTGCTATTGTTTTGTGGCTAGAGCCTTGGGCCAGAATACACAGCAGCTCTGGACACTGGATTATTTCTTGGGGCGGGGCTTCCTCGTCCAGTCAGCTCTTACCTGCTGCAGAGCTGATCAGGGTTGGGCCCGGAACCGCCTTGGGCTGCCTCCCTCATTACCCGGGCCCCACTGCTGGGCAACTGGGGCATTTCCAGGACTCAGAAGGTCTAGCTTTCCCATGGCAGCAACATCAGCCCCCAGGAAGCCCACCCACTTTGTTCCGGTTCCTCAGGTGCTGCCCTGAATTGTCAGGGGGAGCTGACCGGTAGTGCTGTGTGAAAGCCAGATTCCAAGAGTTTCCTAGATGCTTACAGAATGCAGGAGGGCAGGGATGTTTCTCTACTGCTTCTTCCTGATGTAGCTGCAGGCATTTTATGTCTAGGGGAACTTTTCAAAAAACTCAGGGAGAATGAGCTATGATGTAGAAAGTAATGTGCTTATAAGGAATTTAAAATTTCCCCGTCTACATAATTTGGCTGGCTTAGAGTACGAAGACTGGGTAACTGTATACGATGGCTGAGAAGATGAGTTCAGGAATCCTGAGGGAAGACTGTATCTGGACTTTGTTCTGATGGTTGCAGATGTTAAGACACGTGTGACTTATCAGACCCTAAGTGAAGCCGACACTTGGCAGCACCTGCCTTTGTAGAATTCTTTCGGCATTGGGGCATCTGGGGTTGGATGCTGCTGACACCACATCAATCCCACCTCTCCGGCTTCTGCTAGCCAGGCCTGGGAGAGGGAGTAAGCAGAAACCAGGTCCAAAAGGGAGGAAGCCCAGGAGGAGACAAACCTAACATCTGGATAATGGACTAAAGCACTAGTCCGTCCAGCTGTTGGGGACATGATTCCCATATAACAAATCCCATGTAATGGGCTGCATTATAACATTTTCTACTGTTCAAGAATTAAGGTGTTGAAAAATATAAGCCCTATTTTTTGGTTTAAGGGCAACTTACAACTTTATTTAGTTTCTGCATGGAAGTCAGGAGCTACAGAGGTGAGGAGAAAAATCTGTACACTTCCCAGAGAGCATCCGGAGGAGGAGAGATGGGAAGTTTGACCTGGGAATCAAGCCAAGGTTTTCCATACATTTTCCTCTTCTATCTATCCCGTTCCATCTACAGGGAATACTTTGCCCTGTATTTTCCATCTGGCAAACGCCTACTCATCTCCTCAAACCTCAGCTCAATAGTGTGTTTTTCTGGGGAATTTCTTCTGACTGTCTCTTTCTGTTCTCCAGAGTAAGACATTTCTTTCATTGTCTGCACATAGCGAACACTGCCAGCTGTCCCTTAAATCCATTCTCCCTTCCTGTAATACAAAGCGAGTGGTAAGCATACATGTGGCATATGGTGGTCCAGCTAGAGACTAACTTTGCAGCCCCACCCCCAGCTTGCAGCTGTGTGTGACCATGTGGAGAATGTGAACTGATGGGATTTGTGCCACTTCCAGTCCTGAATGCATTGCTCCCGTCTGCTCTATCCCCTTCATGGGAGCTGGAACATGGATGCACCGTGACCAGCTTCGACCATTATCAGTGAGCTCTCTCTAGTGTCACAAACCACCCAACGCCCAGGCTTAAAACAATGATCATTTGATCTCCCCCAGGGTTGGCTTTACTTCAAGCTGTGAGTCTGGAAGGGTCTGACTCCATGCTGGGGTTGAGCTCTGATCTGCTCCACAGTGTTCGTTCTGGGGCCCAGTCTGGAGGGGCAGCGGCTACCTAAGGGAACTCATACCGTCATGGCACAGGAGGAAGAGGGCCAGCCTAACCATGCAAGCGCATTTCAAGCTTCTGCTTGAGCCACACCTACTCCCATTCTAACCTTGGCCAAAGCAAGTCACATGATGGAGTCCAAATTCAAGGGGAAGGGAGACTACACCTCCCATTGAGGTTTGGGGGGACTGATAACCTCAACCATGCAGACAAAGATAAAGTTCTAAGGTAGAAGGGAAGTAATACCAAAGAAACCTGGATTCCTCGATGACCAGGCAGAACATCTTGCCTACCTACTACTACTGTTATGTGAGAGAAATTCATTTTTTCTTTAAGCCACAGAATTGTTGAGTCTGTTTGTTACAGCTGCTTAGCCTTTTATCCTAACATAGCATACTCTCCACTATAACATTTAGATAGTATTTTATTTTTTCTTTTATTTGTTTTTATTTCACCATTAGAAGTTTCTTGAAATCAACAATTATGTCTTAAATATTTTTTTAATTTCTAGCACTTAGCACAGGATCTATAGTAAAGTGCGTGTTCAATGAAGGGTTGCTAAATGATTAAATGAATTTCCTATATTTCTGTTACTTTCATTCAGAAAATAAATATGTTTAAAAAGCCTTGCCTGGAGCCCCGGCCGGTTTTGCTCAGTGGTTAGAGTGTTGGCTTGGGAGCCAAAGGGTCACAGGTTTGATTCCCGGTCAAGGGCACATACCTGGGTTGCAGATTTGATCCTGGCCCTGATAGGAGCGCTTACAGGAGGCAACCAATCAATGTTTCTCTCTCTCTTCCTCTCCCGTCCCTCCCTTCTTCCACTCTCTAAAAATTCAATGGAAAAATATCCTCAGGTGAGGATTAACAACAAACAAAAAATTTAAAAATTAAAATAAAAACAAATCAATGGAAAAAATATCCTTGAGTGAGGATTAACAACTACAAAAAAAAAAAAAAAGCCTTGCCTGGGGTGGTTATGGAAATAACAAGAGCACATTACAGGCCCTAGATGATAACCTCCTTAAAATGTGTTGATGATGTGAAGAAATGTCATTTCTCTCAAGGAAAGTGTCTTCAGAGGAACATTCACTTATCTAGCCATTGTGCAAATACTTATTTAGTGCATACTATGCATCAGGCACCAATTAAGTGATGAGGATATAACGGTGATAAAAATGACAAGACTCCCTGCTCTCAGGTTGCTTGCCCTCTTATGGGAGAGAAAGAAAATAAACAAATAAATAAAAGATAAAGCAGAGCAATGGAGGTGCCAAGGGAGCTGGGAGGGATGAAGTCTCTGTGAGAGTGACATTTGAACAAAGACCTAAGGGGGTGATGGAGCAAATATATAGCTATCTGGGAGAGAGCTTCTGCACAGAGGAGAGGTCAAGTACAACGGCCATGGGTTGGGAGCCTCCCTGGTATGTTCGAGAACCAGCAAGGTTGCCCATGTGGCTGTGACAGGGCACATGAGGAGAGAATAGTGGAAAATATCCTGAGGTGTTGGGTTTACCAAAGAAGACAGCAAAAGCCCAAATAGGTTTGACCATATGGGTGTCCTTATGGCCTATTTAGTCAACAAATGTTCAAATAACAGGTTTCCATGGCTGCCCAAGGGTGTGAAATCCATACCTGGTGCCCTTGCCCAGGTATCTTGGTGAAGGATGAGGGCAGTTTTCATCAGCCAGGTACTCAAAGCTCAAACCTACTTACATGTTTGGGTTCTATGCTCCTTCTCCAAAGAGTGATTCTGGAAAATCAACACCAGTACTCAATCAACGGCAAGTCCAAGGCAGCCCGCTAGGTATGTGGGTCTCGGGGGCTTCACTACAGGACTTTGTGTCTCTTCTCCATTGCTCAGAGGCAGATGGGACCGCAGGGATTGTCAGCAGATCCCACCCAGCCTCTCTGGAAGTCATATGGGCCACATGTGTCTTCACTTAAGTTCCAAGCCCATGTGCCCCTCTCTGCCCCACCCGTGCCCCACCTCATTCCTCTTTCTTTTTAAAGAAAAACCATAGCCATATTTTAACTGTTGCTTTTCTGGTGGGAAGGTGATAGTGTAGATCAGGAGAGAAAAAGTTTCAAACTGAAGGAACAAAACTGAGAGCTTCTTAACATACTGACTTTGAGCAACCTCTAGGGACCTATTGACTGACTAGAAAGGAAGGAGACGAGGGCGGGGACAGTGGGGTTGAATGCAGCTTCCCCTGCCTGTTTATATTCTCGATGGAATAGTGTGGATGGTAAAAGTCAAATGCTGTAAGGTTACTGCCTTTCAAGCCAATCCTATAAAAACCGTCAGAACCGCCGTGTTTCACAGGTGGCCAACACCCAGCAGAGGAGGAATTTGGGAAAGGGTGTGCTCCCATGCCCTGGATTCCGGCTTGTTAGTAACCTGTTGAAATGGGTTCTTCAGAATTTGATTAAGTCCCTAGAGTCAATGCTTTGAATCACAGATCTCTGGGTTCCCCAAAGGGAAAAAGCCTTGTTTCTTGTGATGTAATTGCCTGGTGAATTATACTTCTATTTGTTCTATTAAGCAGCTGAAGTTCAGCACATTTTTATCCATTTTGTACAATAGGCACTAAATGATTCTGAATGCCAGGCACCTAATCAGATTAAGAAAACCTTCACGTTGGCCAAAGGTTTATGCTTTTGTGCTGCACTGAATTTCCCAATGACCTGGTCTGGACAGGAAAGGAAGGAGGCCAAACAACCTAAGGCTTCCAGAAAAGACCCTTCCTCATAGGAGGCCCTATCGGATGGCCCCCTACCACCACCTTGGTCTTTCATATTAGGGCTGAGGGTGGGGAGGATGGGCCCACTCACACAGGATTGAAATGAAAATTCAAGTTAGAGATTAGTTAGTTCATCATGGTTTTGTTTTGAGCAGCCAAATCGTATCTTGAGATGCCAACACTGGGCTTAGCGTTCAAGCAGGCTGGATGCGGCGTGCGGCAGAACCATCGTTATGCCCATGACACCGAGAAGCTAAACCTTCAGTCACCCTTCAGTAGACAGTCGGTTCTAACCCAGCGCTGTGGAACTTGATAACCAGATGACCGGGAATGGCATCGGTGGCCTCAATTCTTGCCCTGATCACACCTTAAGGTTGCATTTAGCAATTTCTCTCTGCCTTCCCCTCTCTCTGAAAATCAATGGGAAGATATCCTCAGGTGAGGATTAAATTGTCCATTTAAAATGGTTAATGGTATAGTATACATATTTTATCTCAATAAACATAAGTAAATGAAAACAGTAAGTTCCCCCAACACTTTCATTAGAAAATAGTCCAACAAACATCTATTGGTACTGGTCATTAGTGCCAATTCAATGTCAACAGGAATCCCTAATTTGGGGTGCAGTGAAGAAGGAAACTTTATTCAGTGCAAAACAGCTCAGTTGTGAAACAGCGTGACTGTGAGGCAACCCTGGGACAGGCAGCCCTGGGGCCAGGCCCCATTCTGGCAAGACAGCTCTGCTCTGCTCAGTGCCAGTCTGCTCTGGCCTGCGCTGGTCTGCTCTGCTCTGGTGGAACAGCGTCAGTGTTTCAGCTCAGCCAGGGACATGCAATGTTCAGTCTATGGTGGCACGGGAAAGTGCGCTCCCAGAGCCACAGGGGAGCTGGCTTACATAGATAGATATTGGTCCCTGATTGGTCCATCCTCATGCAAATGGATACTCAAATCCTTGCAGTTTGAAATCCTAGGATCTTGGTTCTCTGGATAGTTTTGAGGAGCACGTGGGAAAAGGAAGCCAGGAAGCAAGTCCTAGTTGGTGTTTCTGAGGGACTTTCAAGGACAGAATGAGGAGACCTATAATATGTCCGAGTACCTGCTCTGTAACCACAACGACCCTCACCACCACACTCACATACACCAACCATCTCTTCAGGTCTTGAGCAAAATCTGCCACACCCCTAACTGTCCTGTTTCTTTAAAGTAACCGGGGAAAGGGCTGGGTTGGCATGAACCTGAGAGGAGAGAGCAGCCACCGAGGAGGGATACACATGAGCCCAAGGCCAGTAGGAGGAATCTGGAAATGCAAGTGACTGGAAGCCCTGGGAGTTTGCAAAGATCTTAGGGAGGGTGTCTGCCTTCCCACAGGATGTGTGACAGGGGGCTTGAGCTAATTTTATTTAGACCTCACAGGGCAGGGTGACGTCAACTTACATCTGGGTTACACTTGCTATCAGTGAGTTGAAATGAAGACACAGGAGGCATGCTTATCAAATTTGTAGAGGACAGGAAGCTGAAAGTAACAGCACATACATAATTAGAACCCACAAAAGTCTCAACAAGCTGGAATGCCAGCCTGAATTTAATAAGAGGAAACGTAATAAGGATGAAGGGAATGTCCTGCACTTGAGTTGTTTTTGTTTTTTGTTGTTTGTTTGTTTTTAATTACAATAAGAAAAACTGTCTGCACAAAGCACATGGAAAAGGGTCAGGAGTTTGACTCAGATGAGGATCCCCCAAAGCAATGGGATCTGAAGCTGTTCTAGTAGAAAAACATATGCAAATGAGAGGGTAGGCAATAAGGTTCATTCTCCCCAATGAGACCCATGGGGCATGTTAACTTCAGGTCTGCCCACTGAACACTAAGGAGGCGGCGAAAGCATGGATGTGGAGAATGAATGACCAGTGGGATCGGGGAACCCCAAACCACATAAGGCAGGAACAGTGATGTTTAGCTGGAGAAGAGAAGCATCAGGGGAGAAATGAAAACTTTCTACAAGAATCTAAAAATCTTACCCCGTCAAAGAGGAATTGGACTTGTAATGTATGGCTCTCAGGAGTGAAATCAGTACGGTGGGTGGCTTCTTCAGGCAGAAACTGCAAGAATGCATAATGAAGAAAACATGTATCCATTAGGGTTTGTTTCGCTGGAAGTAACAGAAAACCTTATTAATAATGGCTTAAAGGAAAAAAATGGTTTCCCATGATTAAAAAAAAAAAAAATGCCTAGAAGGAGCTTATAGCTGAGGCCTCAGGAGTTTCCCAGCCTTCTTCCCCGCCCCTCTCAGAGTGTTGGTTTCATCCTCCTACCTGTTGCCTCGTGGGCACAACATGGCTGCTGAAGCTCTGAAAACCACAAATCAGCATTCAAAGCAAAGGAGGAAGGTGATGGTGAGGGGCTAGCCAAGGTAGCAAAGAGGACGTTTCCTAATGGTGCTATCCTTTTACCAGAAAAGAGAAATTTCTCAGATGTCCTCATATATCACACTTGTCATACTAGATAACATGACCAATTCTACCCTCCGGAGAGACTGGAAAAGGAGTACCCAGCTTTCCCAGCCTGTGTAGTGGGAGGAGGCAAGGAAGAAAGGAACGGCTTTTTAGTAGCCCTCAGTAGTGTCTGCCACGACAAAAATCACCTGTCAATCAACTCCCAACACTCTGTCTTAGTCTTTTTAATGAAAATATCTATGTTTATACAAACGTATGCTCACGTTTTCACATGTGTATTATAACTCTTATTTCCTGTTTTTCTTGCTTAATATTTTGAGTATCTTTCATAACACTGTGAAAAATATAAACTTTCAAAATATCCTGCCTGCTCCTCCACATTCAACCATTCCCCTATTCTTGGATACGTAGGTCATTTTCCGTTTAATACAATTTTCTAGCCATCATCTCCAGCGACGGAATGGCGTGCCTTGGAAGGCAATGAGGTGCCCACCCTTGGAAGTGCTCCGTCACGTCACAGACATAAACTAGATAAGACAGCACGGGCCGGGGTCCTTGGGCTCTTGACATTTCAGGCCCTTCCCGACTTCCTCAAGATGCTGACGATAGGCTGTAAAAGGGACGGAGATGTGGTCAGGGGGGACGGCTGTGTCCTCTCTGTTTCATCTTCCTGTTTTGCCGCCTAAGCACGCAGGAATGAGCACATTCCTATTCTGGATGCCCCCAAGGTCACATCCCACACACTTGTCACACCATCTTTCTCACTATCTCCTGTCAACACGAACAGCCTGAATCACTCTTGACATGCTTTAACATTGCCTGAATGAAGACAGCAACAACCCTGGCCCTTATCAAGGGCCCCAACATGAGGATCGGTGTGAGGGGCCCATGCCTGGGCCAGAAGGGCCAAGGATGGAGAGCGCGCAAGACACCAAGAGCTGATGACAATATCCCAGTGACGCTTCTCTGCTGCCTCTCGCTGCTTTGAAGCCTATTTGTGGCTTTCTGGCATGCCGTGGGGACAGGCAGGCGGGTCTCTTCACTGTGACTGCTGGCAAACACCTCTAGGGTCGTACAGGTGAGCTGGGTAATGGAAGGAATGAGAAGTGTCATTTCTCACGGTTAGTGTGCTAGGGGCTCAGAGACACGGAGTGGTGTTGGGGACAGGATAGACCAGGCGTCCTCAAACTACGGCCCGCGGGCCACATGCGAGTGTTTTTGCCGTTTTGTTTTTTTACTTCAAAATAAGATATGTGCAGTGTGCATAGGAATTTGTTCATAGTTTTTTTTAAAAACTATAGTCTGGCCCTCCAACGGTCTGAGGGACAGTGAACTGGCCCCCTGTTTAAAAAGTTTGAGGACCCCTGGGATAGACACTGGCCTTATCAGTGAAGGGTTTGATGTCAGCCTTTGCTATATACAGTTATGTTTCAAGG
Organism: Cnephaeus nilssonii; assembly: GCF_951640355.1. Lineage (NCBI taxonomy): Eukaryota > Metazoa > Chordata > Mammalia > Chiroptera > Vespertilionidae > Cnephaeus > Cnephaeus nilssonii. The sequence goes on from NC_137081.1 coordinate 45,231,760, forward strand.
GATGTGACCTGACTGAAGTCTGAATGAATCTAAATTTGCTGTCCATGGAACTAAGAATTCATCCTCTTCAACAGGTTCGACATGCCAAGCCTACAATTAAAAACCTAGACTTCAAGTTCTTTCAGATACAACAACTTGCAAGATGACCACTCAAGGACAAAAGAATAGCCATTAGCAACTTGGCCAGTTTCTACTCAGATATGTAGAGCTTAGCTCATTCCTCCAGTATCTTGCTCTTTTAAGTGCTTTTAGGGAACAGATATTCAAAAGCCAAATAATTTCTGTAAACTTTTAGTGATATAATGTTGCTAGCACTAAGCACAAAACAATACACTAAGAAAACTTGCAATCATTTGGTTTCTTTTCTAATAACGGAGCCCCGATTGCTTGTTGGTAGCGAGAACTGGAAAGGTCACACAATTCCAAGGGTCAGCAGCCCCAAAGGTCACTTTCTTGCCTGTGCGGGCATTGTGTCTACCAGGAACACCACACAGTAAACCCCCATCTGCACCACCAGCTCATCAGAGGCAGATCAAAGGCTGGAACAGGGATCTGAGTAGAAGAACTCACTGGTGTCAGCTCTGCCAACAACCGCCCCCAAAACATGTCTCTGAATTTCTCCATGACTTAATTTCTCTAGGCTTAAGTTCTCATGTGGGGCCCATGAATCTGGCCACCAGAAGGAATCTTGACAGGTCTTTTCTACTAATAGCTGCCCTCTTTTCCCCAGGTTAATATCCAAGAAACCTTCTTTAATGTTATTAAATTAATAAAACAACACTCTGAATAGTATTTACCTTTGGATTAGGGACCGTAAGTCTCATTCAGTTAGGCACAAGCCTCTTAAAATTCTACTGGATCTAAGTCTTAGAACAAAGTGTGTCTAATCTTGGTGAAGCAGTAGTTTGAGATGTGAAACATCCCACTTACATTCTCTGTTGAAACCCTCATAAGATGCAGCACATTGTCAGACACAACCTGCTGGTTCATAGATGTGGGAGGCCATGTCCCTGGTCTCGGGAACAGTCAATGCGGAGGAGGAACCGGATAGACAAGGGATGAACAGAGAAATGAAGAGGGAAAGGAAAGGAGATGCACAGGTCACATGTACCGTATGAACAGCTGCGGTGGACACACCTGGAATATCTGCCTGGCCCACAGTGACCTCCTTCCTCTGGGTCTGCCTTCTCCCTCAGATGCTGCCCTCCCAACCCCCGCAGCCCGGCTGCACACTATTGCCCACCCCTGCCTCGGCCACAACTAATTAGCTCAGGAGTGGATTCCTGCCCTAACTGAGCCCAAATTCTCCTGGGAGCTTGGAACTGTGATTCAGAGCACCTGAATCACTCAGACAGTGTAGGGTGGCGATACCTCTGGAGAAGGAGGGGGACAAAAGAGAACAGAGAGGAGCAGCCCCCACCCCCAGGGTCTGAGAAGATGGGTGCCCTGGTCTCTGATGGCTTCATCCTTTCTGATGCTGGGCCCCCATAAGGTCCCGGGGACATTCCTATCTTCCAGAAACATCCTTGTTTTCCATGAGAAATTCCCCCTTTGTCCCTGAACTGGCTCAGGTTGGTTGCTGTTACATTCAAAACAGCCTTGATGAGGACTTGAGCATGAACATGCCCCTCAAATTAAAAAATTAAAAAAAAAGATATAGATAATCCAACATAGCAAATAATCCAAAAGCCACTTTTGGCTCTGGAGGACACAGTGAAATTGATATGTTTAAATTGCTGGAGCTCAGAACACCTCAGATGGAAGTACACACTCACAACAAAATTAACTCGACTGGCAGCCAGCCGGGAAGCTGCCCGTTGCCTCTGTGGGGCCCTAGGCTCTGCTCTGCTCTGCTCTGGGTTCGGAGGAAGCACCACTTCTGCACCCCGCCTCCAGCCCATGGTCCCAGCATGCCCACGGCTGCTCCAGTGTGTCCAGCTTAGCATCTCACTGTTACTGAATTCGAAGCTGGCCACCTGGGGTGCGCTATGGAAAAACAGAGGTGGCCAGAGCAAGGCAGTTTTATTTACCAGCCAACGGTCTGCCTCCTGGAAGGGAGGCTTAGCCACTGCCTAGATACACTGTTTGGTCAATTACGTGTTGATTTCCTCTGCAGTTGGCTACCCTCGTCCTGTTTACCGCTGTATCTGCAGAATACTGAGCTATATTTTAACATTTAGCAAGGAATAACATTGAGAACTGCCCAGATCTCGAGACCCTGGTCCTGTCTAACAACTTTGGGGGGAGGCAATTTGGTAAAGGCCCTTCCTGATAGGAACAAGCAAAAGAGAGCAGCCTGAGAAAACAGCCGATAGAGGAGGCAAGCAGACAACTGGACTCCTTTAGAAAGGGCTTACCATTGCACCAAACCAGGACATAAAGCAGGGCATGCCGCAAAGGGAAGTGAGAGGCATCTGAGTGACGGCTCCCTGGCCCTTGACGGTTTCCAGTGTGGCCAGAACTCGGGGTGGAAGCACCTTGTGGGAAGGAACCTGCCTGGGGATCTATGGGAGTAAACATGTTGAGGGGACACGAGGAACGAGGACTGTTTCGGAGCTGTCTGAATGCTTGTCTGAATGAGGAGAGTATGCTGAGCAGGGGTGAGGGTGGGAACACTGGAGCAGGAGTTACAAAGGCTGGGTAGGCCCCTGTTCCTGGAAACAGGATCCACCAATTGCATGAGAAGAGATTTCTTTGTATAAGCTTTCCGCGTGGCCGAATAACCTTTCCTCTTCCTCCGGGCAGCTCCCCCATGAGTAGTACGTTAGAAACACACATACATGCTCTCACGCACACACTCTTTTACACTCACACTCCCACTGACACACTGACACCACAGTACCATAGTTGGCTGTGTGTTCCCAGAGTCCCCCCTCGTCACCACCTGCCACCTACATCTTTTTTTTTTTTTAATATACGTTATTGATTTTAGAGAGGAAGGGAGAGGGAGAGAGAGACAGAAACATCAATGATGAGAGAGAATCATCGATCGGCTGCCTCCCGCACGCCCCCCCACTGGGGATCGAGCCCGCAACCCAGGCCACAAACCCGGGACCCTCCAGTCCGCAGGCCGACGCTCCATCCATTGAGCCAAACCAGCTAGGGCTGCCACCTACATCTTAAGTATTGTTTATGGACCTATTAAACCTCAGGGACCAAGGAGCCTGTCTGTTACCTGTTGGCTGTGCACAGGAGGAACAGCTCCCAGTTTACCAAGGACTTTGTCCTGTAGATGACTTCATTCAATCACGAAACACCAAGGCTGGAGGGACCTCAGGGAACCCCTTTCCAATACAACTCTCTCAATTTCCCAATGAGCGCAAGACTTGTTACAAACAAAGAATCCTAGGCCAGAGACCCCCTGCCTTGGCCAGATTGTACCTGGCATCCCAATGTAATAGGACAGGCCAGCCTGGCCTGGCTCCCAGCCCTCACATGGGAGGTTGCCAAGCGCAGGCCCCACCCTGGCTCGTTATCTGCAGGCAGGGTTCTCCCATGACTCTCTGGCTGGCCCGGCTGCCACCTCTCTTTGTGGGACAGCTGTACCAGCTTGGCGGCTGGTGTGTCCAGTCACAGGTCCTGCCTTTGTTTGGTTGATAAGCACGGTCAAGTTCCAAGTCCTGCTGCTCTCACACAGGCGTTCTGCCCTGGTTCTCCGAGAAGCCTGCATGCGCTACTTGACACTTGGTCACCTAGGGCCCAGGGCGAGCCAGGCCCGGGGCTTGGGCGCAAGGTGGGAGAGAGCGCCACTGTCTCCAGGAGTCACGGCGCCAGGTTTCTCTTTCCAGAATCACCCTCCCGCCTTTCCCTGGACGGGGCTCTTTCTCATTACTCCTTTGTGCCTCAGTTATGACACTTCTCCCGAGTCCCGAAAGGCTTCTTTCCTGGGAAACACTTGAACCACCCAGTAAAATCCCTGACTAGCTTCAAAGATCTCGGTCAGTGTTGCCGAGAGTGAGGTTTGCACCAAGAAACACTGGGAGCCTGTTAAAAAACAAAAGCTGGGGGTCGCCCCCCTGGCTTTCTGAACCAGACTTTCGTGGGGTAGGCCTGGAAATCTAATATGTGAACCACTCCCCAGGTGAATGTGATGTGCAGTAAGGTTGTAAGACCCAGTGTGGGTCTGACTCAATTCCATCTGGCAAAATACGGTGTAGTTTTGTTCCTAGTCCTCCAAGGCTTTTCTTCTGAGAACTCTGTGGGAAAAAAACGTACAAAGTACTGTGGAAATATGAACTTAATGACTAACATTATTATTTCTTGGGGGCAGGAATCCATTTCTTTCTCCCCGACTTCACCTCATCAAGTCCCCGTAGTATTCAGGGTCATTGCCCGTGGAGGGGGCTCATGGACCACCTTCCATGCCCCCGCCCCCCGACTCCTCCTCCCAACCCCATCCTGTGAGATCCATTTCAAAGTTTAGTGACCACTTTGGGGGCACAAATCTACAGTGTTTCTTTTTGTGTAGCCAAAGGTCTCTGGAGCTGTTGACCTCCATTTTACCTGTTTAGAAAACAAAATGGTTCCAAGATTCTGAGAACTTGATTCAGCTATATTTTTAGAAGGAAGTCCACAGGAATGCAGAAGACACCACTCCCTTTAAAAAGCAAATGCTGGCCAAGATACCGAGATAACTAAATGAGATCTTATTCTTGTGCCCAAGATGAATTTGCATCTGTTGGCAGAGGGGTGACAATCAATTTTAGGTCACAGCCTTGTTCTAACCATAAGCAAAAAGCTGGCAAACCCTACACGTATTTTGTGTCTGCATCTTGCCTCTAAAGAATCCAAAGCACTTCCATCTATCTGTGCTGTCCTCTGTTGTGGAGGAAGGCAGTTATCCACCCTGTTTCATAAACAACCCTTCTGTGATTTGTCCAAGGTAGAGCAGAATTCTCGAAATGATCCTTAGGTCTGAAAACCGAGCTACACTCTACATGAAGCTGTTTTATTGGATATTCAAGATGTTTTAACCTTGTTGTATCCAGTCTGCAAATAAAGCTGACCCATAGAAACTCCATTTCTGTATCCTTTTCCCCACCATTTATACCCCACTTTCTGACATTAGGGATCTTACCTAATCCTATTATTCATAAGAAAAAAATACAACAAATTAATGAACATTAAGAGGTTAAGGATTTAACATTATTTTCCCCATCTGTATCTGAATTGTGAAAGAGAAGCTTAGAAGAAGGTTGCTTTATCCAAAGAAATGGCTGGCTAATGGTGAAATTTGGGGCATCAGTGGAATAGGGAACTTCCTGGCATTTTTTTTTAAAGTAAATTTATTCCATTTAAAGTAATTATTGATAGATATGTAGCTATTGCTGTTCTATTATTCTTATTTTATCTTTTTTTCTTCTTCTTCTTGAAGTCCCTTTAACATTTTTTGTAACATTGGTTTGGTGATGATGAACTCCTTTAGCTATTTCTTGTCTGGGAAGCTCTTTATCTCTCCTTTGATTCTAAATTATATCTTTGCTGGGTAATCGTAGTTATAGGTCTCTGTTTTTCATCACTTTGAATACTTCATACCAATGCCTTCTGGCCTGCAAAGTTTCTGTTGAGAAATCAGTTGACAGTCTTACGGGAGCTCCCCTGTAGGTAACTGATTTTCTTTTCCTACTTTTAAGATTCCTCTTTGTCTTTAACATTTGGTGTTTTAATTATGCTATGTCTTGGTGTGGGCCTCTTTGGGCTGAAAAGGGGGAAGGGATTAAGAAATACAAACTGGTAGTTACAAAATAGTCATGGAGATGTAAAGTACAGCACAGGGCGTATGGTCGATAATATAATAACTGTGCATGGTGTCAGATGGGGACTAGATTTATCAGAGTGAGCACTTCGTAAGTTATATAAATGTCTAATCACTATGTTGTACACCTGAAACTAATACAATATTGTATGTAAACTGTAATTGAAAAATTAAATTTTTTTTTAAAAAGTGTTTAGCAGCACTTGGCATAGGATAAAAAAAGAAAAAAGGGTATTTATCTGCCCAAGCAGAATGACAAAACCTGACCCTAAGATAACGAAATTTTGTTACAAATCTTCTAAAGAAGGTGATGTTGGAGATCTGGAATCACAATGTTAAACCAACCTGAAAAAATGATCTAGCCCAAAGACTACCGTGGACCAAGAGGGAAGAACAAAAACTAGATTCATTATCCTAAAACAACTAAAAAACCAGACAAAATACAGGACACCAGGCAATGAAGGGCAGTGATCCCTGAAAGATGGTAAATAGACTTAAAATCACAAATCTAAGAATCAGGATGTGTGGGCATCCGGTAACCTACATTGTATCAGGTCCCCAGGTTACCCTGATGCCAGTAATGTTTAAGAAACACTGTCATATGAAGTGAATAGAAAAGAACTTCTCTTGTCCTTGGTTCCTTGCATAAAGTAGAGAACAATGAAATTTTTGCATTTTGTCTAAGATTTATTTTAAATACCACACCATTTTACTCAAACTGCAAGCTGAAAGTTCCTTTCCTCTCAGGTAAGAAAGTGGTATATCACTTTACCTTTTATGTTAAGGAAGCAAACTTCCTGTATGGGAGGTGCCAATAAAGTACCCTCCTTGACATCATAAGCTGAGGCTGCTACTGAGAAGATCTGAAAGCCCCGGAGACAAAGGATGGTCCATAATTTAGGGTGGATATGTGAAAACTGACTCCAACACCCCCTCTGGCTGGACAGCTGCTGAATGCATAGGCTTTGTGTCTGTGGTCAACACTGCAAAAAGACCAGCACCTTCTAGAATCTTCTGGACAGTCAGTTGTACAAGAGATGAGGGTAATTTATGTCACTGGCAGGTGGAAAAACAGAGCCATGAGAAGAATCTTCTGAAAGACAAAATCAGGGCCTGGACAAGCGTCTTGAAATCAGACAAGCAGAAGCAGAGCAGAGGCAGAGATTTGCTTTTCAGATGTTAATGAGTGTCCTCAATCAGATACACGACTTGTACCAGGAGTTCTGCTTCCACACCCTAGTTTGAGGTTGAGCTAGACTAGTGTGCAGGTGGTTAAACTCAGGGAGGCTCTTAACCCACTGGTTATTTTTCTCTGTTAAGTCAACCAAGAGGACTGTAAATAAGACATTTAGGAAATATAAATTCCCCATCTGCCCCCGTCCCATACAAACTCATAGGAGCACATGTTACCTATTTTGCCCAAAGGATTCAGCACTTAGCTAAAAAATTTATCAGACCCTAAAAGAAGGGAGGAAGGTGGGGAGTTGGAGGGAGATGGGGGGACAAGAAAAAGAGAGAGAGAAAGAGAATGGAAGCCCTTGGAGGAGAGAGACTGGCCACTTCTGGGTGCTGCAATCAGGGGCACACACTTGTGTGGGCTTCTTAGCCTGGTGAGTGAAAATGGACCTCAAGCCCGGAAGGGAGAAGAAAGAAGCCCCTGGGGGAAGGAAGCTCTGCATCTTGGCTGAGCGCCCCTCCCATTGGCCTTGCCAGGAGGTCTGCAGACTCACTGCTGGCTCCTGAGAGTCACTGATCTTTGGCAGCAACTTGTTGGCAGCATCCTCCTCTCCTCCCACAAGTGGTGAGTGGTGCAAGTTGCTGCCTTTACAACCCTCTCCACCAAATAAGAGGTCCAGGGAAGCGGCCTCTTTGTAAAGCACTCCAGGAATTTGTGATTTATAGGAGGGAGACACCCCTAGGTGTGTGAACACAAACCCCAAAGAGATAAGGATCTGGAGCACATTATTTAATTCTTCTCCCTGAGCTGTAGCACTTCTTAGGGGTCTACTAATAAATCCTGGGGATTGCAGAGCTTAAAATAAACTTTAATAAAAGTGTGGAGAACTTTAATAGTTCGTTGACTAATGTAGCTTCCTCCTCTTACCCCAACTTTTTCAAGGGCTTATTTCCATTGCATTTCACTTCCAAGCTATGATTCTTCATGACATAATTCTCCTGCGTTGGTTTTTGCAAACCCAAATTCATGTCAATACCCAGAAAGAAAATGCTTACAAGTTGTAGGACATCAAAGGCAAGGCTGGCTTTACCCCAATGGACAGTAGACATGCTCACCAAGTTACTGCTGGGTTTCAGGCTCAGGGTGGGGTCACCAGGAGGAGGAACAATGGGACTCAGCCATTACTCACCACCTGAGTCTATTCCGTCCTTACAACCCCGGCCAAGAGATAAACACTACGAGGGAAAAGAACTTTGCATAAATATCGCCATGAAAACAAAGAACAATGTGCCTGCATCTGTGTTATCTGTCTATGTGAGCTCAGGCACAAAGCCATATTGGAGACTTCTTTTTCTCCCACATTATGTAACCACACTGTTCCATGAGACAAGCCCCCCTTGAACCTCCAAGTAAAGGGGAACACACAGATCCCTAAATTGAAGGGGTTATGAGATAGCCAAGGTCAGACTCCCTCCTCTGAGAAGGCAAAGCAACAAGATCAGGGAATGGAGAAAATAGGATCCTTTTCAAGATCCTCCCCTGGATTTTATCATCTAGCAGGGGTGGGGAATGTCCGGCCCTTGGGCTGTATAAGGCCGATGAAATCATTTGGTCTGGCCCTGCCAAGGCATTAGGGGTGAGTTAATTAAGTGTTGGATCAAATATAGCAGGCTAATTTTTAAGTTGATAATGTTGTATGGCCCTCAAATGATGTTATAAATATCCAAAAGGTTCCCCACCCCTGCATGCAAGTAGATTAGAAAGTCTAATAACGTAAGTCTTATAAGTCTTATAACAAGACAGTCTCCTGCTTCCCCTCCCCCAACTCCTTTAGGTCTTTCTTATATTTTTCCTCCAGATTTCTAAATAATAAGCTTATACTATTATAGATATATTTAATTGGGAGATCATTTAATTGGTTTCCTATTCTGTTAGAAGACTCTATATTCTGTTAGAAGACTCTTACATCCTTTTCCCTATTTTGCCTCCCCCTATTCTCCCAATATAGATAAATAATAATTTTTGGTTAGATCAGTGGTCCATGTTCACATTATTAGATGGTGTTACCACTGAAGACAGAAGTGAACTAAAATCTAATTTTCTTTGTCTTCTGGCATCGAGTGTTGTTACTGAGAAGTCCTGTGCCATCCCAACCCCTGTTCCTTTGAACAGAACCTGTTTATGCCTCTAGGGCAGGGTAGGAAACGTCTGGCCAGCAGGCCATATAAGGCCCGAAAAATCATTTGGTCTGGCCCTGCCAAGGCCTTAGGAGTGAGTTAATTAAATGTTTGACCAAATATAGCAGGCTAATTTTTAAGTTGATAATTTTGTATGGCCCTGGAATGATGTTATAAATACTTAAATGGCTGTGGGCAGAAAAAAGGTTCCCCACTCCTGCTCTAGGGAAATGTTTGGGTCTCCTCTTACAGTTTCTGAAATTTCAAAGTGGTGAGGATCTTTTCAAACACAGAAGGAAATTTTCTGGTATTATTTCTTTGCCAATTCACTCACCTGCATTTTCTTTATTCTCTCTTTCTAGAAATCCTATTAGGTAAATGCTGACCTTCTTGGGATAATTCTTTAAATTTTTTTATCGTTTCTTCCCTATTGTCAATCTCAATCATTTTATTCATCTTTCTGGAAGATTTTCCCACTTCATTATTATTATTTTTTTTTAGCTCTTCTCTTTTGAATTTCTAAGAACTCTTACTTCTTATTCTTTGATGGTTCCTGCATTAAAGCATCTGATTAATGGGTAAAGCACTACCTCTTACATCCCTAAGAATATTAAATATTAAATATGTTTTTGTGTGTGTTAAGTGTTATTCTCTTCCCCTGCATTATCTATTTTCTCCTAAATCTTTTCCCTGCTTGAATGATTCTGGTCTCTTTCATCCTGTAGGCTTTCCTCCAGAATCAGGTGACTTCTGGAAGTCCATTCATATTGAAAACTAGGATCCAAAACTCTGATTTGCCCATTTCCTTTCAGGCATGTGGACAGAACTTGTCAGCTGGTGAATTTCACTGACAGACTGGGTAGAGAGCCGGCCCTTTCAGGGTGGGGCCCCAAATGGCATTCTCTTCTGGTCTTTTCTCTGCATTCACTCAGTCCCCCCAACCTGGGGCAGAACCCGGGGACTCCTGCTGGACAGGCTGGTGCCAGGTTGCCAACAGAGGCAGGGGCCGGGGGGCAGGTTACCTCTGTTCAGTGATTGTCAGTGCTGACTCTCGCTTTCCCCTGGTATCAGCCTGAAACCTCACTCCAGTCCTCCGCTGTGCACAATGTGGCTATATTCAGAGTCCTTTTGGTTCAACACCTATGGAGGAAAGCTTTCAACCGTATGCAAGCAGGTGGCAGAGGAAGAGGAATAGGCTGGTTGCATGGGTAGGGGATGACGCTTGGGGACCTAACCCTAGACTTCCAAGCAATTCCCTGTATACAGTTTCTGAACTACGCCCTGCCTCCTGCAGCACGTGGTGCCACAGAACCTCAGCCTTGCTGCTGGGTTGGTGGGCAGCGGGGGGGAGGGGGGGGAGGCGGGGGGGCAGGGGGGTGATGCACAGATCACACTCCTTAGAATTTCCCCCTGTAGGCTAAACTAGTCACCGCTCCTCCATCTGCTTTCCATCTGCCAAACCGCAGCGTAGTCATTTATAGTCTGCAGTTCCCCTTCCAGAGCATCTGTTTTTGTATATTTATACCTTTTTTATTCTTCTACTGGAATTTTTAGTTGAAGTTTTGGAAGAGAAAGTTCTCAGTTTGCTGTGTTTAACCAGAAGCCCTTTCCCACTCTTTAGATTTCCAATTTGCTCTGCAGAAATCTGCTTGCCTGTCATCCATGGAGCCCTTTGGGATAGAAGATTCTAACCTTGGATCTTTCAGGTATTAGATGTGTGGTCTCATTTTTTCATGTAAAAAGTGGGGATAGGGGAAGGGCTTCTGATTATTAAAAAGTGTTTTGGTAAATTGCTAAATTGTAATTAGCAATTAAATTAAATTGCCTACTGTGTTAAAGATAATATCCTATATAATAAAACCCTAATATGCAAATAGACCAAACTTTGGAACTACCGGTCACTATGATGTGCACTGACCACCAGGGGGCAGACGCCCAATGCAGGAGCTGCCCCCTGGTGGTCAGTGCACTTCCACAGTGGGAGCGCTGCTCAGCCAGAAGCCGGACTCATGGCTGGTGAGCACAGCAGCAGTGGCAGGAGCCTCTCCCGCCTCCGAGGCAGCACTAAGGACCCCTCAGGGGATGTCCACCGAGGGGTCCTGGACTGTGAGAGGGCACAGACCAAGCTGAGGGGACCCCCTCCCCTCCAGTGCATGAATGTCGTGCACCGGGCCTCTAGTTCATAACAGCCAAGTGGGGTAGGCACATAGTAAAGCCATTGCTCAAGTGAGTTCTGTAAAAAAGGTGGTCTTGACCCTCTGGAGCTGGGGGTGGGGTCCTTGCTCGATGCCCTGTGACCTAATTCTTCTCTTACTATGTTTCATCTCCTATGTAAAGTCCAGATTTCCCATTAAATGGTTAATTCTTTAGTTTAAAAAGTTAAAAGTGGTTAAATTTAAATTTTGGGGAAAAGAAACAAACCAAAGAGGTCTACCTGGTTATCCTAAGGAATATAGAAGGAAGGAAAACAAAGGTCTATAACTGTGAGGGTGTCTTAGTTCATTTAGGCTGCTCAATAATAGACTATGGTACTTGGTTATTTCTCACATTTGTGGAGCCTGGAAGTCTGAGATCAGGGTGCCAGCATGGTGGGGTTCTGGTGAGGGAGGGCCCTGTTCTAGGCTTCAGGCTCCCTGTTTTGTCCCCACATGGAGGAATGGAGAGTGATGGAGCCTCTTGTATAACGGCACTAATCCCACCTAACACCTCCCAAAGGCCTCACCTCCAAATACCATCACCTTGAGGATTAGAATATCAGCATATGAATTTGGGGGGACAGAAATACTCAGTCCATCACAGGAGGGATATTCTAGTTCCCTTTGTGCCCTTAACTTTATCTTTATTTTATATGATTTTTCTTTACTGAGATGATCAACGTCTCAATTTCCAATTTAAAATAGCCTTACATTTACTGATGCATTCTTAAGTCAATAATCAATCAAGAAAGATAAATGTTTCCTGTAGTATTTTGCCACTTTGTAAACTAAGTAAGATTTAATGCATATTTCATCTGCCAAACATTGACCCCTTTGAGGCCTTAGGACTATCTCCATTATCTATTGCTCTCAGAATAAGTACAGCACAAGGCCCAGCACATTCCACATCACAGCCCTCAGGGCCTTAGAAGAGATCTTAACGTTTTTCTGGTCCAGTCCCCTTATTTTACAGAAGACCTAGGTAAGCCCAAACAAAATGAAAGTATTTACCCAAGGACCCAAAGAAGAGGCCAACCCAAAATTTGGCCTGCCCTCCCAGCTCAGGATTAGCACCATCATTCTCACACACTGCCCAGAATAGGGGTTCAGTAGCTACCTCGTGTTCATATCACAACCTAATCTTCCATGTTCTCTCCATTGTGGCCCAACTTCCTCTTTTCTTTTAAAATGCTGTTCTTTTAACAGCAATGATAAATAACATAAACCTAATAGCTAATTATATCAAGAGGAAAGAAAGCTGGGACCTTAACTATTAGGTGATTAAGTACCTATCCTAATACACTACACAGTCAGAAATACTCTGCATCAACATTTCCATCAATTTATTCCCTCATAAAGCATGTCACAGGTATTTATATTTTCTGCCCATGGATGCTGACTGTTTTTGTGCACCTGCAGAGTCTTTGTTTAACTTGGCAAAAGTAGCTTCAATTAACCACCGTGCTCTCTGATCTTAGCGCTGCCTCTGTTAGGATCACCTGCATCAGTTTAGATGTGAACGCTCGCTGCAGGTAGATTCCGACTGTTTGTCTTTGTGACTCACCCCAACGAACTTGCCCACATCACCATTCCCTCATGCACTGGACTCCCGGTCATTGTGGGCCTCTGTATGCCAGGTACTGTTCTAGCCCTTGGGATACAGCATGAGCAAAACAACGACCTCTGTCCTTAGGGAGCTTACTTTCTAGCAATAAGCATTAAAAAAGTAGGTAAATTATGCAGCATTTTGGAAGGTGGGAAGTGTTGTGGGAAAAAGCAAAAAGGCAAGGTACGGGTGCTCAGGAATGTGAAGCCGGTGGGCAGGAGGAGGTAATGTTGGCCCAAAGACTTGAAGGTGGTGAGGGGCTGAGCCATGGAGACATCTGAGCAAGAGATTTCCCAGCTGACGGAACAGCCAGGTCCCAAAGCGAGCGTGTGTCGGGTCTGTTTGAGGTAAGAACACTTCCTGATGGGTGACCCTTGGGAAAAGAGCCCTACGTAAGAGAGAGTTATTCCCCAATTCCAGACAGACCAGAAGTAAAGTAAAATAAAACTTCTAGAAAGGAAGAGTGAACGAGCGAGAACCTGGAGGTGCAGAATCTGTAGCAGTGGTATGAGAGTGGCATGGGAAATTGAGGAAACCAGACAATATACCTGAGAAACGAAGCTAGCACTTTAGACTCAAGAGATTGCCACAGAAATGATAACACGGGGACTGACTATCACTCACCTTTGGATTCACAGCATCTGCCACAGAGCAGAGCCCATGGCAGGCTCAGGAAATGCCTTTGGGATAAAGGAAGGACTGAATGTATGGAACCGTTCTTAACACGTGGCGCCTTTTCTGGTGCTCTGTCGGGTGAAGGACTGGTATCCGAACTCGGCCTTGAACTTATCTTCTCTAATAAAATGGTAATATGCAAATTAACCATCACTCCGCTACATAGGCCACGACCACCAGCCAAGCCATGCCCACCAGCCAATCAGGGCGAGTATGCAAATTAACCCAAACCAAGATGGCTACAGCCACAGACAGCAAGGTTTCCCAGGTAACAGAGGAAGCCAAGCTTTCCGTAGCCGTTGCAGGCCTAAGCCGCCACTCAAGCTACAAAGTTTCAATTATAGAAGGTAAACAAATCCAAACAAATGGCGGCAGAATGGAGCTTGAGAGAGCAGGCCAGGGTTGCTGGCGGCAACAGGGGAAGCAAAGCTTTCCTCACACCCTGGCCGGGCTCACCCGCTTAAGGCTACAAAATTTCAATTGTAGAAGGTGAATTAACTGCCACAGAAATGGCTGCCGCCCCAGAGGGAACAGCAGGCTTGGCTCCGCTCCAGGCTACAAAGTTTCAATTGTAGAAGGAAAATAAATCCCAGATACCAGGGCCTCTGCTTGGGTTGCCAGGGGGCGTGGCTGGCCTGCAAATCACCACAGGCCCCTCACTCAGGCCGCCCCACGCCCCAAGGGAACCCCACCCTGATCAGGGGCACCCTTCAGGGCAAACCAGCTGGCCCCCACCCGTGCACCAGGCCTCTATCTTATCTAATAAAAGAGTAATATGCAGATTGATCATCACTGCAACACACAATATAGCTGCCCCCATGTGGTCAAAGATCCTGCCCCCATGTGGACACAAGATGGCCACTACAAGATGGCCAGCAGGGGAGGGCAGTTGTGAGGCACCCGGCCTGCAAGGGAGGGCAGTTGAGAGGGACCAGGCTTGCAAGGGAGGGCAGTTGGAGGTGATCAACTCTGCAGGAGAGGGCAGTTAGGGGTGACCGGGCCGGCAGAGGAGGGCAGTTGGAGGTGATCAACCCTGCAGGAGAGGGCAGTTAGGGGTGACCAGGCTGGCAGAGGAGGGAAGTTGGGGGCAAACAGGCTGGCAGGGGAGCAGTTAAGCATCAACCAGGCTGGCAGTGGAGTGGTTAGGGGGTGATCAGGCTGGCAGGCAGAAGCGGTTAGGGCAATCAGGAAGGCAGGCAGGCAAGCAGTTGGGAGCCAGCAGTCCTGGATTGTGAGAGGGATGTCCGACTGCCCGTTTAGGCCCAATCCCACCAGATTGGAGAGGGTACAGGCTGGGCTGAGGGACAACCCCCCGCCGTGCACGAATTTCGTGCACCGGGCTTCTAGTTTTACTTATAAGAAGGGGATTCATCTCAAACAAAAGTCCAGCAATATTTTTTTTATTCATGGATTTATTCAGTCCGCTTAAAACAGAGTCCATGTATTGTGGAGTCTGAGAAATAAATGTGCTGCTAAGACATCTAGGCATCTGGGAAGCTGTAATCTGGTAGTTGAACTGAGCATGAGTGCAGAGTGTGTGTGTGTGTGCGTGTGTGTGTGCACGCGCGCGCTCTCAAGATGTATGTTAATGAGGTGGGGAAGAATGGATATTAATAGAGTCTACATATATGCAAACCTTTTATGAAGGTATTTATATATATTCCAGCATGATATTGAATTACATCAAGGTTCTTCTGGTTAAAGTAACAGAAAGCACTTCAAACTCACTTAAGCAACCATAAGGAATAATTTATTACTAAGATACAGAGGTATATCCTGGAACTTCCAGGCAAGATTAGTCAGACATCCCCAAGGAACTGGTCCCAGAACTAGCAAGCCAGTGGGAACCAAGGAAGCTTCCGGCAGCCTTGCTCTCCGGTCCTCACTGTGGGGCCACGTGGTCTCTGGTCCCTGCCTCTGTGTCCCCTCCTTTCCTCCTGGCAGATCTCCCTTCTTCCCTGTCCTTCCACACAGCCTCCCCACCACGCCCACTGTACATTCCCTCAGCCTTAACAGTAAGTGGAGCCTAAGATCAGTATTTTTCAGTGTCAATTCCAAATTCACAGGACAAAAGATCTGATTGGCACTGGCTGGGCCAATGTCTCCATCTGCTCCAAGTAACCACAACCAGTGGGATATTCGCTCCTTCAAACATGGAGGCCAGAGTGTTGACAACTGACCTGAGTCTATTGGGCCGCTCACATTCGTCAGTTCTCTTTTGGTAGATGATGGTGAGCCACGCTGGCTAGAGTCATGTAAGAGCTATAGTTCCCCTCTCCCGACTGCCTCCTTGTGAGGAGGTGTGTGAAAATGAAGGCAGATCTCATTCAGGATTCTGCCACACATAAAAACTTCTACAAATAGACAGACACGAAATGTCATACCACCAGTTCATATAAGCTCAAAGAGGTAGCAACTGACAACACCTTGCGTGGAAAGTTCACTGGAGGACAGGACAAGTGACGGCACTCCAGCAATGGAATCAGTTCAGCTTCCACTTGCGTTAGTGGCTGAATCGTCCAGTACGTGTCAACAAAGCCCTGGTCCTAGTGCCTCTCCAGCAGGGGTTAAGCTGGTGGGCTCACTCTAATATGTACCAATTAACCCGAGTACAGGTGCCTTTACAATATTTCTAGCCAATCCACACTTCATCCATGAAAATGAAAATCCTTGTGCCAATTAACAGACTAATAATCTAGTCAAGATGCAGCCCAGCTGGTGTGGCTCAGTGGTTGATCATCAACCTATGAACCAGGAGGTCAGGTTCCATTCTAGTCAGGGCACATGCCCAGGGTTTAGGCTAGATCCTCAGTTGGGGGTGTGCAGGAGGCAGCTGATCAATGGTTCTCTCTCATCATTGATGTTTCTATCTCTCTCTCCCCCTCTCCCTTTCTCTCTGAAATCAATAAAAGTGTATTTAAAAAATTTTTTTTGAAGAAAGACGCAGGCGTTGTCTTCTGCCATCTTTGGAGAATGGACTCCTGGCCAGGACCCTCCAAAAGTACCTACCATGCACTGGGGTGTGGATTCCTGATTAGGGACTGGAAATGTTAACCAACCAACCTTAAGTTTATATGAAAATACACACACACACACACACACACACACACACACACACACACACACGGTGGGTTGATTGCAAAAGGAGCCCTGCCAGATGAATTGCCTTTAAAGGGTTGTCTTAGAAGTGCCCATGTCCCCAACTACTGCTTATATGTCTCTGGACATCCCTGTTAGCAAAAGAGTCTTTTTTAATTGGACGTATCGTTACCTGAGTAATACAGGGGTCTTCTTACCAAGGAAAAGGAGAGAATACGAGTTGAGTGGGCAGCCAGCCATCTCTGTTGCACCCACTGATCTAAAGCAAATCTCTTAACCCTGGTTTCAGTTACCTTATCTATGACATAGATTATCAATGCCTACCCTGCTGGTTTCTCTGGGTTTATGTGAGAATCCAGTGAAAACATTTTGAAAACTGAGAAACCTTGTTCAAATTCTGATGGTTTACACAAGAAGCCAGAGTGTTGTATAATCATCAAAAGGGTCATTCTTTCAAATCAAGATTTAAGCAAGCACTTATTCTTGATCCCCAAAGATTACCTATATTTTCCAGACTAAAATAAAAGTGTCATTTTTTATTGCCAAGGATCCTATGTGGCACTTGCTAGTTTATGGGCGGCTGAGTGGACATACATGAAGGTGACAGTGACATAAGGTCATGTGACACTTATTGGGACTTGCTCTGTGCCAGGCGCTGTGTTCCACACATTATATCCCTTAATCCTCACACAGACTCCTGGGTGGGCACTGCTTTATCCTCTCACCTGCTGATAAGGAAAAAGGTCACGTACCATCAGCACCTACCACAAGCAGAGTGGAGAGCCTGGATTTGACTCTGGGCCAAGCCTAGAATCCCTGAGCATCGTTCTTCAATTCTAAAATGCTGTGGTTTCTAATACCTTGTGTACTAGTGAGAACTGTCTCCAGAAAGATAAATTGAAGTCCTACCCCTAGCATCTGTGAGTGTGACCTTATTTGGAAATAGGGTCTTTGCAGATGGAATCGAGTTAAGATGAGGTCACACTGGATTAGGGTGGGTCCTAATCCAATGATTGCTCTCTTTATAAGAAGAGGGACTTTTGGACAGACTCAGGGAGAATGCCATGTGAAGGCGGAGGCAGAGATCCACAAGTCAAGAAATGCCGGGGAGAGCTGGCAAACACTAGAAGCTAGCAGAGAGGATGGGGTAGTTTCTCCCTGAGAGCTCCCACGTGGAACCAACCCTGCCAACACCTAGATGGTGGACTTCTGGCCTCCAAAACTGTGAGAGAATAAATATCTGTTGTTTCAAAGCCACTAAGCCTGCGGTAATTTATAACAGCATCCCTAGGGAACTCATACACCATATGAATGTGTAATGGTCGTGTAAGAGCCTGGTGTGGCCTGCTGTTCTCTCCACCCAAACTGCACATGAAGTCCAGCTTGTTGGGGGGCACAGCCTCAGCTTCCTGAGGAGGCGCTGTCTTCCCAGATCCAGCAAGTCCTTCCGTAGACCCTCTCATGACACCGTGCTGAGCAGAGGGAGGGTGGGTCTCTAAACGCACCTGCAGGATACTGAGTTCAGCCAGAGTGGCTGGGCCACAACCAAGAGGACTGGCCCACAGCTCCTCTTATCTTAGGCCATAAGATCCATGAGGGCAGGGCAAAGGGAAAGCCCATCGCTTTTCCTTCTATTCTACTTCCTTTTGGATTGCACTGAAATCTTTGTGGGGAACTGGATATTGGCTGAGCACGGAATCCTTTGCATTTTCAAAGACCCAGATTTCCACGCTCTTTGGTCATTCCATCTTTCAGATATTTCAAATCTACATATCACCTGTGCTTTGCTAAAAGCAGTTTTATTATAACACTCCCCAAAATGGAAAACCAGAATCGCCTGCCTTGAGTAAAAAGTAAAAATATGAAAATAAATAAATATTCACCTGTTTACTATCTGTCTCTCAGGGAACATCCCAGCCAGGAAAGAGGTGTTTGGTAAATTGGGGAAGGATCAATGCTACTCTGTTAGGCCAGATAAATGTTATGATTAGAACTACTATGAAAACTACTGGAAAAGATGAAGTAACAATATGAGAAAAGTTTATTTTTGTAAACCTGATGATTGCACTGCTATCAAGAGTCTCAGACCACCACAGATCCGCCTGTTGGGCACAACATTCTGTGGACAGAAAGTTCTAGGAGGGGATAACTTTTAAATACATGAGTGCCTCTCACATTTAAAGAACAGATGCTGGTATTTTAAGTCTGAGAAAATGAACAGCACGGACATCTGCCATGGGTATGACCTTGCTTAAGTGTCACTTTGTCACCCCTGATAATAACTGGTGATGTGTCCTGTCTTGACTGGAGAACATAAATAAGACCACTGGGCTAAGAAGAGATCGTTTCATTGTGCTGGTAAGAGGAGAAATCTGGAAACCCAGCCAAAGAATACAGGCTAACCTTTGTTCCGAGATCGCATGGAGAAGAGGGGAGAGGGCGGCTGGGATAAAGAGATATTTGTGTTGCCAGCTTGCAGGGGCAGACGGGATGCAGCACTTCACGGCACACAACAAGCCCTTCTACTACACTGAGGCTCGACACAACCAATGTGTCTATTTGGGTCTGATGTTGTTTTTCCTGGAGCTTAAGGTGAAGACCCCTGCATGGATGTGATCCCAATGTGGAGATGGAAACGTGAGGAACGCCAAGCAAGGCCCCAGATCGTGGGCATGAACCTTCAAGAGTTTGACCGCCTTGAAAAGCACCCATAAAGTTGTGCGTGTGTTTCCCGCTGCCAAGGTCCTCGGGGCGTGCTGCCGTGTACAGAAGCACAGGCAAGAAAATGCAAACTGCTCTCCACAGCAACACTCCCAACTGCATAAACAGCAGTTCCAACACAGAACAACGCGGAAGAGCACATAAAGACCCTTTTAAAAATGTATCTTTTAATAACTCCAGCGGTTCTTGGAATGGACCATGATCTTTCCTGACCCCCTTTGTATAAGCCGCTGGCACTGTCCAACATGTTCTTCCCTTCCTTTGTCTACCTGATGAACTCCTAGTCATCCTTCAATGCTCTGTTAAAGGCTCCCTCCTCTGTGAAGTTTTCCCTGATTACCCATGAATACTCCTAAGCATCCATGCACTTTGTGCACACCTGCATTTCCATGCTTAGCATATGTGTCTGTATCCGCTTCCCCTAGTAGACTTGGACCTCCCATAGATAGGGCTACATTCTTCTCATCTATGCCTGGCACAGAGTAGGTACTTAATAAAATTAATATTTATTCAGTACCTTTACCTAGGTTTCCTTCTAACCCTCACAATGGCCTTATAAGATAAGATTTATGTCTCACTTTTCAGATGAAGAAACTGAACTTAAAGAAGATAGAAAAAAAAAAGAAGAAGAAGAAGAAGAAGATAGAGTAATGTGCCCAGGGTCACACAGCCTTGGGAGTGTCCGACCTGCTGGCTGTGTCTTCAGACACCTGTTCTTATTTGCAGTAATTATACCATTTGTAGATTCTGCAAGTCCGTGATCCTCAAACCCTCTTCAAGTTATACTTGCAGAGAGCAACCATGACTTAGAAAACTAAGGGTAGACTTTCGGGTTTTTGTTTGTTTGTTTGTTTATCAGAGGATAACATATCTTACCAGGTTGGAACAATGGATAGCAAAATGATTTTCAATACCTTAATTTCTTCCTCCTAAGAAATTAGCCAAAACATTTCAACCAAAGAAAACGGGCTCTTCAAACAAATTCCTGGTCATTACTATCCAGTGCATCTTAAGTGAAAACCGGTTTCTTGCTCACACAGAAGCCCAGTGCCTGGCGGACACAGGTGCCCAGCAGTGCGGGGGCCACCTGCCAGGGGAGCTGCCAGAGGAGCCCCGCCCACCTCTCCCGGCCAGCCTGCTCCAGCCCAGGGCAGTCCTACTATCAGGGCTGCACCTGGGGCTTGGAGTTCAGGAAAGCCTTTGGAGTATTTAAAAAATGCACCCGATTGCTCAACCTAGCTAAAAGGTGAAGAGTGAAATAAATGCTGCTTCCACAGCTGGGTAAGTGCCACCCTCCATCCTCGGGGCACCTCAGGGTGAGCTGACCTCCTGCCACTCACAGCGTGGAGACAAACACAGCCTATCTCCCTAATAAGGGAAATAAGGGGCGGGGGCGGGCTAGCCTTTGATTACCTGAGCAGTGTGCATAGGGTGCCTTTGATGTTGATAAGCTCTCTGAGGGCCCTTCATCTCAGTGCCCTGTCCTTGGAGGTCTGGGCTAAGGCAGCCGGTGTAATCATTACCCAGGGCTCTCGACTGTGCCGGGCAGCAGCCTGTGCGAAGGCCTGGGAGCAGCAAGGCCAGGCAGCTGCAGATGCCGGTCCCCCCAGTGCCAGGAAAGGTTCTAATGCAAAACAAATGTATTTATCACTTCCAACCGCTCCGCTCTCAGGGCAGGGCATCCTGCCTCAGGGTGGAGTGTCAGCTTGCAGTGGGAACAGTGGCAGGCGGCCAACGGAAACTTCACAGTTCACCAAGGTTCCTGCCACTCCGCAGGGTCCTGCAGGCCCAGCAGCAGGCGGTGCAGAGGCCGGCCTCCCCGCCGGCCCCAGAGACACGGGCACCAAGCTCGAGCCAGACCCTTTGGTGGCCGGCCAGCCAACCCTGCCTCTGTGGGCTGGACGTTGAGACTCTCTGACCGTCCCCACTTGGCAACTGGAATTCTTTCTAAACCAGGAGTGTGGGCCAAGGGGGAAATCCATGGTGAGCAGGCAAGCGGTATCTTGTCTGAATCCCATGACACATGCCCCCGGGGCTCCCTCTGGAAGGAGCCAGAGCTCCGTCTGCTCTAAGACAAAGCCTCCTTTGCCTGGTGGTCCGGGGGAGCTGGCTGGGCATTTCCCAGAGAGAAGAGAAGGCATCACAGACAGTTGTCATTTCCCAACTCCAGGCTGCTGAGCAGGGCTTCCTCCCCCAGCCTAGGCTTCACCACCGCTGGAGTTCTTCTCCAAAACGGACTAGATCCTGTCTCTTTCCAACAGAAAATTCCCCTGGAAGAAGTCCAACCCCTATGGATGCCATTCCAAGTCCCCCAGTATCTACCTGTCCTATCTCCACACTTTCTCCTTCGGGTACCTTATTCACAACTCCACAAGCGAGGCACGTGTTCTCATACCACACAGAGTATTCTCGTGTCCCTGCCTTCTGCTCATGCTCAACGCCCAGCTTCACTGTCACCTCCTGCCCTTTCTACCCTCATCCAAACAGAACTTGAGTTCCTTCCTCCCTTCAGAGGCCTTCGTAGCTTTGTGTACCTGACTTTACTGTAACATTAAACCACAATGTAGCTGACTTATTTGATTATATGTCTTTCTCTCTGACCTGCTCATGAGTTCAATCCAAGTAAGGGCTCCTTTTTTATTCATCTATTCTCAGTGACTAGTATAGTCCCTGACATATAATAGATGTCCAATAAATGTGGGGGGGGGGGGGAGGGGATGAATGAACACATGTCCAAAATCATCCCCTTTCCTTGGAGAACTTTTCTTAGAAGGAAGTAATCTAATTCTGAGCCTTTGAAGGGTCCAAAAACATTTATCTGTGGGAAACTATTTGCTCTGGACAAATTCTGCCGTTCCCGCATCCCTGGAGAATACCCGAAGCAAAGAAGGCAATGTGCAAACTAACCACTTCCAGATAAGTATCCTCTCAGATGCTAACAATTTCACTGTGTGTCAAGAGCAAGGCCAAACCACACACAGAAGTGAGACTTCCTGAGCATCCCACACCAAGCATTTAGTTTACTGCTCTGATATAATTGTGATGACAACAGCCATCTGAGAGAGATGCACCGTGCAAGAACACAGAGACTCTGATGATTCTTTCATGGATAAATCTTCGGCCCCTGACTTCTGGATGCATTGCACCCCACAAGAAGGGAAAATGATGCAACATCCTTGGTTTACAACCTGGGCTGCACCCTTCCTATAAAATCCTAAACCTTCAGTGTCAGAACTGTTACTCTTTTTTGGACTTCTTTGCTTTAAAAAAGATCACATGATCTCACTCATTTGTGGAATATAATGAACAACATAAACTGATGAACAAAAATAGAGCCAGAGCCAGAGAAGCATCGAACAGACCATAAAACTTCAGAGGGAAGTGGGGGGGGTGGGGGAGCGGGCGAGGAAGGGCGGTAAGAGATCAATCAAACGACTTGTATGCATGCATATAAGCAAAACCAATGGACACAGACACTAGTGGGGTGAGGGCATGTACTGGGGGGTGGGGGTGGCTGGGGAGAGGTCAGTGGGGGAAAGGAGACGTGATACTATATGTAATACTTTAAACAATAAAGAATTAAAAAAAAGAATTATTATTATCCTTAAGACTGCTGTTACTAAAAATCACATCCTCTAAAAATAAAATAGGCTAAAATCTGAAGCAAATGTTCCACTTTTCCCAAAGATAGAATTATATCATTTTAATATATTTATAACAAGATCAATGCAATTAAGCGTCATAAATAATCTTTATACAGGAGCATTACATTTGCAAAGTACTTTTATGTACGTAATTTCATTAATGATATTTGCTCTATTCATCAGTTCCACTCTTGGCAAAAGAGGCAAACATTTAAACACTTTTCTCCCGTCCCCAATATTGCTGGACATCTTCTCCCCACTCTTCTGCTCATGAGGTGGAAAGAAAAGAAAATACTCATTCATCTCTAACACCTCCAATTCCATTTCCAGAAAAAGGTCCTAGCTCTCCCAGAAAGAACCAGAGTCCCTCTCCCCACATCCTGACCCTTCCCTCACTCCCTCTTCAATCTATTTTTCCCCACTGCCCCCCACATTCACACACTGAAGTGCTTACAGCTCCCCAAATGAACCACACCCTGTCACCCCTGCACCCTCATCATCTCACTCTGCACCTTGCTCCTACTCAGCCTCTCATCAGCTCCCAAGGCTGTTAGGGTCCTTGAAACTGCTCCTCGCTCACCCTCTGCTCCCCAGCAGTCATCACATTGCCCATGAGTAACAATTACTTACCTTTCCCACCCTCTGGGCAGTGCTGTCCAGTAATAACAGTGCAAGCCTTGCATGCAACTTTTAATTTTCTAGCAGCTTCATTAAAAAAGTGAAAACATCAGTGAAATTAATTTTAATAAAATGTTTTATTTAACCTAATATATCTAAAATATTATGACTTCAACATGTAATCAAAATAAACAATGGTTAATGAGATATTTTATCTGCTTTTCCCCCTTCATAGTCTTTGAATTTTGTTGTGCATTTTACCTTACCAGACCTTGAGGGTCCAGATTAAACTCCTTGAAGGCAGGGCATGGGCTCAACACTAGCGCATCTTGCACTGTGCTTGGCACAAGGGCAGCGGTGTGAATGCCTTAGTCCGTGTGGGCTGCCATAACAGAAATACCAAAGACTGGGTGGCTTAAACAACAAATATGTCTTCCCCACAGTTCTAGTTCTGGAGGCTGAAGTCCAAGACCAAGACGCCCGCAGATTTAGTGTCTGGGGCCGGCCTGCTTCCTGGTTGTAAATGGCCATCTTCTCACTGTGTCCTCACCTGGGGGGAGGGGGAAGGGAGCTCTCTGAGTCTCTTTCATAAGGACACTAATTCCATTCATGAGGGCTCCATCTTCATGACCTAGCCACCTCCCAAAGGCCCCACTTCCAAGTATCACCACATTGGGGGTGAGGGTTTAACGTATACACTTGGAGGGGATGCAAACATTCTGCCTGTAGTAGTAAACAGTGACTATGAATGACTTCATCCGCCAACCAAGGGAGGCTGAGGGTGTAAGCGCTGCCCTGGAGCCCAGAACAGGGGGTGTCTGTCATCTACAGTGTCCGTAAGCACATGTGGCTTCAGCTGGGATTCTGTTCCGGTGAAGTTCTCCAGATATAAGAAGGGTGGCAGATATGGGCTGGTCACACTCATATTTCAAGCATTACTCAAAAGGACAGAAATACCAGTTCAACAAAGCAAAGTGATCATCCCCTGGGAATTTGGAGTACAGTGATTTAACCTTTGTGTACGAGGAAAACAGTGTCTCCAGGAGACTTCCTTGAGATGGATCACCTGAAACCTTCTCCACCACGGAACCAGGTGGTAGGAGAGAAGCCTGAGGCTGAGGAGGAAAGACAAGTGTGCAATTCTCTGAGTCTTATCCACTCTTTGTTTCAAGATTCCTCGAGTTTTAATCCTAAAAGCTGATGCTTGTAAGTGTGCTTTTTAGAAACAGGGAAGCGGCGGTGCCAGGAAAAACAATGACATCAGTCCCAAACCCCAGACAAGCAGCCTTTGGGAAGACCTCAAGGACACAGGAGGAGAGGACATTGCAGAGCACAGAGAAAGCGCCATCTATTTTTGCTCTGTCCCCTCAGATATGCAGACCCCGAGGCCTACTGACAGAACAGTTGCTAAGCCAGCAGTCCGAAGGCTTTAATAAGTATTAAACTCATCTAAGGGGCTGATTAAAAATCTAGATTGCCCCCGCCCCTGCTTCAGAGAGTTTAATTTCATTACTCTGAGGTGGGTCCCAGGAATACACATTCTCCTAGAGCAGTGGCCGGCAAACTCATTAGTCAACAGAGCGGCAAACCGCAGCTCGCGAGCCGCATGTGGCTCGTGAGCCGCAGTTTGCCGACCACTGTCCTAGAGGACTCTAGGTGATTCTGATATGGAGTTGCATACTCTGAGAAAACCAACCCTACTTAAGTTAGAATTCACTTTTCTCTTACCTCTCCTTTCCAAATGCCGCCCCTCAAGCTATGCCTTCTGGGCCGCAAGTGTGGCTGCACAATTCACGTGCTGCATAACAGCTCCAGCTGAGGAGGCGAGTGGGCGCTGATCTGGGCGCCCTGCGTGGAGTTGTGCCCAGAGTGATGAGCACTTTTTCTGTGGACAGAGGCAGCTCCAACCTGCAAGCCCTGTGCCCTGGTGTGGGGCTGTGTCAGCCCAGAGGAGGCACTTTTTTCCTGATTCATACAAAGACACTCTCTGTAGGCTCTCAACAGCCCTGAAACTGTTGTCTAACACCTTGACCCCAACAGCGAGCACCTTAAACCAATCTCTGCTCTTGAAGGCGGAAACCAGAAATGGGCTTGATGGCTCATCGTTTGTCTTATGCACCATTAGCCCGCTCAACAGCCGCCTGGTCTCCCCTGGGCACCTGCAATGGCCCAGCAGTGGCAGGCCGGGAGGTCAGCTCCTCCCTGAGCAAGCCCAGCAGGCTTCTCTGTACGACTGAGGAGTGCACCTCACTGGGCCTCTTTCCTAGAAAGACTGCCTCGTTGGTTTTATGTGCAGTTGGCAGGTTTCTCCCGGGCTTGGTAATTAATTAATAGGAATAGTGGCTCCCCGGGAATAGCTCCTGTACAAGTCTCCAGGTTCAGGGGCTGACCGAGGGCGGGCTGTTGGACAGGATGGCCACCCAAGTGACGGACGACAGTTTTATAAATTCTCTTCTCTCTCTTCAGCGCTCCCAGCCTTTTCAACCTTATGAACTGGATGAACACTTCACAACAGACTGTGTGTTCGGAGCAGACAAAGAGTGGTCATCGGACCGGCTCTGACTCTCAGCTGCATCCTTGGTGAAGTGAAAGAGGACTCCCCTGCGCTGTAGGAGTGAGGACATGCCATCTGGGCTGGGCTGGAAACCCTAGCTCTGCTACAACCTGGCTAATTGCTCCTGGGCAGAGAGACAAAGAGTAGATAAGAATTTAAAGCCACAGAGAACAGAAATCTCAAAGGGATTGAACAGTTTAGTAAAAGGATAGCTCGGATCTGAACCTACCTCCATTTGTTCAATCAACAGCTATGAGGTACCTCTCCCCAGCATGTCCCAGCACTGACTGCCCTAGGCCCAGGGGGACACGGGTCCCTCAAAGAGCTCACTCACGGAATAACAGGTGGCGTAGGTATAAACAAATCATTACAATAAAATGTGATGGTAGCAAGAGAGGGAAAGGCACCAAGGACAGTGGCCACACCCAGGAAGGAAGGTCCCAGAGAATGACAGTAGTCCCTTGGGTGGATCAGAGGGAAGAGCCTAGAGAACAGCATGTGCCAAGGCAGAGAGGCCAATGAGCATGCTCTAAGGTGAAGCACCAGCAATCCTGCCTTGCTGAAGCCCAGGGTGGAGGAAGGGAGTGGCCAGAGGTGGAGCCAGGAGGCCAGGCTGAGGCCGGGGGTAACCTTTGCAGGATGTGCTAACTTGATCCTCACGGCTGCAGCTGTTCCATGCCTCAGATCCATTCTGATTGGAGAAGATTCATTTTACATGAAACATTCCGAGGCCAGGGAAATATGATAGATTGATTGGGTCCACTCCTGGAGGTGGGAGAGGGATCAACACCAACTAACCAGTAGGAGGAGGCAAAGGGAATGAATTCTCCCGTAGCATCCAGCCAACGGTCCTTACAAATTCCATCATCTAATTACCATCATTCGTTTCAATAGCTCCTACCAATGGTCCTTTAGCTTATTTCCGATATTCTGTCATTACAGACAGTGCCATAATTGAGATCCTCAAACATACATATTTGCATATACAGAACATCTGTAGGATAAATTCCTAGAAGTGGGACTTTGAGCCAAAGGATGTCTGTTCTTGTAACTCTGATAGACATGACCGTAATGCTTCAAAAGAACTGCACCACTCACACCGACAGCATCTCTGAGAATGCTCACTTCCACATATCCTGGCCTCTGTATTGTCAACTTTCTTAGACAAGTACTTTCAAAGTTCAGTATGACAACATTGTGGTTAATGGATAGGAGAGGCAATAAGGGTAGAGGTAAGAAAAGTAGTTATGTAATAACATGAATCAAAGGGAGAGATGATAAGACCTGAACTATGGCAGCTACATACAATGTGTTTGAAAAACAGAGGTGGGGTCAAGACATGTGTGTACTCAGCGCAATGTGGCAATGGCAAACGTAATTATTTTGCTGAAAGTTTTACATTAAGAAGGCTTTGTTTTGACAGAAAAATAAAAGAAAAAAATATTCTGCTATTAGGACTTTTCCCCAACCTAAATGTCCTATGACAGATGACTAGATAAAGAAAATGTGGTACATATATTCAATGGAATACTACTCACCAATAAAAAATGATGAGATATTGCCATTTGCAACAACATCGCTAGATCTTGAGAATATCATGCTAAGTGAATTAAGTCAGATGGAAAATGACAAGAACCATATGATTTCACGCATATGTGGGATATAAATAAAAAACAAACCAACTCATACACACAGACAACAGTTTGGTGGCTACCAGAGGGGAAGAGGGTGAAGGGAGGATGAAGAGGGTAAAGGGGGTGAAATATGCGGTGATGGAAGGAGACTAGACTTTGGTTAGTGAGCACACAATGCAATATACGATGATGTATTACAGAATTGTACACCTGCAGCTTATATGATGTTATTAGTCAATGTTATCCCAATAAATTTAATTTTAAAGAAGACTTTTTAAATTGAAAATTTAAAATAAAATAAACATGCTACGTATCAAAGGCCTTAACACAGAATTTGAGTTATATAAGCTCAGATCTCTAAAACAAACCAACCTAGAAATGGAATAACACACTGACTTTCTGAAAGTGCATTTTGTAAATTCTACACAGTCTAGAGTGTAAGAGAATATGACAATAATGGCCTTATTAAAGCAGAATAACTGCACTGAATCCTAAGGGCTGCTGCTCAACTCGTGAAAAATCTTTCATCCTCCCATCCTTCCCCTTGGGTCCTATAGACCAGAGTATTTTCAGCTCTAACATCAAGGTGCCTTGTACACCAGAGGCACGATAGCACATGCTGGCTGAAGTCGTCTAAGATCAATCTCTGACAAACTTCCCTTTCTTTCAAAATGGTAGTCTTGATTATGTGTAAAATCTTCTCATGACTGTAAGTTACTGTATGTGATGTACTTGGCAATGGGGGCTAATAAATCCCTCTACATTGCTCGCATTTCTCGGGATAACTGCAACTATTTCTCTACTGGGTCCAATGACGGCAGAAAAGAAGATTTCTTCTTCCAAATCCCCTGACCTTGTGGCTACCCACCCAATCCTGCTTTTCTCATTATCCACACCAACCATTTCGAAACACTTTCTTCTTACAAAATTCTTGAAGGAGAAAATAAAAAAGGAGCACATTTTTGAAATAGTTTCAAAGGAAACAAACATAAAAGCAAGCACATTTCTAAGAGGTTTAATGTGCCCGTGAGTTGGAAGGTCAGATAAACAGGTGGGGTGGGGGTGGGGGATGGTTGGTCCTGCATCGATCAGTCCAGGTCATAGGATGCTGTATCTGGTGAAGTCCCTGGAGGAGGGACCAGGACGTCTGCAGACCTGAACATCAGCGCTGGAGAGGCTCACCAGGCCTCTGGAGCCACCTGGGCACCAGCGGAACCTCTCGGAGCAGGGCCGCGTGCTTGAGCACAGCCCAGGGCAGCCGCCTGCTCCTTGCTCGGCTGTAACTTCCTCCCGCAAAGGGTCTGGGTAGAGGCTTTGCACTCGCAGTGGGTGCACATTTATTTCCCCGGCCAGCAAACACCTTCCTGAGCCTCCACCAGTGTCTGCTTCAGTTTCCCTTACTTCCCGTATGTATGTGTAAGGGGTGCTTCTTTGCCAGGATGCCAAAGAGCCCAGACTCCAGAGAGTTCCCTGAGCCCTCAAACCCAGATCGCCCGCCCCCTTCAGGGTAGCCTTCAGTTCTGGGTCCAGTCTGGCGCACTGACTGGTTAGGAGCCAGTAATCCCTGGCCAGAAAGAGGACCTCGTGGCAGCACAAGTTTCCCTCAAGACCTCACTACAGACAGAGTTAAAGCCAGCTCCACAAGGCTGTGACCCTGGCCCAAGCCCGAGTCCCATCTCCTGCTTCTATCTTGCCACCCCTCAAGGCAGAGGGAGACTCATCTTCCGTGACACCCCCACCCACCGGCGCTTGCTTGTCCTTCGATCACTGCTGTCTGTGATCGTTGCTGCAGGAGTGGTGCCTTCGGCGAGAGCTGCAGCCCTTCAGCACCCACAGGTCCTCCTGTCTCCTCAGCAGGAGGCATGGTGCTGGCACACAGGAGACACTCAGGCCACTGAATTAAGGTGGACCATGCGGTCCCCTCCCCTAAACCCACAGTCCAATTCCAGAAAGAATCTGATGTTTCTTGTAGCTGATCACGGGTAGCTGAGTTCAGAGGGTGAAAAAACCATATACTTCCTTCCACTCAAGTCACCTTGCCATCCCATCCCTACAGAGTCAAGCTCTGCCTCCTGGGTATCTCTCCCCGCCTCCTTTCACCCTGCGCCTGCACACGTCCACCCAGCCCCCGACCCCCCAGCATCGCCGAGCCTCAGGGCCTCAGGGCCACGCGGCCTCTGGAGCGCACCCTTCATTCTGGAAATGCTGCATGCATTCCGTCTTCTGAGGGGAGCTCTCATTAGACAGCCAGACCTCTCTCTTGCTAATATCATAACCTTTCACAGAGTAACTGTGGTGTCTTATTGTGCTTAAAAAACAAAACAAAACCCTTCTCATCAAGGATAGGGGTGGGGTGGAGTAAAGTGAGTGAAGAGACAGCTAGTTCTGTCACAAACCAATGTCTTCCCCTCAGAAATCACATAAGGGGCTTGGGAGGCTTGGAAGAATTCATGGCCTCCCCTGAAAGGGACCAGGTGCTCCCAGGAGGTGGTGGCCATCAGCCGGCCCCTCTGAAGGGCCTGGAGTCACCCAGCTGGCGCGGAGCCCACGCAGGGCAGGCACCGCGCTGTGGTCTGTGACCCCCTGGCACTGAACAGGAGGCAATTTGTAGGCAGCCACTTGGGCTCCATTAGGCCCACTGAGTACCCTGCCTAACCCATATGTTTTCCCTTCCCTTGCAAAGCTGTTTCCTCCGCGGGTTCAGTGAGGAAACCCCTGAATAAACAGAGAGTGTGCTGCTGGCCCCGAGGTGTCTCTGAGCTGTGCCCCAGGGACGCGGCCCGGGCTAGGCCCACTTCCAGCCCCGCTGCCAGCCTTCCAGGCGTCCCAACTGCTGTTTCCATGAAGCAGCTTCTTTCAGCTGCGTTCACGTCAGCTTCTGAGGGAAAAGCTTCTGTCTCCGAACAGCAAGGCAGAGGAAGTCTCCGCGGCAGATGTCTACTGAAGGCCCCGGAGCCCCTGCTCCTCCCGGCCAGGGGGCCCATTTCCCCCCCGCCCCCTCCAGCAATAGAACAATGGCTGCAATCAGGATGGGGAACTCCATGGTTGGCTGCCAGGTTGGCTCATTTTCAGCATCTGGGGCCCCATCTTCGGGGGGGGGGGGGCGGGGGTGGTGCGCAGGGTGGAGAGGGTAGGTGTGTGTGCAAGAAGCAGCTGACAGGTGAGGCCACAGACGCACAGATATGGCCATTATTGCCATTTTACAGCTGGGGAACCTAAGGCTCAGAGGTCAATATCTGAGAATTGACAGGATCAGAAGTCTAGCCCAAGACTGTCTGACTGAAATCCCTTATCTTAACCATCTTTCTATCTGTGGTGAGCTATTTGGGAACACAGGGCCAGGGCCACAAGTCAGGCTTACCGTCTGGACAAGGCCCTCGCTGTACTGCCAAGCTCAAGGTCTGGCTCAAGAACTAAGTGGGCTATCCCTCAGGAGGGGGACCGGGGAAAGTGGGGTTTGGCAGTGGCAGAAGACCAGTTCTTTGCCAGTATCATTGCTGCTGTTTTTGGTCCAGAAACCCAAGAAACAGTAGATAATCTCCATCACTTATTGTTATAATCTTGGGTACTTTACCTAATCTTCGAACGCCTCAATTTTCTCATTTATAAAACAGAAATAAGAGCCCCACCTCTATGGGGGACGTGAGAATTGAGTGAGGTAGTATGTGCAAGCACCCAGAGCAGTGCCTGACCTGCAGTAAGCCCCGTATATTGCTGATGCTGTTGTCATCAGCATCCTCATCCTCAGCATCACCAGCATCAGCACCTTGGTCTGAGCCCTCCTGCCTCCCTACAGGCAGAATCAAACACGCCTGCCCCTTGTTCCCAGGGCCTCTCATGACCACTGTATTCTAGTCCTTAGACTTTGTATCAGTGCTTCTAATCTAAGCAGCAACTGTGACTTTTCATCTCTGTGTCTTACACAGTGTCCTACACAGTGCCTGGCACATTGTAGGCATGCAGCAGTTATGTGTTGAATGGAAGAAAAATTGTGCTTAATTCTAAAAATAAGGCTCTCAGATAAATCACAAAGGGCACTTGATTTTTATAAGATTTAAAAATATGCTCCCCTACAGATCGTGCTATGGAGATGAGCACATAATATCAGGTGATAAGAAAATTGGAAGGGCTTTAAATTAGGCACATGTGAGAGACTTCCATTGTGACAACGATCATTGCATCAAATAGTAACAAACACCGTCAGAGGCATTGTCTCCGATGTCCTGAAGACTCCTTCTTCAGTGAAGATCCACAAAAAGGCAATTCCCAAGAAGTATTCCCATGAATCTTGCTCTGAGTGAAAAATTTTCCAAGGAATCACCATTGTTTGGAATGTTTTACAGTGAACTTTCAAAGACAGGCCCAAAAGCAGGTTCATGAACTACTGATTGAGCACCTCCTATGTACCGGACATTGCACCTACAAACGTGAATTAACACATAGTGTCTGGGCGGGGAAACCAGCACCTGAATACATAATCCATCTGTAGTGAGCCATGTGTAGAGGCATGCCCAGCATGTTCAGAAAGTGCAGAGGAGAAGCCCAATGTGGGGGTTCGAGGATTTTTAAATGGCAGTAGAGACAGACCTGGGGCAGTGGATGCATTTTGAGGTTCTTTCCTGGGCAGCTATGGTTCAGAAGTACCAGGGACTGCTCAGCACAATGCTGCACATTCTAAGAAGGAACGACTACCACCCGTTACCCAGATTGACGAGGCCAGCGAGAGGGGGGCCCCCCCTCCCCCAGGTCGCACTCCCTCCCACCCGCAATAAGTCATCTCTTCAAACAAAACCAGCAGCACTATCCCTGACTGCCACTGGCTTCCCCAAAGCAGGCCCTCCCCACTGAGTCTACAAATAATAACTGAATATCGTCCGCCTCACCTTGAAAACACTGGCCACCCACTGGTGCCCTGAGAAGGAGCATGACCCTGTCATGTTTGATGGCATCTTTCCTTCAGGCCCAGGCCTGTGTACCCCCTGATCATTGTGGGTGTGCTTCTGGTTGTCATGAGATGGCTGCTTTTGTACTTGGATAATTATTTTTAAATAAATGAGGCGCTGAGAAAACTGAAACAACAGTGCCTGCTCACGAGTGATAACCTTTCATTCACCTCGTGCAGCTGGATACTCTAGACTGGAAAGCGCAGGAGAGTACAAGCAAGGGAGCCTGAGATGTGGGACCAAAGACTCTGACAGCTCAGGCCCCTTTTGGGCAAAGGGGCTGCTGGGACATGGCCTTCTCACAGGGCCAGCTGGCCGGCGCCATGCAGCTGGGACTCTGCAGGTAGGCCCTGCAATGGAGTCTCTTACAGGGATTAACAGCAGTTGTGCCATGCCACCTTGCCTACCCTCCAGTGACCTTCCCTTCCCTTTAGAGGCCCAAGGGCCTGTGAAAGGCTACTCCCTCATGCCTCTAGGCACCTGGCAATGCAGGTCCCTGGAAGGAACATAAGGAAGAGGCTGGGCTAGAACAGAGAGGAGGAGGAGGAGGAGGAGGAGATCTAAGAAAAGGAAGAAGGCGTGGCAATTCCTAAGCTGGTACTGGGCCAAGGACACTGGATATGGAGAGTAAAAAGCTGCTTCTGTAAACTGAGAAGTTCCCCAAAAGAAATTTCACACCATCGAGGTGCTTGCTGAAGTGAGGAAGGCAGAGGAAGGAAACACCAGGAGGCAGTGGCTGATAAAATAGAGCCCTGTGGAAGAGTCACCAGATTTGTAAAATGGAAAAAATGAGAACTAAAAAAATAGAACTGTTTACACTTTGGATCATTTGGCCAGCTCAGGTTTTGGGTGATCTTTGCAAATCACGGAATTTAAAAATAACCACCGGAGGTTTCTGTACAAAAGTCATATAGTGTCGTTGATATAGGTGTTTACTGGCGGCCTACTATGTGCTGGGGATACAGCAGTGAGCAAACAGGCAAGTTCCCTGTCCTCATGGAGCTCGCATTCCTCAGGGGGAGAGACAGTAAATAAACACACATGAAAATATGTCGTGTGCCAGGAAGCAATACGTGCTATAGGGAAACATAAGGCAGGGGAGCAGACAGGGAGAATGGAGGGGGGCAGTGAGTGTGGCAAGGCGTGGCTACTATTTTTATATTGAGTAACCAGGGATGGTCTGGCTGATAACGTCAGATTCAACCAGAAAGTGAAGAAAGGGAAAGGGCGGCCATGCAGATATCTTGGGTTAGTGTTTCAGGCAACGGGAAGAGCAAGATCAAAGTCCTCGGGCTACAAATACTAGAATGTTGGAAAACACTCAGGACTCCAGGGCAGCTGGAGTGGAGTGAGTGAGGGGCAGAGTGGAGCACGGGGTCAGAATAGGGCTGGAGTGGGACGAGTCAGATCAGGGAAGGCCTGTGGGCCACTATAGATCCTGTTTTAATTCACTTATTATAGTGTCAGCATTTCCCGACTTCATGACACTTTTTTCAAAAACAGAGTTTTGTAATGACAGCATAAAATCCCACCATGTTGACCAACCATAATGTATTTCAAACAACATATTTTTGGTTATTTTGATTCTTTTTCTCTGTTATTTATTTATTTTTATTGATTTCAGAGAGGAAGGGAAAGGAAAAGAGAGATAGAAACATTTTGCTACTGTCATGAATCGTAATGTAAATATCTGTGTTTTCCAATGGTCTTCGGCGACCCTGGTTGAGAACCGCGGCTGTGGAGCCTAAGAAGTTTTCATAATGTCATATGTCTAAGACCATCGGAAAACACAGATATTTACATTACAATTCATTAACAGTAGCAAAATTACAGTTATGAAGTAGCAACGAAAATAATTTTATGATTGGGGGTCACCACATGAGGAACTGTATTAAAGGGTCGCGGCATTGGAAAGGTTGAGAACCACTGCTCTAGGGCATTGTCTATATGGTCAGAGCTGGGTTGCCTGTGCAGCGATGTTGCAAACAGTATGAAGTTTGAAGAGAGTGCTGGTGGGGCACCCACAGGCTTTAGGTCTAGGCCTGGGAATGACACGCAATGCTCAGAGCCCACTGGGAAGAACTCGATCGCTCTGCCGCACCTGCCTGCAAAGAGGTGGGAAATACAGTCTGGTCGCGTACCTGGGAAGAAGGGAAGGACAGATTTGGTGGACAACTACCAACACTCCCTTCCTGGGGAATCTCCCCAAAAGATTCAAGTCTCTGGCATAAAGAGTCCAATAGCCCAGCTAAAGCGATGTACCCAATCTTAGGGGTGGGAGTCGGAGAAATGTCAGATGTGTTCTGTGGTTGACAGCCCCTCCAGAATGTAATGACTGGGGAAAAGTCAGTTTCCCAAAGAAAGGGATGCTGGGCAGGCAAAATAAGAGGGGTCCGTTCACGACTAGCCTTATGTGCTTGTTATAAATAAGGTCATGCACCTACGAGTTTCTTTTAAGTCCCTATAAGTGTACAGTGTTACTCACTTTCTCTTTCATGAATTTTGAGGTAAACAAGAACCTTTCCTCTGACTTCCTACTCCTCAGGGGCCTAGAGGGAGCTTGCAGCAACCTCGGGGCTCGAGACCCTTCCTGCAGGTCCCAGGCTCTGAGCCCCACGGCCACAGCTGTCTGTCATCAGGGAGGGAAACAGCAAATGTTTCCAGGAGCGTTGTCTGTACCAACAATCTGAAGCTTGGAAGAAATACAATTGCCTGGCCTTTACGCGAAAAGTGTCTCTGAAGTGACCTTTTGTATCTCCCTTATTGTCTTTCAGACACCCATGAGGTAACCCGGAAGATACAGTTCCTAGCCTCGGCTGTAGCTTAGTAACAGCCATCTGTGCTTCCAACTCAAGTAAAATTAACCCACTGCCAAAGGAATTACAAAGAAATCATAGCAACCTATTATTGGGTCACGTAGTGAAGACCGTTCTTCCCTTCTTGTAGCCCACATGCCGTTTCCAGAGCTCTGGCGGACTAACGTCTCTCTCTCCCACCTCGCCTCCTCCTCCCCACTTTGAGGTCCTCAGTTTGTAATGTCTACTTCAGGTTCTCTCCTCCCCATAGCACTTCGCTATTGGCTCCATTTCATCTCGAACTTGAACTTTGGTAAATAGAGGCTACGAGTCTGCTTTCTAGAGACAAGTGGGAGAGTAGAAATGGGAGGTTCCTTAGGAAGCTAAACACAGACTTGAATACCCCCAGGAAACCATCTCTTGTTTTTTTATCTCAGACATGACCCCTGGGGAACTGGGGAAAATGTGAAGACAGATGAGCTCAGGAGGTCAGAGCCCCACCTGGAAGTTCCCATCAGGATGCCAGGAGCACAGGTGTACTCCGGTGCCAATCTTGCCTAGACCTGCCTGTTTGCCGACCCCCACACCCTCCTCTGTGTCCTGGAGGGGAGTTTTCTGTATTTCCAGTTCTTGGAAATGGTAATGATTTTCCTTGTCATCTCTGAAACTTGCCATGTTGTCATGGGAGACAAATGCATCAGTGTTCATAATCCTCAGATAAAAGGTGCTCTACACGTGTGAAAGAATTATTTTTAATTTTGTCTCTTGGGTGTATGGTGAGGATTAATTAGTTAATCTCAGCAAAGTGCTGTAATTGGCAGGAGGAATTATCAAGACCCTGGGGAAGTGATCGCTTTGAGTTTAGTCACTTGAAATTGCGCTGCTGTTAATAGCAGCTGAGGTAGCAGTTTCTCAGATGTCACAGGCCTGCTCAGTTGCCAGCAGCATCCTAGACCGTACATGCCTGGCCAGGGGTGAAAAGGTGAAAGTAACTCGGGGTGAGGGGAGGTCAACATACAAAGAAAACTCAGGACCTGAGTCAATCTCAGATTCTGTTCTTGCCATTAACCCTCGAGGGCATTTTTGTGAAACAGAGGGAGGAAAAAGAATTCCCACCCAGCGGCTGGATGGGTGCAGACCCAGCACAGAGCTGCGCCAGGAGAGCAGGGAGGGCAAGGAAGGCTTCTCAGCCTGGGCCGTACAGCAGTCAGACCCTGAACCTTCCTAAGTCTCCTTGTTCTCATTTGTAAGATAAAAAGGGTGAGCTGGCCCTGGCCTGTGTGGCTCAGCTGGTTGTGTGTCGTCCTGTGCACAGGTTGCCGGTTGGAGTCCTGGTCAGGGCACAGGCCCAGGTTGCAGGCTCAGTACCTGGTGGGGAGCATGACACCGATCTTTCTCTCTCCCTCTCCCTTCCTCTCTCTTTAAATATCAATTTTAAAAAATCTTTGAAAAAGAAAAAAAAGTGAGCCAGATATTTAGGTTTTGTAGGAAAACACAGCAACAGTAAATGCTTACACAGCACTACTACATGCATGTCAGCCACTCTTCGGAGCCTGCACTTGCATTAGCTGAGTCATCATGGCAGCCCTGTAACGGTGTTACGTTATTTTCCCCACCTCACAGAGCTGGTAAAGGTTAGGTTTGAACCCAGGTGGTCAGGTCCTCCAGCCCACACTTGTGGTCACTACCTCATGCTGCCCACGTAAGTAAAAATCTCTTCATGAGCCCCTATTCATGAAGGACCCAGAGGAAGGGAACGCATTTTAAAAATGCCAAATGTGAAATTTTTTGAGGCTCCCCAGAATTTAAGCCTGGGCTCATTGAAATAAATAGCTTTATTCTTCT
Organism: Cnephaeus nilssonii; assembly: GCF_951640355.1. NCBI lineage: Eukaryota > Metazoa > Chordata > Mammalia > Chiroptera > Vespertilionidae > Cnephaeus > Cnephaeus nilssonii. The sequence goes on from NC_137081.1 coordinate 45,269,198, forward strand.
TCTGGGACATAAAAATAAAGAGACTGAGAGTACAATAGCTCTCTCCTCTGAGCTTTTAACCATTTTAAAGTAAGTCACAAGCTGGCTTTTAAACCTAGATTGTATCCTTAAACTAAAATAGTTAAGTTTAGACAATGGTGCTTTTGGCAGCCTCTTAGCAAAACTGGCCAATTATGTGAACCCAAACTGCCACGCTTATCTGGTTTGCAAAAGCCATTTGCAGATTTAAGTGCACTGATTTGGGTGAATTTCCAAGGGAATCAAGAAGAAATCTAAGCATGAGAATTCTTATCTGCTTCTCCCTTCTAATCCACCAACCAGTCAGTGAACTGTTGACATTAGCATGATGCACTGAATAGATATGAGGTCCACGGCTATGCCAAAAATGGCAATTATTTATGGCAGTACTGATTTTTTTAAAAGATTTTATACTGAGAAATATCAGATATAAAGATGAGAGAGAAAGAGAAACATCAATTGGCCACTTTCCAACCGGGGATTGAACCTGGAACTCAGATATGAGCCCTGACCAGGAATCAAACTGGCAACCTTTCGGTAAACAGGACTATGCTCAACCAACTGAGCCACTCTGGCTGGGCCCCTGGGCCTTCTTAAATCCGATTCTGAGTCAGTAGGTCTGGGGTGGGGTACGAGGTCCTGCATTTCTCAGGATTCTTAGGTGATTCTGATGCTCCTGTCCCTAACACATGTTGAGTCTCCAGCTTTTAGACCACACTGAGTGGGCGAGAAGAGACGAACGGAGATGGCAGCTCCTGGTAGTGGCTCTGGTAACACACCGACCTGACGAGGATCAACAGAGGCCATGCCTTTGCAGCATGGTTTTCAGGGCAAACAAACATACTTGATATCTGAAATTTTATAGTAAGGAAGTTAGTTCTCCTTCATCTTAAAAATGAACACTCCAAGAAGAGAGATGCCAATTTATTCTAGGGTTTGGTGAGGACAGGAATTGAGGGTGCTGTCATTTTGGGGACACCATGGTGGGAGCGAAGAGATGCAAAAATGAGGAGGGACCAAGGACGACTGGAGTGGGAGCTGGGCTGGGGACCAGAGGGGCCGCCACAGGTGTCCTGTGCCTTCTGCCGGTAATGGGAGGACCCGTTATTAAGTGACTGAGAGAGTCAGAGCTTAGAATGACAGCTCAGAGCTAGTTTGAGAGCTATGAGAACTCAAAGGGAATTTAGTCACAATTCCAAGCCCCAAATCTTAAAGATGAGATGACTAAGGCCCAGAGAGGCAAAGGCACTTGCCTAGGGCACCCTGCTCGATAGAGGCAGCCCCGGTCTCCTCACATCCATGTGTTCCAGAGCCTTCCTCAAAGCTGAGGAGTGTCTGACACAAGAGAAGACAGATGAAGTCTATCTTTTGCACTTGATAGCCCTTAAATAATAGGACACACAAACGTCTGGAGGGGAACAAAACGTTTAATTCCGAGGCTTTCATTCAAACAAAATTAATCTACATTTGACTATGTACTTAACTATCAGGAAACGGAGGGGACAGGAGGGAATGAATAAGGAGATCAGGTTCAGAACCACCCGTGCAGTGTTTATGCCTGGAAGTCTGCCAGGTCCATCGACCACTGCACTGCTGTGGACGGAGGCCTGAAACACTGGCGTGGAGGAAGCAGCCTCCTCTGATGGCTTTTCCTCAGCCAACCCAGGAAGAAGTGCTTTCTGGACCCTCTGAAGAGTCCCCTTAGGGCCTATCTGACTCCAGGGGCCTGTGACTGCTCATCCACTCACCTTCCCAACTGTGAAGTGACCCAACAGAATCACTCATTTGCGTTAAACTAAATAAGAAGTAGCCTTTGTTTGAGGCTTCTTAAAGGAGAGGGCTCAGACTACTTCCTTGGAGTTTGTAACAAGATCACAGATGGCCCCCTGGCCAGTTTGGCTCAGTGGATAGAGCGTTGGCCTGCGGACTGAAGGGTCCTGGGTTTGATTCTGGTCAATGGCATATGCCCTGGTTGTGGGCTCTACCACCAGTGGGGGCCTGCAGGAGGCGGCCTATTGGTGATTCTCTCTCATCATGGATGTTTCTGTCTCTTCCTTCCTCTCTAAAATCAATTTAAAAAGTATATTTTTTAAAAAGACCACAGATGGCAGAGTCACCTTGATGACTTGAGAGCATCCTACCTCTCATCTGCTCAGAATGGCAGTCTCCATCCAGACTCTCACACACGCCAATAAAATGCTGACTCCAATAGCTCCAGGAGGCTCCATGATAAGTCAACCAGGAAGCCAGAAGTAGTAAATCGTTTGTTGTTGTTTTTTTTTCATGTTCCACCTGCTTAGCTAGTGCAGTAAGGAATTCTGCAGGGTATTAACGATGCCTGCCATGGGCCAGGCAAGAGATAGAATCATGGGTTCACACTTTTGCCATCCTTAGCCTGGGACTCCAGATATGCAAAAGCTGTGTTAGACCATCAGCCTCAAACTAGGCAACAGATCTGTGTCTTAAATGGAATTTTTGGAGCACCAGCCTGTGGCTTGTATATACATTTCCACTCCTTCTCATAGATACTGCTTACATAAAGAATAAATTTCAAATTGCATTTATTTTTTGCCATTTTTGCACTTGGAAGCATTTAATCTGCAGAATTCACTAAACGGGACATTGTTGGTGTTACCTCAACACCCAGCAATTAAAGCTGAAGTAAAATATAAAGTGGGTATAGCATTACTTTGGTTCAAGAGTTAGCTCTGCAGTGTAGTAGGTCCCTCCTCTCTGGAAGCAATTCCTCTTCTCTTACAATCCCCACTTTGGGTCTTTAGGGATGGACTCCAAGCAGATGCTCAGCCACAAGATACTGGTCATAGCTTGGTGCTGAGGTAGCTACCTGCCTCCAGCTGAGCTAATCTCATCCATTCTCCTGGGAATGTCATACGTGAACTGGAGGTCACAGAAGTTGGGAACTGGGAGTAGTCTTGTGATAGCACAGAACACATATCTCAAATTCAGTACCCTACAAGGGTCAGCTGGGTAAGCAGACCAAGTATAATAAAAACAACAATGCCCCTGTGATAATAAATGGCAACTAACACTAAGTCTATGTTTGGGTGTTAACAGGGAGTGGTGGAGAGTGTGTCTAACAGGAGAGACATGCCCAGTCTAAAGGGGCAGCTGCTATTCAGCTACAGCTAATAGTTGCCATGCAGTAAAGAGAGCTATTGTTGCCACATTGTTTGATTTTTTCCCCCCCAAGAGAAATCTGAATTTTTATGTGAAGGTAGTCCCAGCTCACACACAGAGGTACCTCTTCATGCCAGCCATAAGCATTTTGGGACTTGACTGACAGTATTTCCCAACTAATAACAACTATTGAAAGAGTAGATTGCTGGGAGTGCCCTTGGAGGTCCCCCAATCTGTCTCTTGCTTCAACAGTGTTTGGTTGGAACAGACCCAGGGATGCCCTTTCTTTCAGCCTCTGACCACCCTCCAACTTCTTTTCCAAGTCACCACCTTCGTAACTACCTCAGCCATCCCCAGCCTCCAAGACCAGCCAACACCACTTTTTGACCTTAACTCCTTACTGCTGAACAACCATGAGTTCCCAAATTCATCAGAATTATTCCACCGAGGTGGAGGCTGCCAGTCAACTATCTGGTCAACGTGCATCTGCAGGCCTCCTGCACCTACCTCTGTCTCTGGGCTTCTATTCTAACTGGGATGATGTGGCTCTGGAGGGCCACTTCTGCCTCAAGTTGGCAGAGAAGAAGTGTGAGGGCGCTGAGCACCTCTTAAAGATGCAAAACCAGCATGGTAGCCGCATTTTCTTCCAGTATGTGCTGAAGCCTTCCCAAGGTGAGTGAGGCAAAACTCAGGACGTCATGGAAGCTGCCACAGACATGGAGAAGAACCTGAACCAGGCCCTTTTAGATCTGCCCTGGGTTCTGCTCTTACAGACCCTCATCTCTGTGACTTCCTGGAGAACCACTTCCTAGATGAGGAGGTGAAACTCATCAAGAAGAGGGGCGACCACCTCTGCAGCCTGGCCAGCCCCCAGGCTGGGCTGGGTGAGTATCTCTTTGAAAGGCTCACCTTCAAGCACAACTCAGAGCCTTTGGAGCCCAGAGGCCTTTCAGGGGCCCCTCTGTATTTCCCTGGTGTCTGGCTTTTGCCTGAGCCTCTCCCCCAAACCACTAGGCATCCTTTTAACCACCCTGGAGCCTTCTCCCATGCATTGGAGCAAATGAAAACAAGAAAGCTTTTTGCAGAAAGAAGAAGGAAGAAGGAAAAGAAAGGAGGAAGAAGAAGAACAAGAAGAAAGAAAGAGAGAGAGAGAGAGAGAGAGAGAGAGAGAGAGAGAGAGAGAGAGAGAGAGAAAGGAAGGAAGGAAGGAAGGAAGGAAGGAAGGAAGGAAGGAAGGAAGGAAGGAAGGAAGGAAGGAAGGAAGGAAGGAGATAAGAGAGGAAGGAAGATTTCCCATGGTGTTTTCAATAATAAAATAATAAAGTTGAGTTCGCCAAAAAAAATCTTAAATGTATTATAATAATCCCACCCCATATTTAGGTATTGAGTTACTGATTGACCTACAATTCCATGGGTTTTCCCTTGGGGAAAAACCTGTCCAGCACCCTTAGAACTTTGACCAAGATATTTATGTAAGTTTTAAAACAGAATGTATAAATAGGAGATAACATGAGAAAGGCAGAAAATTTACACTGGTTACTCAAAAGAAAAGAAAAAACAAACAAACAGGCAACTTTGAAGGAATAAAATTCACCCTGAGAATAACTTTCATTTAGAACTTTGTTTAGGCACTGTTATGATTTGAATCATGTCCCTCAAAAATTCATATGTTGAATTCTGAACACCTAGTTCCTCAGAATGTGACCTATATGAAGATAGGGTTCTTAAAGAGGCAATCAAGTTATTAAAATAAAGTAATTAGAGTGGATCTAAATCCAATATGGCTGAAGTCGTTATAAGAAGAGGAAATTTGGACACAGGCACACACACAGAAGAAAGACCATATGAAAACATGGAGAGAAGATGGACATACATAAGACAAAGAGAGACGTCTGGAACAGAACCTTCCCTCATGACCCTCAAAGACCCAACCTTGATCTCAGACTTCTAGCCTCCAGAACTGTGAGAAAATAAATTTGTATTATTTAAGCCAACCCATCTGTGGTACTTTGTTATGGTAGCCCGAGCAAACCAATACAGGCAATACAGCAAATACTTCTTGAGATTTTGTTATATGCCAGGCACTGCTTTGAATGCTATATATAGTATCTCATTTAATCTTCACAACTTCTGTGGGAGGTAAGCAACATATTTATCATCCCCATTTCATAAGTGATGAAACTGAGACCTCAAGAGGTTAAGAAAGTATCCTAACATCACACAAAATGTAAATAGGACAATTTGGATGGTAAACCTCAGTCTGAATCCAAAATCTAGACCTAAAATCTGTGTTTGTAACCACTATACCCTACTGCCCCTTGGCAGAACTTTTCTACAGAGGAAGAATCCTTCCCCTACCCCATCTCCTAAGCTATTACCAAACAAACAAAAGGGAAAGTCAGGTCATATGGGTGCATCCACAATCAGTCAAACCCCCTTGATGAATCTGATAACCTCAGAGACATTGAAACCAGACTGTCATGGATTAAATGTTTGTGCTGCCACCCCCAATTCATATATTAAAATCCTAACCTCCAATGTGCTGGTATTGGGGGGCGGGGGAGTGGTTGATAGGTAATTAGGTCATGAGAATAGAGCCCTCATAAATGGGCTTATACCATTATAAGAAGAAACGTAGAGAGATTTTTCTCTTGGCCATGTGAGGATGCAATGAGAAGATGGCTGTCTATAAACCAAAAAGAGTGTCCTCATCAGAAGATACTGGATTTGCCAGCACCTTATTCTTGGACTTTCCAGCCTCCGGAACTGTGAGAAATAAATGTTAAGTCACCAGTCTATGGTATTCTGTTATAGTAGCTCAAACATAAGATACAGGTTTTTAAAAAATCATGGAGTAGTTGTAAGACATGGGTGATTGAACCAACCTTATCCTGGACCCTAAGCATGCAGTTTATTTTTTTTCCTTTTACTTTATTTTATTTTTTTCCATCGCCATTTATGCTCCCTATACTTTCTTCCACCTGAAGGATGCAGTTTAATTCAACATAATTTGATGGGGTTATACAATGTGTTTTCCCAAGAGCTTATGGAAAATTAAGCTGGTAACCTAGGCCATCAAAATCCTGTTGGTTATACCCACTTATCCAGAGATGACTCCCAGGGCAATTAAGTGGCATGCAGCTCAGGCATTGCTTTTGAAACCCCTTTTCTGTTGTTTGCCAACATTAGCACCCACCAGCACCACCACCCCTTGGCAGAACTCCCAAAGGGGTGGTGGTAAAGCAAAAACAGTATCTGCTTTATAGGGTTGCTATGAGAATTTAATGAGACTGGCACACAGTGGGCTCTCAGTAAATGTTAGTCCTTTTCCCCTTTGAAACCAGTCGGTAAAATCTTGCTCAGCGAAGATGAAACTGTTGGTTGTAAACTTGTATGTTATGTTTACATTTTAATTTGCATTTTAAACTCCCTCTCCTGACTTTTGCCGTTAATGACAAATCAGCCTTGTGTAAATGCAGATTGAAAATATACAGGCTTTGCCCAAACTGTGCAGTTGGTATTGCCACAGGAATACCTTCATTTCAGCAGCTGCCTGTAAGGGAAGAGAACTCATGACGTATAAAAACAGCGGAGAGGCATTCTACCCCACAAAATTAGCATTCCAACAAAATGACCCTTTCCTAGCCCAGTCCTGTTTTGGCCAGACTCTCCTGTCCATTAAAAGTGCTAATGTCCAGCTGCTCTGTTGCGATTTATTTTGCAGTGTACTGGAACAGCCCAGCCCAGAGCCTGTTTCAAAATCCTGGTTTTCCTCTTTGCACAAGACTTTGAACAAAACAAAGCTGGGATGAGCAGGGTCATGGGCTTCTGTACCCTACTGGCCAATGAATAGGAGACAAAGGCAAAATAGAGAAAGGCTGTCCAAAGCTCTGTGGACTGTGGGAAGTGGTGTTGCCAAGGCAATGATTTACAGCCAGACTGAGGAAGGTGGTGTTAACAAGGACAGGAGACCAGAGCCACGTTTCCTGAAAAGCAAGAGAGCCACTCGGAGCGAAGTCACTACCAATTGGTAGGATTTCCATCTTTTGTCTAAAATATGTATTTCTAGCCTTATGCTGAAAAACTGTGTTCAGAACTCTGAACTCTGAACACAGTATCTTTATCACATCCTGGCTGTCAGCGATCATTTAAAATCAGATAACAGGGAAGGAAGGGAAGTTGAGAGTCATGACTGTTGTCCAATCCAAGCCCAATAAAAAGCATTCACAAATGGTCTATTTATAGAGACATATGGGATGGTCATCAGGAGCAGAGTCCAGGCTGGGCCCTGGCTCTAAGGACGAGTTTGTGAGAGACACTCACCAGTGAGGGAAATCATTTACGCTCTTGGTACTTCAGATTAGATCGCTAACAAGAATGAGTAAGACCTGTAGAATTTCATGGGAGGACAGGAAGAGCCTGACTCCACACATTTATTTTGGAATATTAATTATTACCCTTTTATTTTAAAACCGGACCTCACTGTCAGGGCCAACAAATCAATATATTTTATTTATGTCTAACTCATTGCCCTACCTACGGAGGATCACTAGGTGTTCTGATTTCTGAGCCAATATTATATTTGAATAAAAATTTGGGTTTTTCTAAGAAAAAGTCAACTACAAGGAGGTCTCTATACTCACCTCTGCATCCCTCAAGTCATTTGTGCAGTTCCCTTGTTATGAAAACAATAGTAGTTATTTATTAGCAAGTGAAAAAAAATCTCAGAATAAAACCAATGGAATGTGCCCACTATTTAGCCAGGAGAGGGAGAGTCAGAGGCTCACAGCCAAAGAGCATGGTTATTTCCCCAGTATAAAATCGGGATCTAAATAATTTCTGAGAGCTTATTACAAACACAGCACAGAATTTCACAAGCTAAATGCACACTATGGTTTACATCACCAAGACAGCAAAATCTTTTGTATAGCTCATTAATGGCTAACCAAGTGCTTTAAGCTATATTACCTCATTCGATTCTCATACCATCGTGAAAAGTCAACAGATAAGGTACTATCACCTGCATTTATGGAAGGGGAAACATGTTCAAAGAGAACAGAATGTTCAAAGCAACTTTATACACAGAAAATGGTGGAGCCTATATGAGGTTTTCATGGCCACCGAATAGTAGAGCCAGGCCCTAAATCTAGATCTTCTGATTGCTAGTCCTGTCCCATCAAATCTCAGGATAAGACCACCCCCACCTCCAACTTCCAAAATAAAACTTTCTAGTCAAATATAATAGGCCTCACTAATAGTCCTAACGTCCACTCAAAGGCAAACTCCTCTTTCTGATGAATTTCATTCAGACACCACCCTTTAGCATTACAGAATCTAGATATGAAAATCATCTTTAGTCTCATATTCTTGTATAAACAGATGAAAAAACTGAGACACGGAGAGGTTAAGTAACTTGCCCAAAATCACACAGCTAAACTTGTTTCATTGGTTAACTCATATTTTAAGATCAGTTCAGTCATTCCACAGTTTACAAGAAACATTTAGAAAGCGTTCATTTATGTGATATGAACTTAATTAAACACCATATTTAAGGGAGTAATTAAGTGGTTTTAATTTGATTCTACTGGTTCCCGGGTGAGTCAAAGTTAAAAAAAAATCATAGCACATGCTCCAGATGCAAGAGATAGGTAAACCAGTCTATCATTTGGGATGTAAATAATAAGTACTCCAACCAAAGGAAGTTTAAACAATAAGAAAAATGTATTAGCTTTTATAACTAATCCAAAAGTAGGGCAATTCCAAAGTTGGTTTGTTCAATGGCTCCAAAATGTCACCAGGAATCCAGGCTCTTCCTCTCTACCACACTCTGTGATCGCCAGGTTTGGGGCCCACATATGGAGCTACCATATTAATTATGGTCCTGCCCCAGGTCCAGGCAGCACATGTGAACAACAGTGTCAGGGTCCGAAAGAGAACTGCCCCTTCTACACGCCCCTTTTTCACAGCAGTGAAATCATTCCAGGAGACCCACTGAAGATGTCCCTTCTTATCTCATTGGCTAGAATCATTTCACATGTCTTTGCCTAAACCAGAAATCAAAGGTGAATGGGGTGGAATTCAGGACTGACTTAGAATAGTCAAGATCCAGGCCCTCTCTGAGTGGTCACCTCCCTAACAAGGGCTCATGCCAACCCTGGTTATTGGGAAGGTCAGAGTTGGTATTTTTCAAACTGGAGGTTGTGATCTATACGCAGGTGTAAAATCAGTTTATGGTCACCTCCCTAACAAGGGCTCATGCCAACCCTGGTTATTGGGAAGGTCAGAGTTGGTATTTTTCAAACTGGAGGTTGTGATCTATACGCAGGTGTAAAATCAGTTTAGTAAGTCACTGTCAGCTTTTTAAATGAAATAAAATAGCATAAAAATTATCAGAATGCTTTGCATGCAAAGGCAAGTACTATTTCAAGCAAGTAACACTTGTTCCAGCCCTGGCAAATATGGCTCAGTTACTTAGAGCATTGTCCCATGCACCGAAGGATCGAGGGTTCAATTCCTGGTCAGGGCACATGCCCAGGTTGTGGGTTGGATCCCTGATCTGTGTGCACACAGGAGGTAACCGATTGATGTTTCTCTCTTCCCCTCTCCCTTACTCTCTCTCTCTAAAACAACAAAAACACACAATAAAAACAAAACAAAACAAAATATCCTTGAGTGAGGATTGGAAAAAAAAATTTTTTAAGGAACATTTGTTCTAATTTTATTTAAATACTGTGTGTGAGAGTGTGTACTGCATTGCATTGTGGTATTTCCTATCATGGATCATAGTCAAAAGGCTTGAAACCTACTGTACCAGAAGGTGTTTTTAATAAGGTCAAAGCTCTGCCTTATTCATTTCTGGGTCCTCAGTGCCTGGCATATAAGACACTTTAAACATATTTCAGATAAACTGAGTTGATGAAAAAGTTAATATTGATACTCTTCTCTCAAGTTTCCTCTAACAAAGATTAACGTATCACAAAGATTAAGGGTGTTTTCCGGCAAACTTAGCCATCTGAGCAGGTAATCTTCCCCCAGGGCCTAAGGAATCAAGAGTTACTTTGGGCCAGGTGTGAGATGAACATATGGTGTACCTTACTTCATTTAATCTTCCCAACAATTCTACAAAGTCGGTATTATTACCATTTTCCAGTAGAAAAAAATATATATAGTTTTAAACATGGTAAGTAATTTGCTGAGGTCACAGAACAAGTGGAGGGGCAGCAGGATTCTAGAGTAGGTTGATCTGACTCTAAACTCCTAGACCAGTGGTCGGCAAACTGCAGCTCTATTGACTAATGAGTTTGCCGACCACTGTCCTAGACCTTACCACCAACGGTGAGTTGTGTCGAAAACCCTTCGTGCCTCTCTAAGAGCAGCAGAGTGCAGGCAGGCACAGCCGGGTTCCCTTCATTTGGGTGGACCTTCTTACCCACACATGAACACCTTGGACGTGACCACCCAGAGATCTCTTAGCCTCACCTAATCCAAAACTGCTGGACTGCAAGTCCCAAAGGATTCCTTCTGCCTCTGCAGCAGCCCCAGCGCAGGGAGACCCCACCCAACAGTTCCCATGCGCATCCCCCTCACAGGAGCTGGGGATCCCCAGCACAGCAGGTAACACACGCCTAAGCTGTGACTCGCAGCAGCCCTCCGTGGCCTTCTCAAAGGCCTCCGCACTCCTAGGCCTGGAAGAGCGACGTGACATTGGAGGGATCGTTAAAGAAGCTACCACAGCTTGTGGGTTTCCGGCCCTGTCTACCGTATCCTAAGCAACCAAGGTGGTTCGGGCTTTCTGGCCCAGAGTCAGCAGCCATTGAAATCTGGGAGTTATTTCATTAAACTGGTTTCAAGTTACATGCGGGGAAATGAAACCTGCCGGCCTATTGTCTGTGCTGTAAACAACCCCTTCTTTCTTGGTTAAATTTCTGTCAGCTCTTGTGTCCTGCTACTGAGTGGGGGTGGGGGAGTAGCTAAAGCATTGCTTTTACCGAATGAGGTTTAAAATGTCTCCGCTTTCTGAGTAGTATCTTGTTCCCGTTACTCCATTGTCTGGTAGGCCAAATCTTTTTGCGGGATCCCAACAGGGCCTTTCTGCTGTGTATTTCTTCTGTGTATCGGGAGGACAAGATACCATAGAAAAGAGTCTCCTGTCTTCGGTTTCTGTTGCTGCCATTAGCTTTCCAATGGCCAACTGCCAACATGCCACTGAATTTTATTTCAGAAGCGGGCAAAGGAGAAACACATACAAGCATCTTAATTTGGGCCAAGGTAGGTTTGGCCTCTTTTTCTCTCCTTTTTTCAACTTTGACATGTGCATAATGGGTTAAATTGACCCTGGCGAATAATGTGTTTTTCTCCATGATAAATGCCTTGAATCCCAGCTAACCCTGTATAGCTGGGCGTGGCTTCCAGATCCAGGCCAATGACGATGTAAAAACCCATCTCATGTGGACTTTGGTCAGTCCTCTGACAGCCAATATGTGTAAGGGAGAGGACACACATCCTTAGGGACAGTCCAGGAGTGTGCTGCTCCCCTGACAGTACAGAGGGTACTCAAAGGGAGCTGAAGACCCCTGTCATTTTCCCATGAACTTCTGCCACTGAGGGAGATGGAGGGAACAGAACAATCTGGAGTAAAGGAACTGGGGTTCAAGTCCTATCTCCATTGTTTACTCTGTAAGCAGCATTAAACACATGCCTGAACCTTTCTGGCCTCAGTTTACACATCTGTTAAAATGGGCATAATGATACCGGCTATATAATACAGAAAGAGCTTTGTAAATAAGGCATTCTAACTCCTAATAGTAGTAACATTAAAGAGATTATAAGGACTCTTCTGAGATTTGTCTTAGCGCTGCTACATCTATATTTAATATGCCTATTTTTTTAAGATAAAGTTCATCATTGTTGTCATCACTGTCTCCTTCACCAGTAAAACATCTGAAGTAGACCTGGCTCCAGATGAAGTCCAATCATCAACATCATCCCTAAAAGGCCAGTTGGTCAAGACATTTCAGATATCAAAACATGAGGCCCTCCCCAACCCTCAGCTATAATCACATTCCTTCACTTAGACTACCCTTCGGACCACACAGCACCTTAGCATAACTTAAACTCTTTCTCCCCACTGCCTTGTGCTGTCTGGGTTGTACACTTGGACAACCTGGTTCCCATCTGGTGAGCCACATTAAAACCAAAGGAACAAGAGCTAATGCAATTGGTTGAAGTCATTTCCAGAAATACACTATTGGGGACATAACAAGAAGGTATCTGGGTTCTAAACATCTAAACAGGAAATCATAATTAGAACTAATGTAGCATCCAAATTGCTTTAGGGAAAACAACTATTACAAAATCAGATTGCAGGCACACCAAGATCCTTGTTGTGAATTGAAAGAGGCTTGCTTTTTTAAATATGTCCCTTTATTTTAATAAATGTCATGCTCCTTCTAGAATGAATCTTAACTATTCACAATCCCTTTAATTGCTCATAAAATAACACTATCATAATTATACCTATTCTGGTGTGGGACCAATGGGGTTACTGTATTTAAGAGCAGCATTAACATTCAGCCTCACATAAAGCATGTAGACAGAAGTCCAACAGATGCAGGAACAAATTTAAATTGGTGCCAGAGGAAGAAAATACACATGCCTTTTAACTGACTCAGAAACTGGCTTCCCAGATAGACCCCTTGTATTTCAGCACTCCATGCCCTTCGCCTCCATATATATAATAGCTTCGAGGGGTGGGGAGTCAGATAGCATACTCAAGAGTATTAACACACAAGGGAAAGTGGACTCTTTTTTTCTTTTTTCAGGAACTGACAAGTAAGCAATTTTTAAAAAGTGGGCAAAATGGAGGAAAAGGAAGAGCGAAAGAAAAGATGAAGAAGGAAGCAGAAAGGCAAATAAAACACAATGTCATTCTGACTGGGCTTGAGCTCGGGTTGTCCTGCACATGCCCTTCAGGAAGGTGAGGGTCAGTGTCAGGGCTGAGTCCAGGGAAAATTCTCCTTTATTCTGCAAAAGTCAGGTGTCTTCAATACATTGTAGCCCATTTTTCCCCTGGTTCTTAGTGAAAGGCTTGCCTTCTTAGTGATTGGCTGGGAGTGAGTGCATTATCATCGACCACAGACAACGTAACAGGACATCTTCTGTCCCCAGGCACCCACTGGTTACCCATCAATCACCTTTTATTGACTTTGAACTAAGATCCATGAATTCAAAACCTGCAATTTAAAATTTTTATAGGCAAACAAATGGTATAACAACTTATGCAAAGCTGATTCTTCAATAACGCTGTTGAAGGACATAGCCCCCCGCCACTGCTGGAGCCTCTGTTTTTTAGGAGGGAGGGAGGGAGGAACACTGACCGAGCCCTGGTGTGTGCCAGGCATTGTGTGGGGTGCTTTGCATGTATCATATGGAATCTAAGTTGCCACCAACTGTAACACATCCATTATTTCATGTGCCACCAGAAAAGCAAAAACAAGGCCATGAACTGAAGGATGCCCTCCATGGTGTATTTACTGTGAAGAGAAGATAAACTTAAAGCCTCAAGGCCCTGCACTTGCATAGACCCTTCCAAGGTTCCCAGAGGGGCCCCAGCAATGCGTTCACATGGCCATATGTTTTTGTAAAATTTGCAAAAGATATTTTAACTGTAATCAGCCCACTGTCTCTTTTCACTCTGACTTCCCCTCTGTCACACTTCCCCTTGTGCTGGGTGGCACTGGAGTGGCCATGGGCAATTTGGGGATCTTGCTAAAGGGGAAGTTAAGTCAGGGAATACAGTTAGACTGGGTCCAGTGGGATATATTTATGGTCACTGTCACATTCATCAGTTTAGTTATTGCTAGCTATCCTGGTGTAGCAATGGCCTCCACCATCCTACCCTCCACCATGCCAGCTCTCCTGGCAGTGGGACCCCCAGGTGCAGGGCTGGAGGGTGTATCCAATATAAACATGTCCTACTAGGCCCACCAGACATATAGAGCATGGGTAGTGGGGAAAAAAAGGCTTGAAGTTTATGAAGCCAAAAATTAGTCTGTGGGAAATTCTTCCAAATATTAACAGCACACATAAGAAAGAAACTTTAGAGAAGCATTTCCAAATCGAACAACAATCCTAAAAACGTATCTCACAAGTGGTGAAGCTGGAAAACACTTTTCTAAATTATCTATAGTAAAAAATAAATCTCCATCAACAATAGAGAAGAAAGACTGAATTGTCTACCTATTCTCTCTACAGAAAATGACATAACAAAATCTCTGTCATACAGCCAAAAAAAAAAAAAAAAAAGAATAACGAGGTATTACAGAAGTGTATCAGGATATTAATTAATAAATATTAGGTTGCCTTTATGAATTTTATAGTATTTGTGAGTTAGGTCAGCTTTTTAAAATGTGTAATTTTTTGTGATTTCTTATCTAAATAAATATTCACATTCTTTCCTAATTTTGCATTCATCATTTTACATTTTCTTTTTTTAAAAGATTTCCAAATAATATAAGGCTCAGGCCCCCTAAAACCTGGGCCTACTCCAAGATGCGATCTCAATTTCAGAGAACTTTTTAATGCTGGGGCAGGAGAGTGGAGAGTAATAGGTGTCTTAGAATTGATTAAATACATAGTATATATTATTTCACTTAAGGACACCTAACAACACTGTGAGGTGGGCATTCTCACAGTCATTTTCCAGAAGAGGAAACAGGGCTCAGGAAGTTGAGAAATTTGCCCAAAATTAAGCCTGCAGGGTTAATACTGTTGTCATGGTTTCATCAGCAATGTTCAAAACTGGAAGCCACAAAATGGGGCCTGTTAGGAGCCCTTGGGTGAAATCACTTTTTAAGGAGCCTCAAATCTCCCCTACCCGTCCTGAGTTGGTGCAATGCAGAGGCAGAATTAGAACCAGATTTTTCACTCTAAATCCTGAAGTCTTGCCAGTACACTGTACTACAGCCTCTTTGGGAAAGAAATGCTACTAGCTACTTCCTCCTTGTAGAAATTTATATTTCCTGTGAACTGTCCAATAAGGTATTTCATTTTCATCTTATGTGTAATTTTGCAATTAAAAGACTTGATCTTTTAATTGCAAAATTACACATAAGATGAAAATGAAAAAGAGATGAAAATGACAAAGAGACCATCCCCAAATTCTGCTCCCAGCCCCTGCCCTCCCAACCAGACCCGCCAGAAAAGACACCCTTTGAATAAAGACATTAAAAGTCCCCTCTCTTTCAAAATGCACGTGTCTACCTGGAAGTAAAAACTCAGTAGGAAAGCTATTACTTGTCATTAGGAAGTTAACAAGATCATATTATTCAAAAGCACTAACACCGCAGGAATCCCAGGAGGAAGGCATAGAGTTGGTCCAGGCAAGGTCTGTTTATGAGGGTGGGATCCTGATAAGCCAGCAGGAAGCAGTGCTGTTGCCACTTCCACTTCCATTCTACCTAGCCAGTTGCAGTTAATTAAAACTAACTGATTGGCTCCTGATGCAAAACTCCTCTTGGCCACTAAGCCAATACCCCCAAACCCAGTCTTTCAGGGTACTACGTACAAGGAGGCCTGGTGCATGCCATTGCCACATTTGAGACTGCCCATCTTTGAGAACATCATCACCCAACCACCAGCCTGAGCTTCCTGTTTTCTTCCCCATGATTTTTGGGAAGAAAGCCAGGACTTAAATCAGGAGTTCAACTTGGGGTCCTTGAACCTCCTTGAAATTACACACCAATTTGTTGCAGGAGTAAGATGAGACTGTATTTTTTTTTAGGAACATAATTCATAACTTTCATTAGATACTGAAAGGTTCTATGAGTCCCCCAAAAGATTAAGAACCATATTATCAGGAGAAATCACTGAAACAAAAGTTAGCACAAGTTTCAGGGAGATGCTGATACCAAAAATACAGTCAAAAATTTTTTTTCTTGACTACAAGAACATTTCTTTTTTTAAGGAATTTAACTGGTTTATAATGTTTCAACTTGTTAAATAATCAGTTAATAATTAAAATGGTTTGTATTATAATACTAAAGAGTTTCTCAACCTTCCATTTTTAAAGTACTGTACCACTTTATTTTAAATAACATAATTGAGTGAGAATCCTATTTTTGGCCTTAAGTCAGACTACCAAACAGAATATATTGAGCTGCATAGAAATCATCCTACCATAGTTTCACTTTGACCTTCTTTTCCACAGCTATTTTTTTTAATATATTTTCTCTGTGTTTAGAAATGCATTATTTATTACTTGAACTAAAGCAGTAATTTGTTTCTGGTAATATAAAAAAAAAAATGTCCTGCCATCTCAACTAGCTTCCTGAATCAACAAAAATCATGATATCATTAAGGGTTGTTTTTTTCTAAGGCAGCTTTTCTAAACAAAGTGGCTTCTCTTGTTTGACCTTCATCTTACTTCCTTGATCCATTTTCCTCTGACATACAAAACACTTTCATCTCATATTTTTGTTCCTTCAGGTCCTTCAAGTCCTTGACCCACCACCCCACAGAAAAAAACTAATTTTGGCATCTGAGTTGGGCCTTTCCAGATTGTAACTTTGAGAGAAAAGACCTACAATTTTCTTGAGGTAAACTGTAAACTGGAATGACATACAGTTCAAACTCATGCATTAACTCCCTTCAGCACTATACCTTGAAAAGCGTTTGTTAAAATTGCCAATGAATGAAATTTCCAAGAGGTGTACATTTTTTTCATTTCTTAAATGGTTGGGTTTGGGGTTTGGTTGTTTGAGGCTTGTTTTATTCTCTTCCATTTCTGCGAAGAAGAATGTTGAATCTCCATCCCTGACCCTCTCCAACCCTACAAAGCAAACATCTGATGATGTGAGAGCAGTCAAGTCCAAAATCCTTGACATCATTTCCTACAAGTGGGGAATTTCCCATCTTAGGGGTAGTCACTTCCCCACAGTAGTAGTAAAAGCCAAAAAACCCACTTTCCCTGCTTCCCTTGCAGCTAGGCCTCACCCACATGATCCAAGCTCTACCTGAAAGATGTTCTTACATAAGGCTTTAAGGCTTCAGTCGAAGTGAGCCACATGAGGAAGCCAACCATGCAGAATCCATTTTCTAGAAGGGGTGGTAATGGTGGAATCTAGACTGAAGGCAGCAGCAGGGGCCCTTTGCTGATTCACTCTGGTGGTGTAGTTGGTCTGAGCATCGTTCTGGCTTCCTGACCTCCAAGCCTGACTCTCTGGCCCTCCTGGAGATTTGGAGAGTGTCTTTATATCCTTTAATAAAGTCCATTTCTGTTTAAACTACTCTGGGTTTTGCTTTTTGTGACTAAGTGCCTTAACAGATACAATGCTTACAGTATTCTCCCACTGCATCTGGGGGCAATCTCTCCTTCTCACAGGGCCTTTGTCCCCCTCCTCCAATAAGTTAGACTTTTCCCTGACTCAGGCCTTCACATGCTCCCTCAGCCGTGAATGCTCTCTCCCGGCTCCAACCTTGGCTCCCTCCTAAACTCAAAACACAGCTCAAAACTGACTAGGTTAAATCCCCCTCATACACATCCTCCTGTACTCACCCTTCATGGTACTTATCAAAATTGAAATTAAGTATTTAGTTAATTAATGTTTTTCTCCCCAAAGAGACTATAATAATTATAATAATAACTAACATTTATTGAGCTCTTTCCAAATACTAGGAAGCCTTCTAAGCACTTGACATGATTATCTCACTTAATCTTCACTGTAACTCTAGGGAAGCTATTATTATTATAACACCCATTTTACAAATGGAAAAACTGAGGCTTATAGATATTAAATAAAAAATCCTAGATCACACAAAAATTATGTGCTGGGGCCAGAAAATTGGACTCCAAATCATGCTTTTATTCCCATCTGTGGTCTCCATAGTGGGTGCCTGACCCCCAGAAGTTGTGTGAGATAAGCCATTGGGGGGGTGAGAAGAAAATGTTAAAATGTATCTATCTCTCTATAGATATTTATATTTATTTATCTCATCCCAATCGATTTGTTTTATATGATACACATAATATAGCAATATATTTCATAATTTAAAAATAAATAAAAGCAGCATAAATAGACTCCATTTTTTTTCCTATAGAGATGTGTCATGACTAAAGTTTAGAGACCACTGCTCTCAGCTCCGTGAAAGTAGGATTCTTGTCACCAGTGTACGTCCAGCAAGAGAGCACAGGGCCTGACACGTGGCAGATACTCAACAAATACTCAGTCCTCACTGAGAGGAAGAAAGCTCCCATATCCCATTTATACTTTCAGGTTCCCAATCTTTTTGTAGCTGCGAAGACTTCCTTGCTTGCTCCTTCTCGAGTTCTGAATCTGAGACCAGCTGCTTCCATCTGTGCGTGGGGATTGCCCGCTCCCGCAGAGTCATTTTCAGCGGAGGAGCAAGGACAGCAGCAGTCCCTGGGGCAGCCTGTGGCTTCTCAGATGATTCTGCACTGACCTGCCATCACTGACAGGGAAGCTGGGTGGGGGCTGGGGGTGCAGGTGCAGCTTAGGGACGTGCACACTTGTGGAAAGCCTGCACACCCCGGTTTCCTCTCTTTCTTCATCTGCTGACCTCCCCCTCAAACTAATTTGAACTCCTCCTTTCCCGGCAGTTACAAAGGGAGAAACAGGACAACAGGATTTTTATTAAAGAAAAAAAAACCCAACAACTTGAGAACAGGGTCCTTTCCTTTTCTGACAAAGAGGTGGTGAAAGTGGAACATCACCGAACCAACTCTTGCTAAATTAAAAACGAATTCAAATTACCGTCTAATGTGGGTGAAAAGATGCAACTGGCCAACCACGTGGGCGTGGATTTCCCACGGGGGCCCTTGAAGGCGCTGCTCTGTACAAGGCTCATACCCCATAAAGGTTATTCTTCAGTCATTTTTAGAATTCCTCATCCGTTGAACAGTTTTTAGATGTGTTTGTGGCTTGTTTCTTCTTTAAAAATCTAAGAAATAGTAGGCTGGGTGGGGCGTAGGGGCAAGCACAAAGGCGCCCGAGGAAACATCAGACCTAACCGCCACGGACATCCGGGGTTGGAGGTCTCAGGGGCGGTGGGTGAGCGGGTGAAGAGGCCAACAGCTGTATCTGCAGCCACAGGTGCTACTCTGCTCAGGGTGGCCCCAAGGGGTCAGCTGACCTGTGGAAATCATTACCCCACAGACCAGGCTCCCACGGGCAGGCTGGCCGTTGTTTTTCCTTCTTGGATCACCACCACCTTAAACACAGCCCGGCCCGTGGCAGATGCAAACAGCAGACAGCCTCGGTCCCTTGTGCTTCTTGCTTCAGCTAGGAAGCAGCAAGGAACTGCCACAGAGTGGAGCTGGGTGTCAACAAAGGCCACACCTGCAGCTGCACCCCTCCTGCCTGTTCATAAGCACACGAGCCACCCCTTCCAAGTGCTCTGCGCAGAGATACCTCTTAGGTGGGCCTTCTCCATGGGGCCACCTGCCAGACGCTTTTGACGCTTTTTTCTCATTCATTTGAAACACGGAACATTTGATAGAAACTTGCAATACATTTTTAAAGATATTTTAAAGACATCTTGAAAAACATTTCATGCAATGCATTTTAAAGATATTTTTATATTTTTTTCTGGGGTGGGGGGAGAGGACAGCTGGGTGAAAAAGGTAAAGGGATTAAACAAACAAACAAAAAACTGTATAGTCCTAGCTGGTGTTGCTCAGTGGTTGGAGCATCAGCCTGCTCACCAAAGGGCTGAGGGTTCCATTCCCAGTCAGGGACACATGGCTGGGTTGTGTGTTCGCTCCCCACCCCAGGTTGGGGCGCATGTGGGAGGCAACTGGCTGATGTGTCTCTCTCGCATCAATGTTTATCTCTCTTTCTCTGCCCCTCCCTACCTCCCTTTCACTCTCTCTCTCTCTCTCTCTGAAAAGGCAATGGGAAAAATATTTTCAGGTGAGGAATAAAACAACAACAACAACAACAACCTCACAGATGCAGAAATAGTTTGGTGATTACCAGAGGGGAAAGGGATGGGTGCAGGCAGAAGAGGGTAACGGGGGAATAAATGACGACAGAAGGAGACCTGGCTTTGAGCACACAATACAATATACAGGTGGTGTACCATAGAACTGTACACTAGAAACCTACAGAATTTTATTAACCAATGTCACCCCAATAAATTCAAAAAAATGTTAAAGATATTTTCTCAACAAATATGTATTCAGTACTCATAGTCATCAGCTCAGCAGTGACTAATTAGAGCCTGCTCTATGCCAGGCATTGTGCTGATTGCTGGGAATGCACAAAATAAAAAGTATGTAACACACACATACACACACACACACATTTTATACATAGAAGTCTACAAATGGGTACCCTGTGAAGTTTGAACTAAAATATTAGCAATCTAATCTTGACATCAAATAAATTAATTATTTAACATACAAAGTGATTCTAGGAATATCTATTCCTATTATTGTCTAGCTAGTGATTCTTAATCAAGTGTATTCACTTGAGTAATTTTGGGAGTTTGGGGTTTTTTTGTGGGTTTTTTTGCTTATTTAAATTTTTTTTGTTAATCCTCACCCGATAATATTTTTTCCATTGCTTTTTAGAGAGTGGGAGGAAATGAGGGAGGAGGGGGGAGAGAAACATTGATGTGAGAGAGACACATTGATTGGTTGCCTCCCACATGCAGCTGGGGGGTTGAACCTGCAATCCAGGTATATGCCCTTGATCAGGAATCAAACCGGAGACCCTTCAGTGGGTGGACCGACGCTCTAACCACTTTGCAACACTGGCCAGGGCACTTTGGGAGCTTTTCAAAAGTACAAATGCCAAAGCCCCACCTCAAACCCAGTAAATCAGAATTGCAGAGTGTGTCCTTTGAAAATGCTAGGTCTTTTGAAGCTCGCCTATTGTTCAGAGCCACTGACCTAGATGATCTTAGCAGCAGCTGAACAGCTGAGATCTGCATTACCCAGTTACTAGTAGCTAGCTCAAAGCCAAATTTATTTATCATTTCTAAGTAATCAC
This sequence comes from Cnephaeus nilssonii, assembly GCF_951640355.1. Taxonomy (NCBI): domain Eukaryota; kingdom Metazoa; phylum Chordata; class Mammalia; order Chiroptera; family Vespertilionidae; genus Cnephaeus; species Cnephaeus nilssonii. Next base: position 45,290,365 of record NC_137081.1, read on the forward strand.
CATTAAAGACGGCCACATTTAACAAGCAGGGGCTATGTGATGGGGTGGCAGGACACTTTTAGCTAAAGGCAGGTTTTAGGTGTGACAGACACCATGGTCAAGATGTCCAGAGCAAAAAAGGAGCCCAGCTGGTGTGGCTTAGTGGTTGAGCACTGACCTATGAACCAGGTGGTTCTGGTTCGATTCCCAGTCAGGGCACATGCCAGGGTTGCAGGCTTGATCCTCAGTAGGGGGTGTGCAGGAGGCAGCCAATCAATGATTCCTTTCATCACTGATGTTTCTATCTCTCTCTCCCTCTTTCTTCCTGTCTGAAATCAATAAAATATATATAAGGGATATATATAAAATATATATACAGGAGCCCTGGGAGAGCATGAGGAAAGTAAGGCAGAGAAACTACACCAAGTGCTTAAGTAGATGTCCCAGAAATAAAATCCATCCCAGACACCCAGACAGTGGCATGGTGGACCACAGACCACACCCAAACTTTACTCACTAGAAAGAGGGTCTATATTCCATCATTGGCCCAAGTAGCACTTGGGGCAGACCCTATCAGTGGCAGCCCCTAACGGCTGGTAAATAGGCAAAGTAGGTAACCATTCCCCCAAACTAAAAACTTGGGGCAAAAAACACACACGAAGGAATGTTACCACTATCCGGAAAACCCATTTATTTAAAGAGGTTCACTGTCGCATAAGAAAAGCGTGAATAAATAGCAAATGTTTATAAAGCATTTACTATGGAGCACTGTTCTAAGTGCCTTAAATAAATGAATATACAACACTAGCATTAGATACCTACTATAATTAGAAGCCTTCAGGTCAGGGAAATGAACCTCAATGAAAGCAGCTCCAGAAAAACAGGTTTAAAAAATGTTGTTTTCATCACTAAGAATCTCTGTGTTTATGCTCTGGTGGTGTGCCCATGACCTTCAGTACACTGACTTTTGGACATTGCAGCCACACCACAAGTCAGCACTTCCCATGTTTGGGCCATATTACCATTAACCCCTTACGCATGATAATAGAATGATTATTAGCAAGGGATTCTAATGCAACAGTCTCCAATAAAAACAGAATGTGCGCCACAGAGATAAACCACATATCTAATTTTTATGTTTCTAGTTGCCACATTAAAATAAGTAAGAGGGATTTATTGGGGAAGGAACCAAGATGGCAGCATAGGTAAACATCTATACATGCTGCCTCCCACAACCACATCAAAATTACAACTAAGATACAGAACAACTATCATCCAGAACCACGGGAAAGCTGGCTGAGAGGAAGTCCTACAACTAGAGAGGTAAAGAAGAAAGCACATTGAGACTGGTAGGAGGTGTGGAGGCACGGAATGGGGTGGTCCAGCACCCGGGTGTGCCACTTTTTTAATCGGGAGGGAAATCCCCTCTGTGGAGGCTGCCTGGAGGAGCAAGGGGTCCCAGCCCCACACCAGACCCCCAGCCCAGGGTCCCAGAGCTGGGGAAAGAAGTCCCTATGGGCAATAAGAACTACTGACTGTAAAAACCAGTCTGGATTGGGGCTGAGTGACACACAGGCTACTAGAGACCCAGCTGCTCCTCTTAAAAGGCCAGCACCGCGAACTGAATTTACAAGCTCCTGCTTGCTCTGAACTCTAGTGCTGGGCAAGGCTCTGAGGGACCCAGACAGATATGGGAAGAAACTGGACTGAATGGCATCAGGGCAGGAATGTGGGGGCGGCTTTCTTCCAGACAGAGGTGCTCAGAGGTGCTCACAGTGGTCAGTGTTCCCGTGCTGAAACCTCCCATGTACAGGGCTGACTAGCAGACATTTCTGCTGCTCCACCCTGGAGATTCCCCAAGACCCCGCCCCACCCAATTTACAACCCCACCCAAGTTGTGCACAGTGGCTTTTGCATATGAATGGCCTGCCCTTTCTCAGCATAAAACCTGTCAAACAAGCTGCAGCTGGATCAGGGAGCCCCAAACCTATCAATAAATGGCCCAAGGCTGACACCAGCTCCAGCCTGCCTTGCTTCACAGCTGGGCCTCCTCTGGGCACTTTGAAACCCAATACCAAGAGGAGGAATCTGCAGATCTCTCTGTAGCTCCTGCTGGGTGGTCCTCGGCAGTGGCTGACTTTGCACCTCCCTGGACATCCAAGAGCCAGTGTACCCAGTGGTCAGTGTGAGACCATACCAGATTACAACTCTTAACATCCATAAGAGACACACTCAAGGGGCAGACAAGGTGAGCACCAAAGCCCCACTGAAGCAAGTCCTGCCCCATAACAGTGTCTCCTGCACAGCAGCTCTCCCACTGTAGTCACAGCTGGTCCCCACAGCCTGGATGTCAATTTCTCCCAGTGACACCAATAGCAATCAAGGCTCAACTACAACAAAACTGTGCACACAGCCCTCAAAGGGGTGCACCAAGAGTGTCCACCTCAGGTGATTGGGGAGACTGATCCACTGGGCCTTATAGGACACCTACTACACAAGGCTACTCTATCAACTCAAGGAGACTTAGCAGCTACCCAATACATAGAAACAAACATAGAGAAGTAGCCAAAATGTGGGGACAAAGAAACATGTCACAAATGAAAGAAATGGAAGAAAGCAAACTACTGGATATAGAGTTCAAAACCACAGTTATAAGGTTACTCAAGAATCTTCTAGAAACCTCCGAGGAACTTAGTGAGGCCTTCAAGGATCTTAGTGAGAATGCAAAAAAAAAACACACCCAAAACAAACAAACAAAAAAACAAATAGAAAAGGACCAGTCAGAAATTAAGCATACACTGACTGAAATAAAAAATGATATACAGGGATTCAACAGTAGACTAGAGTTTCCCAAGAAGCAAGTCAATGATTGGAAATATGAGGAAGCAAAGAAGAAAAAAAAGAAAAAAGAATCCAAAAATATGAAGATAGTGTAAGGAGCCTCTGGGACAACTTCAGGAGTACCAACATCCGAATTATGGGGGTGCCAGAAGAAGAGAGAGAGCAAGATATCAAAAACCTATTTGAGGAAATAATGACAGAAAACTTCCCCTACCTGCTGGAAGAAATAGACTTACAAGTCCAGGAAGCACACAGAACCTCAAACAAGAGGAATCCAAAGAGGACCACACCAAGACACATCATAATTAAAATGCCAAGAGCAAAAGACAAAGAGAGAATATTAAAAGCAGCAAGAGAAAAACAGTTAATTACCTACAAGGGAGTGCCCATATGATTGTCAGCCGATTTCTCAACAGAAACTATGCAGGCCAGATGGGAATGGCAAGAAATATACAAAGTGATGAATAGCAAGAACCTACAACCAAGATTACTCTACCCAGCAAAGCTATCATTTAGAATTGAAGGTCAGATAAAGAGCTTCACAGACAAGAAAAAGCTAAAGGAGTTCACCACCAAACCAGTATTATATGAAATGCTGAAGGGTATTCTTTAAGAAGAGGAAGAAGGAGAAAAAGGTAAAGATAAAAAAAAAGAGCAATGAAGTGACAACAAATACATATTTATCAACAAGTGAATCTAAAAAGCAAATGAATAAAAAATCTGATGAACAGAACAAACAGGTGAATGGAATAGAATTGGGGGCATGGAAATGGAACAGACTGACGATTCTCGGGGGGAAGGGGGTATGGGGGCATGCGGGAAGAGATTAGACAAAGATCTTATATGCATGTATGCAGTACCTATGGACACAGACAATAGAGTGGCAAGGGTCTGGGGTGGGGTGGGAACCAGGTGGAGGGGAGCTATGGGGGGAAAAAAGAGGGACATCTGTAATAATCAATATCAATAAAAGGGTAATATGCTAATTAGACAGGGAGACCGGACATCTTCCTACTGTCTGATTTCCTTCTGGGGAAAGCCACGGTGGTGGGGGCCGAGGCAGAGGCGGTTAGGAGCGATCAGGCCAGCAGGGAAGTGCAGTTGGGGGCCATGAGGCTGGCTGGGGAGGGCAGTTGGGGGCCATGAGGTCGGCTGGGGAGGGCATTTGGGGGCCATCAGGCTGGCAGGGGAGGGCAGTTGGGGGCCATCAGGCCGACAGGGGAGTGGTTGGGCAACAATCAAGCTGGTAGGCAGGCAAGTGGTTAGGAGCCAGTGGTCCTGGATTGCAAGAGGGATGTCTGACTGCCGGTTTAGGCCCCATCCCGCAAACCAGCAGTCGGACATCCCCCGAGGGGTCCCAGATTGGAGAGGGTGCAGACTGGGCTGAGGGACCCCCATGCACAAATTTCATGCACCGGGCCTCTAGTCTCAACAATAAAGATTTTTTAAGCCTTTGCACTTGCTTGCTTTTTTCTCGATTCCTTTATTCTACTCGGGATTTAATTTTTTAAATACCCCAGATTTTACAAAGCACGGCAGTAGAATAAAAAACTGGAATTTCTTTTCATACAAACTTATTTATTTGGATTTTTTTATATTTCAAATTATTGATACATTCAAAGAGTAATTTTAATCTCGACATCCGAGTGCAAAAGGTTAAAAAGGACATTTACTTAACCTGAAAAAGAAATAAAATAAGTAGGAGGTGAAATTAATCTCGATATATTTTATTTAGCTCAATATATTTAAACTATTATCACTGTAACATATTCATACTAGTGGCCCAGTGTATGAAATTCATGCACATTAAAAGGGAATTAATTAGAGGAAATCCTATATAATAAAGAGGTAATATGCAAATGGTCGTCACGCCCTCATGCCGTCACACCGTAAAGGCTCAGACACTCAATACTAGGGAGAGAGGAATGGGGACCAGCCAGGCACAAATGAGCTCGTGAGAGGAATGGGGACCAGCCAGGCTATGGCCCAGGAGAGGGACAAGCCGCCTGCCCCACAGTCCCGGGCGCCTGCAGCGGCGGCTGGCCTGGTCAAAGTTGGCACAGGTCCTGGGTGCCTGCAGCCAGCCAGAGGGAGGGAAGCCCAGGTCCCAGATGACTGTGACTGGCCGGAGGAGGGAATCCTGGGTCCCAGGTGCAGGGCGAGGCAGAGGCGGTTAGATGTGATCAGGCAAGTAGGGGAGCAGTTAGGGGTGATCAGGCCAGCAGGGGAGCAGTTAGGGGTGATCAGACAGGCAGGCAGAGGTGGTTAGTTACGATCAGGCAGGCAGAGGTGGTTAGGGGCAATCAGGCAGCCAGGCAGAGGGGTTAGGGGTGATCAAGCAGGCAGTCAGGCGAGTGGTTAGGAGCCAGTGGTCCCAGATTGTGAGAGTTAGTCAGACATCCCCCGAGGGGTCCCGGATTGGAGAGAGTGCAGGCCGGGCTGAGGGACCCTCTCTCACATGCACGAATTTTGTGTACCAGGCCTCTAGTATTTTAATATTGCTATTTGCCCTTTCTCTATAATAGAAGTGTCAGAGATGAAAGAAAATTAGTAAAATGTGTATGAAAATCTCCCTCCTGTCAGAGTCTGGGGCATGCTGCGAGACCCAGAGTCAAGTCCCCACCCACCCGCATGCACCTCGAAATCGTGTGAGACCAAGACCCGGCCGGCCCCACTCCCATCAAGCCCTGCTGGGCGGGGGGTGCAGCCACAGGCCCCCCGGGCCTGGCGTGAGGGCACGACGACCATTTGCATATTAGCTCTTTTATTATATAGGATGAAAAAAGTTATTGATGAGATATTTTACATTCTTTTTTGCATGCTAAATCTTTGAAATCCAGTGTATATTTTATACTTACAGCACATCTCAATTCAAACTAGCTATATTTCTTTCTTTTTTAACTTTATTGAGGAATAATTGGGAATAATTGATCAATATAATTATATTGTGTACAACTAGCTATATTTCAAGTGTTCAATAGCCACATGTGGCCAGTGGCTTCCACATTGGAGAGCACAACTCTAGAGGAAGGTGAAGATTAGCTACAGGGTAGGGGTCAGTACCCCAAATCATCTCCCAGTGTTAACTTAGGAGGATGTAAGCTTTTTTTCTTTAAAATAATGAGAGCCAGTTTTCCTCATCCTTAAAGGATAGGAATCTATCATCCATGACTTGAATGTCTTCATTTTTCAAACTGCATGATTTGGGGGGTAACCCCTTTACATTTTAGCAGTCTCTTATGCTGAAACTCTTTTTTAAAGGACTAAAAGCTACTCCTATCAGAACGTCTTTATTAGAGTCTTCTGGAATTCGGTGAATAAGATCCTGCCAACCCTTTCTGGGCCTTTGGGGTATCTCTGACTTGCTCTCAAATGAGGTTTTGAAGATACTGCATGAAGAGGCTCAACCTTTCAAGAACCTCAGATTATATTAATACAGTTGCTTTTGTACAGCCCCAACCCCCCGTGGTCTCCAATTTGCTTTTCTCTGCAATTTTTCCCATTCTTTCCTGGTGTACAGGGACCCAGGTAGCACTCAGCTGGTGCAGAGATTACATCTGGGGCTTATACCTATTTCAGTCATGCCCACCTTTTCCATGCTCCCTGCCCCCTACCTCTGTTACACCTCAATAAGAAAATTGCATTCCAAAAAATACCCAGGATCCTTCTCCACTGGCCTTTTTTGAGAAGTTAAATCAGAATTCCAAAACTACAAGCTTCAACAAGGAGTGGCCAGTCTGACAGTTACCACCATGTACAAACTTGTCTAATATATATTTTTTTAATCTTGAAACATAATTTGGGTGACTAATATCCCCTGGGAGAGGCCAGACACTTGGTTTCTTCCAACCCCACCCAAATTCCCAAGTGGGTCTCAAAAACATGTTGTGGGAAAGCCTGTTCTGTTTGTTTTTAATGTGCGAGAACCCTCAAAGCTAAAGCTATGCGATCAGCAAAACACTGCCCTCCTCCTGCAGTGGCGGGCTTGACTTTGGGGCCTTGGAAAGACAACTGATGTGGGGCCTGACGTGTCAGTCATGGGCAGCCACCGTCCACGGAGAAAGCAAGCCCTACCTTCTGGTGCAGTGTTACAGTCGGGGAGGGATGTGGCGGTCAGGATTCTGGGAGGGACTTGAAAAGAAGGGGAAGAGAAATGGGTGTGGGTGAGGAGGACTCAGCTGGCTGGGGAAGGAGAGACGATCTCTGTGGAGCAGCAGGATTTACACCATATGGAAATATGGAAGGCGGGCCGTGGAACATTCCTCAGGATGCGGTTTGCTCCGTGCAGGATGCCCTTTCTTGTTGAAGTCTCTAAAATGCTAAGTATGGGAAGGACTGGGAGAAGCTGGGAGGGAGAGAGGGGAAATCATCAGACTTCATCTCCTAAACAATGTTTGGTGCCGCCAAGGGATCAGCACCTTGACATTACCTTCCTGCTCTCAGGGCCTGCACTTCCTCTCTCCCCACCCCACTGGAGGGCTGGAGACTTTAATTATAGGGAAGGTGAAGATTTTACATCTGTCTGGAAAGCAAGTCGGGCATTTTTTCCTGCTCCTTTCAAATCCTGGGATTTTCCATCATTAGCCATCAAATGAATTCTTAAGGAGTTTCCTGCTAATGCCTGTCTAGGTGATTGCAGACACACACACACACACACACACACACACGCACGCACGCACGCACGCACGCACGCACGCACCACAGTACAGATTCAGGATGGAGTAAATAGTAAGCAACACTTTTTGATAGCATAAATTCTGAAATCTTTGTTCAAAGAGGAAGATTTTTCCTGGAGTTTTTCAAGTGATAAGCATATAAGAAGGGAGAGAAGCCATTCTTGGCAAGGACTGGGACTGGCATCAACTGTGTAATCTCTGCACCAGCTGAGTGCTACCTGGGTCCCTGCACACCAGGAAGGACGGTCTGCTCCATGGGACTCGTGATTCCGGCGTTACTCGAGCGACTTGGTGGTCTCGGGGGCAATCCCCCAGGAGGGGCTGCAGTACAAGGGTCCGTGGAGTAAGAAGGCGGATGACTGTTGCCATAAACCTTAGAGGTTCTACTTTCTGGTGAAGAAGTCATTCTTTCTTTTACCGTTCAGAGACTATCTGCTGTTGGTCAGCAGGGACCTGATGATTTTAAAACAATTTATTTGGCATATTAAACCCTTGACCTAAGAAAATCACTGACATAGTCCATGATTTTTGCCATTTTAAAAAGTCCCATTCAGTAGGGCCCCTTCATCCACGGTTTGTAGTGATATTTAAAAATGGGCTATCCACTGATAAATGGATTTTTAAAAAGGTGGTCATCCATACTTTAGTCATTAAAGGGAATGAGGTACTGATATGTGCAACTACAGGGAGGTAGCCTGAAAAGATGAGGCTAAGTGAAAGAAGTAAAAAAAGGCCACCTATCATGATTCCATGTATATGAAATATCCAAAATAGGCAAACTCATAGAGACAAAAACAGATTAGAGGCTACCCTGGACTGGGAAGAGAGGGAAATAAGGAGTGCCTGCTAATGAATACATTTTGGGTGATGAACATATTTTGGAACTAGATAGTAGTGCTGGTTGTACCACATTGTGAATGTCCCTAAACGTCCTTAATGGTAAATTTTTTTAAAAATCTTTATTGTTGAGATTATTACAGATGTCTCTCTCCACCCCCCCTCTCCCATAGCTCCCCTCCACCTGGTTCCCACCCCACCCAACCCCAGGCTCTCGCCACCCTGTTGTCTGTGTCCATAGGTAATGCATACATGCATATAAGATCTTTGTCTAATCTCTTCCCACACCGCCCCATACCCCCTTCCCTCTGAGAATCCTCAGTCTGTTCCATTCCCATGCCCCTGATTCTATTATATTCACCAGTTTATTCTGTTCATCAGATATTTTATTCATTTGCTTTTTAGATTCACTTGTTGATAAATATGTATTTGTTGTCACTTTGTTGCTCATATTTTTTAATTAAATCTTTATTGTTCAGATTATTACAGTTGTTTCTTTTTTTTCCCCCCATAGCTCCTATCCACCCGGTTCCCACCCCACCCTCTGCCCTTACCTCCCCACCACTGTCCTCATCCATAGGTGTATGATTTTTGTCCAGTCTCTTCCCACACGCCCAAACCCCTTTCCCCCTGAGGATTGTCAGTCCACTCCCTTTCCATGCCCCTGATTTTATTATATTCACCAGATTATTCTGTTCATCAGATTTTTTATTCACTTGATTTTTAGATTCACTTGTTGATAGACATGTATTTGTTGTTCATAATTTTTATCTTTACCTTTTTCTTCTTCTTTCTCTTCTTAAAGAATACCCTTCAGCATTTCATATAATACTGGTTTGGTGGTGATGAACTCCTTCAGCTTTTTCTTATCTGTGAAGCTCTTTATCTGACCTTCAATTCTGAATGATAGCTTTGCTGGGTAGAATAATCTTGGTTGTAGGTTCTTGCTATTCATCACTTTGAATATTTTTTGCCACTCCCTTCTGGCCTGCATAGTTTCTGTTGAGAAATAAGCTCAGAGTTGTATGGGCACGCCCTTGTAAGTAACTAACTGTTTTTCTCTTGCTGCTTTTAATATTCTCTCTTTGTCTTTTGCTCTTGGCATTTTAATTATGATGTGTCTTGGTGTGGTTCTCTTTGGATTCCTCTTGTTTGGGGTTCTGTGCACTTCCTGGACTTGTAAGTCTATTTCTTTCACCAGGTGGGGGAAGTTTTCTGTCATTATTTCTTCAAATAGGTTTTCAGTATCTTGCTCTCTCTCTTCTTCTGGAATCCCCATTACTCGGGTGTTGGTACGATTGAAGTTGTCCCAGACGCTCCTTACACTATCTTCATATTTTTGGATTCTTTTTGCTTTTCTGGTTGGGTGTTTTTTTTGCTTCTTTGTATTTCAAATCTTTGACCTGATTCTTGCGATCCTCTAGTCTGCTGTTGGATCTCTGTATATTATTCTTTATTTCAGTCAGTGTATGCTTAACTTCTAGTTGGTCCTTTTTCATATCCTCGAGGGTCTCACTAAATTTATCGGCCTTTTCTAGAAAATTCTTGAAAAACCTTATAACCGTAGTTTTGAACTCAATATCCAATTGTTTGCTTTCCTCCATTTCTTCCTGTTTCTTTGTCTCCGCATTTTGGCTGCTTCTCTGTGTTGATAGAGTGGCTTTGTATGCTAGGTGTCCTATAGGGCCCAGTGGCTCAGCCTCCCCAGTTACCTGAGGTGGACACTCTTGGTGCACCCCTTTGTGGGCTGTGTGAACAGTCTTGTTATAGTTAAGCCTTGATGGTTGTTGGTATCACTGGTAGGAATTGACCTCCAGGCCAATTGGCTGTGAGGATCAGCTGTGTCTACAATGGGAGAACTTCTGTGCTGGAGACACCCTTATGAGACAAGACTTGCTTCAGTGGGGCTTTGGTGCTCACCTTGTCTGCCCCTTGAGTGTGTCTCTTATGGATGTTAAGAGTTGTAATCTGGTATGGTCTCACACTGACCACTGGGTACACTGGCTCTTGGATCTCCAGGGAGGTGCAAAGTCAGCCTCTGCCTGGGGCCACCCAGCAGGAGCTACAGAGAGATCTGCAGATGCCTCCTTTTTGTATCAGATTTGGAAGTGCCCAGAGGAGGCCCAGCTGTGAAGCAAGGCAGGCTGGTGCTGGTGCCAGCCTTGGGCCTTTTATTGATAGGTTTGGGGCTCCCTGATCCAGCTGCAGCTTGTTTGACAGGTTTTAGGCTGAGAAAGGGCAGGCCATTCATATGCAAAAGCCACTGTGCACAACTTGGGTGGGGTTGTAAATTGGGTGGGGCGGGGTCTTGGGGAATCTCCAGGGCAGAGCAGCAGAAATGTCTGCTAGTCAGCTCTGTACATGGGAGGTTCCAGCACGGGAACACTGACCGCTGTGAGCACCTCTGAGCACCTCCGTCTGGAAGAAAGCCGCCCCCACATTCCTGCCCTGATGCCATTCAGTCCAGTTTCTTCCCATATCTGTCTGGGTCCCTCAGAGCCTCGCCCAGCACTAGAGTTCAGAGCAAGCAGGAGCTTGTAAATTCAGTTCGCGGTGCTGGCCTTTTAAGAGGAGCAGCTGGGTCTCTAGTAGCCTGTGTGTCACTCAGCCCCAATCCGCACTGGTTTTTACAGTCAGTAGTTCTTACTGCCCATAGGGACTTCTTTTTCCAGCTCTGGGACCCTGGGCTGGGGGTCTGGTGTGGGGCTGGGACCCCTTGCTCCTCCAGGCAGCCTCCACAGAGGGGATCTCCCTCCCAATTAAAAATGCGGCACACCCTGGTGCAGAACCGGCCCATTCCTCGCCTCCTCACCTCCTACCAGTTTCAGTGTGCTTTCTTCTTCTCTAGTTGTAGTACTTCCTCTCAGCCAGCTTTCCCATGGTTCTAGATGATAGTTGTTCAGTATCTTAGTTGTGATTTTGATGTGGTTGTGGGAGGCAGCACGTATACGCGTTTACTTATGCCGCCATCTTGGTCAGCAGAGAGCCGTAAATTTTATGTTATGTGGATTTTACCACTTTTTTTTAAGAGCCTAATGAAGCAGCAGCAGCGGCGGTGGCTGGCCGTCCTAACCATCACCATTAACAGAGGCCTTCATTCCTGTCAGCCTTGGGAAAAGCACCCCTGAGTTCATCAATCACAGGGTTTTCCCAATCAACCCCCTCAGGGAGCCATGTGATTCGGTCGGTGGCCTAAGGCCAGACTGCCACTTAGGACACTGACCTTGGTCCATATGAATCATCAAAACGCTGCCGTCTCAGTGGAAGCCCACGAAGTCCCCGCAGAAGTGATGGAAATTTCTTCCAACCAGGCAACAACTGTGAGATTCATTTCACCTTGGGAATGAAAAGTGGTTCAAGGTCTGAGCCTTTGATTGCACAACTCCTTTTGTGTAAACAAAACAGCACATATAAACATGGAGATGGATATGCAGTTACACATACATGTTTTTCAGGATAGAAACTAAAACCTGTTGATAGTGTCACCTTAAGGAAAGGCACTTGTTGGAAGCCGCCCATTGCCCATTGCCTTCATTAGCAGAGAGGTGTGGACAAGGAACCCGGAAGGCTGGTCAACCTTGAAGCTCTGAAAGGTCAGAGCCAACCACCCACTGTCTAGTTGAGACAATGGTAGCTACAGCAACCTCCACCTTTTAATCTTATGTAAATCCTTGCTGATTGGCTATTACTGCAATTGCCTGCCTAGAGCTATGGGTGAATACCCATAGTCTTAACCAGGCGTCCTCACACTACGGCCCGCGGGCCACATGTGGGTGTTTTTGCCGTTTTGTTTTTTTACTTCAAAATAAGATATGTGCAGTGTGCATAGGAATTTGTTCATAGTTTTTTTTAAAACTATAGTCCAGCCCTCCAACGGCCTGAGGGACAGTGAACTGGCCCCCTGTTTAAAAAGTTTGAGGTCCCCTGGTCTTAACAAAAGGGATCGCTAGGCCTGAGTAAAGTGGAGTCCTTCCCCCTGAGTTGGGCTCTCGCCTGGCTATTTCCAAATTAATATTTTCTAGTCTCTTTCATTTGTGTGCGGCCTCCTCCAGAGCCCAAACCCTGAACCTGAACCCTGAACCACGCGGGACGTGAAAGGGGTTCACTACAGGCACTGACTGGGACAGGGGGACGTCTTTCTATTTTGCATTTCTTAAAACCATTTACATTTTCTAATCATGTAATTATATGATTTCTATAACATATATTTCTATATTTATATTTGTATTTGTATTAAATACAGAAAATATGTAAATATAGTATAAAAATGCCCTCAGGATCACTTGACTCTATCAACTAAATCTCATTCAATCATTGGAAAACAGTCTGTTGAATTCAAATTGAGAAACATTCTGCAAAACAACTCACTTGGAAATTTAAAAAATGTCAATGACATAAAGAACAGAAAAAATTTCCAAGAAACTGCTTCAGATTAAAAGAAACTAAAGAAACCAGGCAATAAATGCAATCAATGCATGAGTGTTGATTGGATCCTGGATCAGAAATTTTAAATAAATTCTGTAAATCACATTATTGAAACAATTGGGAAATGTCAATATGGACAGTATGTTAGATAATAGTTCTCTATCAATGATTAATGTTAAAATTCCTGAATGTAATAACTGTAAGAGATGGCAGCTTTTAGGAGATACCTGCTGGAGGGGTGAGGTTTTAGTATAGCTAACTCTCATGAATGTGTGTGGGGTCAGGAGTGGAGAGAGAGAGAGAAAGAGAGAAAGCAAATTCGACTTCTTTTAATTTTTTTTTAATCCTCACAAAGGATATGTTTTCTTATTGATTTTGAGAGAAAGAGGAAGGGAGAGAGAGAAAAAAATATATCGATAAGTTGCCTCTTGTAAGCACCTAACCAGGGATTGAACTTGCAACCTAGGTATGTACCCTGAACTGGAATTGAACCTACAACCTTTGGTGTATGGGGCAAGCGACACTCCAACTAATGGAGCCCCTGGCCAAAGCATGGACTTCTTTACATTTTAAACTAGCAACTGTCCTTAAAAAGAAAACAGAAGTGGAAAATCTGATTTTTATTATAGAAGTATGTTGCAGAGAAGCAAGAAGCAGTGGTGTGAAGTTCAAGTTCTGAGCCATCAAACAGAATCTTCAGTACAGCTTCCCTTACCTTAATATAATTACAAAACTGACATTCCCAACAGACAGGGGTTTATTCTTTCCAAGGGTCCTCCCAGTGGCCAGCCCCTCTAGTCTTCAGAGGGAAGCTGTCAGCTCCCTCCACCCTCTACCAGTCAGTCTGCACCCTGGCAGAACAAGTCAGAGAGGGCTTTTTCAAAAAGAGCTATATTGTAAAAGTCGACCAGCTTCCCATTCCTCCCACCTCAGTTATCCTTCATTTTTACACACACACACACACACACACACACACACACACACACACACACACACGCCTGCTTTTTACTACACATTCCTCTCATGTTTCAAAGGATTGATCTGACCTGTAGTAAATCCAGACTTTTGCAGTAATTAGCCTCATTATAATAGATATCTCTGGCACATCGAGCATCTACTTAGGTTTTGAATCTCAGGTCTGCCTTTTACATGTTGTATTCATTTCACTAATTACAAAACCTCTCTAAAGCCTCAGTTTCTTCATCTCTAAAATGGGGTGATTATAGTCATTATCACTCCATTGGGCTGTTTGCAGAGTTAATAAGATTGTGCATTCACAGTGCCCAGCACATAGAAACTACTTTATAAATAAGGGTATAACTAGTTTTTAAAAAATCTGTTGTTTTGAAGGGTCTGACTCTACTGTATGAAAATCAAAGATCATTTTAAGAACTCACCTAAATCATAGACAGGATTATTTAGTGAAGGATTTAATTTTTCCTGAACAATTCACTATGAACAAGATTGTTTAAAATGATATTTCTAAAGGGCAAACTTATTACACGATGACACTTCCAAGGTTTATTATTCCTAGTTTTTAACTACTTATCTCTTCAATTTTAACACAAAACTAATCGTTAATATTATTGTATTCTAGAAGTAATTATTTTAAAAGCTTTTGCTGTAATAGCTGAAGCCAATCTGGCTATTCCCGGTATTGGAGAAGGTAAAAAGTGTTTATTTTTTTAGGGCTGACATGCAAGAGATTGATTTTTGATGCCAAGAAATCACTTAGCATTCATGTGACTTCAATTTCACAGAACCTTGAGATATGTTTATGCTTAATCAAAATTCTTCTTAGAGGCAAAATGCCAACAACTTCTCTCTTTTTACCTTCCCAAACAAAACTCCAAGAGAAATTAGAGACAAGGTCATGACCTAGTGCTCATCAGCCCTGCAAGCGAACACTTTGGGATGTCATAAGTAGCCACCTATGAGTTCCAATCACATTTCTTCTTGGCACTTCTTGCCTGATGGATAATATTGTACCTAGCTTTCCAGTAGAGAAACCAAGGCCCAGAAGTGGGATGAAAAGGCTGACCTCAGAATATCTATATATATAAAAGCCTAAGTGACATTACGACAGAACGACTGGAACAACCAGATGCTACGACATGCACTGACCACCAGGGGGCAGACGCTTAATGCAGGAGCTGCCTCCAGCCTGCAGGCCCCAATTGCCGACGGGGCCTGCCGGCCAACCTCCTGGTCTCTTCCCCAGCTGGCAGGCCCCAATCGCCCGATAGGGGCTGGGCCCCTAGGCTGGGATGGGGAACCAGGGGTGGGTGGTGGCGGACGCGGCCCCTTTCCCAGGGGGGCTGAGGGGGCCAAAGGCCAGCTCCCTCCTTGGGGCCAACGGCCAACCTCCCAGGTCCCCCCCCTTGGCTGGCAGGCCCTGTTTGCCCTATCAGGGCTGGGCCCCGGGCTGGGATGGGGAACCAGGGGTGGGTAGCAGTGGACACTATCGGTGAGGGAAGGAGGAGTGGGGATGCAGGGAGGCGGGGAACCTGATCGGTTCTGATCACCGGCCAGGCCTAGGGACCCCACCCATGCACCAATTTTGTGCACCGGGCCTCTAGTTCATTAAGATAAAATCACTGACATCTCCAAGCTTGGGCTCTAGTGCCCATCATTCATGGTATGAAATTTAAAGGGTCAGTAAAAAATCTGCATACAGAATTTGCAGAATACTATCTATACCCCATTTCTGTTAGAAAAAAAAAAGTGTGTTGTGGGTGTGTAATGTAAGTGCATAGAAAGAGGTCTAGGCAGATTCCCTTCAGTCACTATGGGTGACTCCTTCTGCAGAGGGGAATGGTGAGGTGGGGAGATAAGGAGGACTTCCATAGCTTGCTCTTTTTACTTCTCTATCATTTGCATATTTTATAATGAGGAAGTTTCAGGCATTAGTATTTATAATTTTTTACCTTAGAAAAATCAAGTAAAGGACCAGTTCTAACAAGTAACCACAGAAATGAACTTATCCTTCCTTGAAGGCACATAAAAACTCCACTGGTGATTAATTAGTGCAATAATCTTCATCAAATCTTTCAGACAAGCATTTTATTGCTCACCTACCGTGCATCATGCTGGGTGCTGTTATTATGTACACTACCTCACTGGAACCTCACAATTTTTATTTTGAAAAGATTTTTAAAGGTATTTGGGGGGCAGTTGGGTTATAAAAATGGAATAATTTATGTAGCTCTTTATGTAGCCCTTTCCTCATATATCTTTTACCATTTCATCCTCTTAAAATATATCAAAAATCAAAGTTCAAGAGATTATTATTCCTAACTTATACACATGGAATCTAAAGCTCAAAAAAGATAACTCACTCAAGTTCACACGTGAATTAGGTATGACATCGAGAAACAACAACGAGGTATCCCAATTCTCAACCTTAATGTTCTTGCCACCAGAGTGTGGCCCAGCTGGCCCCATCATGCCCACCATCCTAACGCCTGCACTTGTTCACAGAGAGACTGGATGTTAGCTCTGAGAGGGGCCTCAGTGAGGACCATGTCACCCAGGGACCCTCAATCCTGGCTACACATTAGAAACACCTGGAGAGATTTTTTTATTTTTTAATAGTTTCTTAATTCATTTTTAGATAGAGAGGAAGGGAAAGAGAGAATCATCCATTGGCTGCCTCCTACATGCTCCCCACTGGGGATTGAGCCCACAGCCCAGACATGTGCTCTAACTGGGAAATCAAACCGGTGACCTCTTGGTGCATAAGACAACGCTAAGTCCACTTAGCCACACAGGCCAGGCACCTGGAGAGCTTTTAAGATTTATAAACCTCAGATTTATTAAATCAGAATCCATATTGGTAGGGTTCCTACACCTGTATTTTGTGAACACTCTTCAGGGATTCTCATGTGTAGTCAGAATTGAGAACCAACAATTTAGCCTTTAAAATGACATATAGTTGTCATCTTAAATGCTAACTCCAATTCATTGAAAGAGGTATAGAGAGTGCTGTCTGAGGAGGACATGAGTTCGAATTTGAGCTCAGTGGCACACAGTGCTGTTGTGTCTGCTGTGCGAAAAGGAGGGGTGGTTGACACATGAGCTGTATGCAGCCAATCCTGATCTAGGAGGAAACCGAGGCCAGAGAGCTTACATGATTTACTTCAGCACCAAAACCAGTTAGTGGCAGAACCAAGTCTAAACTCCGGCCTCCTGACATCTAGGTCAGTCCTTCATTTGTTAATGTAACTGAGTCGCTCCCAAACCTTCATGACCACCAGGAAGATATATACAAGTCCAGCCTGTGATTAACCTGGCTGGGCCGCCCACCACACACCAGCCATTTCACATGCCCACATCCAGCGTCACTCATGTCGGAGTGAGAAGAGGCTCCTGAAACAGGCATGGGCACAGTGGCCCAATGGGCACCAGGTGCTTTCAGTAACCAACTGCTGCTGCCATTCAGGCTGGCCTTTAAAGAGAGACAGAAAAGTAAGGCGGGGCCTGGGGTTGGCAGCTGTGGCCACAGCTTCAGCCTATTACTAAGCCACGGGAGAGGCCGCTTAGGAACGTGCCTGGCAATGGGCACCAGGCGGCCCCCTGCCATGCCCAGGCACATTTCACCGGTGCCCAAATCACTGCCTGTCTTAGAAGCCCATTTGAAGGGGAGGGGGTGGGGGCGGGACTCGTGTGCGTGTGTGTGTGTGTGTGTGTGTGTGTGTGTGTGTGTGTGTGTGTGTGACTCAGGGATCTGTCATAAAGACCCCATGAGTCACCTACTTCCTGACCAACACACTGTGGAGCCAGCCTCAGGATGCACAAATGCACAGGAAAAGAACCTCTTGGCCAGGAGTGGGTTATGTTTTCAGGAAACTGGTTACTTTTCATATAAATACACACACACAGCACTCGAGTTAAAAGCCAAGTTTAGTGTCTTTTCAGTGAGACAATGTTCTGTTCAAAATGGCTTATTTTTTATTGTGGCAAAATATACATAGCATAAATTTTACCATTTTAAGTGAATAGTTCAGTGGCATTAAGTACATTCACACTGTTGTGCAACCACCTATCTCCAGCAATTTTTCATCTCCCCAAACTGAAATTCTGTACTCATTAAACAATTCCTCACCATTCTCCCTCCTCCCAGTCCTGGTACCTACCATTCTACTTCTTATCTCTATGAATTTGATGACACCATCTGTCCATAACGTTTTACTTCATTAATCGTTTATCACTTCATTGTTACCCTTTCCAATGGGGAAAAAAATGGGTAATGCTTTGGTTTCTTGGTATCTAGTTCTTTGAGAATCCCCTAAATATAAATAGAAGTGATTCTCTGGGATTTACATTCCCATTGGGTAGCTATAGATGGAGAAGCCGGGATGACCAGGGGGTGCTCGAATTGAGCAAAGAAGTAAGTTTCAGAGCAACAAGCCTTTACACACCCTAGTTGTTCATACAAAGAGAAACCAGTTCCCCACAATCCCAGACTTTCCACAGGTGGGTAAAGGTGGCATTGAAAGGCAGACAGCATGTGAGCCAAATCACATCTATAGGGTCCCCTACCTTAGCAATTTTTAATACTGTGCCTCAAAACGCACCTGCAGACCAGCTCTGCCTGCACTCCTCTGCGGGAAGGGGGAGGCCAAAGGACGGCAGTTGCTTCCACTCGCTGTTCCAGGTGTAACCTCGCAAAGCACTTGACCACTTCCTGCACTTGGCCGCTGGTCTCAGGCCGGAGTGGACAACCCTCCACGGTACAGGCTCAGGGTAATCAGAAAAAGGTCATGGCTGAAAAGCCCTGTTGAGGGTTTAGTTTAAGTGAAGGCTCTTAAAGACTGGTCCCTGGACACCCTGCCCCGTGGCCATCATGACCCAATAAAAAGTAAAAAAAAACTCTCGGGATTCGTGAATATTTTCCATTGAACTGACCAAGGTGGGTGCTGTGAGGAACACCAAGGCATTTAAAAAGCACGATGCCTTCCTTGAAGGAACCCACATCCTGGTTAAGAACTGGGACTCAGAGCCGGGGTTTCCCATGAGGTGGGACTGCCTGTGGGATGCCACATTCATACATGCGGGAGGAAGGTGCTAGCAGAGCTGGGTTCTTCTGGGAAGAAAGGCTTCCTGGAGAAGCGGAGTCCTGGGACTCTCGGGGGCTGGTTCTTTTAAAACGTGTGGTCTCTTTGGAATACGGTCACATCGGACAGTTTTTTAAATGTATGCTTTTTGATCTCTTTGGAACAGCCTCATCCACATGCTGCCAGCCCCCCAGCTGCTGACCCCTGAGAGAAGACCCACCCTCCACCAAGCTACCGCTGACAGGGGCCCACAGCCCAGCAGCAGCCAATTTCTAGAGGACCAGAGGCATGATCAGAGGCCTCGCCTGCTGATTCATTTCCACACCTTTTTGAGCTCCACCCACAGAACAATGTGCAGAAGCATTTCCAACAGCTCACACTGAATGCCCTCCCTAACATCCTAAAGCAGCTACAAAGGAAATGAATGGTTCCCCCAGAGGCCTTTATTTATACAAATGCAAAAACCCCGAAAAATAACTTCCCAGACTTGTGCACCTCCTCATTTTTTTTTCTCCTGTTGCTTGGAATGAAAGAATGCAAATGATTCAAAAATAAAACCCCTTCAGTAATACATGACAATAATGATAGTTTGGTGGCAAACGGTGGACCATAATAAGCAAATACAGGCATGGGGTCAGAACACACACACACGCCAGTGATCTTTTCAAACTTAAATATGACCCGCCCCCCCCCTACACACACACACACACACACACACACACACACACACACACACACACCTCCCCCAATCATTTCCCTCCATAAAATGTTTGAATTACTTCTCATTGCTCTTGGGATAAAGGCCAATTTCCTAATGGGGCCCATAGGGCTTGCCTGTCTGTCCCTGGAGCCTCTCCAGCCTTTCACATCCTTCTCTCATTGCCCCACAAGTACATCCCTTCTTCTTCCAGTTCTGCAATTGTATCACACTCCCTCCAGTCTTGGAGCCTGTATGCATGCTATTCTTCCTGCCTGGAATACTGTTCCCACTCATCCCTTCATCTACTTTAACCTGTAGCATATTTTACATCTCAACACAAACTACACTTGCTTAGGGCAACAGTCCCTGACCTCCCCATCTCCCCATTTATTGTCTCTCTAGCCAGTGGCCGGCAAACCGCGGCTCGCAAGCCACATGCGGCTCTTTGGCCCCTTGAGTGTGGCTCTTCCACAAAATACCACGTGCGGGCGCGCACGTACAGTGCGATGGAAACTTCGTGGCCCATGCGCAGAAGTCGGTTTTCTACCTGGGCGAGTCTATTTTGAAGAAGTGGCGTTAGAACACTCAGGGGGCCAAAGAGCCGCATGTGGCTCGCGAGCCGCGGTTTGCCGACCACTGTTTTAGGGTAATTTGAGTCCTACCAAGCGGGCGTCCTTGCACAGAGCTTGGATTTAAAAAGTTAAGAAGAGAGAGGGGTGGACATGAAGTATGCGTGCTGCTAGTGCAAATCAGAACTGGAGTCACATGGCATTAGAGACAGCAGTTCTGATCCCCAAATTACAATGAAGGTCATATATTCTTGGAGCCAACATTGCTGGCAGTGTCTCCCTGACTGTGGCAGAAGTAGGCACTCTCTGGTCCAGCTAGTTCTGGGATACCGCTCTGAAAGTCATTCCTGGAGGCCCAGCCTGAAAGCCCGCTCCTTGTAAGCAAATAATCCTCTACAGTAAGTCTTTTTCTGCTTAAACTACTAAAGTGATTTCTGTTACCTGCGCAGAATCCTGTCTGATATATATGGGAAAGTGCCTCAAGAACTATACACGTCTATGGAAATGTAAGTTATGGTTACTCATCACGGTCCCAGAGCCATCACGTGGAAAGGTGGCCCGGAAATAGCTCTCAGCCATTAAATGTGCAGATTCAGGAAGAGCAGGCAAGTGGCCATACTCTTGAGACAGTCTCTCCAGGGCAAATAACCATTTTAAACCGGAATCCACACCTGAAACATGGAGGTACCTCGAAGGGTCATTTTGGGATCCAGCTCCCTTCTACAGTCTTGTTTTCCCCTATCTGAAAAACAGGAAGTCTGGAGTTTGCAGTGTGTGGCATTTGGGTGAGGGTTTTCTAGAGTTGAGCATTTCCTAAAGCATGTCCAGGAAAAGCCAGCATTCCTTTATCAGGTGGAAATCCCATGAGTCACTGGGAATGGCTCATACAGACCATTCTCTCTTTGGCAAGTCTATCCTGTATCCTTGATGCTTGCTCATTCTGCAGTCATTCCCAACCCAGAGAGGCTCTGGGTGCTACTGTAGGTGCTGCTCACTTCCCTCACATTGTCCCACTGCGCAGGGCAGACAGTCCATCTCAGCACCTGGTCATGCTAGCCCTGGCTCAAGCTACTGGGGTGACAGCACTGAGGTCTTGCTTCTTCAGCACATTTTTCCTCCAGCTGTCTACAAACTCTTGGCTCAGCTACACAGAGCTCAGCTGGAATGCCCTGGGTGTGGCATTCATGAGCCTGAATGGAAAACCTGAAGCCCAGTGGGAGGGTGAGTGAGACAGTACAAACATCACCTAAAGCAGCTTTGAGGCCTCTGATTATTTCTCCATCTCATTTTACCACTCCTTAAAGGCTTGTGGTGATCACCTGCCAGGATGAAAGTGGCTCAGCTAAAGAGGCTAGCAGAGAAGAAGGGATGAGTGACAGATTAAACACACAGAGACTTGGAGATGTGACTTAAGAGAAATGGCAGGGGGAGAGAAAAAATAAAACACCACCTGATAAAATTGTGTTTCTTGCTGGCCTGTGTAAAAATGAACTTGTATCCTTCTAGGTGGGAAATTTCCCTTTTTGATGCGACAGGGAGCTCATCTGTATTCTGGATGAGACTGGGTACTCTAGGAGCAGTCTTTTGGGAGTTGCTCCTCAGACAATGTTCATTTTTACACAGGCCAGCAAGAAACACAATTTTATCAGGTGGTGTTTTATTTTTTCTCTCCCCCTGCCATTTCTCTTAAGTCACATCTCCAAGTCTCTGTGTGTTTAATCCACGCCTTTGGGGAAGGTGTGGCTGAGCTAAAGGAACCCCCACATTCATCCTGTTTTCATCTAGAGCAGCCCCAGCCATATTTGTTTTATATTTTAAAATATATTTTTATTGATTTCAGAGAGGAAGGGAGAGGGAGGGAGTGATAGAAACATCAATGATGAGAGAGAATCACTGATCAGCTGCCCCCTACACAGCCCTATGGGGGATTGAGCCCGCAACCTGGGGATGTGCCCTGACCGGGAATGGAACCATGACCTCCTGGTTCATAGGCTGACGCTCACCTATACTGGCTGACCCATATTTGTTTTACATGTCGGGCTTCTTGAATGATTCCACTTGAAGAAAGGGACATGTCTGGTTTAAATATTTTTATTGATTGATTTGAGAAAAGAGAGAGAAACATCAATTTGTTGTCACTCTTATTTATGCATTCATTCGTTGATTCTTATACGTGTCCTGACTGAAGATCGAATGTACAACCTTGGTGTATATCGGGACAATGTTCTAACCAACTGAGCTACCTGGCCAGGGTGGGACATATTTGGTTTAAAAAAGAGTAAGACCCGGTGGGTCTCAGCCCTGCGGGCTCCGGTGGAGATGGCTTGCGCAGCAGTCGACCAGGACAGGTTTATTTGTATACTAGGGGCCCAATGCATGAAATTCATGCATGGTAGGGTCCCTAGGCCTGGCCGGCGATCAGGGCCGATTGGGGCCTTCTGGCTGCCAGCCAGGGCCTCCCTTCCCTGGCTGCCAGCTGCAGGCCGGGGCCTTCCTTCATTTCACGCCGCCCCCTGGTGGTCATCACACATCATAGCAAGCAATCGAACTCCCGAGGGGACACTTTGCATATTAGTATATATATGTGTGTATGTATATATATGTGTGTATGTATATATATGTGTGTGTGTGTGTGTATATATATGTGTGTGTGTGTGTGTGTGTGTGTGTGTGTGTGTGTGTGTATATATATATATATATATATATATATATATATATATATATACCCTGCTTATTTAAATAACAAGAAGACCATCTCAGAGAGCAGGCAAATCCCCAAAAGTAAGGCTGTTGAAATCCTACAGCTACAGAGATTCAAAATGTGTGCTCAGCAATTGGACTGAATGCATTTCTTGAGAAAAACAAAATGTACTCCAGAGAATGAAATCGTGATGCTCAATACAGGGGCAGAGTCTGGGTTCAACTCAAACAGGAAGATGGCAGCCTCTGTCTTGTACAGTTCCCATCACATAAGTCAGTAATGTTGTATACAGCCGAAATGATTCCTAAACTAAAAACAAGGACACAAAAAACAGGAGGTAGTGACCAAACTCTTCAGCAAGGAGAGGGAAGTAAAAAAGGGAAAGGAAAGAAGAAGAAGTGACTTGGCAAGACAATCAAGTCTGACATACTACTATAAGAGACGTGGATGGAGGTTTCTGATTTGTATCTGAGAGAAACTGAAGCTTTTTATTTGTATCAGTTAACTGAACTATGAACATTTGTGCCTCCCAGCTTTAGCATGAGAGTTGACAATGAAATAAATTCACATCAAAAGTTTGCATCTAGCTCTTATGCGGTATAAAAGAAAACTGTTTTGCCTTTCAATGCAGGTTTTGTGGAAGAAAGCAGCTTATTTTTAAATGGACAATGGCCTCTACCATAAGTTACTTGAAATCCTGTATCTGTGCTCTATGTAAACATGTTGAGATAAATGAGTTTAATAAGGTTCGAAACACATATTATTCACCTTTTAAGCTAATGAGATAAAATTTAAAACTGACCAAAAAATAAAAATAAAAAGAGGAAGAGCTGGGAAGTCACTGGTCTGAGGAAGAAACACGAGGCTGGGGATCAGGAAGCTTGGTTCTACCACTAATTTTCTAGGCAATTTTAGCAAGTTATTTCACCTCTCTGGTCTTTAGCTTCTTCAACTGGATACAGGAGTGCCAAGCTCATAAGTTTATTGCAAGGTTTCTGTGGGGGGAGGGGTCAAAGCCTGTACCTGCCTGCAGCATATTATTCCTGAGAGGTCTCCTGGAAAGTACACACTCTAAGAACGTTAAGCAATTGTAACTTGGACCAGTAATGGTACCTCAGAAGCTGAAGGTACAGTCTCAATGGACTCCCCGCTGCATTCTAAGAGGAGGAGACAGCAAAGAAAATGAGAAGAGCTATGGAGCTAGAAACCTATAAAACATTGGGAGCAAAGTCCTTCTGGTCTACACCCATGAAACAACACAGCGTGAAAATCAGGGGTTTCCCCCAACTCAGCTGAGAGGCCAATTCAGGTCAGCCCATTGGGGGACTCCCACAGTGTGCGCAGAATAGGCAGGGCAGTGTCAGCTCAGTGTGGCCCTGCGCTCTGCAGGCAGCGGCAGTAGCAAGTTCCCAGATCTCTGTGGGCATCAAGCATTGAGAGTCAGAGAACCCTCACCAGGAGCCCTCACCACTGGCTCACCAGGAGCCCCCACCACTGGCTCACCAGGAGCCCTCACCACTGACCAGAGTCAGAGCAGGATGGAGAGGACAGTATTCAGGGCCACACATGGGCTACCCTGGGGACCCTCAGAACTCAAGAGGATGAACTTCAGGGAGGCAGAAGGACCTGCCTCTGCGGGTGAGGACAAAGCCTGAGAAATACAATACCGATTGTTACCTTTCTGTGAAAGCCCCAGATGTTTGTGGCCTGGCAAACGTAGGTAACAAACACAGATGCAGGTAATGGTTTAAGAGAAGAATATGAAAATGATCCAAGGCAGATTATGGTTAATGCTGTGCCTTCCCCAAGTCACACAGATTTAATTACTGGCACATAGTAAGAAAAGGAAAACTTTCCCTGGGTTTGATAGGGAAGCTGCACAGGAGAGGTAAGCTCTGTCTGGGCCTTGCAGGGTGGGGAGAATTGAAAAGCTTCCAGGCAAAGAAACGGCATGAGCAAAAGCACCAAGGCAAACACTAGAGGTACGTTTTTAGGAAACGTTACAGGCCTAGCCAGCAAATCAACCAATAAAGTGGGTATATTACCTAGTTTCCAAAAGTAAATAAAATATTAAAAGTTAATTTAAAAGGCTGGGGAGGTTTAGGTTTAGAGGATACATAAGCCACATTTAAGTTTACAAAGTTCAAGCATATTAAAGGGTTTTTACTTTACCCTCAAGTATCTCCCCCACCCTTGGGCTGGTTCTGCATAAAGGCCTTTTCACAAATGTCTGTCTCCATGACTGCTGGCCAGGGCTACCCAATCTCTCTTTGTAGCTCCCATTCTCTTTCTCTCCTCTCTCTCCAAAACAGTTGAAGAAGTGGAACTTTCCAGAATTCTGGAGAACTCTGGTGGCTGTACCTTGAGAGAGCTCCCGAGTGCACCTGTCAGGTTATTTCCCACTGCCAAGATGACGGAAAAGGGGGAGGCATTGGAACGGAGTAACCATCACTCCAAATAAATGGAAATGGAAGCACTGCAAAGTAAATAGCTGCAAATTTCACGTGTCATTCCCCATTCACAAAGACTGTTTTTAGACAACATAATAATCCACTACAACATTTATTCTGTCTGCAGCATTATTACAGCACAATTTTACCTTTCCATCTTCCATGGTGCAGTGTGATTTCTTTAATAGTCATTCTTTGTCGTTCCCAAGTTTTGGGGTCAGACTAATCCAAATGATGACTTGGGGATACTGGAGAGGGGTTGTTGGCAGCCTGAAAATTCATGAGAGACTTTCATACCTTCAGCATTCCCACACAATTTCAAACGAATGCTCTCTAATCGACCTCTTCCTTGGCATGACCTAGGGTTATTTACGTGCTCTGTCTCAGGCCTACAGTATCTCCCCTCTAGCCATCTCCCAAGAAAGTTCTCGCTCTTTCCGGAAGCTTTGCTTGACCACAGCAACTTACATTGCTCTTTCTCTTTTTAAAATCCCTATGGTGTCATTCAATGTGGGCCACGTGGAAAAAACATACCCTAAGACAGAAAGGTAAGCAATTGTAGCTTGGACCAGTAATGGTACCTCAGAAGCAGAGGGTACAGTCTCAGCTTGTTGATACGTAAAGAACAGCGATCAGCTCAATCTGATTATTGCGGGGTGGGGTGTTGGGGGCGAGGGGTTGTTATTGCAAGAATAAATAAAAAGGTAAGGAGGAGTCAGGATGTCACAGGATCTGACTGACACTGAGCCATGATACAGCAGTCCTCATGGGATGGGAACTAAAGCCTCAGGGTGTTCTGAATTTGAGGTGTCTTTTAAAGACATTAGCAGCAGAAGGTCTCAAGCTCCCCGCTGCTGCTGTTACTCTCCATATGTCTGCTTCTTTCCACACCTCCCCAGCTGGACTCCCCTACACAGTTCTGAATACAGTGATTAATCCATGATTTGGTTGGCCAGGGTCCTGCAACTACCATTTAGCATCCTTTGGCATTCTTCCTCTGCTACCAACGGGCAACATGTTTCAGTGTTTTGAACTTCAAATTCTAAGTAAGAGCATCTGATTCGCCAAAGTAAACTTTTGGGGCCCGGCCATATAGGTCATAGGCAGCCAATGACTTAGTTGGTCTTAGGTCCAGTGGTCTATCACTAGCTTGGAGATGCTGAGAAATTCTCCATGTAGAGACCCACCAGGGATTTGGTGAGGGTTCTGAGATTACGTTTGATCTTCAAATTCCAAGGATGGTAGTAGTTGTAGGCTAATATCTACATGGGTCTTTTCACTCCCAAACCAGAGTAGGGGTGAGACTGAAGTGATCTCCTAAAAACCCCTCAAAAACAGACAAAGGGCCATTTGAAAGAATGCCCATTTCTGGTAGACTGGAGGGGACTTGTGCTATTTCCATTTGAGTATAAAATAGGACATATACATTGGCACAGGCTGATGAAGCCAGAAACTTACAGGCATGGGTTACCTATAGATGACCAAGACTTCACAGAGTGAAGTTGCTGTTAGCCAGGTTTCTCCAGAGAAACAGAACCAATACGATATATAAATAGACAGATACATTTAAGAGGATATTTATTATAGGAATTGGCTCGTGCAATTATGGAGGCCAAGAAATCCTACTATCTGCTACCTGCAAGCTGGAGACTCAGGAAAGCCTCTGGTATAATTCAATCCTAGTCCAAAGGCATAAGAACTAGCGGTGGGGGGGGTGTCAATGCTGTAGGTGTCATTCTGAGACAGAAGGACCAGGAGAGCCGGTGCCCTAGGTCTAAAGAAGATCAATGTCCCAGCTCAAGTGAAAAACAAATTCCCCCTTCCTTCACCTTTTTGCTCTATTCAAGCCCTCAATAGTTTAGATAATGCCAACCCACATTGGTGAGGACTATCTTCTTTACTCAGTCTAACAATTTGATGCTAATCTCTCCTGGTAACATCTCCGCAGACACACCCAAAAACGCTGTTTTCCTAGCATCCGTTAGCCCAGTCAAGATGACACCTAAAATTAACCATCACAGAACCCCATCCAGGAGGGAATGATGATATGTAATGCAATATATTTCAAAACAGTACAAGGCATTGAGGTAGCTCAAGAGAAAGAGTGGGTAGTCCTCTAAGGGGAAATGAAATGGTGAATAAAATGTTGTAGGCAAGGAGAGCAAGACATCCCAGGCAGAGGTATCAACAAGGAGGAAGGCATAAAGAGCTGAAGTGTAGCATGCTCCAGGTCAGTTATTATAAAATAGGAAGGGGGTAGAAGTAGAAATTGAGGCTGCAGAGAGCTATACAGGGACCAGATCATAAGACATTTTCCTCAAAAAGGATCTTTCTACCAGTGTTTTAAGGAGAGAGGTAGAGATTTTTTTTCCTTTTAGGACAATTACTGTGGCAGAAATGTGGAGGACATATTAAATTGAGGAAAGATTAGAGGCAGGAAATGCAGATAACATATTAAGGAGAGATTTGTTATAATGCTATTAGACTTGTACCCAGCGTTGGCAGGGGAAATAAAGAGGAGAATAAGGATTTGGAAGATCAAGAATGTAGAACAAGTTTGGGTGAGGAGAGATAATGAATATAGTTTAGTACATATTGGGTTTAAGATTCATCAGGGCCACCCAAGTAGATATTTCCAATATAGGTTTTTGGACAGATGGTCCTGGAGTTAAGGAGAGAAATTGGAGCTGAAGATAGAAATTTGTAAGTCCTGTGCATCTAAGTGGAGGCCAAAGCCATGAGCTTGAAGGAATCACTGAGGATGGAGGGTAGGAAGCAGAGGAGAATAGGAGGGTGGAATGCTGGCAGTAATGCCAATAGATTATTAAATCCTCTATGTTATCTTTCTCCTATACTGTTATCCCCATCTTTCCAGCCTTCCCTATCCCAAGCCACTGTGAGCCTACTCCGTGTCTTTGTCCAAGTTAGACAAGGGCATACCCTCTGGGCACTTGGCTTGGCAATCTAGCTTTGTGTAAATTAAAGTGCCCTTCCTTTGGGCTGAGGCAGCCTCAGATCAGTACAGAGTCAAGTAAGTAGAGCCAGGCTTGATTCACCACCTCAACCTGGCTTTTGTACAGCGCACAAAGTGCTCAACCTTATCGGGCACTTCAGGCCCCTGTCCAACAAGGTCTACACAAGAAGATTCCAGACAAGGCCCATAAGAAGTACCTGTAGATGACTCTTCAATTTCCTTGTAATTTAAATTTTTGAAAGCAGCATTTTATTTCCTCTCCTTGCACTAGACTGTGATCTGGTGAGTTTTGCTAAGGATGGTTCTTTTTTAAAAAAATATTTTTATTGATTTCAGAGAGAGGAAGGGAGAGGAAGAGAGAGACAGAAACATCAATGATGAGAGAGAATCATTGATCGGCTGCCCCCTGCACACCCCACACTGGGGATTGAGCCCGCAACCCTGGCATGGTGCCCTTGACCGGAATCAAAACCGGGACCCTTCAGTCCACAGGCCAACACTCTATCCACGGAGCCAAACTGGCCAGGGCAAGGGTGGTTCTTTAAAACTGTCCCCAGCTCTTACAGGGTTGAGAAATAAAAACATCAGACCAAAATCTCTCTCTCACACACATGTAGTTCTTGGTCCTTGTCCCTGGTTCTAGTGAAGAAAGGCCACAGAATCCCCCTTTCAAAGGATGGCAGCTCTGTGATGCCAGCGTCTTCAGACCCCGTGACTTTAGCTTAGCCTGCTCCCAGCCACAAGCCACACCTACCCCATATCTCTTTCAAACCTTTCTTCAAAGCAGCCTCTTTCTTGCCTTTGTTCTCTGTCCTTTGGGGATGGTCTCTTTTTGAAAAATTGATTTATATTATTATTGAACATAATTGAAGAATTCTCTATCTTTGAGATCCAACAGTCACCTTATCTAAAGGGATTTACTCGTGCTGCATATCGACATGGAATATGCACATTCTAACCTTCAGGCAAGGTCCATACTTCTGCAGATGCTCCACCATGTTTAAAATTATGGTGTGAATAATTACAGGTTTCATTTCACTGATTTTATTAATAATAAATTTCTGATGTGAATTAGACTCTCAATTGCCTGGGGTGGTTTTGAATGAAAAAATAGAGATTAGAGGGAACTTGAAAGAAGACAGAACATTGGAATCAGCAAACTTTGGAATTAGAAAAAAAATACATTTAAAAAAAGAAAATTGAAAATAAAGGGGGGGGGAGGCTGTCAGTTGCATTGAATATAACTAGACTTCAGTTAATTTTATTGAATTGCCAACCTTACATGGGATCTAAATAAAAGAAATTCACTCATAGTTCTACCAGCCACCAAATTAAATTCGTATTTCTGTGTTCCTTTCTAGTGTGGGTGTGTGTGTGGGTGTGGGTGTGTGTGTGTGTGTGCGCGCGCGCGTGCTGGGTTCAAGTTTTAGTACAGACCCTGGCTAATTTCACTATATTTCAAACCCTGTGACATGAAAGTGAATTCAAGTCAATAAGTCTGAATTAAGCATTTAATATCATTTAAATCTCATCCATAGAGAGAGCTACCAGGCAAGTGTTGTCCTGTAGAGTTTATTATCTCCTACACAGGTGTACTAGACACCAAAGCAAGACAAAATATAAAGGAGGCAGCTGCTAGGAGAGAACACCAGCATTGGGAATCAGGAGCTGTGAGCTCTAATTATTTCTCTGGCACTAGCCAGATATGATCTTAGGCAAGGGTGCCTCAGTCTCCTCATCTGTAAAATGAAGGGATTAGCCTTGATCAATGGGCTGCAAGAAGATGCTGGGGCAGGAGGTGTGGTGCTACAGGACTGATCTCTGCCCATCTCACTGCAATCAGAGCAGCTCCATCTTCGTCTATTTTTCATGCCCAGTATCTGAGTCCAATGTGTCTAACAACAGGACAGATCATGTGCTTTCAGAGCTATTTCAGAGAAGCAAGAACATAAGATCACCCTGCTTATCAGCAACCCAGGCAACCAGCGTTCAGAGAAGGTCAGGGAGGCAAGAGCAGAAAGGGAAAGCCTCATGGGGGAGGCAGGGCTTGGGCAGACCTTGAGGGAAGGCGGTATTTGGAAAGACAGAGGGAAGAGGGAAACAGAGCATTGAGGAAAGGCACAGTGGTATGTTCAGGCACCCAGAAGACAGGACCCACTTGGGCTGGAGCTGGGCCTGGGGGGCAGAGAAGATTGTAGAGTAGGATAGAAATAAGGGCCTGAGTGCTTAAAGGCAAATAGATAAATACAAAGTTGACAGGGTAAGATCTAGTGAAGATTTCTGAGCAAGGGATTGACATGCTGAAATTGGTGCATAAGAAAGATTAGTCTGTCAGGTTTTCACAAGGCAAACATTTCTTGATGCTTATGAGGTGCCTGTAGGCACTGAGAATACAAAGCTGGAGAAGGCAGCAGCTGACCTTGAGGAGCCTGCCAGAGGGGAATGCAGAATGGGTTGGAGCAGAGGAGAGCACGAGGTGGGACTGTACTAAGAAACTGGAACGGAGAAGAAAGGAGAAGGACAGATAAGAACCATCACAAAATAAAAGCTAACAGGACTTGATGGCTGGCTGAAGGTAACTCAAGGAGAAGAATAAGTAACAAATGATGACACTTTTTAATCCTGGAGCTCCAGTGTAGCTTCCTCTTCCTCTTGGGGCCACAGCTAGAACACTTCCCCAGCCTCCCTTGCAATTGGGTGTACCATGTAATTGAGTTCTGAGCAAAGATTATAAACAGAAGCCATGTGTTCCCCATCCAGGCCTGGTCCATGAAAACCTCCCACATGT
The DNA here is from genome assembly GCF_951640355.1 of Cnephaeus nilssonii. Classification (NCBI taxonomy): domain Eukaryota; kingdom Metazoa; phylum Chordata; class Mammalia; order Chiroptera; family Vespertilionidae; genus Cnephaeus; species Cnephaeus nilssonii. The sequence continues at coordinate 45,321,361 of NC_137081.1, forward strand.
GCTTCTCCATCTCTTTCCCATCTCCTGATGAATGAAGAGGGCTCTGCGCCGGAAAGAGGAGGTCAAATCCACAAGACTGAAGAAGACCTAGGTCCCTGGATGACTACATGAAGGCACCTGCCAAACAGGAACACCACTTGGGTTTCACATGGCTTATTATGGTAAACTACTGACATTGTGGACTCATTGGTTATGGTGGTTAACAATAGTCATGCCATTTTAACAACAAATACAGGAAGTTGAGATGGGTTTAGAGAATGAATTAATAAATTCATTGTTTCATTTGGGGTTGCTTTGCTTTGGGGTAACATAAAACCTGACCTAAACTAATTTAAAGGGGGATAAAAGGTTATTGACAATACTTCTGACTTTAGGCAGCTTAGAAGGTAGCCTTTTCCACAGTTAGGAGTTTCACTCTGATTGGTCCAACTTAGGCCATGTGCCCCACCTAGGAACTAATCAGAAAAGCCAAGAAGTGTGATGCCCTGGTTGACTTGGGTGGAGTGGCATGCTCTTCCCTTGTAGTAGGAGAACAATAAACTCTACCCAGAGCAAGGGTAAGGGTGATTCCCCAAAGAGAAATCAGGGTACCACAACTAAAGAAGGGAAATGAATTTCGGATATTTAAAAGCAGGAAAAGTGCTTTACTTTCTGTTATGAACATGCCTAATTATTTGGGATATCCAAATGGAGAGAACTTTGCAAATGGTTTGAAATATAACATTCACATGTAGGTAGAACAGAACCAGGCATGTAGTTTAATCCAGGCTGTCTGAAGAAGAGATTTCCTTCCTTTTTTCTGACTTCCCAAATCATAGAAGATAGACTGGGGGGGGGGGGAATAAAATAATTCCTTTTAGAAATCCCATTTGATAAGGTGGCTTCATTATGTCCCTTGCCTCTCTTTTCTCCTGGGTCTTTATCTGAGAAATTAGTGAAGTAAAGAACATATTTTAGGGACACAACTGAGGAATACAAAAGAGATCATATATAATTTTGGAGATTATGCTGAAAACCTCACACTCCCACAGGCTTTTTTAAAATGTGTTTTTCAGATTCCATCGATGAGGGCTGCCGAGTTGAGTCGCACAACTCCACAACTCCAGAGACAAGCTTTCACTGGGAATTCAGAGAAATATGCCACTGTATTTGTACAATATTCTGGATTCAGGCATTCTTCACATAAGTAAAGTCTTTACCTGGACATAGGAAATCTGACTATGGTCTGAAACCTACTTCCACAGCTTGGAACATTCTAAAGCCTTCCCCATCCTATTGTAAATGTTTGATCTTACTTCAGGCCTTCTATATTCTATTTACTTTCTTTTGGATCTTACTATGTCCTCCTGATATTCCATGCCCCCCAACTCCTCTCCTTCATCTGAGTCTGCCATCTTGGTTCTACCCTCTGTGGCTTCCTATGAAAATTATGCTGAAACCAAGTATCCTCTGAGCTTAACTTAACAACTTCACTGAAGAGTTAAGATTGTCACTGAAGAAGAATTATATCACATACCAGACAGTAAACAAATGAATGAAAATCCCCATTAGATTTTTCTTCTCTCCCCACAAATCCCTCTTTGTAAGCTCAAAGCCACGATTTTGACACTCTTCCTTAAAGCTTTTCCAAAATCTTTTCCTGCTCCAGTCTTTTTCCAGTATCTTCTGTCTAGACTCTTTATACCAGAACCATGCCATCCTGATTATTGTAACTTCAAAGTAAGTCTTGAAGTTAAGTTATATAAATCTTTAACCTTTATTCTTCTTTTCAATATTGTTTTGATTACTCTAAATGCTTTGTATTTCCATTTTCAGATTGTCATTTTCTACTCCCCAAAAAATCCGAGGAGAAATGATACCTTAACAAGATCAAGTTTCCAATCCATATGCACAGTATATATTTCTCCACTTATATAAGTCTTGAAATTTCTCTCAGAAGTATTTTATCATTTTCAATGTTCAGATTACACACATACTTTGCTAAATTTAACACTAAATATTTCATATTTTATGCTGTTATAATTGATGCTTTTTAGATTTCTAGTTCTCATTGTTTATAGCTATCATATAGAAGTAGAATTGATTTTTATCCAGTGACCTTGCTAAATAGGATGCAAAATGATATAGTCACCTTGGAAACAGTTTGGCAATTTCTAATAGAGTTAAGCATACATTTACCATGTGACCTAAAAGTTTCACTTTCAGGAAGTGGAAATGTGCCCTCACAAAGACAAGTGTGAAAATGTTCATAATCACCAAAATGAAAACAACCCAAATGTGTATCAACAGGGGAGTGGATAAATAAACTATGATGTACCCCTATAAAGAACACTACTAAGCAACAAAAAAGAACTAACTAGTGGTACATGCAACGACATGGATGAATTTCACACTGAGTGAAAGAAGCCAGAGAAAAGAGTGAATATTATATGATTCCATTTATATAAAGCTCTAGAAACTACAAATCCTATCTAATAATAGAGTACCATGTAAATTACCATCACTCCGCTACGCCCACGATTGGGCGGCGGGAGGCTGGGGGGCGGGACTAGGAGTGGCCTATCCGGCCATTGAGAGGCACGGATCCACTGCCACTGAGCGGGGCTACGCTGCTGTTGAGAGGTGCAGGGGGCGGGCCAGATCTGGGGCCGCTGAGGGGGTCCCTCCCCCTGCGCCTCTCAACTGCAGGGTAGCCCCCCTCAGCGGCCGCGGACCATCAAAAGTGGGGGAGCGAGCTCTGGCCTCAGTCAGCGAGCCACGGAAACCCGGCAGAGGATGGAGAGCAGCGAAGAGGAAGACATGGAGAAGCACCGCATCCACCTACGCCCCGTCACTCTGCGCACACGCTGCACCTCCTGCCCTGTGAAGTCCGGGTTAACCGGCCGCCCCTGTGGGGCGCTTTTTCACCCCGGCCATCCGTCAGGGTCCCGATGGACTCGAAGTGTCGTTTCGGGGCCGCAGTCTTAGGGGCGAGGAGGTGGAGGTGCCGCCTGGCCTGCTGGGATACGTGATGGTGATGGAAGAGAAGTCGGTGGGGAAGCAGGACTTTTCAGCGGGATCCGACAAGGAGGAGCAGGAGCTGGTGGAACCCCCGGAGGCGCTGGAGCGGGACTTCGACCGCTTTATTTGTGCCTCCGCCAGTTTCAGCCGCTTCACCCTGTGGGGCCTGGAGAGCATCCCTGGCCCGGATGCCAAAGTGCGTGCGGCCCTGACCTGGCCCAGCCTCGCTGAAGCGATCCATAAACAGGTGCCGCAGGACTGAGAACCAGCGCTTGAAACTGGAAGCCACCGATCTCTTCACCATTTCTCCACTTTGGATCCACTGAGTCCACCACCCCAATGAGCTCTGTCACAGCAAAAACAAAAACAAAAACAAAACAAAACAAAAAAAAAACAAAAGTGGGGGACCTGGGTGCCTGTCTGCTCTGGCACCAGGCCTTTCAGAAGCCTCGGCCGAGCCGAGCTCCCAGGCACCCAGCTCCACCGCGAAAAGTGAAAGCGTGTAGGGGACCCTACACGTGCATGATTCAATCATGCACTGGGCCTCTAGTTTAATATATAATGGCAGAAATCAGTGGTTGTCTTGAACAAGGGTTAAGGGAGAAATGACTGGGAAGGGGCGCGAGGGAACACTTTAGAGAAATCTCAAAGTTCTGTGTCTTGACAATGGTGGTGACTAAAACGGTTGTTTGCATTAGTTGAAACTACAAAATTGTGCATCAAAATGAATGTATCTACTGTTTGTACATTTTACTTCTTTATCAAGAAACTAAAACTGCTCAGGCTATCTTTTAGACAACAAGAAGCATGTAGGCACCAAGAAACAACTGAACTTCAAAAACAGCAAATAGGGCAGAAAAGATGTTTTCTTAAACATCCCTAGATTGTTAGCCTCCATACAGTGTAGCTTCTATCCAACAGAAATTTCTGATCTGTCACCAGGCATATGTGGCTATTGATCACTTTAAATGGGTGTGGTGCAACTGAGAAACTGAATTTTACATTTTATTTCATTTTAATTAGTTAAAATTTAGCTAGTGGCATCATGTTGGACCAGTGAGTATAGGAAATGTACCTCCTATGTCTCCATGTGTCTATTACCTCGCCCTATGCTTCACAGTTCAATAAAGGTTGAAAAAGGAAAAATAAAATAAAATAAGATCTAAACAACACACTGTATACATTAGTTGTGTCAAGTGCTATAGTAGACAGAACACCCGACTTGGTCCTTTGGTTCCTCTTTTGTTAAAATGGGGCTTTTACTCCACAAACTGTCCTTGTGAGGCTAAAGTGAGAAAATGCAATAAGCTGGCTAACCTAAACTGCAAAGTATTGTGCAAATGGAAGGGACTGGATGCAGTAGCGATGTGGTGGCCACATCTGGCACCACCATATGATTTTAAACTGAAGGATCAAGAGGGTCATGCTCAGGGCCACAGGAAGAGACTGCATCTATACCTTAGTTCCATTTTAGCTTTGACATGCTAATTCTGCAATCTCCAAGGACTATAAGCCACCTGCGCCTCATAAACCTTGCTATTTACATACACACGTGTGACCTTTCCTATCCCGGGGCCACTTTAACAGTATTGATCGCTGATTTGCAAGGGAGCATGCTTTGCAACTGACAGGAAATGATGATGGCAGCGGTGGTGGCCTGCAAGGATAAAAAGAGAATCCCACGGCGAATCCAGGAACAGAACCTGGAGTCCTCGCTTGCACTCTCCGCGTTCAAAAGTTCCACTGTCTGCAGGAACTGCTCGCTCCTCCCTCAGCGGCTGTCTTTTGTCTTTAAAAGCTGGAGACCGACAATGGATTATTATCTGTGCTTGCAGGTGTTGTTGAAGAGACCAATTTGCGAACAACGGCCCTTCCCACGTTGTCCAAACAGAATGATTGCTCCGCAGCTGTTATTTGCAGAACCTGTCACTAGGCTCCTTGCTGCCGCTGAGCTGCCAGCTGTCCGGGAGCTGCTTCTCCGGGCACCGCCCACCACTGACAGCGTCCCCTGGCCCTCCCTGTGCTGCTGCCCAACGTGGCCAGCTCCTCGCTGCCTGCTCTGCTCACCAGGCAAAGCAGGCAGCCTCCCAGCCGTGGTCTTGGCCTTCCCCCCAGGGCTGATCCTCCCTTCCCATTCCGTATTCACTGGGGGCATGAACACAGAATCGGTGGGCGAAGTTGCTTAGCAAGCCTGATAGGACACAAGTTTAAAGAACAAATATCCACTTGGATATTGTTTTAAAGATGTGACCCAGATGTCAGGTGCAGATCTCGTTGTCCTGTAAGATCTGGGTGAAGTGGTCTTGAGTTCACCAGTTCTACCGTCTAGGAAGGTTCAAAAACCTCCCCCAAGACTCCCAGGGGGTCTGATGTCCTGCTGCCATCTGAATCCGCACACCATTCTTGTTCCGTTCCCCCACCACCATAATGCAAAATGCAGCCCTTTCACCGTTCCCAAAATAAATCTGCTGGCATGAAGCAGTTCCTGAGAGCTCTCACTGAAAACAGGAGGGGGTTTCCACAGCAGAAGGGACACATCCTGACGGACACGCTCAGCTATTCTCCCCACCCCCTTCCCGTCCCTACGTCCCTTCTGTTTCACCCTGGAGAGCTCCAAATCCCAACTCACACTCCCCAAAGCTTCGCTACCCAACTCCTGCCGAGGGCCTTCCAGCGCCAGGACTCCTTCTCTTTTAAGGAAGAAGCGCTGTTTTCTTCCTGATACAAAGACCTTTAGTTCCAGCTGGTTTCTCGCTGGTGTCAGCATGTCTGCTGGGCTGCCGGTTTCTCAGAAAGTTCACTGGCCTCCTTCACTCCGTTTGTTTCATGTTGTGAGAATTCACATGGAATGGATGGGGTGCTACCCAAGTAGCAGGATTTCATAATAGCTTTCAACCCTGGCCTTCCAACAATGGTCTTAAAAACATCAACTGCTGAATCTTGCAGGGTGAAGTAGCCATGTTTGCTGGGCAATATATACCTAGATTAACATAGTTACAGGCTGAATTCAACCTGCCTCATGCTTCTGCAAATCCCCGACAGGTGGCTTCAGTCTTCCTCAAGGCTGCCCATGCATTTGCGTGTCCATTACAGACATGAGCATATAGGATTGCTTAGGTTAGAGTACTATCAGTACCTTACGGTAAAGAATATGTTGAGTCTGAGCTGAAAACATTTCCTAAATTTATTCACACACCAATTTCTAAAATGTCTGCCATCCTCAAGTATGGAGCTATAAAATAAATTTCATAGTCCCAGACCTCCTCTTAACCCCGTTTTATGCTAATAATAATGTTATCTAAAATGACTAGTTATGGAGTAACCTTAGGCCTACTTTCCTAATTTGTAGTTAAATACATAAAACGTATATTAAAAGCATAAAATACTCTGTAGTTCCTTCTTCCTTCACTTTTCACCAAGAAAGGAGACATGAATCAATAAAATAAAAAAAAGTTTTTAAATCCTGGTCTTAATTACATCTCCTAGTTTGTTTTGCAATGTTACTAAGGGTCTGAAGAAAAAATATATATTTTTTTTAAGTTCAAATCAGCTCCCCAGAAAGAACACTGAGAATTCAAGAGATTTCCCAGGACTCTTGAGAATTATGTCCTCCACAGCTGAATTCTCCGACACTTGGACAGCAATGCAGATTCACACAGAAGACATGGGGCCTCCTGCACTCAAGGCAAAACTTATCCGGTTCGAGTTGGTCCACTCCTCACCGGCGTGTGGTTGCTTGGAATAGCAACAAGCTGGCGCCTGCACTGGAGTTCTAAGCTGGGGAAGTGGCTGCTGCCCAAGCACTTGTCACTGAGGCAGGTCAGACCATCACTGCTGCCCGGAGAGGAGAACAGCTCTGTGCATGTTAACAAGCTCAGGGGAGAAGTCCACCCACTCCCCTCAGCACCACATTAGGCTGGGGAAATGCAAACTGGGCCCCATGCAAATATTTATCTTTGGGGACCTCCAAGAGACCTCCAGGGGAAAGAAAATAAATCTCTATGCCTGTTTACTCATAATGATTTCTAACAGTCCAGCATGTCATTAAACAGACCTCTTCAATGGCCACAGAGCTGTGTAAATACATTATAAATAATGGCACAGACCCTCTTGGCAGGGTGGTTGAAGGTGTAACATTTGAATACATGATCCCTGTCTCCCAAATTGATCCCTCATCTGAGGGCCCAGGAAGCAAGGAGTTTGCTGAAGGATTTTATTTTCTTTTTCAATAGAGTTTTTGTGTGGAGGGACTTCCATTTTAAAGGAGTATATGCTCATTTTTACAGTTTCGGGGGGGAAAAAAAACAGAAATTTGAAGAATGGAAAAAGACCTGAGTGAAGGATTTAGTGTACTTCATGCTCACCCTTGACCTACCCAAGGAAGGAGCTAGGATTAGTAAGCTGAAAACATTCCTTGAGCATGATTTGAAAAATGACTTCCACAGGGTCTGTTTCCTTATCTGGCGGAACAACAAAGCTAATGTTGGACTCTGAGTTGACTCCAAGAAGGAAAAGAGCATGACCTCAGAGCACCCTCCCACAGCAAGGCCCCAGGTGATGCTGAGAAAGCACTTGCTTTTGGACAAGGCTCCAGCAGGCACATGCACGCACACACACTCCTGCTACACAATGACTTGGTATAAAGGAGGCAGGGAAATGGTTCTCCAGGCTAATGATTCTCCCTTATTAGTCACCCTTCCCTCCTCCTCCCAACTCTTACTGGCAGCTGGGCGGGGCAGTGACTCAGGAAGGCTGGCAGTGGGGAGAAGCTAGTTCACCATCACGGCTTAAAAAAATACTGAGGCCCTTACAAGTATAATTAACTCGTAAGCTTATAGTCATCTGGGAAGAGAAGAAGGGGGCCAATGAAGGGCTGCAGGTGTGTGTTTGGAGCAAGATTGGGAGGAGAGGCATTAGGACAATAGTAGGAAGATGGTAGCCCCTATCTTCATGAAGATGGTTCCTGTAAGCCAGGGAGTGACATTCTGATAACCTCTGCACACTTCTCCACCCGCTGTTCTGCGGTGGGAATCTCCTCAGTGCCCAACAAAGCCCCCTGTCACTGATGAAGCCAAGTCCCATTAGCGCCACACATCACCTCCTAGAGGAGGAAGTCAGCAGCGTCCTGGAATACAACGAGATCTCTAGAAGAAAAGGCGAGTTGGCAGCACTTGCATGAAACTCAGACCCAAGCCAGCAGTGAGAGCCGAGCGCCAGGACATACCAAGGTCAAGCTTGGGCGGGGGATGGGGGTGGCAGGGGGTGCGGGGGGGGGGGAGCAACCGCCAAACCCCAGCATTTCTAGGACTAAAAGAATTCTTCCTGAGCATGGTGGGTCCTTTTGCTGAGTGTATCTAATGTGAACATCTTGAGGGATGACACAGGTCCAAGGGAAACCCCACTGAGAGCCTCTGATTGTGTCTGGGGGTGGCACTTGTCATTGTTCTGCTCTTTTTTGTTTTGGTGCATAAGGCAAAACACCTCTGCCCTCCATCTTCACTGCTTAGCAGGGCAACAATAATCACATCACGGAAAGACCTCAGCGTCTGCCACCCTGACCCCTGCCTGTCCCTCCCTGTCACAGCTGGCCTCTCACACCAGTCGTGATGATGTAATTGCACCACAAACAGCTCCAAAAGCGAACCTTAGGAAGGATAACACCCTAAGATTCTCAACACTCAATCACATGCTCCCCAGTCCTAATGTTCCAGACTGTGAGCATCCCATTAGCATGATTTGTAACTGAATTCTTAACCAATCCCCACTGCTTCTGGCTCTTACTCAGGCCCAAACACAAAGGAATGAGTAAAAGCTGTTTTCTCCACAGCAGTATCTTGCCTCTTGGGTGGGTGGCTGGCATCTCCTCCCCCTCCTTGGAAAGGAATTCAGCACACACCACCTTTGTCAGCCAGCCCACCAGTCAGCTGACTCTGGGGGCAGCGCAGCTAGCCTGGCCTCAGCTGCCAGGTGGAGGGGAACAAGCCCGACAGGCAGGGGGCTGCTGCATTGGCTCTGCCCTCTCCTGGAGTCCAAATCTGTGGCCCATGGTCTAGGCTGCCACCCCCAAAACAAGCCTCCCCCATCCTGAAATGTAATCAATTAAAATGTCACTGGAACTTGCTCATAATAGCCTTTCTAAAAGCCTATCATGTCCCTTAAAGCCTTGGTGGCCTCTGCAGGGAGAGCCTGTCACACTTGGTGTCTCACTTTCCATCATCAGGCCCCATTGTGACTCCCAAGGTTGTGTTTTGTTGTTGTTTTGTCAATCCGCACCTGAGGACATTTTTTCCATTGATTTTTTTAGAGAGAGTGGAAGGGAGAGATGGAGGGAGCGAGGGAAAGAGAGAGAGAGAGAGAGAGAGAGAGAGAGAGAGAGAGAGAGAGAGAGAGAAACATCAATGTGAGAGAGACACAGAGATTGGTTCCCTCCCACATGCAACCCAGGTATGTTCCCTTGTCTGGGAATCAAACCTGAGACCCTTCGGTGCACAGGCCGACACCCTAACCACTGAGCAGCACAGGCCAGGGTGATGACTCCCAAGGTTGAGAGGGGCCTGGGCTCAGTCTGACTGGGGAACAAGGACTTGTGTGAAGCTGGCTCTGCAGAGCACACACACACACTGTGTTTACTTAGATTTAACACTGATGTGAAGAAGTTTAGATAGGAGCTCATGAAATCATGATAAGCCCCAAACCCCTCCTCCACCCTGGAGCTGCAGCTGATCAACCCGAGTGTAGCCATTGATTATGGTAACAGGAAACCCCAGAGTCTAGAAGGAGACTCAGAGGCTGGCCTGCAGCTTTCTGCTTTCAAAAAGGAGGCATGTAAGACATTTCCATGGCACAGGAAAGTTTTAAGTGAGATCGTCCTGACAAACACGGGTGGCACAGGGGGGCTGAACTACTGTGTGGATGTGGTGACAAGCACTTTCATCAACAGTTACTAAATAATGCACACCATCTGAATGCCTTGCCTATACCGTCTCATGTAACCCTCACTACAGCCCTGAGAGGTAAACATCACTATCATTTTAGAGAGGAGGAAACTGAGCCCCAGGCCCACGATCCAACAACTCGCAAACGATAGACCCGGGCTTTGAACCCAGGTCTGTCTGGCTATAAAGTTTCCCTGTCACAATAGCTGGTCATATCTCCCAATGGCATAATCTTCACACTGGACTTCTGATTTCACTCCTGTTATCAGCCCTCAGCAGGAAGCCTGAGGGCCATTTCCCAGATCAGGAATGTACAATAAACAGCTCACCGCACCAATAAAGGACATTGAGCCAGGCCATCAGACAACTGGCCAAAGCTAGTAGCGTTGATCCTCTGTGAAGAAAACGCTGGCTGGAGAAGGGGACATTTTCATTGCCCCCTGAGGAAGGAACGCAGGGGGACTCTTCATCAGGTACCAGCTTCTTTCTGCTTCCAAACACACTCCTTGGTGTCTCCACAAGCCGCCAACACAAACACACACACACACACACACACACATACACACACACACACACACACACACACACACGGGCCAGGAAATGAACCCTGCCATCTTCCTGGAATTTGCTACCTCACTCCAGCTCAAGTCATTGGGCCCCATGGAACTAGGGTTGCCAGACTTAGCAAAGAACAGACAGAATAAAACCCCAACTAAATTCAAATTTCAGATAAATGTGGCGATAAGCACTTTCATCATCATCAGTTACTAAATAATGCACACTATCTGAATGCCTTGACTATACTGTCTCATTTAACACTAGATTTTAGTGTATATCCCATGCAATATTTGTGAATATTTAATTTAAAAAATTAAATTTGCTTATCTTAAATTCAAATTAAACCAGGGTCCTGTATTTTATCTGGCACTACTCTCTTAAACAACAAAAGGAAGCATGTTAATAGAGGTCAGAAACTATCTCACAGGTGCTGACTGGGATTTAACCAAGTCATCTAGGCCCTGAATAAGACCCAGAGAATCCTTACTGCACCCTCCAAGGGGCCCTCCCTTGAGGCTTGGTGAGAGCATCTTCCCACCAGGGAAGACGGAGTTAGTAGCCCGGATCCCTAAGTCCCCAAGAGAGGTAAAGGAGTCCATGGTGCAGAGATCTCTTTGGTGGCAAGTGCACAGTTCCTGTCTCCTCGGTTCCTGATCATGGGTAAGTGTCCCTGTAATATCCTCCCCTTCTGGAGACAGGAAAGCCCCTCCCCTCTCCTACCCGGAGCCCATTTTTAACAAAGCAGCTAGGATCTCCCAGCTGGAACTCCTCTTTCACAAAGATTTGCTTGGGGGAGCAGATGGGAAGAATGGTGGTTACGTAGCCAAAAAAATTACACTGGATGCCAGAGCAAGTTCACACTCGAAAACACCAGCTCCGTCCAATGTCTTCCTTTTTCAAGTGCAAGCATGTTGCTGAAATCTAGATGGCACTTCAAAACAAGATTCTCAAAGAGCAGCAAGTGGGTTTCACTGGCACCCAATTCTTTCCCTTCTTCCCTGCTCTACCCTGAAACAGACCTCAGTGTTTCCACATCACCCTCTATGGGACGCCTGTTCCATCCTCCCTGGGAAATCCAGGGCCCAGCCTACCAGGAGAGCAGACTCCCCAGTGTAGTTCTGAAACCAAAATTCTGTATGGCCTCTCCTACCTGGCTCTTATCTCTAAGTCATCTGGATCGCACACCCACAGAAAGCGACACCTGGTTTTGCAAGAATTCAGGACCAACAGCTTGAACTCAGCTTCCTCTGGACAAGCCAACCAACCCCCCACCCCCCGCCAGGGTACCCACGTCAGTAAAAGGCAGTCCCCACCCGTTTCCTACCAGCTTGGCTCAGTGCGTCTGAGCTCCATTCCTGGAGGAAGCTCAAGGTGACCTGTGACCTTGGCTAACCTTAAGACAATTACAGTTACTCTTTTCTGGGTCCAGGACCAATGATTCTCGGTGGGGTGGGGCTGGGGTGGGGAGGTTAGGAGGATTAGAGGGGGGAGTCTGCCCCCAAGAGGAGCTTAATGAGAATATCCAAGAGGCTGCTGGCTGGTGTAGTGGTTAGAGCGTGAACCTGCGGGTTCAATTCCTGGTCAAGGGCATGTGCCTGGGTTGCAGGTTCAATCCCCAGCTCCGGTGGAAGCATATGCAGGAGGCAGCCGATTGATATGTCTCTCTCATGTCGATATTTCTCTTTTTCTCCTCCCTCCCTTCCACTCTCTCTAAAAATCAATGAAAAAAATATCCTCGGGTAAGGATTTAAAAAAGTGTACTTAGTATGCTATTTTATATTGAAAAACTATTATTTTTGCAATGTAAACTACAGAGTCTGGGGAAAATGTTGCCTAATAAAAATCAGTTTTTCCTAAGTGAACAACTATAGCAGAAGGAGTATAAATTACCAACTTCTGGTAAATAATAATGTCCAGTCTCCATGTCTATAAAAAGAACATATACCCTAACACAATCTTGGCCTTGAATCTTCAGTTCTATCTGACAATCTAGATCTAATTGCTTGGAAATGAGCTTTGGTTATTACATTTTTTATATATCAAAGACACTTCAATTTAACTGATTTGGGTCATGTGTTCCCATTTAGTGAGAACTTACGGGTAAAGATGCAAATAAATTGAGAAATTTTTGATACACCGAGTTTAAGAAAAAGAGTTATATATGTGCAGTGGTGTTACACTGCAAATGTTATGAGTAACCAATAGGGTTTGATATACTATGTGCATTTCAAGTAAGGTTTGCTATATTATTCAAACTATGTAAAAATAATGATGTGCAATTTGAAACAGGTGCCATGGTTTAGCAGAATATGACGAGATCAAACAGCAATTTACAAAGAGAGAGTGATGGGAGAAATAGATTATTTTGATGGATTCTATTTTTAAAGTTATCTAATCAAAATATAAGCCAGCTTTTTATAAAACCCTACCTAAGATAAGTTACAATGAAGAACTGGCCAGTGAGCCTCTAATGTCCGCACCTGAGGACATTTTTTCCATTGATTTTTTAGAGAGAGTGGAAGGGAGGGATGGAGGGAGCGAGGGAAGGAGAGAGAGAGAGAGAGAGAGAGAGAGAGAGAGAGAGAGAGAGAGAGAGAGAGACACATGCAACCCAGATATGTTCCCTTGTCTGGGAATCAAACCTGAGACCCTTCGGTGCACAGGCCGACACCCTAACCACTGAGCAGCACAGGCCAAGGACTTGTGTGAAGCTGGCTCTGCATAATATATATCTTGAGAAATATATTATGACTCAGGAATATTAAATAAATGTACTACTCAGCAAGAATGCCTTTGCTCTCCTATAGATTACAAAATTGAGCATGTTCAAGGCCATTAAGGACAGCCCAGAGCAAAATAAAAGAAAGCAAATTCTGATACTACTGGGCTTAGAGACATCCTCCTCCTTTCAAACAAAAGGCAAATGGGGAAAGAGGAGTTTTCATTTGTACTTTAGCCCTGGAGCAAATACTGCTGAGGTTTGCCTTATCCCTCCCTCCCCATGTTGGGGTAGGTGGGTGTGAACAGCAGAGCTCCCCTGCTGCAGTCCAGAGAGAGACTGAGGGGGAGGGAGGAACCACGGATGACAGGGCCTGGCAGAGAAGGAATGGAGTTACCGGCCATCCTGTTTGTCCAAGACTGAGGGGTTTCCTGAAACCAGGAAGGTCCTGGGCACACTGGAATGCTGGGTCACTTTCAGAGGCTGGAGGAACTGGCAGGAGTGGCTCTTGTGGGGGGAACTAAGCAGGTCAAGGGTTAACTACCCCAAACTGTGGGGAGAACCAGGACTGTGGAACTTGGCTTGGTCCCCCCAGGCATCTGTGACATAGCTTGGCTCCCCAAGGGAATCGACTCAACTCCACCTCTTACTTCCCTTGCAGTTCAATGGAAAAACACAACTTCACACCAACACACATAGAAACACACACATACACAGACACACACGATATGTTTTAGCTATGTGCTAGAAAATAAAAGAGCAAATTCTAGGATACATACAAGTAAGGGAAAGTAAAAGGAATGGACATTTCATTTCCTAGCCACTGGATCAAATTTATTTTGATTAAAAAGAATTTTAATTACAAAAGCAATAGCCTCATTAGAGGGGAAAAAAGTTACAGAAAATTTTTTAAAAAAGAGCAGACTCCCATTCTACTCAGAAACAACCACTCAATACCCAGGTGAACTTCCTGCTCTGGTCCTGGCCCACATCCTCGGCAGCACATGAGAATAACCTGGGAAGCTTTTTAAGGAGTGAAGCCTGGCACACACCCCCAGAGGTTCTGATTTCATTGGTCTGGTCTTGATTTCATTGTCCTGCCATCAGTATTTTTTAAAGGTGCCTCCAGGGATTCTGAGATTCAGGGGAAGTTGGGAAGCACTGCTCTAGGCCCTTTTCAATGTGTGAATCCTCTCCCTGAACACAGACACATACACACAACACAAACACGCCCAGGCACACATGTTTACATGATATCTGGCATACTATTATATTTCCTGCTTTTCTCACTCAACAATATATTGTGAATAGTTTCTATTGTTAATAAATCAATTTTGGTTTTCCAATGTGTGATTTAGTTCATTTAACAAATTCCTATTGTTGAACATTTTCATTGTTTCCAAATTTTACTCTCACCTCATAATGATTAAAATTCAGGAGTTGGGAGTTGGACTGCTTTGGTTTGAGTCCCAAGGGCTCGTGACATTGCAAGTGACATCAGACAAGTCACTTAACCTCAGGTTTCTCATCTGTTAAATGGGGCAGGAGTGGTGCCTAGCTTTTAAATGAGGTAATACACATGAAATACTAACCATGAGCTTAAACAGTATTCATTATTATATTACTATTCATCATTGCCCACTTCCCAAATTATTTTCTTAGAATAAATAATCATAATTTCAATTTTGAGTCTATATGTCTTTTTATTGTTGAGGTGTCAGAGTTCTTTATATATTCTGAAAACAAATCAGATATATGATTTGAAAACATTTCCTTCCATTCTATGTGTTGTCTTAGTACTTTCTTGACAGTGTTCTAAGAAGCACCAATTTTTATGAAGCCCAGTTTACCTTTTTTCCTCTGGTTGCTTGTGATTTAGATGTCATGTCCTAGAATCTGTTGTTGAGCAGCCTCAAAGACCACAGCAATATGTAAGTGTTGTGGCAAAATGTATGCTCGCATTTAAAGCTCCCACCTGGAAGTTCCTTGTGTTATTGATGCTCACATTTCATTGGCCATACATGTCACATAGCTTTGTCTAATTTAAGGGGGCAGAAAAGTGCAGTCTTACCATGTGTCTGAAAAATGTGGAAAATCAGAAATATTTGGTAAACAGCACTAATGACCACCATGATTTAACTTACACTTGAGAAACACCAAATTTGCAATTACCAAAAATACAACCAGATTTTATGTCCTTGCCTTTTCTCATATATGAGACATAGTCACATGAAAAAGATTTAACATCTTCAGCAAGTCTGGGCCAAACTATATCGTTGATTATGTTAATGGTAACTTTTACATAAGGAAATGAATGTAATTCTTCTTAGACTTTAGTTAACAGGAAGATCTTTATTTATAAACTAATGCACTTCCCTTTTATTTTGGAATAAGAAATATGTTTCTATTTTTACTTGTGTTGCTAGGAAGCTCAGAGCTGAAATTAATGACCACTTCTTTTCCTCCCAGTATAGCTAACACTCTTTTTCAAATAAGATATTTTTTCCAAATGTTTATTTTAGCTGTCTTGTGTCATGTGTTTCTTGTGTGTGTTTTTTCCTGAACTGCCTCATTTTTTTCCAGGCAGTTAGGAGATAAATTAGAAATAAATTACAGATTTTTTCCAAATATAGTACTTAGGGGAATATTATGCTTAATTTTCTAATTTTACAGATATTTCTGTCTTGTTTGTGCATCAAAACTACAATAACTAATATCATAATGAACTGATGATATCAGATTGGTGCAACATGAGTAAGGGTTTCAGAAAATGGATGAAGGTTCCTTTTTACTCTTAGAGTAGATACTTTGGTAACTGCATGATACTCTCCATTTACACTATTGTGTGAGGGTAGTATGGAAATTAAATCACAAGGCTCAAAAACAACCAACATAAAAATATACAAAAGATTTAAAAAGACATTTCTCCAAAGAAGATACACATATAGCCAAAAGCACATGAAAAGATGCCCAGCATCATTAGTCATGAGGGAAATGCAAATCAAAATCACTTCACAGCCCTGGCCAGGTAGCTCAGTTGATTAGAATGTCATCCTGATACACTCAGGTTGCAGGTTCGATCCTTGCAGGGCACATAAGGAGTCAACCAATGAATGCATAAATAAGTGGAAAAGCAAATCAGTGTTTCTCTCTCAAAATAAACAGCAACAACAACAAAAACTCACTAGGGAAGACATATGTACTACTATTTGTAAAACTTTAAACAATAAAAATAAACCCCACTAGGATGGCTATAATTAAAAAGAGAGACAATAACAAGTATTGAAGATGTGGAGAAATTGAAACCTTTGTGCACTGCTGTATATAAAATGGTGCAGCCACTATGCCAAACAGTTTGGCAGTTACTCAAAAGTTAAACATTAAGTTATCTTACAGCCCAGCAATTTTTTCCCTTAGGTATGTACCCAAAAGAATGAAAAGCATATTCACACAAAACTTACACAAGAATAGCAGCATTATGCACAATAGGCAAAAGGTGGAAAGAACCCAAATGTTCATCAACTGGTGAATGGATAAACAAAATGTGGTATATCCACATTCAAAGGAATATTACTCAGCAATAAAAAGGGAATGACGTTCTGATACATGCTACAGCATGGATGGACCTTGAAAACGTTATGTGAGTTCAAAGAAGCCAGACACAAAAGGCCACATGTATGATTCCATTCACATGAAACGTCCAGAATAGGTAAATCCAGAGAGACAGAAAGCATATTAGTAGTTGACAGGGGCTGAAGGGGTAGGGAAATAGAGAGTGACAGCCAATTAGTACATGGTTTGGGGTGATAAAAATGTTCTCGAATTAGGCAATAGTGATGTTTGCACAACTATGTAAATATACTAACCACCACTGAATTGCATACCTTTAAAAAATATGTTTTTATTGATTTTAGAGGGAGATGAAGGGAGAAGAGAGAGAAACATCGATCAGCTGCCTCCTGCATGACTCCCCTTCCTGCACGCCCCCTGCTGGGGATAAAGCCTGAAACCCCAGCATTTGTCCTAACCAGAAGCAAACTGGTGACCTTTTGGTGGATGGAACAATGCTCAACCAACTGAGCACACTGGCCAGGGCTGAATTGTATATTTTTAAGTGGCATAATGTGGTGGATATGAACTATCCTATATAATAAAGAGGTAATATGCAAATTGACCCTCACACCCTCACATCACAAGATGGCCGCCCCACGTCATCAAAAGATGGCCTCCCCACATCATCACAAGACGGTTGCCACAAGATGGCCACCCTTACGTTGTCACAAGATGGCCACCACAAGATGGCCGCCCCACGTTGTCACAAGATGGCCGGCAGGAGAGGGCAGTTGGGGGCAACCAGGCCTGCAGGGGAGGGCAGTTGGGGAGGATCAGGCCTGCAGGGGAGGACAGTTGGGGGCAATCGGGCCAGCAGGGGAGCAGTTAGGGGGTGATCAGGCTGGCAGGCAGAAGCGGTTAGGGGCAATTACAAGGGCAGGCAGGTGGGTGATTAGAAGCCAGCAGTCCTGGATTGTGAGAGGGATGTCCAACTGCCAGTTTAGGCCCAAACCCTAAACTGGCAGCAGACATCCCCCGAGGGGTCCCAGATTGGAGAGGATGCAGGCTGGGCTGAGGGACACCCCTTCCAGTGCACAAATTTTGTGCAACAGGCCTCTAGTATCTCAATAAAAAAAAATCTTTTTAAAGAATGCTAAAGTCAAAATGAAGCCTCACTCAGTTTGGGTCACTGAGTGACCTCAAGTAGCAATACCCCTCAACTATTGTTGAGTTAAATAACTGAGATTTTTAAAATATTGCTGTGTAAATTCACCTATACTTACTGATATAAAAACAAATTGCTTTTAAAAGGAATAAGTTTGTATGGACTCCAAAGTTAATTTACATTATTTTCATTATTAAGTTACATAGATATATGCAAATATAAATTTCAGTTTACGGTCCTTGAGCTTATGTATACAAACAACAATAAAGTCAATACAAGCTTACAGATTAAACACATACAAAATTCCAATTATCAACAATAAAACAATGTGGGAGATGATGCTATTTGCTGAAACTGAATCACACTTAAATAGACACTGACGCCAGGGTGCAAGTCTTTCATGTCTGACAAGCATACAGTGTCATCCATATAACACTTCAATTCTCCATCACTTAGCACAGATGCATCTCATTAACCAGCAATTCTATATTATACCAACACAAAAGCAAATACCACACAAATTATGGACAAAGAAATATTATGGCAGTATTTATTTATAAACTGACTAGAGGCCCGGTGCACGAAATTCGTGCACGGAGGGGGGTTGTCCCTCAGCCCAGCCTGTACCCTATCCAATCTGGGACCCCTCGAGGGATGTCCGACTGCCCTTTTAGGCCCGATCCCGGTCGGACATCCCTCTCACAATCCAGGACTCTTGGCTCCCAACTGCTTGCCTGCCTGCCTCCTGATTGCTCCTAACCGCTTCGGCCTGCCAGCCTGATCACCCCCTAACCACTCCCATGCCAGCCTGTTTGCCCC
The DNA here is from genome assembly GCF_951640355.1 of Cnephaeus nilssonii. NCBI lineage: Eukaryota > Metazoa > Chordata > Mammalia > Chiroptera > Vespertilionidae > Cnephaeus > Cnephaeus nilssonii. The sequence goes on from NC_137081.1 coordinate 45,340,109, forward strand.
CAACTTCCCTCCTCTGCCGGCCTGGTCACCCCTAACTGCCCTCTCCTGCAGGGTTGATCACCTCCAACTGCCCTCCCTTGCAGGCCTGGTCCCTCTCAACTGCCCTCCCTTGCAGGCAGGGTGCCTCCCAAATGCCCTCTCCTGCTGGCCATCTTGTGGTGGCCATCTTGTGTCCACATGGGGACAGGATCTTTGACCACATGGGGGCAGCTATATTGTGTGTTGCAGTGATGATCAATCTGCATATTACTCTTTTATTAGATAGGATAGAGGCCTGGTGCATGGGTGGGGGCCAGCTGGTTTGCCCTGAAGGGTGTCCCGGATCAGGTGGGGGTTCCCTTGGGGCGTGGGGCAGCCTGAGCGAGGGGCCTGTGGTGGTTTGCAGGCCAGCCACGCCCCCTGGCAACCCAAGCGGAGGCCCTGGTATCTGGAATTTATTTTCCTTCTACAATTGAAACTTTGTAGCCTGGAGCGGAGCCAAGCCTGGGGCTCCCTCAGCGGCCGGCAGCCATTTCTGTTGAGGTTATAATTGAAACTTTGTAGCCTTAAGCAGAGGCCTGGGCCTGGCCAGAGTGTGCGGAAAGCTTTGCTTCCCCTGTTGCCGCCGGCAACCCTGGCCTGCTCTCTCAAGCTCCATTCTGCCGCCATTTCTGTTTGAATTTGTTTACCTTCTATAATTGAAATTTTGTAGCTTGAGTGGAGGCTTAGGCCTGGCAAGGGCAGGCGGAAAGCTTGGCTTCCTCTGTTACCTAGGAAACCTTGCTCTCTGTGGCTGTAGCCATCTTGGTTGGGTTAATTTGCATACTCACTCTGATTGGATGGTGGGTGTGGCTTGTGGGTGTGTCAGAGGTATGGTCAATTTGCATATTTGTCTATTATTAGGTAGGATAGTGTAGGTTGCCTAGAATATAGTTATATTCGCTTTTTTGGATTTTCATCACAATAAAACATTTCATTTTTTATTCTCTTAGCAAAATCTCACGTCTCCAAGAATGCATTTGCTGACCCACAAAGGCTTTATAACTGCTATAACCTAGGCCACTGGTTTTCAAATTTGAGCGTGCATCAGAATCACCTGTTTGCTGGGCCCCACCTTCAGAATTTCTGATCCTGTAGTTCTGGGGTGGGGCCCAAGAATTTGCATTTCTAACAGTTCCCTAAGTGTAATTGATGCTGGTGCTCCAAGGACCTCTCTTTGAGGTTCACTGCCCTCTATCTTTCAAATATTAGGTGGCTCTCTGATAACCATCAGTTCAAGACAGATTTCTATGGAAGGAACCAGACAGCAATCAATTCAGGGATACACTCTCCTTTGAGGCCTGAAAAAAAACATTCTGTAATAGTTAATTTCATGTGTCAACTTGACTGGGCCACAGGGTTCCCAGACATTTGGTCAAGGAGAGGTGTCTCTGAGGGTGTCTTTGGATGTGATTAACATTTGAATCAGTAGACTGATTAAAGCAGGTTGCCCTCCCTAATAGAGGTGGGCCTCATCTAATCAGTTGAAAGCCTGACTAGAACAAAAAGCCCTCCCCTTAGTAAGGAGGACTCCTGCCCGACTGCCTTGAGCTGCCTTGTCCTGCCTCGGGACTCAACCTGAAACTCTCACACTTTCTGGGTCTTGAGCCTGCTGGCATCCAGGCTTGAACACCATCCCTCGCCTGAGTCCCCAGATTGCTGACCTGTCAACCTCCATAGTCATGTGAACCAATTCCTTAAGAAAAAACCTCTTTCTCTATCTATATACATTCTATTGGTTCTGTTTCTCTGGAGAACCCTGACTAATACAAAAACTAATGAGCCTTGCTTAGATTTTTCACTCAGACTGGGCCCAGAGGTAGAATGGGGAAATTCTCATTAATAAACCTTCGTGATCTATTCACCTGCAGTCAAAGGTTTCTATAGCAACCTGAGTTCCTAAGCGAGGCTCAGGCCACATTTTCACAAAGTGTGAGCTAGATGAGTGGAAATAAGTAATCCTTTATGATCAACCAAGAAAATGAGGACTAATAAAAGACTAGCCACCAGTGCCTGAGTTGAATTAATTAACCAAGATTTAGGACTGCAGAACACAAGGCACACACCACATGACTACCTAATTTCTTGAGGTAAAACAATGATTTCACACCACTACCACTGTTTTATATATTCAAAAATATTTCTCTTCTTCCTTGTTCTTAATTTTTCCAAACAGTCTGAGTGGCCACATAGTGTCATTCTGAGTATCAATTTCATCATTTGCTAGCTGTGATGACCTTGAACAGGTTCCTTAACGTATATAAACCTTGGTTTACTCATCTGTTCACTAGGAATAAGAATTATAACCTGGATCTAACCCACACAAAAAAACACACACAAAAACAGAAACCACTTTTAAGCATTCATCATAGAAAGAGCTTAATGCAGGGAATTATTTCCACAGATGAAGCAGGAGCTGAGAGGAAGGAAGCCACAATGACCCTGGGGTGGAAGACCAAGAGAGGAGATGAAATGATGGAAGTTCAGGGTCACCTCAGGAAGCTGGGTCTCCGAGGGCTTGTCTGGCAGCTGCCGCCAGAGCAGCCACCTGAGGCAGAGGCGGAAGCGAGGGCCTCTCTGACTTCTCCCATCCCCTTACCTTTCAGTCCTACCAGGGCCTTCCACTGGGCACACCATCCACATATAGCCTGGGAAACACATCTACGAGCTGGCTTTTCTATGACACAGAGCAGGGGCTCCGTCTGAGGACCAACAGGCACAGGGCCAGCAAAGCCTGCAACGATTAAGTGACAAAACACGTCAAGTCCCTGGTCTACTATAGATGGCAGGGTCCTGTAAGTCGTGGATTTTAAATTGGGGCTCTTGTGTCTTACTCGCTTTTTCTTCACCCCCTTCCACAAATTTTCCATCCTCACGGATTCTTTGTCCTCCTATTCTCATCACCCAGTGCTCTCCTCCCACCTCCTCGCCCACACTCAGCAGCAGACAGCAAGTTGGCTGGCCTCCCAATGAGCCTACAGACTCCATGAAATCCTAGAGAGGGTGGTTTCATGGCTTAGCTGCCAGATCCAATGATGTCCTCCTTTGCTCAGAGCCTGAATCCCCTGCCTCCACACACGAGGTCGCAAAGGCATGACCACCACAAATAAGGCAATGGGATGTGTTGGCCCTTTATCCTGAAGTTCTCCCTCCACCTGGACCCATCACCAGTCGCCACATTGGACTGTGCAGTTTGCCACTGAGTCACCTCCTTCCAACACTCTGGCTGGGTCTAATGATCTGAAGAAGGGGCCGAATGAGAGAGATGACCTCTGGACCAGCCGACATGGCTCAGTGATTAAGCATCAACTTATGAACCAGGAGTTCACGGCTCGATTCCCTGTCAGGGCACATGCCTGGGTTGCGGGCTCTATCCCCAGTAGGGAGCGTGCAGGAGGCAGCCAATCAATGATTCTCTCTCATCATTGATGTTTCTATCTCTCTCTCCCTCTTCCTTCCTCTCTGAAATCAATAAAAAAAATATTTTTTTTAAAAAAAGGAGATGACCTCTGAGTCTCCTTCCATCCCTATCATCCTATGATACTACTGATAAAGTTAAAAGGCAACCACAAAATGAAGGTCACCCCAGTGGCCCTGCTCATGTCCCAAATCTAAGCCTAGTCAGCAAAGGTTACCAGAAACACCTCAGTCAAGGAAATCTAACACCAATCACAATCCTCCAACTCAGCTTTAGCTAGAAAATAGGACCTGCTGACCTTAGAGGAAAATCTCCGCCCTCCTAGCCAATCACGCTGTCTCCTCCTTGCATCTTCTAATTCACTGTAACACTTGCTCTTGTCCCAAATCCCTCAGGGAGAATGCTCCACTGCTGGGGAGGCACTGTACTCCCCCAATCCATGGAATGGTTTCCCTTGAAGAAAGGAGACCAAACCTGCTGTTTGGGTTTTGTCATTGGACACTACTATGGTTTGCATTTCTGTAAGGCTGGGCTGAGGCATATTCCCTGCCTGCCTGTGTGACAGTTAGCCAGAAGCAAAAGTCCCCAAATTCTTAGACCTGATGCAGAGTGATTTTCTGTTAACTGAAGAGGCATTTAAGAACAAAAGACCGCTATGCTTATCCTAGGAGCAGCATAATATTCTCAAGTCCAATCCTCCTTATGAATAAATTATTTGAAGATTCAAATAATTCAAAATTATGAAGGGAAAATTAGGGCAAGAAAAATGATGCCATTGCACAAGGCCTATCATGAAATTTCGTGCCAATTTCTATCTTTACATTCTCAAAACCCTTGCACATTTTCCCTTCATATCTCCTCCCTGAGGTGTATGAAAGAATCATTCCTCTGTCCTACAACATTTGGAACCCAGATGTGAACTCATCAACTTGACCAACAAATACCAGCCGTCGTGTTAAGTCCAACGAGGAAATGGCTGGGCAAACACTCACCTTTTTGGTTTGTGCCAGATTTGATACAAATCAGGGCAGCTTTATAGACACCTAAACCAGCCCTGCTCCCCCCGTGGTTCTCCCAGTGTAGTCCCCGAACCAGCAGCATCAGCAGCACCTGAAAACCTGCCAGAAATGCAAATTCTCAGGCCCCATCCAGCTCTCCTAAAATAGAAACTGCGGAGGGTAGGGCTCTGCAATCTGTGTGTGTGTTTTTAAATACTATATTTTTATTGATTTCAGAGAGAAAGGAAGAGGGAGAAGGAGAGAGATAGAAACATCAATGATGAGAGAGAATCATTGATCAGCTGCCTCCTGCATGCCTCACACTGGGGATCGAACCCACACAACCCGGGCATGTGCCCCGACAAGGGATCAAACCATGACCTCCTGGCTCATAGGTCAATGCTCAACCACCGAGCCACGCAGGCTGGTCTACAGTCTGTGTTTTAACTAGCCCTCCTGGTGATTCTGATGTATGTAAGGTCTGAGAAACACTGTTCTGGGGGGGGGGGGGGGGGGGGAATCAGACAGAAATAGACAGATTCAAGTGAAACATATTATTGGTTATTTTCTAATGACCTAAATTTGAATTTAAATCCCAGATCTCCCCACAATCTGAAATCTACAGTCTTTCATATGCCTGTTTTATTCAGTGCTCATTGTACTGGGAAGGCTTTTATTATTAAGGGAGGTAATTTCAAGTAAGAATACAATGGGATTTAGAACACGGCTACTATTGTCCTGTCAAAAGGAACAAATCCCCCTCTCCCAAACTGCCATTTTATGTTTGGGAGGAAAGGAAGGTTGTACGCCTTTTCCAAGCATGCCTCACTTTTGCTGGTAAATGCGTCTTTCCTGTAATTGGGTGAATGTGCACAAGAGCCCTCCTGTACCCACCGAGAAATAGCAGGCCCTGACGTGGAACGGAGCCATATTTCCTTGCTCTTTTTCCCCCCCAACCTTGTAAAGCTCTTCATTCTTTCCAAGTAGAGAGGAGTGTGGGCAAAGAATTCTGCAGGGTGACAAAAAGCACTTTCTCTTCACTCTTTTGTTGTGCTGTTAGGTTTTAAATCCTTTTGACCTGAGAACAATACGCTGCCGAGTTACTTTGTTGCTGCTTTCCACGGCGCTTTCTCCGACCCTTAGAGCAACAGGCCGCATTTTAACCTCCGAGAACCCGCAGCTGCAGTGAATCTGAGTTTAATGTAAGGCAGGCAGTAGGTACTGTTACTCATACTCTTAGCTAGCCTGCTCTAAGGGGGTTAATTTTGAAAAAAGCAATGTGGCACTTCAGTTAGAAGGCCAGTTGGCAGGAAATGGACTCCCAAATCAATAGAATGCTAACCACCACCCTGGAGGGCACACAACCCAGAGGTAATTTGGGAAATTTAGGAAGTCAGAGAAGATGACTAACTAAGAGAAAAAAAACAGCTAATTTCCTTTTTTCCTTTTTACGAAGACTATGATTGTAGACTGTAATCTTCTCATCACTAATGAAATGGAAAAAAGGGGAAGTTTAACATATGTAGTAGTGTTAAATAACCATAACTGAATGCATGGGTAACATCAAAAATATACATCTGGAATGGAAATACGTTGGGGACCTAGACATTTTATGTAGGATTTTTCCTAAATACAACTCCCTAAAGAAAACTCTAAACAAACAAACAAATGAAAAACAAACACACACACACAAAACTCCTCTAGCACTAAACCAGAAATATACTATATGTTCCTAAGCATTTGCTCCCAGTGATATACAACCAGCTATAACTCACTATAGCCGCAAGTGAAATAAAGATTTGCTGGTTAGCTTGACAATTAGATTATTCTAGACAGTCAATCTGGGCAAATCATGTCCCAGAGCTAATGTTTCTCCTTGTAATTATCTGTCTGTCTACAACCATCAAATTAACCAGATAAAGTCAGAGTCTCCAACATGATCCGCAGACAAGCTGCAGAGCCTCTGTAGGGGCCTCTCCTCCTCTTGCTCCTTCTCCTTCCTCCATATATTACTATTTACTCTTCCTCCTCTTCCCTTCAAAGGTTACGGAAGTAGGCCACCTGGCCTATAATTTATAGAAGAATTTATTTGCAATGTTCCACACCTGGCTTTTGTTTTAACCTCAAACAGTTCACACATTCCACCAAAAAAGGCTCATCTTTGCAAAAGTACCGTGAACACAGAGATTGAGACACACAGACCAGTGCTTCCGTCTTCAGAGGCTGTTTCCTAGCCTGATGTGTCTCATCCCACAGCCCTGAGAGGTGGCCGTCATCTTATGTGACTTTCCCAAGGCCATTGAAGGCAAAGATGCCCTATAACTTAGATCTCCTTCTTCTGAATGCTCTGAGACTGGGCTGGAATGTATTTATTTATAGGAGTCAAATGCCAAGGAAGGCGTAATTCTGATTCTCTTAGCATGAGGGCAGCATACAGAAAAACGCCTGCAGCAGATGGAAACGGACGGGTGTGTCTGAGCTTGGCATCTGTATTTGTGACGTTGGTATCTCTAAACTGGAGTGTTCTGACCATGTCATTGACACGCCCCTGTCCATGCCTTCACAATGCCAGTAAAAATGAGAAAATGAAGAACTTTAGTCCTCCAGGTATGGCAAAAACACAATGGCAACTGAAGAATTTCTCAAAGCCCTGAAACAATATTTATTTTAGGTTAGTAATTACAACATTTTTGGACATGAGATTTGTTTTATTTCAGAAAAGCCAGACCTACACATATTTTAAGTTACAATGTTCCAGAATTGAGAAAACTTCCAGATTCTCACTTCAAAATCCCTGGAGACAAGGAATCCAAGAACTTAAAGCGAAAGCTTAGCCTAAATGAGACTAAAGTCTCATTGGGTACCATCTTTTTTTCTTTTCTTTTCTTTTCTTTTTTTTTAAAAAAATTTTAGAGAGAAAGGAAGGGAGAGGGAGAGAGAGAGAGAAACATGGATGTGAAAGAGAAACATTGTTTTGTTTCCTCCCATACACACCCCGACTGGGGGTCCAATTCGAAACCTGGGAATCTGCTCTGACCAAGAATCTAACCTGGCGACCTTTTGGTATACAGGACGATCCTCCAACCAACTGAGCCATCTGGCCAGGGCTCATTTTCACAGATTGGGGGATTGTTCAGGACTACAAATTCAAAATCTCAAAAGTCAGCTACCTTAACCACAGTAATTAAGCCCAAGGGAAACTGTTCATTCTAGCCAAACTCTGGCAACACTGTTTTTTATCTAAGAGCTAATTTATTGAATTAAATGGAGTAAAACCTTCCCTGTGACTAGATACACTTCCATGTTCCAACCAGGACACCCCTCCTATATATAGTGGGGGTTTTAGTGGCATTATTGAGAAAAGGTGGACATTTGAGAATGTTAGAGCAAGTATTGTATGGGAAACTTAAGTGTGGGATGGCTTTAATGCATAAAGCAAATAGAAAGGAAGTTCTAAAATGAAAGGTAGTTGATAATTCAAGGAGAGTAATTTCTCAATATGCACAGAGAAAGGTCCAGGGGAGAGAAATACTTTTATCTGGGATACTTTAGAGTAACCTGAAGACCAGCCACCTAAAGCATCCCTTAAAGATTTAGACATAAGGAAGCCAGTCAAGAGATATTGTCTCTGGTCACACAGTTAAGAGGTGAACTCAGCTAGTACTTATCCAGTGCTCCTTTGTATCGTTGAGAATGCATTTTATTGTAAGAAACAATAAACTCAAATTGGCTAAAAACAAAACTGACTTACTGGTTTCTAGACCTGGAGGTCAGAGTTGGATTTGATTCAGTCACTGAACTACGTTACCAACGGTCCAGGTTCTGTCGTTCTTTCTGCTCTGACACTGTGGAGGAGCTCCGTGGGGACTGTCCACCGGGACCCAGACACATGGCCTCTCCGTGTGCCTTGGATTTCTCAAATGGCAGCTGGATTCCAAGAGGGAATATCCCATGATTGAGTATTCAAAGGGCCCCAGAGGAAGCTGCAAGGCTTCTTTTGACCTGCCCTTAGAAGCCCCAGGATGTCATTTCTACAACATTCTGTTGGTCAAGCAAGCCACTAAGGCCAGCCCAGATGTACAGGGAAGGGGAGTAGTCTCCACGTCTTGAGAGAAAGAGCAATAGGTGTGTACAGGGAGAGAAGGAAACTTGGAGGCTCTGTACCACAACATAAAATGACTGGGCACCATACAGGCAGTCCCTATTCAGAAACCTCTGCTGAGCTGTCACTGCCTGTGTGCTGAAGACAAACTCCTGGCCTTTGAGACCCTCTGCTTGGCCCACTTTACTTTTCCAGGCTCGTTTTCCACTGTTCTCAGTCACTTGTGATTGCCTAAATCAACTCTGTGTTTTTCCACCTCTGTGCTTCTGCTATGACATTCCCTTTTCTGTAAAAGCCCTCTCCATTCACGTCTGAACTAAATCTTATCCCACTAAGGCCTAGCTCAAATCCCTTCTGCACCTGACCTGACTACCTCCGGCTTAGATTTCAAACCTTTCTGAAGTCCTCCCACCACACCAACGAGACCTTCCCCATGGATCAGTTCATTTGGTAATATCATATGATAGCATGGCCAGAAAAGGGTATGGATGAGTTTTGCTCATTATTTTCTTGGCTTAATCTTTCACAATAAGCATTTAGTTGTGTGTGTTTTAATGTTTTTATTGATTTCAGAGAGAGGAAGGAAGAGGGAGAGAGAGAGAGTAACATCAGTGATGAGAATCATCAATAGGCTGCCTCCTGCACACCCCATACTGAGGATGGAGCCCAAAACCCAGGCCGGGAATCGAACTGGTTCATGAGTCAACACTCAACCACTGAGCCACACCAGCCGGGTACAAGCATTTCGTTTTATAATATGAAAACAAACTTAAAATTTTACACAAAGGATAATAGAAATACATTAGAACAATTGATAACAGCTAGAATAATCTCCAACGTTTCATAAAGAAAAATGGCTTACTCTGGGAATACTAAAAAAAAACAACTAGATGAAACTAGCTCATGGCTCTATCCACCATCAGTGTTCCACGACTCCTATGTGTTTTCCTCTGGTTTATCATTTTCATATTCCAGTGTTCTCTCTGAGACTGTTTAGCAAGAGTGAGGAATTGGGAGCGCCAGGAAACTTTGAGAGCTGCCCGGGCACTCCCTGTAACCTGCATAAAATATTTGACAACTGAGCCATCGAGTCCGAAGTCAGCCTTAGCCCTGACCCTGGGCTCACCACCTTTTATGAATGTGGAAAAAGGAGTCAGAGATGAATCAGACCAAGGCCACTTCCCTCTTTAAGCTATTTCACAATGTATAGCCTGGAAAATTGCCATCCCAGAAGAGAAAATCTGCTCTTTCCCTGAGTCTGTTTTTTCACAACAAAAGCTCTATAAATAGATTTTTCTGCTACCTCAGCCTTTGCTCAATGTTAGCTTCCTTAAGTTAAAAAGAAAAGAAAAAAGACACAGGGAGCAGCCTGCACAAGGAGGTCCTGCAAGCCTTCTACCAGCTTTCAGACAGGGCCACACATTCCTCACTAACAATGAGATCTTATATTTGTCAAGGCCTACAGAAAAAGGCATTTACAGCCTCCTCAGAATTAACAGCCCTGAATGCATCCCTCCTTCCAACCAGAAATCCCTCCTGGTGGGCCTGGGATTGGTCTGCCAACTCCTTCACGAGCTCCAATGAAGGGAAAGTGCTGTGATAACCCCGGGTCCTTCTCACATGTACCTGGTGGAGAAAACAGATGGTAGGTGAGCCTTCCTTGCCTTTCTAAAGTACCATATTTTCTGGCGTATAAGACGACTTTTTAACCCAGGAAAATCTTATACGTCCAGTCATCTTATACGCCAGAAAATACGGTAGCTTGGAAGATAACTATACACTGAGATGCCCTTGATATCTATAAAGGATGAAAGTGGGTGTTGCCCCTGGAAAGAAAATTAGGTAAAGAAATAAGGATGAAATGGGGTCCCTGAATTTTCCACGTGACTGTATCTTAAGGAGATATTCCTGAAGTGAATATTGTGAAAGATACCATTTCTCCCTCTTACACAAATCCATCCCCATACAAGATGTCACCTGCTACATGAAACTACCAAGAAAACCCCCATCAAGTTTCCAATGAGGGAACAGAGAGAAGGGCAGGGGTGGATAAGCACAGCTGACTGTAAGTCAGGGTTCCAACCTGTCTTCAACAGTCGAAATCCTTCCAGCTGGTGTGGAAAGGGAGATGGCAGAAAGCTACAGAACTTTCTGAAATAGAAATACTTCGCTGTCAAAATGCGTCAGAGCTTACTGTCAGAGCCTACAAGGCCACCCTGCCCTCATCCATTAACCTCCATGGCTCGACCCTCTCGTGTGTTTACTGAGATGCGAAGCTCAGGGAGAGGGGTGTTATGATGACCCAAGCAGCTGCCAGCTGAGTGCACGGCCATTACATGGTTGTCTAGACTTTTACCCCTTGAGTTATGATGAAACAGATGGATAAACCTCACAGAAGTCCCTCAGCAGTAAATTCCCCTCAGAGAACTTTATTTGCAAAAACACTTCATGTGCTGGAAAGGTGCCTTAATTGAAGCTAGAAGAGCTAAGTGGTTTATTCGCAAGCCACTGTATAAACAAAGTCACTTGTAGCTCCAGACAAGTGCATGGCTTTCTAATGCCATTAAACCTAAGTGTCATTGAGGGAAAGCTTGAAGTGAAGGAGTGAGCTACAGGGGTATCAGGGTGAGGAGCTCTCCAGATAAAAGGAATGGTCAGGCTAAGGGATCACAAATAGATTTCCCTTTTCCACATTCTGGAACTTCACTCCTATGAGCAATGTCAAAGGCCAGGATGAACCAGAGGCAGGGAGACCAGAGCAGGCCAGCGTCAGTGAGGGAGGCCCTGGGCTACCCTTTTAGGCCGTTGGGATGATGGAGAGAGGGACTTGGTAGTCCCAGAGGCTTAGACTCCTTCCCTTTTCATCCCCACTTCTCCCCCGAGTAAGCCCATATTCTCCTCCAGCCCAGACCTTCCCCCTGGTCCTTACTCAGAGATCCCATTTCCTGCTGGACATCTCCAGATGGACATCCTACAAGCATTTCAAGTCCACATATCCCAAATGAACCGCAGCATCTCTCCCCAAAAGGCTTTTTTTCTCCTCCTAGATTCAGAGAAAAGGACATCTAAATGTTGGTTTGGCTATTAAAAATATCTTCATTTATGGGAAGTGCTGTCTTTAGTGGAACACAAAATCACTTTTTATCATTGAACATGTATCAGATGAATTGGGTTATAAATGTAATTATAACAGCAAACTCTATATATGCAGACAGAGAGAGCATCACTGTTTATTGCACATGCTGAAGAGTTTTCTACTCAAAACTTTCAAAAATGAGAGGTAAGATGCAATGCTCAAGAAGCAGAGGAAAGCTGACCCCTTGATTACACAGGGGCATGACCATGACTGTCCTCACAGAATGTCTTAGTCATAAACCAACCATGGCTGAATTGTACATCTTTCCTTACATCTTACATTACATCCTTTCCTTATAGCCTTACATGACCCAACCCACCTCCAGTCCCGTCTCCCAATTACTACTTATAAGTTAAACCAAAGTAAACTGTAACCTGAATCAAGATTCTGTAATGTTTAGATAAACAAAGCAGAACCAGGTAGAAATGCTATAAAACTTAGTTATAGTTCTATTTCAAAAAAAATTAAGACAAACCTTTCCCTTTGTGAAGTAAGTTTCTGAAACTCAAATAGTCTTGCAGCAAGGCAAATGCAGTGTCACAGGCTAATCAATTTGAATCAATATTTCTTTTGGAAACACATTCTAGTAAGTCACCTTCACATGAAAAAAACAAAAGGATTTCTTTTGAAGGCCTGTGGGGGATGGATGGAAGGATTTTTTATAGAAATTTAATCTTAATTGGGTTAATCTTAATAAATTTTCTAAATGGCATAGCTATGGTGGATTGTTCTAACTTAAAAATAAAGAATGTCTTCTGGACAGATGCCTGACTAGATGCAAACCTGATGAGTATGGGGATGCACTTATCTGCCATGGGATACAGCATCCCTCGCTTTTCCTGGTAGTGAAGGTGGGTCTGCAGGGAGCCATTGCCACATTTCTGCTGCCATTCTTGGGATCAGGTGAGTTGTGAGGTTCAATTTATGACCTTGAAACAGAAACTTTTCCTAAGTGTGTAACTAACCAGATGATATAGGAATTAAATTCATGAGCTTCAATTTGTGGATACTAGAAAATCAATCCTATATTTAGCAGTATGCTATGGATTATATCAGCCTAGACCAGGGGTCCTCAAACTTTTTAAACAGGGGGCCAGTTCACTGTCCCTCAGACCGTTGGAGGGCCGGACTATAGTTTTAAAAAAAAACAAACTATGAACGAATTCCTATGCTTACTGCACATATCTTATTTTGAAGTAAAAAAACAAAACGGCAAAAACACCCGGCGGGCCGGATAAATGTCCTCGGCGGGCCGCATGTGGCCCGCGGGCCGTAGTTTGAGGACGCCTGGCCTAGACAGTACAGTTATCCCTAAACCAATGAACTAATCCGCAACTATTTATTAATGACCATCTACCATGTTTCAGGTACTTCATTTCATAGTGATGTCTAGAATTCCAAACCTATAAGGTCAATTATTGTTTATTGCACATGCTGAAGAGTTTTCTACTCAAAGTACATTAATTGATTGTATGTGCAAGTTGAACACTTTGAAGAACTTTGAAGTTCAATTTAGACTTCTATCGTCTGCGAGACCATCCCTGACTCTCCCAAGTCCTTCTTATTAATTGCCCTATCTGCATGTTTCTATCATGTTTTATAGTTCTGACCTCATGTTTTATTTCTCTTGGTGGATCTGTCCCTAAACTCAAACATGACATCCATGAGGGCAAGAGACCCTGCTGGCAAAACCTCACAACTGCACCTAGCACAGTGCTGCTATATGATAAGTAATCAGTATATTTTCATTGAAGATATGGGGGGGAGGGGAGAAGCAAATGAATAAATGAATGGAGAGAGGCCATGTCCATAACCTGGGACCCAACTCAAACTCCAAGGCTAAGGACTTTTCAAACTGTGGTAGTGATTTTCAAATTAGTCCAGGTACTACTGCCCCTTCAATCTGCGATGCTCATTCCTTCCTTCCTCCATTTATTTAAGAACTACCTATGTCAAGAACTGTGCTAAGTATGCATAGATAAATAAAAGACAGGATACCTGGCCCTGGGAACCTGTGGTAGCAGTGCTCCTGGAACAACACAAAGCCATATCTGGCCTTTGGGAAATGCCATGTTTTATTGACCCATCTAATTCTATCGTGTTCTAGGAAAATCAGAATGGCAAAACCTCACAGCTACACCTAGCACAGTGCTGCTATATGATAAGTAATCGGTATATTTTCAACATGCTGAAAGCATGTCCTGAAAAAAAAATTAGTAAACTAAGCCTTATACACTGATTCTGTGCTTTTCCGTTAAGTTTAATTTACTAGATGTTCATATTTATTGTCAGATAAAGAACAACAGAAACCAAACAATTAACAATCTTATGGATAGCAAGCTTTCACCTGAGAGAAATGAATGCATTTCCTGTGACCTGAGAATTGACCATCACAGTTTGATTTTAGTGGAAAAACACTACAGTGTTCTATACATAGCAGATTACTGTTGAGTGAAGTTAGAGATTAAGCAACAAACTCAAATACTTAAAGGGTGGCACCTACTGGCAGGATATCACACTGCAACTCAGTTCTATTAAACATTACAGAATACACCAAAAGAATCACAATAGAAACAATAGTGTTAGTTTGGCACTTTTCTCTTCCTCAACAGGCAAACCCTCTATCTGGGTTGAAGACTGCAAAGTAAGAGGCCCCAACTTCTCCTATAGAAGCTTACTGGAGAGACCCTCCCTCCCTAATCTTGGCCTCAGACAGGATCACAAGTGATTTTGAAATTTAAGTAAGAGACCCCAGGAAGAAGGAATGGGTGGCTTAGGGGTGCAGCAATGGAAGAATCCAGCAGTGGTTTCTGGAACAGGCAACAGGAACAGAATATTCTGATCAGAGTATTTCTGCTGCTTGACTTTCCTTAGTTCCTACCTATTTTCAGCATTGGCTTTTCCAAACTTCCTATCAATTTGGTGAACTATCCAACATCTTACCAATAAATTACTTTTCTACTTAAAGTAGCCAGAATAAGTTTCTGTTGCTTAGAACCAAGAATCCAAGTTGATATGCTATGTAACGGTTACTGGGTGCCTTCTCTGTGTCAGACATTGTGCTAACCTCACACATCCATTATCTCATTTAGTCCTGCCCCAACAAAACCCTATGAAGTAAGAGTAGAGAAGGAAATGGGCAAAAAGACTAATTAACTTGCCCAAGTCATACAATTGGCAAATCCAGAAGACAAAATCAGCCAGTTTGATGCTAGAATTCATTCTCTTGATTATTTCACTTCCTCATAAAAGAAAATATTCTGAGGCTTTTGAAAGTATGAAATTGGAAGATAAGACTTGAGACATGCTCCTAAGGCCGAGGGGTTGTGTGAGTTAATAAACTGCAGAGAGAAGTCCTGAAAAGGTATCAGGAAAATGAAATATTAAGGTAAGATTGGAGGTAGTTTTACCATGAAGCAAGTGAAGTTTATGCACTCTTCATTTGCAAGGGTATCCTTCCAAAGCCCTAAATTTAATTTTGCATTTACAAATTTGGACTCTTCTTCGTAAGGAAGGTTCCCAAAATGGTATAAGCTTCAGACTCTACAATACATGGATCCATTCCTGGATGAGACCATGAATTCATCAGATTAGAAACTCATTTTCTAGCCCCAGATTTGGAGATCAAGCAGAGGATTTTTACAAAGAGACATAGACCTACAGAATATGGATGAAAGCACAGGCAACCTTTGAGGCTACTCCTACTCTCTCATGCGCTGGGGAGAAGAAGGGAAGGTTAAAAGTTATTTCTCGCCACTCCAGAGAGGATTCAGGGCATTCAGGAAGCCAGCTTTCCCCAGAAAATTGGCTCTTCCCTCGTCCAACAAGAGGAAAGACAAGATCTGTGCACCCAGCAGGTTCAACAGTGGCAGCCAAGGATGGGTGAGTCCTCCTCTCTCAGAGCCAGACAGTCATCAGGCCCTCCTTCTTATGGAGCCAGCTGGATGTGGTCCTGACTCTCAGGAAGAGGGGACAGACAGCCAGGCTGTATTGGGGAGACTAGAGGATACTGTCTTTATTTAAAATGACATTTTGGAGCCCTCTAACTAAAAATATACAGAAGAAAGAGGCCAAAAGAGACTGGTAGGAGGGGTAAAGATGCAGAATGGGCTGGACCCACACCCATGTGTGGCAGTTAAAAATCAGGAGGGATATCTTGGCTATGGAGGTCCCCCCTGAGGAGTGAGGAAGGTTCCTCAGCTCCACACTGGGCCTCCCATCCCAGGGTTCCAGTGCCAGGAAGAGAAGTTCTTATAACGTCTGGCTGTGAAAACCAGCAGAGACTGAGGCTGAGTGAAATGAAGGGCTGCTGGAATCCCAGGCATTCCTCTTAAAGGGCTCAAGCATGAACTTACTCGCTGACTGACTCACATGTTCTGAGCTTCAGCGCTGAGACAGCAGCTCAAAAACCAGGGACATAAGGGGAGGAACTGAATTATCTGGCTTTGGGACAAGGGCTGGAAGGACAGCTTTCTCCCAGACAGAAGTGCTGGTAGAAGCCATTGTTCCTTTGTTGAGTCCTTCCCCTGTAGGTGCAGGAGTGTGTCATATCTGAGTCTCCTCCATCAACCTGGCCAACACTGTTCACCCTGACCTGGTGATTCCCTGAGTGAGACTCTGCCCCACCCAAATTTTGGCCCCACCCAAGTTGCTTTCAGTGGCTTTTCCATACAAACTGCCTGTCTTGGCTCATGCTATAGATTTTCCTAAAATCTCTCAAAGGTTCACAAACCCCAAACAAGCAGTGTCCGGCCTCATTGTATCCCATACCTCTTGCTAAGCCCGTCACTAGTGCCAATGGACCTCAGTTCACAGCTTAGCCTCTCTCAGGCACCTCCAAGCCCAGCACAAGTAGCAACCATCTGCAAATCACTGTGGGTAGTTCATACCATGTAGTACCAGGCAGGACACGGCACAGGCAGTGGGTGACTCTGGTCTGTACTTCCCAAGAGGCCTCAGAACCAACACACTTGGTGGCCAGCTTCAAACCACACCAGAGTATTACCCAACCACCTCTGCAAATGATACACTCAAAGGTCAGACTCAGCAGGCATCAGAGCCCTGCTAATGTGAATCTTGCTCCATAGGGTCAGCCCCTGCACAACAGCTCCTCCACTGTAGTCACAGCCAGTCCTCACAACCAATTAGTGAGGGTCAGTCTCTCCCACTGACATGCCAACAGCAATCAAGGCTCAAATAACAACAGGAGGGCACACACAACCCATACAAGGAACACACATGGAGCACTCTGCTCAGGTGACCAGGAAGACATTGCCACTGGGCACATAGGATACCTAGTAATAAGGCCACTCTACCAAGACCACAAGATGTAACAGCTCTACCTAATACATAGAACAAACACAGGAAGATAGCCTAAATGAGGAGACAAAGAAACATGTCCCAAATGAAAGAACAGAGCAAAACTCCAGAAAAAGAACTAAACAATAGAGACAAGCAATCTACCAGATGCAGAGCTCAAACACTGGTTATTAGTATAAGGGTGTTCAATAAATCTAGGAGAAGAATACATTATCTCACTGAGAAGTTCAATAAAGAGATAGGAAACACAAAAAAGAACCAGTCAGAAATGAAGAGTGCAATAAATAAAATGAAGAATACATTAGAGGGAATCAACAATAGAATAGATGAAACAGAGGATTGAATCAGCAATTTGGAAGACAAGGTAGCAGAAAACACTTAACCAGACAGCAAAGAGACCTGATTTTTATTTTTAATTGCATTAAAATAGTATTTATCTTGATTAGTGAGTTTTTTCTCACCCTTTAAATTTTGTACCCAAGATGAGTGCCTGGCTCTCCTTACCCTCATCTTAGCCCTAAATAGGCATGTAGAGATTCACCATACAAAGGCTGGGGTTTCCCCCCAAAATATCAATAACTCATCTAGTCATTCACCTATACTTCCAACACAGCACTGCCACCTAAATTCAGACTGCTGTATTATAATCTGGATGCATCATCCATCTTTCTATATAAGCCTTAAGGTATGAGCAATTAAACCAACTCTCATTACTAAATATTGTTTGAAAGATTCTTGGCCCTGCGGCAGGATTATCCTACCAAGACAAATCAGGTTTAGGCCAGTGGTTCTTTGCCCTGGCCACACATTGAAATCAGTTGGGGTGCTTTTTAAAAATTCCAGTACCAGAGTTCTACTACCAGAAATTCTAATTTAACTGGTCTGAAGTGACACCCAGGCAGGCTTTTTAAAAAGAGCTTTCCTAAGGAATAATTTACATACCATAAAATTCATCCACTGGTAAATTCAATGATTTTTTTTTTTAGTAAATATATATATATATATATGATGGTGTAGCTACCACCACAATCCAGTGTGGAATGTTCCTTTTACCCCAAAAGCTCCCCAGTGCCAATTTGTAGTCAGTCCCTGTTCTACCCCAACCCTGGCACCACTTGGGTTTCAAGCACTGGTATTTTTTAAAAGCGTCCCCAGTGACTCTGGTGTGCAAACATGGTGAAGAACTAACATTCTAGACACCAGAATATTAAACTATCTCCTTAGTCCTGCCTCACAAAATTTGAACATTTTCTATTAGAAATTGTTCCTATGGAGAAATAAATCTTATTTCATATCAAAAAGTCTTGGGAAACTCTAGCCCTGCCCCATCTGGCTCAGTTGGTTGGAACACTGTCCCGTACACCAAAAGGTGGTGGGTTCAGTTCCCGATCAGAGCATATACCCAGGTTGTGGGTTCGATCCCTGGTCAAGGTGCTTGCGGGAAACAACTGATCAATGTCTCTCTCTCTCTCTCTTTCTCTCTCTCTCTCTCTCTCTCTCTCTCTCTCTCTCTCTCTTTCTCTCCTTCCCTTCCTCTATCTAAGATAAATTTTAAAAAATAATTTTTAAAAATTTAAGTCTTGGGAAACTAGAGTAACTTTTGTGACAAATAGTCTAGTCAACTTCACTGAAATACCATTAAGTGAAAGATGCCTGTATGTATATCTCCGCCTCCAATAAGTATGAAATGCCACATTTGTACTCAGGCTTAGAATACAAGGTTCTTCTGTTATGTGGTAAAATTAAAGCCCACTGTGCTATCTTCAAAGTCATATTCATTGCTTTAAAAATGAACAAAGAAACATTTACCTCAGACGAAA
The DNA here is from genome assembly GCF_951640355.1 of Cnephaeus nilssonii. Taxonomy (NCBI): domain Eukaryota; kingdom Metazoa; phylum Chordata; class Mammalia; order Chiroptera; family Vespertilionidae; genus Cnephaeus; species Cnephaeus nilssonii. The sequence continues at coordinate 45,358,920 of NC_137081.1, forward strand.
AATTATGAAGATTACAAAACTTTTTCTTTAGATGTTAAAAATTCCTCAGGGGAAATGTTCTAGAGAAGTACAAAGTATCTTTATTATTATTTTTCACAAACATGGAAATGATAACACACTAATGCAGGAAAATCCTAGAGAAAAGACACTGACAAGTTATCATGGGGAGTTGATGTCCTTCTGTCATTGTAGGCACGCAGGGCAAGCTAACACTTGTAAAGGGGTGAGCCTGAGGAACAGGAATGAACTTGAAAGAATTCACAGAAATGCCAGCCCCAGAGGTCTATAAATGCATGAGTCTGCTGCGTGAGTCAATGCTTGTTCAATGCAAGCAATTCTTTTGCCTTCATTGGCCAGAACAGCGAACCGCAGACAGCACCAGCTATCAACACGGCCAGTGCATGGGAAATGTTATGAGGTGCGGCTGGAACGTGACGCCACCCAGACCACTCCCTGAAGTTGCAAAGCTTCAAAACAGTGTCCTCAGCCAAGGAGGTACTGTCTCCTTTTAGGCCACCAAAGTTCTCCAGCAACAAGGTCAACAGAGCAGCTTCTGAGGGGAAGTGACCCTTAACTATGGATAAGGGAAGTTTGGATTTTAGTCAAGTGGGATGGTTCAAAACTATGCTTTCTCTGTATTTAGGTTTTAAATTCCCAACATCTATTAAGATATTGGGAGGCAAACATTAAGCTATTTCCTCCTCGGTTTATCAATCTGAATTCTTAGTCCACAAGAAAAAACCTCAAATTACTTCAAAACACAATCAGCTGAGAAGACTGGATAAAGAAGGCTGACATGCTCCAGCCAACCTTCTCACTCCAAATCATTAGAAATGACTGAAAATAATTTTAAATAAACGAATCCAAACAATGAAGGTAAGCGAAGAAAGACAGCCTCTGTGGCCAGTAATAATGAGTCACCTCTGAAAGACACATGGGATCAGATTAATGAACCTAAAACACACAGGAAAGGACAGTGGTGGGATGGCTCCATGGGGCCCTAAATCAGAGGGAGAAGTCTGTGTGGACAAGGGAGTTCTGGGTCATCTCAGTCGGAGCGACCATTCAGATGGTCCCCCCACACTCACCCAAAGCTTGTAGGAGCAGCAAGCCTAAGAGATATATTTTGGGCCAACATTTAGGCCAGAGAATCAAGGTAATGCTTCCAGTAGCTGGCCTCACCCAGGAGGAGTGGAAGCATCTTGGCTAGAAGACTACTGACTCACGCTGCCCGGCCCCACATCCTGCTCCTGCCCTACCGCCAGAGGATAGTACATTCTCAGACACACCATCCAAGCTCTCAAATTAGAAATGAACACACAATCACAAACCAGCAAACACTTGAAGAAAACCCTTACTGTGACAGAGACGCCAAATACCACTAAGAAAAGAGCTCGTTCTCAAAAAAAAAAAAAAAAAAATACATGATGGGTTTTCTGAGGGAAATGAAGAAGGGGAAGTCAATTAGAACTTCACTAAGGGGAGAGCTAGCATAAATAAAAATTAGTTATCAAATAGAAGTCACAGAGATTTTGCCAGACATCTTTGAAAATAGAAATGCTGATCTTCTCCATTTAGGAATAGGAAATGGATTTTTCTGCAGCTTCTAGACTTACCATCCTAACCCTATATTGGAGCCAGAGTCAGGGCTGGCCTTGCAGGGCCTTGAAAACCCACATTTAGAGGTTGAACTGTCTTCAGAAGATGATAAAAAGGCAAAGACAGGTTGTGTGACATGTTTTAGGCAGAACTGCCATCACCCAGGGAGAAGGAAGTGATACTCCAGGACAGAAAATCAAAAGAGTAAATGTCTGCTTAACAAAGCCTCAAAGGCTGCTATTTACATGTGAGTCAAGAAACAAAACAAACAGAATCTTCTTTTCAGAGCACATTCCTGTACCCCAAACTGATGTGAGCCTCTCTGAGTTCTTTGTACTCCAGGCCACCCTAGGGAGGTAAAATAGTGCCATTGTACTTGTAATTGCAGGTTCTTCCTATGTTGGAGAGAGATGCTCAGGAGAGTTTCCGGGGTCCAAAAATATATCATGGCAATATAGAGAGTGTGCCCAACCCCTTGCATGACAAGATGCTATTTTCTGAGGTCTTTTTATATATTTTTTTCTTTTTCCTCTGACGTTAGAATTTACAAAACAATTTACACTTACATACAACCTGTCCCTATGCAATTACTTCTCCTAGGATCTAACAGTTTCAAGGTCTACTAGGAGACTAAGGAGGGGAGAGTTTCCTTTTAAAAATATAAATATATATTTTTTGGATTGGGATAATGCTCCCAAGAATGGCAATTTTTCATCTTGTTTTATACATTACATCAAAGGAGGAGATGTACTAGTAAATGGATTACATGAAATCCATTGGTGATAGATTTGGGAGGCGGGAGAAAGCGAAGTGGGGGTAGGGGGACTCTGGGATTGGATAAAAAGTAAAATGATAGACACATACTTCTTTTACTTAGGTGGGTACAGGATAGTTAACAGTCAACAATTAACATAACAATAACAATGAAGGAATTTATGGTCTCTGTCCTGGCGCCCAGGTGCATTTGGTTGTGCCCCAAGGAGTCCAGAAAAGGGGAACTTACAAGTTACTCTGACATTTCATAGGTATGTTATCTTAGATGCAAAATGACAATAGGCTCAGTTAAGGTAAAGATTGACCTTGTCAGAGAAGATACTGGCCGAGGACATGACTACCCACCATAACTGCTTTTAGTTAAAGGTTTAATTTCAGACCATCCTTTGTGGTACTTTAGGTCTCTGAGTTTACAAGACTGCCATGCAGGCCTCCCCTGAGCTTGTCAGGTCAGCATGCGGCCCCTTTCATCCACAGTACCTACTATGGACCAGGTATCATGAGAGTTGCTAAGAATACGGTGCCTTCTGAGCCGTGAGGGGGGAAGTGGGACAGTCTGGTATGGAAAAGACAAAGCTTACCTCTCCTAGTACGTCAAAGCAAAGGTCTTCAAGAATGCCCAGGTCCAGTAAGAGATACAATGGGCAGGTGGCACATGCAGCAGAGGTGAGGGACCCCCTCCCACTGGGATTACCAGAGATCCTCATGGTGGTCTTAGAGCTGGGTCTAGAAGTATAAAAATCGCAATAAGCAAAGCCATACAGGAGGGCGGTAAAACGCAGAGAGAGAAGTCTGAGAAAAACAAGAGGGAAGATACATTCTGGTCTCACATTGTAGTTCCTATGTCATTACAACTCTGTAGCCATTCATCTGGCCAGAGGATGCCAGGAGTTGGGGCAGTTTCAAAATACTTACAGCAGCCTTTCCTTTGACATGGAAGCTAAGGGAGTGAAGCAGGAAGGAGTACGGGGGAGAAATACCAGGAAGAAGAGGCTGGGGACGAGGAGAACCAAAGATTTTTTTCTCAGGCAGTTAAGGATGTCTCCTCAGCTCGTTTACCTTTAAGTTGTCCTCTCAACCTATCCCAGTCACTAGCCCTCCAACCCTTCCTGCCTTTCATGACAGCCGTGATAACTCAGCAGCAAGAAACAGACAAACACTGGAGGGAATTACATCTGATATGAGCATTTCCAAACCAGACATAAATTAATTAGCTGTGATTGACCATAGCCCAGGAATATGTGCTGATGTTTGCAAACCGATAAAGGACACCAAGGAGCCTACCTATTCAGGGGGCCAGAGAACAGAAGCTACCCAGGAACCCTGTGAAAATAGTGTCAGCCCCCTTGGTGGCCGTAAATTAAAAGAGGAAATCATTACACCCTTGCAATTTCTCAACTACCTGCCAAGCCACTCAACAATGGGCATCCCTCCTGGTTAACCACAGGGAGGGGGGGTGGACGTAATAGGACCAGAATCTGGCTCTAATTTAGCCCTGCAGGAATCTTGCTCCCTCTGGGAAATCCTTGATGGCATCATTGCTTCTACTGCATCCACATTAGTGGGCAAGGCCTGGCCCAACTCTGAGCCACAGGTGCTCCAGCCACAGCATGTTTCCTGCAGGCAGGAGAGGCCAAAGAGTAATGGTTTGTAAAGGACCTTAAAATCCTCTGGTGACAGAGCGGATGGGTTACACATCGATACTATAGGAGATGGTGCAGCTGTTAAGAGGAGGAGGAGTTTTATCTGTACTGACAAATGACTATCTCCAATACACAGCACTCGGTGAAGAAAGAAAGTTGCAGAGCAGACATACAGAATCATCCTACCTGTTTATATAAAATATATGTATATTCTTGCAAACACATAGGAAGGTTCTAGAATGAAACAAAAGAAACGAATTTTTCACTTTTATTTCTTTGTGAGCTTTTATAATTTAAAAAATACTTTGAAGACCTTTCTACATTATATGATTAAAGAGGCCAAGGAAAACTATTATAAATACAATGACTCTGTGCTAACTAAAACTAAGAAAAAAAATTCACTTATCACTTTGATCTCTCTAACCTGATATACATTTCATTTCTGTATTAATACCTCATCTTTGCTAGCCTTACAATAGTGTTGGTTCAGTTCAGTGGAGTTTAAGCTTTATAGTGAAATCAAATAAAATGTGAGCACATGTAGAAGTTATATTTACGGAGAGAGACAAACATGTTTGAATACTGAACAGATCTATAGCTAATACACTCATACTTCATCCAAAGGCTTTGAGTGTTCATTTGGCCTGTTTTGCTCCCTTTGCACTTTGGAACACAACTATCCTAATCTGACTTCATCGGATCCTGGTAGGGTTGCCTATCATGGTGTCCCAATCCTCCCCTGCCAAAGAGGTATGCTTACGAGCTTCGCTGGCCCATCTGAGCACCCCATGCTCTAGCCACATTATTTATTCAGGGATAAATAAGTGTCCCAACCGGACCAATCAGAGTCTTCCCTAAGACTTGACATGTGGGCACTAAAAGAGAAATGTTGTCTCTCTTACACTAGGACTGTGAGCTGTAAAGACCACGAAGGCTTACATAAAGCCCTGGGGAGGTAAACAATTGAAAAAATAGAGAGGGAAAGACAGAGCTGACGGAATCACTTCAATTTCTGCATTCAGCCATGTTTGAAGCTACAACTACCACCACCACCACCACTTTGGACTTCCCATATGTACGAATCAAAAAATCCCCCCTTGTGGCTTAAGCTGGATTTTGTTGGTTTTCTCCCTTGAAACCTAAGGGGCCTAGATAATTAACATTGCCATTTTCTCACTGGAGGTTTAACAACCCTCTCTTCATGATTGTGACAATCAGCCACATTCAAGATCCAAAATTAAAGTCTATAATCTAATATTCTGAATGTCATTGTTTTTTTGTTTTTGTTTTTTAATGAATCTTTATTGTTCAGATTACAATTGTTTCTCCTTTTTCCCCCCATATCTCCCACCACCCAGTTCCCACCCCCCCTCTGCTCTTACCTCCCCCCCACTGTCCTTATCCATAGGTGTATGATTTTTGTCCAGTCTCTTCCCATACCCCCCACACAGACACCCCTTTCCCCCTGAGAATTATCAATCCATTCCCATTCTATGCCTCTGATTCTATTAAGTTCACCAGTTTATTCTGTTCCTCAGATTTTTAATTCACTTGACTTTTAGATTCACTTGTTGATAGATATGTATTTGTTGTTCATAATTTTTATCTTTCTTCTTCTTTTTCCTCTTTTTAAAGAATACCTTTCAGCATTTCATATAATACTGGTTTGGTGGTTATGAACTCCTTTAGCTTTTTCTTATCTGTGAAGCTCTTTATCTGCCCTTCAATTCTGAATGATAGCTTTGCTGGGTAGAGTAGTCTTGGTTGTAGGTTCCTGCTATTCATCACTTTGAATATTTCTTGCCACTCCCGTCTGGCCTGCATGGTTTCTGTTGAGAAATTAGCTGATAATCGTATGGGAGCTCCCTTGTAGGTAACTAACTGTTTTTCTCTTGCTGCTTGTAAGATTCTCTCTTTGTCTTTTGCCCTTGGCATTTTAATTATGATGTGTCTTGGTGTGGTCCTCTTTGGATTCCTCTTGTTTGGGGTTCTGTGTGCTTCCTGGACTTGTAAGTCTATTTCTTTCAACAGGTGGGGGAAGTTTTCATTCATTATTTCTTCAAATAGGTTTTCAGCATCTTGCTCTCTCTCTTCTTCTGGCACCCCCATAATTCTGATGTTGGTTCGCTTGAAGTTGTCCCAGAGGCTTCTTACACTATCTTCAACTTTCTGAATTCTCTTCTCTTCATGCTTCTCTGGAGCAGTGTCCTTGGCCTCTTTGTATTCCAAATCTTTGAGTTGATGCTTGCGATCCTCTAGTCTGCTGTTGGGTCTCTGTATAATATTTTTTATCTCAGTCAGTGTATGTTTAATTTCTAGTTGGTCCTTTTTCATATCTTCGAGGGTCTCATTGAATTTATCGGCCTTTTCCATGAAATTCTTGAAAAACCTTATAACCGTGGTTTTGAACTCTATGTCCAGTCGCTTGTTCTCCTCCATTTCTTTGGTTTGTGATCTGTTTCCTTGCCTCCTCATTTCGCTGCTTCCCTGAATTGGTAGGGTAGCTTTGTGTACTAGATGTCCTATTGGTTCAATGGGTCAGCCTCTCAGTTACTTGAGGTGGACACTCTTGGTGTACCCTTGTGTACTGTGTGTCCCCCAGCAGGAGCTACAGCAAGAACTAGTTTTCTCCTCCTTTGCTTGGGCGGTTTTGGAGCAGTCTGACTGGAGCTGCAGTTTATTTGGTTAAGCTGCCACAGAACAGGCCATTTATATGCAAAAGCCGCTGTGTGGAGCCTGGGCAGGTTTGTAGAATGTGCGGGGCGGGCCTCAGGGCGGGGCGGGATCTCAGGGCGTCCCTAGGCTGGGGCGTGGCCAACGGCAATGGCTGGCGTCAGCCGTCTCTGCCTTTCCACGTTTCCAAGTCCCTGCGCCCCGCGTTCCAGCGCAGTAAAACAATGATTGCTGGGCGCACCTCTGCAAAAAAGTCACTCTCACTTTCTGACCCGATGGCCGAGAGTCCAGCTTCTCCCCGTAGGTGTCTGGGTCCCCCGCGAGTCCCCAGAAACTGGGTTTCAGAGTGATCGGGAGCTTGTCTCCCTGCGGGTTGAAGAAAAACCGCGCGCCCAGTCGCCCGCCGCCAGCCTGATTCGCGCACCTCCGTACCTCAGCTTTTCAGCGTTTGTGCTCCTTTCTCTCCTTAGTTGTAAATCTTCCACTCAGCCAGCTTTCCCGTGGTTCTGGGTGGTAGACGTTTTGTCTTTTAGTTGTATTTTTGAAATTGTTGTTCGAGGCAGCAGATTAGTTGTTTAACCATGCCGCCATCTTGGTTCCTCCCTCGACTGTCTGAATGTCATTGTTAAATAGGATATTCTATTTATTCTTCAGAGGGCGGAAAAGGAACACAGAACTTTCTATATAAAATTTCTGCCAAGGTCATACAATTAATCAGAAACCAAGTCCAAAGCAAAAATAATTTCTCAGAACTTTTCTTAAAAAAAAAAAAAAAAAAGCTTTATTTTATGTCAAAAGCAAGGAGAGAGCTATCTGCCAAATCTATGAGGAAAAGGGAAAGAGAGATGGGTTCTGTCCTGATGATGTCCTAGTCCAAGGGACAGCAAGGACCAAAGCAAACCAACTTCAAATCCCCAGCCAGATGAGCTTTATCAGACTAACCCTGCTGACTTCTTGTCCAAAAAGATTCTCAAGAACTGATGTCTGTAGCAGAATCAAAGTGTTTTTAACTATACTTACCTTCAAGTCAATTAGGTAATAGACTCCAAAGCTTTCATAATGTTTGTCTAAAGCATTGTTTCATAGTGTAAATGAAAACCCTTATGAGGAAAGTTCACAGTAAGTTCTGCTTTCTCAATGAGAAGTAAAATAAAAACCTGATGTGTATCCAAGGCAAACACCCAGCGTCAAATAGGTCAAACTCTTTGTCGCAGGAAAATGATAGACAAGGAAGGACATTCATAAAGGAACCCTTTCAGTACAGATATAAACATAGAGGAGAAGGGAAGAACCTGCATGTGGAGTTATTTCCTCCTCAGCCAGGCATCTGGCACAGTCAGGGTTCTATACAAGTATGCCCCCCTCAGAAATTCTGTAATCACAGCTAGGAAAGGCCAATTCATCTAGAAACTGGCATTAAAAAAATGTACAATTCAGCCCTAGCCGGTTTGGCTCAGTGGATAGAGCATCGGCCTGCTGACTGAAGGGTCCGGGTTTTGATTCCGGCCATGGGCACATGCCTGGGTTGAGGGCTTGATCCCCAGTGTGTGGTGTGCAGGAGGCAGCCGATCAATGATTCTCTTTCAGCATTGATGTTTCTATCTCTCCTTCTCTCTTCCTCTCTGAAATCAATAAAACTATACATATTTTTTAAATGTACAAATTCAGTTAATGGGCAACAAAAAAAACCTAATATGAATTCTGTGCCACCTCATGCAACTGAGCTGTGAGCCTTGGGCAGGGCACATAAGATCTCTGAGCCTCAACTTCCCCACCTGGGACAGGAAAGGACTAGATTAGATGGCCTCTCACCTTCTTTCCAGACATACAAATAATAATGCTTATAGTTTCCCACTCTGATCCCTGGAGATTTCATACATATATTTTAAAAAGGAAAATTGCAATTTTTAGTCTGTCAGGTAAGTAATGCAATATGAAAACTCTAAAGAACTGGATTGTTGACATGCTTCTTCCTTTATGTGCAAAAAAGCATGAATATTTCCCAAAAAGATAGTAAAGGGAGGTACAGACACTGTGGGGTCCTGGCATACTATAACTAGAGATTAACTTGGTCATGTGCAACAAGGTACTTAGGAACAGGCAGGCTCCATCAGGAAGCTAAATCCATGTCCTCCTTTCTTTGTAGTGCATTGTATACTTATAGAATTGGCTAAATTAGAAGACAAGAAAAAGAGAGATAAGCATATTAACACTACTTCTTTACAACAGTAAAAAATTAGATACTGCCTAGCCCTAGCTGGTTTTGCTCAGTGGGTAGGGCATTGGGCTTGCAGACTGAAGGGTCCCAGGTTCAATTCCAGTCAAGGATGCCCTCGATCCCCAGTGGGGGGTGTGTGCAGGAGGCAGCCAATCAATATTTCTATCTCTCTCTCCCTCTCCCTTCCTCTCTGAAATCAATAAAAATGTATTTTAAAAAATTAGATACTACCTAAGCATCCTACAACTAGTGTTGGTTAAACACTTTTGTCACTTATATAATAAATAAGTATTCAATGATTAAAATCATGTTTAGAAAAATATTTGATATCCTGAGAAAATTCTCATAAAATATTGCTATATTTTCAAAAGTAGGTTACAAAATATAAACAGTATAAATATATATAACATACAAATGTCATTGTTTATCTCTAGTAGAATAATTATAGGTGACTTTTATTTCCTTCTTTATATCATTATACATTTCCAAATTTCCTACAATAAAAATATATAATCTTTGTAAACAGGGGGAAATGTTAATTTTTAAATATATATACCTTTCTATTAATTTCAGAGAGAAAGGGAGAGGGGGGAGAGAGATAGAAACATCAATGATGAGAGAGAATCATTGATCAGCTGCCTCCTGCATACCCCCTACTGGGGATCGAGCCCGCAACCCAGGCATGTGCCCTTGACCGGAATCAAACCTGGAACGCTTCAGTCCCCAGGCCGATGCTCTATCCACTGAGCCAAACTGGCTAGGGTAGGAAATGCTAATTTTTTATAAGACAAACTACTTGCTTAACTTCAAGTCATGTATTTTCCCCATGGAAAAAATAATATTCCCTCCCTTTTATTCAAGCATACAGTAAGCTCTTCCTGTTACCTGAGTCTGTTTGGAGAGATTGCTAGGCTAAAACCTGGGGGCATTAGAATACAATATTCGTGTCAGTAAATTCTCTCTAAATAAATAGAAAACCCAGCAGCTATAAAGTAAAAGACTGATATGTTTTACTCTATAAATAGTAAAATTTATGAATGATAAACACTGCAAAAGAAGTCAAAAGACTGATTAGATATCATAGCCAAAGATCTAATTTCTTTAATCTATCAAAAGCATTACAATCCCTAAGAAAAATCCCAAAATCCTAATAGAAGTAGGCAAAGGACATGAACCATCTGCTCATAGAATTCAAATAATTTTATTCATATGAAAAATAAACCTCACTCAAAATTTAAAAGATGCAAATTAAAACAATGACATGCTACTTTTATTATTTTTTAGTAAGAACAAGTGTAATTTTTAGATTTTGTTTTGTTTATGGGGTTTTTTAATTGATTTCAGAGAGAGGAAAAGAGATGAGAGAGAATCATTGATCGGCTGCCTCCTGCAGGCCCCCTACTGGGTATACGTGTTCCTCCATCCATATGCATGTGTCTCTCTCATCCTCTCTCTAGAATCAATAAAAAATATGTCCTTCCGTGAGGATTAAAAAAATAAAAAATAATAAATCTTTCACACTGGCAAATATTTTAAAAGTTCAATAAATCTAGTGTTAACAAGATGGGGAGTGGAAAGCAGTCATTAAGAGTATGATTTGGTAGTACCTTTAATTGGCAAGATCTATAAAATTAAAAATGCAAATATTCTCCATTGAGACAATCCCACTTCTAGGAATGTATCCTATAGACCAGTGATGGGCAACCTTTTGAGCTTGGTATGTCAAACTTCGCCAAAAAACTGAGCATAACTCGGGTAGTGTGTCACTTTGAGGAAAAAACATTATTTCGCGATATTTATAGTTTAAATAACATAAATGTATAATTGTTATATATAATTGTATTTAATAAACCAAAAACTAAATATTTAGTGCTGACACGTGTGTCAGAGGTTCGCCATCACTGCTATAGACAAAGCTGCACATATAGTCCAAGTCACATCCACACACAGATGTTCACTGCAGAATTGTCTGTAATAGCAAGAGACTGGAAACAACCTCAATATCCTTTCAACAGAGGGCTGAGTGAAGAATTCTGGTGTGCAGCACAATGGGACTCCAGGCAGCCATTCTAAAAGAATGCCGGGATCACACGGACTGATGTGAGGCCATCTCCAAGATATATGACCTAATTTTTTTATGTAGGGAGGGCATTTCAAATGAGCTATCTGTATACTGTGTTCTGGAAGAAATTAAAAGACAGTATTAGCAGTGGCTGCCTCCGAGAAGGAGGCTTGGTGCCATGTAAAAGGGAGCGAGGTTTCTGTACTGCTTAAATTTCCTATCATAGGCATTTATTATTTTTCCGTTTAAAAAAACTAGCTAATTATTGTAAGCATTAAATGAATATTCACTAGTAAGCAGGGCAGGGGCGGGGGGGATCCATGGTGCTTTGAGCTCTGTTATCTGGAGGAAGGAGATTCCACGTCCCACCCACGCAATGGGCACCCATGAAAAGTCAAATGCTTAAGGAAGAAGCAAGGCAGACAATCTTTTAATAAAATTTAAAAAGTAAAACATCGTGTAGACAAAAAGAAAATTAAAGCAATGGAGTAGTTTCCACCAGCTTACGGCGAGTCAGAACGAGCGTGGCCTTGCCCGAGGAACACCCGCTTCCCTGACCGCAATTGGATCCCGCCGGCCCGCTCTCCTCCGGGCCACTCTTTGGGGTCACCGGCAGCAAACGCCCCGGAGACCGGGACCCGGGGGGACAGCCGCAGCTGGCGTCCCTCCCCCGGGGGTGGGTGGCCTAGGTAGCTCGGCGGTCCCACCTCTGGGACCTGCTGTCCAGTGCCAACTCTGCAGGGGTTAGAGGAGCCGCTCCTGGGGCACAGCACCCAGAGGCTGGAGGCGGCGAGGCGCGCCCGGCCCAGCGCCCCACCTGTGCCCCCACCTGTGCCCGGGGCTGGGCCCAGCCGCCGCCGCTGCCCCGCCCAGACGCGCATTCGTGGGGCCACAGTGCGACCCAGCGGGCCGCGGGGAAACTGCGCCCGCCCGCCGCCCGCCGGCCACCCAGCGACCAGAGTCACCGCCTCCCACCTGTTCGTTTTCCAGGAAAGGCCGACAGGGAAGCGGTCTCCTTCCTCCTGGGCGAATGCAGGGGGTCCATCTGTTTGCCAAGACAAGTTGCTGAACTTCGTTGGTCTGTCTTACTCCGGCCTTTCACTCCCGGTGTGGGTGAAAATAGACTTGCTGGAAGGTTCTGGTTTGAGAGACTTGGGTTTTTTTATTTAGAATTCCACACAACTGGTTAATGGATGAAGTCCAGGGAAGGAACTATTCCTTTCTGTCTGAAGGATGACTCTAAGGATCTAGTAAAATCTGTGACAGTAGGTCTGGCTCATCTGAAACGCCACCTCCCCCTGAAACCGCCTCTGCCTCAGTACAAGGGTCCCCTCACTTGCCGGCATTGCCTGTGGACTGTCTCTGGGCTGTGAATTCGGATCTGCACATCATCCCCGTACTGGGCCCTCACAAGCTCCCCGAGGCAGAGCGGGAGTACTGCTCGTTCTGTGTTAGGAGTGGGGGGAAAGACAGAATGGGAATCGGAACAAAAACAGAGGAAAGGAGCTGTCACACAGCAACAAGACTCGCCAATTTTCTTTGTCATCTGAATAGCTTACTGAACACCAAAATACTATTGAACACCAAATTGCTATTGATTATGCTGGTCCTTGATCCAGCAGGCCTGCATTTCTCAACGGCCACCTTTTGCACATTCGTTTCAGACCATATTAACACCATAGAACTCTGAATACAGTGTGTCCCCAACACTGTATGCACACTTGAATAGCTGATAGCTCAACTTTGAAAATGAAATGTATTTTAATAAACACTGCCTGTATAGTTATTCAAAGTGTGTGTGTACATTTTTTGGGACACTCTATATATGGCGCTGTCACTGGACATTTTGAATACCAAGCCATAGTTACCAAGGTTAGAAAAATCTCTGACAATGTATATCAGATTGCTTAAAACCCAAATACCGTATTTTCCGGCGTATAAGACCCCCGACTTTTGAGATTTTCCTGGGTTAAAAAGTCGTCTTATACGCCGGAAAACGCGGTATATAAATTCAGGTTTTTTTCAAGTTTGTGCTATAGGTTTAGATTTGTGATCTCTTTGACATATCCACTAACATATAGCTTTTTAATCACTGCTTATTTACATACATATCCAATGTTGCATAGGGAGACTACCCTGCATCAGTAAGGGCCTAGCTGCAGAGAATCTGTTCTGGCTAGTTTAAGCAAGAGGAGATTTGTTGCAGGATATCATATAGCTTCCGGAAGCGTTCATGTGGGGGGTAGGGAGATGGTTTGACAAGAAACAGACTTGTAGGCTGAGCTTCTAGGAAAAATTCCAAAGCCACAGAAGAGGACTGGCCAGAGAACAAGAAGTCACAGGCCAAATCTGGTTCAGCCACTGCCCCATGTTACACTGCGCTATAATCAGGAGCTGAGATGCTGCTGCTGCACATCCCCTCCGCTCCCACCCACAAACCATCCTGCTACCCATATCTGGAACTACTTGAACAGCAACTAGAAGAATCAAGTAATGGTAATAATGGATTCTAATATAATGAATTGTTGTTAAGAAATAACCCATGGTACATGGGGATACTCAAAAGACAGGGAGAAAGAGAGAGATTTTCCTTATGAAGGATGTCAACCAATAAATATAGAAAAAATAATAAAATTTTAAAATAACCATTTTTGCAGCCTTTGGTGTAATGATCAATTCAGGCAATATATACTAAAACTATAGGGGGAGACAGTAATTTCACATGCACTCAAAGTATCACTACACAGAGAACTTATAAAAGGGAAATGGAGGGATAGGGGGACACCTACTAACTGGTGATCACTAACTGAGTGACTACAATGAACAGCACATTATATGCCTCATGGTGTGATGCAAAAAGAGACACACAATCTTACCTACATAATATTTTTGCCCAAAATGTTTCTCTAAAAGAAATCACGAGAAAACAGACAAATGCAGAATATGATACATTCTACAAGCCAACTGGCCTGATCTCTTTTAAAATCCAGTGTCATGAGGAAAAAAGGGAGGGGCAGCTATTCTATACTGAATGATACTAAAGACATAACAACTCAATATAATCATGACTCTTGTTTGGATCCCAGACTGAAAAAAAAACAAAAAACAACAACTATAAAAAGATGGAGGAAATTGAATACAAATTATACATCAGAAGTATTGCTATTTTCTTAGGTGTGATCATGGCATTGTGGTTATGTAGAGGAAATGTCATTATTCTCAAGAGATGCATACTAAAGTGTCACAAATGTTAACAATTAATAAGTCTAAGTGAAGGGCGTATAGATGTTAATGGCATTATCCTTTCAACTTTCCTATAGACATTTCTCAACTGAAATGTAGCGGGTAAAGACTTGAATATGGACTCCATATTTTGTTGTTTTTTTCCCTTCGTGGTCCTGGATGGTAAAGCATTCCCTATGTCTTTGTAGATTATCTTTGGTCTCAAATGCCTTCTACTCTGACCCCCCTGAAACACACACCTATTCCAAGCAAGCATTGTTTCCACTGCCAGAAAGTCTGCGGGGTGTTCCTCTTCACGGCTGTATCACTGGGAGCATTTTTCTGCATCAGCGTCTCACCTTGGTCATTTTCTCATGACTGTGTGCAGCTTTAGGAATCTGTCACAGTCTCTTTGTGACTTACCATTCTCCCATTCTCTAGAGAAAAAGATACCATATGACTTCCTCAGTGTTATATAGCCAGAGGGGGCCACAGCCAGAGTCTTCTGCTCAGATCACTACCGGAAGTTTGTAACAGATGCTAAGGTGTGTTGGGAACACTAACGGGCAAAAATTGGGACTCTCCCTGGAAAAGTCATTTCACCTCTCAGGGCTTCAGTTTCCTCCTTATTTAAAGAAGTGATTAAAATGACTATCTTTAAAGTTCCCTTCAAGTCCTAGCAGTTTATTCTTCAAGTCTCTGCTTCCTGAGACATATCTATCACCATGGCCCAGAAGGCAAAGCTAGGGGTAAGTCCTCCTCCTTGAGAACAGTCCTCAAATTCCTGACGTTTCCACGGCGACTAGCACCCTCAGCTTTTCTCCTAACAAAAACGGAAACATTTTTAAGACTTAACCCATCTCCACACCTGGCCAATACTTACCTTCCTTCTGGAAACAAATGTGTCAGTTGGCAACTTGTAAAGCCTCAGAAGGAGAATTAATTTCATATGTTCTTAGAACACTTTATAAAGAGAGCATCAAAGGAGG
The DNA here is from genome assembly GCF_951640355.1 of Cnephaeus nilssonii. Taxonomy (NCBI): domain Eukaryota; kingdom Metazoa; phylum Chordata; class Mammalia; order Chiroptera; family Vespertilionidae; genus Cnephaeus; species Cnephaeus nilssonii. The sequence goes on from NC_137081.1 coordinate 45,374,100, forward strand.
GTACTCTTCGAAATATGGTTATCCACTCCCTTTATTCTCCAAAGCTGAACTATGTCTGTTAGCTATAGGACCCCTTGGAAAATTCTGACAGGGCAAAAAGAAAGAAAATGATGGAAGATTTGGGCAGAAATTATAAATGAAATTAGCTAATTTTCATCCAGGGTGTAACTAGAGCAAACAAAGAGATGGGTAATAAATAGAGAAGAAAACACATGTTAGAAAATAACATACTGGAGCCTGGCGGGTGTGGCTCAGTGGTTGAACGTCGACCTATGAATCAGGAGGTCATGGTTCAATTCCCAATCAGGGCACATGCCTGGGTTGTGGGCTCGATCCCCAGTAGGGGGTGTGCAGGAGGCAGCCGATCAATGATTCGCTCTCATCATTGATGTTTCTATCTCTCTCCCTCTCCCTTACTCTCTGAGATCAATAAAAATATTTTTAAAAAGAAAGAAAGAAAATAACATACTGGAGACTAATTCATTTCTACACTCAGTTCACTACCCTATGTTTCCATGGCATATTCTATCCTGTAAACTTTTATAATAAACTAGAGGCCTGGTGCATGAAATTCATGCATGGGTAAGGTCCCTAGGCCTGGCCGGCGATCAGGGCCGATCTGTGGGGTGACTGGTGGGGTGATCAGGGGGCCCCCACTGGCACCCGCCTTGGTCATCCTGGCACCGCCTGCCCGCTGGCCCCGCCCACCACTGCCGCCGCCACCACTGCTGGTAGCCTTGCTCTGCAGGGCGACCGGAGGGGCAATCAGGGGTGCCCCCACTGGCACCCGTCTTGGCTGTCCTGGGGCCTATAGGCTGGGGGCAGCTCCTGCACTGAGCGTCTGCCCCCTCGTGGTCAGTGCGCAGCATAGCGACCAGTCATTCCACTGGTTGTTCCCCTGTTTGGTCGATTTGCATATTAGGCTTTTATTATATAGGATAATGATGTAAAAAAATACAGGGTGGGATAAAAGTAAGTTTACAGTTGTTCATATGGAAAATAATACAATAATCAATAAGTAATAACACAAAAGAAAAAATAAGCTGTGCTTCTCGAACTCACAACTGTAAACCTACTTTTACCCCACCCTGTATTTAGACTACATCCTTCCCATTCAAACCATGTAGAGGTCCACAAAACTGTGACAGTCAGTCTCTAGAGTCAAGAACCAACTGCATTCTTATGATTAGCTAGTAGAGTTCAGGCTTGGCTAGCATGAAACCCAGAAGTAGGCCTGCCCTACCTCTAGGAGACACAGGCCAAATCAAACCTTGGGTAACATATGCAAGAGTTCAGTGAGACAAAGTAAAAAGGAAAGAAAGAAGATTTCATTTTAAAGGAAAGAACCTAATACTTGGGGAACCCATAGCTGAGAGCTAAGGTGATTTAGAGTGCCTCTGTTTGCATATTTTCCAAGTTAATTTAGATTGATCATTCATGGCTTATTCAGCAAATTTGCTATAGTCAATGTATTTGTAGTCAACAAATGTCTGAGTGGTTCAGCGAGCTAAATAGGGTTCTGTTAGGGAGATCTCTCACAGAAGTCAAAAGGCCATTTCTCTTGGACATATATGAGCTGTATTTATGTAAATAATTGTTTTTGCTTATTCTTTTATCATTCAACTCTTCCACTCAACTGTAAATTCCATAAGGGGACCATTTCTGTGTTTTTCACTGTTGAATTCTGAGCGGAGCCCATAGCACAGTGAAAATGTGGTAAATAGTGCCCTAACTGGTTTGGCTCAGTGGATAAAGCATCAGCCTGTGGACTCAAGGGTCCCAGGTTTGATTCTGGTCAAGGGCATGTACCTTGTTGCGGGCATATGCCCAGTAGGGAGTGTGCAGGAGGCAGCTGATCAAAGTTTCTTTCTCATCGATGTTTCTAGCTCTCTATCCCTCTCCCTTCCTCTCTGTAAAAAAATCAATAAAATATATTTTTTTAAAAAAGAAAATGTGTAAATAGTTAATAAAGGAAGATATAAAAAACACTTGTAATCAGAGGGAAAAAAGCACGGTATGGTTCTATATGAATCCACATCTTTATAAATCTAGCAGATTTTTTGGTTTTCTTTACATAGATCCCACAGCACATTTCTCATTAAGGTTATTCCTGGGTATTTTGTGAGTTTTGTTTTTAAACATGAAATCTCTGTCTCTCTCCCCCTCTCTTATTATATTTTAAAACCCATCAATGTTGGCAAGTGGGAAAGCTTTTGATTTGAGTTTATCTATGCTGCTTGCAGCCAACACACTAAACTCTCTTATTAAATCCAGTGGTTGGGGGTTCAATTTGCTTGATTCTCTTAGTAAGCTAGGTATGAAATCCTATCATCTGCAAATAATAAAATTTTGTCTTTTCCTTTCCAATGATCTAAATCTTATTTCTGTTTCATCTTTAATTGCACTAGCTACAAACTGGGAAAGACATCAAATGATAATGGTAATGGTGGGTGTTCTGTAATCCACTCATGGTTCTAATGAGAAGGCCTCTGGTGTTTCCTCATTCTGATGTTCACAACTGGAGCCCAGCAACCTCTTATGTGCTTGCTCACTTCCTTTCACTTTATTCTTATTACAGACCCCTTAAAATAACCCTAATGTAATAATGTAAGTCTTAATAACACCAGGGCAGTTAGCTCTCAAAAAAGTTTCTTTTCTGTCCTTAAACCACAATGTTAGAGCACTCCTTTGCTTGTTACACACACACACACACACACACACACACACACACACACACACACACACACATTTAATCTTTAGGGCATTCCTCTGAGGCAGATACTACTATTAAGCCCTTTTTATAGATTAAAAAACTGAAACTCCAAGAGATTAGGTGACTTGCCCAAGGGCACATACTTTATAAACAGCAAAGCTGAAATTTGAATCCTGGATCTGCAATCCTAACCTCTGAGTTTGTACCAACACTGAGAGTTTTCACCCCCTGTCCCCAATCCAGCCTCAACCTCACCCCCAAATTCTCCAGATCTGATGGCAGTCTGAGCTCTTTGATAAGAGCTCACAGCCTGCCACCCAGAGTCAGAAGGCAGAGTCTGCCTACCCTGCCTCCATCAGAGGCTCTCCTGACATAGCCTTTCCTGCCCCACAGGCAGCAGCAGAGCCCAAGTCAGTGAGAAGTGAATACCGAGCCAGGCCAAGGTGGTCCGCTCATGAGAGCCCTAGGGAGACTGGACATCAAAGCCTCCCAGCTGCTGATTTAAATGAGCTCCAGAGACTGAGGACACAGCGATGGCACCCCAGGCCCACCTTTCAGGGCTGCAAAGGATGCTGCCCCAACAAAGGCATTCCTGTGTCTGGAGATGCCTGTGAAATCCAAGGAGTGGGCAGTGGAAGGAGCCAGGCGTGGGATTCACAGAAGGCCTGAAGGGAATAGCACCCACAGGAAGGGGGCCTGGACAGAGGCTTTCACTTCCCCTGCAAGAAGCAACAGTAGAAACCACACATTGCCATTCCAGCGAAACCCTGGGCCTTGACTTCTCTGAGCCGGGTGCCAGTGATTCCAGATGCTGGTCCACAACCTTCTGGACCAGGTTCTGCTCTCCCACTTTACGTGGCTTTCCCTAACAGGCCTGCTTTTATTCTCAAATTGCCTTAGTATCTCTCAGCTCCATCCTGTTTCTACCCCCACACTTCCTAAGGCATCCGTCACTGTCATTTATTAATAGTCAGATGTACAATGTGTTTAGAATTTACAGGAATCAAGCTAACTCATTTAGTTCTTTGAGGTGGGCATTACACTCATTTTACAAATGGAGAAACTAAATCCTAAATTGCATTGCCTCAGGGCAAGCCACTTACCTAACTGCATTAAGGGGGTCAGTATAAAACAAGTAGTTGTACAATGCTTTTATTGAGATCAAGATAACTTTGCTGAGCAGACAGAACAAAACTTACACCTAGGCTAGACTGCTTCTCTATATTTCCTTTATTCTTTGTTAATCCACCAGGCCTCAAGTGAGTTGTATGGGATTCTTCAAAGAACCAGTATTGACACAGAGAACAATTCCCTCCAACCTCCACCACAATTCAAACAACTCAGATATAGGACAGAACCTTGTAGTCCCAAATTTATGCATGGTGTTGGGGGAAGAACCCTACCTAATTCTTTAAATTCCAATATGGGACATTTCCAAAGAGTAACCAAATTTGCTTTAAAAATAAGAAAAGCCAAAGTTGCCATCAGAGTCATTTTATGTCTATGTCATTATCTCATTAAGACAATGCTTTCCAGCCACAGTCAGTGGACAGGAAGAAGGAAAACAACAACAAAAAAGAACAAATATGAAACATGATCTAGGGAAGTGGGCTCTAACCTGAGGCCATGGAATCTTTAATCAGTTTCAAGAGGTCCATGAACATCTTGGAAGCTCATTCAAAATGTTGTGTGTATGTCAATTTTTCTAGGGGGAAAAAGGTTCCTAACTATCATCAAGAGCACCCCCAGACCCCCAAATCACTAACTTATTACAGAAATAAATATCTTCTATAATCCAACAGTGTTTTCTCTAACCCAACTGTCCCTCTCTCCTGAAAACAGCACCCTGGCACCATGGAGTAACTGTGGGACCCAGAAACTTAGAGACATCAGGCCTGGCAGCCCACTTATAGTTCCTGTCACTTCCGTGCCTGCCTAGTGAGGCTGGAACCCTCTGCAATGGAAGGCCAAGTATAAACCCACAGCACCCTAATTAAGCCAAACTTGGACTATTCAAAAGAGATAGAGCACAGAAAGTAAACATCCCCTTCGGAATCACTCAGGGAAGACTGGAAGGGCTGGAAAGGCTGGAATCACTCAGGGAAGCAGATGCGATTTCTGAAGTCTAGGGAGGAAGAGCATATTACATGGGTTGGGTTTGCAGGTGTAACAAGCACAGATCAGAGGCAGGAACAGATTAAAGCGACAGAGATGCTGGGGAGGAACAGATGGACTGGTCCAGGGCCAGGGAGGAAATGAAAGGCAAGATGAAGGCCATTATCATTAAGCATCACGGAGAGATGAGGTTTGAACTTCTATAGGGAAGATGTCAGAGATTAGGCAGATTTCAATGAGGAAAGAGACCACATGACTAAGCTCTAAAAGATAAGAAGACTCACTAGTGGGGTTTAAATGAATAGAAAATAAAAGATCTGATTACTGAGAAGAGAAATTGACCAGCACACGGAGTGTCAGGTATTAATTTTGAGGGCACATGGTAGATGAATGGACCAGTCAGCATGAGGCCTATAAGGCCAGATACAGTTGTGGATAAACGGGCTGATCTGAGTCAAAGAAGAGGGAGGGATCCTCCCCACATGCCTGTAGCCTGCCTCTGCAGAGGTCTGCCCTCAGCTCTACGACCTGACTATTAACGTAGAATTATCGTAAGTACATGGGATCGTCCCAACGCCCATCTCTGCCCATACCTCACCTAAGCAACCTTATTCTACTTTAGTAGCCAGGATTAAAGAAAAATATAAATTACAGCACAAGAAAGTCAGAAAATGACCAATAGTCTCCTAGTCAGTTCTGGAACAAGTTCTCCCTGAACCTGGTGTGCATTCTATTCCTTGATTTGTTGTTGTGGGAAATTGTGAAATTCTCAACCTCCTAATGGCCATCAGTAAATGACTGGTTAGATAGATTAAGGTTTATCTACACTCGGGAAAACCATGCTGCTGCTTAAAAGATTGAACTGCCTCCACATATACTAACATGAACAATATCCAAGATGCCTCTCTGGGGAAAATCAAAAAACAAGTAGGAGATTGAACATATAATATGATCCCAGTTGGTAAAATATAAAAATAAATATGTACTGTATAACTGTGCTTGATATTCATCCATTCATTCAAGAAATATTTATTGAGCATCTTCTGTGTATCAGGCACTGCATGAAAATCCCTGCCTACACAAAACTTAACTAATGCCAGTAGGGGAGATAGATAGTAAACTAGATAAATAAGCAAAAGAAATGTAAAAAAGAAATCAGGGAAGGGAAATAGAAGCCTGGGGTAGGTGCAATTTTCAATACCACCTCTTGGAGGTATATTTGAGTAAAGAACAGAGGAAAGTGCTGGGATAGTCAGGCTGCTATCAGAAGGAAGAGTCTGGGAAATAGAAGCAAAGGCTCTGAGGCAGGAGCATGCCTAGGGGGTTCCAGCTGGTGGGGAGAAGAGATGGAGCAAGCAGGTGTTAAAGTAGAGGCGGGTAATAGGGCCTGCTGACCATATGAGAACACTGCTTTTACTCTGAGACAGATACACATGCAAAGCCTCTAGGAAGATGTTAATTGTGGTTAATTAAGGCCTGGCCCAGGTGGCTCAGTTGGTTGGCAACAACCCATGCACCGAAAGATTGCTGTTTTGATGTTTCACTGTCACGTTGATGTTGTTTCTCTCCCCCTCTTCCTTCCTCTCTCTTTGAAATAAATAAATAAATAAATAAATAAATAAATAAATAAATTTTTTAAAATATATTTTTTAATTGATTTTTTACAGAGAGGAAGGGAGAGGGATAGAGAGTTAGAAACATCGATGAGAGAGAAACATCGATCAGCTGCCTCCCGCACACCCCCCACTGGGGACATGCCCCAACCAAGGCACATGCCCTCGATTGGAATCAAACCCGGGACCCTTGAGTCCGCAGGCCGATGCTCTATCCACTGAGCCAAACCGGTTTCGGCAATAAATAAATTTTTTTTTAATTGTGGTTAATTTAAAAATGGGATTAAGGGCCCTGGCTGGGTAGCACAGTTGGCTAGAGGGTCATCCTGAAATGCCAAAGTTGTGTGCTCGATCCCTGGTCAGGATACATACAAGAAGCAAACAATTGGATCAATGCTTCTCTCTCTCCCTCTCTTTCTAAAATCAATCAATAAATAAAAACTTTTTTAAAAGAGATAGGATTAAGAACAGTAGTGAAAAATCTTTTTAATTTTCACATTATAAACTTTTGTACAGGTTTTAAATTTTATCTTGAGTATCTATGCCTTTTATTATTAACTAGAGGCCTGTTGCATGAAGATTCGTGCAAGAATAGGCCTTCCTTCCCCTGGCTTCGCTCCCAGCCACCCAGGAGCCTGCAAGCCCTCGCTCTCGGCGGAGCGCTGCTCCTATAGCTCCCTCCGCCTCCCACCCTCCCCCTCATAGCAGGCATCCCACCCTGCCCAGCTGTTCTGCGCCTGCATATGCAAATTAACCTTCCATCTTTGTTGGGTTGATTTGCATACTCACTCCTGATTGGCTGATTGGTGTCGTGGAGGTATGGTCAATTTGCATATTTCTCTTGTATTCGTGTAGACTAGAGGCCCAGTGCATAAGATTCATGCATGGGGGAGTCCCCTCAGCCCAGCCTGCACTGTCTCCAATCTGGGACCCCTTGGGGGATGTCCAACTGCCAGCAATTGGACATCCCTCTCACAATCCTGGACAGCTGGCTCCTAATTGCTCACCTGCCTGCCTACCTGGTCGCCCCTAACTGCGCCCCCCCCCCCGCCGGCCTGATCACCCCTCACTGCCCTCCCTGTTGGCCAGGACACCCCCAACTGTCCCCCACCCCCCACCGGCCTGGTCACCCTTTACTGCCCCACCTGCCAGCCTGGTCACCCCCAACTGCCCCCCCACCGGCCTAGTCGCCCCTCACTGCCCCCACTGCCAGCCTAATTGCCCCCAACTGCCCCCCCTGTCGGCCTGGTCGCTCCTCACAGCCCCCGCGCCAGCCTGGTCACCCCACGCAGCTGGATTGTTCAGTCATTTGGTTGTCCCTCACTAACCCCCCTGCCGACCTGGTTGTAGGCAGCCATCTTGTGAGGGTGTGAGGGTCAATTTGCATATTACCTCTTTGTTATATAGGATTTTTAAACTCATTTCCAAATTTCTACTTTTTTAATGTTAAAAAACATAATTCCAATAAATGCATAAATGTGTTTTCTTAGATTCTGTATTTATCTATTTGATACCCATTCATTTCAAGGCCAATTATATTAACTATATCTTCTGTATTTTATTTTAAGAATAGTTTTAGAGAGAGGGGAAGGGAGAAAAGAGAAGCATCAATGTGAAAGCACAACATCGATCTGTTGCCTCCCACACACTCCATATTCTTGATATTCTGGCATTTGGGGCCCTTACAGTCCCAGGAAGAGACTACCCCCTCCCAAGTCAGCTAATCCCTAGAGTTAATAATGTCGGCCTAAGAGCTGCCTTTCCTCTGCAAACCAACCAGTGCCCCAGCCTACACTCCCAACTAGTTCCTTATCTAACTCTCCCACAACCAAGCCAATATATCTCCTGCCCTAAATCAAACCCAGAACCAGGTACCAGGCAACTAGGGACAGTTGTAGTGTCCATGGCTGCTTTTAGGTACCAAGCAGAATTAAGTTAACATGACAGACCCCCACACCCGAGGCCAAATAGAATTATTCAATTGTAATAGCTAATTCTGAACTGTTTACTCTGCCCTGCCTTCCATTTGGGAAACCCCAATAAAAGGCACTGGTCCAATGATTTTCCCTCCCTTCTGTCTTCTGCCTCCTAATTACCCTGTGTTTCCCAGGAGTGGCTAGTGTAAATCTTCAGTCAATGGCATTGACCTCTCCATGTCCTCACTTACTCATACCTCTATAAATTAAATCATGTGTAAAATAAGTAGCTACACATATGTAGCTATGTCTTTAAAGTTCCAAGATTTCTACGCAGAAAGGAAGTGCTGCCATTTTCTTTTGTTTTGTTATTCATTTTAACTGTTGAATTAACTCATTCTCCAGCTCATTCAGACCTCAGCCTAAATCCTTGAAAAGTTTAAATGAAGACCACTGAAAACCATGAACTGACAAAACTGCAAATTTAAAGTTGTTCTAGTGATTTAGCTGAGCAGACTATGCCCTATTTTTTAAAAAGGGGGAGAAAGTCACATCTTTCTCCTGCCAGTCTCAACAATTGCTATAGGTAAGAAGGCCTTGGAAACAGAAAGTCCAAGAGTGCAGGTGGTCTTCAATTTGAGAAGGAGAAGCCAGGCTGGGGCTTTCCGCTAGACATGAAGAGGGATGGGCGGATCACAGAGGAGCACCTGTTACAGCCTTCAAACTTTCACAGAAGGGGGATGGAGATGCCTAATTAAAGGTGGCAGAGTAGAGACCTACGTTTGATATAAAAGAAAGGTTTGAAGCAGAAGTCATTAGAACCTAAAATGAACCTAAAAGTTGAACCAAAAGTGAGTCAGAGGAGATATATAAAAGGGTGATTTAGAATTATTTGTTGACTACCTTTGAAAGCACAGCCATAAAATGCAAATTGTATGTTTATATTAGGGGAGGGGTCTGCAAACTTCTGTAAAGAGCCAGATAGTAAATATTTGCAAGCCATACTGTGTCTGTCATGTTAACTTAATTCTGCTTGGTACCATAAAAGCAGCCATGGACACTACATAAAGAATGTGTCTGTGTCCCAATAAAACTTTACTGATGAGCACTGAAATTTGAATTTCACGTAATTTTCATGTACCACAAATATTATTCATCTTTTGTGTGTGTTCTTTTCAACCATTTGAAAATGTAAAAATAGAAGCAAAGGCTTTATTCTTAGTTCAGAGGCTACAGTTTGCCAACCCTGCCTTAGTGAATGGAGTTTAGAAGGTTATAAAGATCTTATGAGAGAAAAAAATTTGGGCTTTGGGTCTTGTTCTGAACATACTTGCTGGTGTGAAAAATCTTTGCAAAACCTCTTGACAAGAGGCTACGACACATACTTCATTACTCTTCAATCCTGAGTCTGCTGTGGTGTATCCAATCCTTACTCTCCCTCTGACTAACCAAAAAGGGTCCTAGCCAAAACCGGTTTGGCTCAGTGGATAGAGCGTCGGCCTGCGGACTGAAAGGTCCCAGGTTCGATTCCGGTCAAGGGCATGTACCTTGGTAGCGGGCACAACCCCAGTAGGGGGTGTGCAGGAGGCAGCTGATCGATGTTTCTCTCTCATCGATGTTTCTAACTCTCTATCCCTCTCCCTTCCTCTCTGTAAAAAATCAATAAAATATATATTTTTTTAAAAAAAAAGGGTCCTAATCCACATTTCCACATTTCCATTCTACTACTTCATTTGCACTCTCAGGAACAAGTTATGGAGTTTGCTAAGAAATTTGGAAGGGAAGGTGTTCTTCAAACACTTTTTTATTTTATTTCAGAGAGGAAGGGAGAGGAAGAGAGATATAGAAACATCAGTGATGAGAGAGAATCATTGATCAGCTGCCTCCTGCACACCCCCCACTGGGGATCAAGCTCACAACCTGGGCATGTGCCCTGACTGGGAATCAAACTGTGACCTCCTGGTTCATAGGTCAACGATCAACCACTGAGCCATGCCAGCCCGGCCTTTAAACCCTTTTTTAAAAGAACACAGAATGCCACTACCACATCCACAGAATATTTTTGTACTGCCAGTCCCAAATGGGATAAGGAGGGAGGAAATTGTGGAGCTCAGGGAGAAAGGGGAAGCTAAGAATTATTTGCAAGAGATCCTCAAATACACTCCTTTTCACTAAGCATTGTCTACACACTAATAATAATGATATCTTCCACCCATAAATAGTCTACAGCAGTAGTTCTCAAAGTCTGGTCCAGGAACACACAGGGGTCCCAAGACCCTTTCAGATGCTCCTGGAAGTGAAACGATTTTCATATGAACACTAAGACATTTTTGTGTGTGCCTTTTTCACTCTCAATCTCTCAAAAACGTATGGCAAAGTTTCCAGAAGCTATATGGTAAGTAATATTGTACCAGATTAAATACCAAAGTATATAGAAGAATTCAGTTGGCTTCTATCAAGCAAAATATTATGGAGATTTGCAAAGATGTAAAACAATATCACTCTTCTTACTAATTTGTTTTTGTTTTGGAAATATTTTTCTGACAAATATATTATTTGTGTTAACATCTAATGGATTTATTATCTTAAAATGAATTAAATATTTTTAATTGTTTGTTTTAATGTCTGATACCATAAATATCAATAAACAAGTGGCTTTTAGAGTACTGTGGCTCCTCGAGAATATTAAGAGTATAAAGGAGTCCTGACCAAAAAGTTTCAGAACCTGCTGATCTACAATTTTGCAGCTGTTTTGCACCCAAACACGGGCACACACACACATGCACACACAAAGTAATTTGAAAGTGTTACTGCATTTATAACAATCCTTTGTCATTGTGTATTTTCTTTTCTTTTTTAAAAATATATTTTTATTGACTTCAGAGAGGAAGGGAGAGGGAAAGAAAGAGAGAGAAACACCAGTGATGAGAAACAATCATTGATCAGCTACCTCCTGCACACCACACATTGGGGATCAAGCCCGCTACCCAGGCATGTGCCCAGACCAGGAATCAAACCATGAGCTCCTGGTTCATAGGTCGACACTCAACCACTGAGCCATCCTGGCAGGGCCATTTTCTTAATCAAAGGTTGCTAAAAGTACTACTAATATCACAATGGCCTTTATTACCACAAAACTAAAATTAGCATCAACACATGAACAACATAAAATAAAATACCTAAGATAAGAAAACTCTACTGGAAATAATCCTGTTTATTCAACAAATCAATGGCAAGAAAATAAAGAAGATGAGAACAACAGAGAATAAGAGACAGATGTAGAAACCAAATGCAAGGTGTCAGCCTCATGAGACCCTGACTACAAAGCACTTATGAGACAACTGGGGAAACTTGGAGACTAAGAAGATACTCGATGACATTAAACAATTATTGTTCATTTTATTTAAGTGTGATAATGGTATTGTAGTTGTGTGTGTGTGTTTTGTTTTGTTTTAATCCTCACCCAAGGATATTTTTTCCATTGATTTTTAGAGAGTGGAATAGAGAGGGAGAGACCGAGAGAAACATGGATAGGTTGCCTCCCACATGCCCCCGGGGGAGGGCAGGGAGCCTGCAACCCCAGTACATGCCCTGACCGGCACCGAACCGGGCCTTCACTGGAGGCCAATGCTCTATCCACTGAGCCAAACCGGCTAGGGCTGTGGTTGTGTTTTTAAAAAGAATACTTACTTTTTAGGATTTGTGGATGAAATCACTTGCTCCACAATAATCCCAGAGGACAGAAAGCCAGGAGGGCACCGGAAGCGGAAGTGGAGGGCCTGGGGGCGGGGCTTTAGCAGGTGGGTGGGTGAGGACCGGCTCCAGGTGGGTGAGGGCAGAGCGCTTTTGTAGGGCTGCCCTGGGCCTCCCGCTCACAGCCTGGAGCGGGATGTCCCACGCACCTTCTGCGAGGTCCGGGCCCCAAGGGCACCGGAGTCCACGCCCGCCACAAGTCCGTGCAGGCCAAGGAAGCGGTCCCCCCGCTGGTGGTGCCAGAGCTGGCGGGCACCAGGCTCAAGCCCCGCGAGAACTACGGCCGCCGGCAGGCACAGACGCAGCCCGGACCCCCGATGCCCTTTCTAGAAGGACTGGAAGACAGGACGTGGGTCCCTGAGCGGCTGGCGAAGTACTTCCATGAGCCCACGAGGAAGGCAAGCTCTTCTGGCTGTGCCCCGAGACCTGGACGTGCCGGAGCAGAGGAGCGGTGGCCGCTGGGTGTGCCTGCGGGCTGAGGACGCGCCCTATCATTCTCTTCCCGGGATGGGGGTGAAGAGATGTGTATGTAGGGGGGGCTAGGAGGGAGCTGTTTACCTCATTTCATTTCTTTTAAAGACCTTGGCTACAAAAATAAAAAATAAGTACCTGCCCTGGCCGGTTTGGCTCAGTGGATAGAGCGTTGGACTGAAAGGTCCCAGGTTCGATTCCAGCCAAGGGCACATGCCGGGGTTGCAGGCTTGATCCCCAGCGGGGGGCGTGCGGGAGGTGGCCAATCGGTGACTCTCTCTCATCATTGATGTTTCTATCTCTCTCTCCCTCTCCCTTCCTCTCTGAAATCAATAAAGAAATATATATATATATATATATATATATATATATATATTTTTTTTTTTTTTTTTTTTTTTAATAAGTACCTAGTGGGAAGGGTGTAAACAAGTGAGAGAGGTGTAAACAAGATTGGCCACTTGTTGCTCCAAGATGGATTCATGAAATACTATTCTTTCGACTTTAGTGTATGTTTAGAAAAGTCCATAATTTAAAAAAAAAAATGTTTTTAATTGGTTGTCCTGCTTAAAAAGTGGGAAACTACTTCCCTAACTCATTCTTGATTTAGCCGTTTGCAAATCAACAAGCCATATAATTTGGGGGCAGGAAGTTTAAATGAGGCCCTCCCTGTAACCAGAACATCAGATGGGAGGAAAAGAACATGCTCCAAGCAAAACTCATACACCAGAAGTAATTACTGCTTTGAGGAAAGCAGGTATAAACAAACAAACAAAGGAAACTCTCACTTTGCAAAGAAGGCATGGGCTGTGAAAAGAACCTTTAGATCTTGCCTTGCCTCCTCCAAGACATCCACCTGGAAATCGACCAGTCTCACCAATCTGTACACTAGCCTCCCCGGGGAGAGCCACCATGTTAAGCCAGAAGCACCTGTAATGGGAGCAACAATGAAGGTGGACGACTAACTTGAGCCTGAGCCCACTTACACTGATCTCGTAGAGCAGATAGTTTTTAAGGACAAAAATGAAGAATGAGTTATTTTACCTTTTATTTCTCTACAATGGGCATACTTTTTAAAAATCTGTTGCACAAATGTCCACTATAGCAACAGTTTGAAAAACAGTTTGGAATGATTTACTAAAAGTGTAAGATACACATGTCCTATGACCCAGCAATTCCATTCCTAGGTACATACCCAACAGAAATGCATGTATATGTTACCAGGAGACATGTACAAAAATAATCTTAACAGCAATTAAGACAATCCAATGTCTGTCAACAATAGAATGGATAAATTAGGATACACAGATTGACATATCGGAATATTATACAGCAGCACACATGAGCAAACTACAATTGCGCATACAACGTGAGTGAAACTTACAGAGTTGAGCAGAAAAAGACATATACAAAAGAATACATTCTGTAGTGTTAAAGAAAAATGATAATTTAATCACATGGTATTTTAAGACCAAAGATTGAGTGCTGAGTGGGGAAAAATTACTGGCAGGCTAGGAAACCTAATCCAGCACAGAGTCTAAACTCTGGGAGATGAAACTGAGGAGATAAGAAATGGGTTGGATCATTTAAAGCCAAAAAGACCAAGACCTTCTCAGACTATTAGGAAAACAAGCCTATAGTATTGCTGACTGGCTGTGGATATGCAGGACTGTCATTTAAGTAAAAGGGCCTGGGCTGACTGGGGAGGTCATTGTACACGTAGGACCATGGCTCCAGCTTTAGGATTATGGTTCAGTTGCCTCTTCTGCATACACGGTGTGCCCCAGAGGGACTGGGCTACCCATCCAGGTTTGCACTGATGTCAGCAGGCTGGCCAAGTCAGTGTTTGTTAGTATTATAAGTTCATAAAAAACTGTATATAAAGTTCAAAAAAACTGAACAGCAAGGAAGTGATTACCATCAAAGTCAAGATAATGATTACCTAGGTGTAAGAAGAAGATTGAAAAGAAGGTGACTAGGATGGGACTCATGGGGAGGGGTTCCAGGGATAATGGCAATCTTGTATTTCTTGATCTGGGTGGTGTTTTCATGGTTTTTTATAATTATACTAGGAGCCCGGTGCATGAAATTCGTGCACTAGGGGTGGGGGGGTCCCTCAGCCCAGCCTGCCCCCTCTCACAGACTGGGAGCCCTCAGGGAATGTCCTACTGACGGCTTAGGCCTGCTCCCCGTGAGGAACAGGCCTAAGCCGCAGTCGGCCTCCCTCTGCAGGAGGCGACTGGGCTGAGTCAGGGGAAGGCGCCAGCCCCATCACCCTGCAGCTGCAGCCACCACCAGTCACCACAGCTGCCAAGGTGTTTTCAACAACACGGACTCGTCCCTTCACCATGAAAAAAAGATGTGTCTTTCATAGGATATGACATTTCTTTCTTTTTTTTTTAATCCTCACCTGAGGATATGTTTCCATTGATTTTTAGAGAGTGTGGAAGAGAGAGAGAGGGAGAGACAGAGAGAAACATCAGTGTGAGAGGCATACTTTGATTGGTTGCTCCTGCATGAGCCCTGACCTGGGCCCTGGCCAGGGAGGAGCCTGTAACCTAGGTACATGCCCTTGATCAGAATTGAACCCAGACCCTGCAGTTGGCAGGCTGAGGCTCTATACACTGAGCCAAACTGGCTAGGGCAGGATATGACATTTCTTAGCCCCTCCAGCAGCGAACCTTCGTTTTTTTCTCCAGGTGTGGTGGAAAAACCCTAGATCACCTTCTTGGATTCTTATAACCCAAGTTACCAAGAACACTGCAAGTGGCCGAGTACAGGGAACTTAGCCAGTGAGCGGTCAGAAAAGGTGTTTACACTCAAACTGGTTTGGCTCAGTGGATAGAGCGTTGGCCTGCAGATTGAAGGGTCCCAGGTTTGATTCCTGTTAAGGGCATGTACCTTGGTTGGGGGCACATCCTAGTGGGGAGTGTGCAGGAGGCAGCTGATCGATGTTTCTCTCTCATTGATGTTTCTGAGAGTCTATCCCTCTCCCCTCTTCTCTGTAAAAAATCAATAAAATATTTTTTTTTAAGAAAAGAAAAGAGCCGAAACCAGTTTGGCTCAGTGGATGGAGCGTCGGACTGCGGACTGAAGGGTCCCAGGTTCGATTCCAGTCGAGGGCATGTATGTTGGTTGCAGGCACATCCCCAGTGGGGGGTGTGCAGGAGGCAGCTGGTCGATGTTTCTCTCTCATCAATGTTTCTACCTCTCTATCCCTCTCCCTTCCTCTCTGTAAAAAATTAATAAAAGATATTTAAAAAAAAAGAAAAGAAAAGAAAAGGTGTTTCCTCTGCAGCCCATGCACAGAGGATCCGCCTGCAAGCCCGGCGGCCGCGCATTCGTTGTGTCTGCTGGGTTGGGGGGCATAGATATGGGCCACTTGGCACGGGTGCACACGCAAGCAGCTGCGGGGTGGGAACTTCCGCCCTGCCCCCAGCCACTTGTCCCGGGACCCAGCCCGCTTGGCACCCCCAGTCGCTTGTCCCAGGACCTAGGCCGCTTGCCACTGACACCCGTAGGCCACTCCTGGCTGGGGGCATTTTGGGACTCAGGCCGCTCGGCACCCGTGTATGCAAATTAACCCACCATCTTTGTTGGGTTCATTTGCATACTCACTCCTGATTGGTTTGTGGGCGTAGTGGAGGTACGGTCAATTTGCATCTTTCTCTTTTATTAGTGTAGACTAGAATCCTGATGCATGAAATTTGTGCAAGAGTAGGCCTTCCTTCCCCCAGCTGCCGGCACCCGCTTCCCTCTGGCACCCAGGACTGGGGCTTCCCTTGCAGCCCCGGCTTCATCCAGAAGGTCATCTGGAAGAATGTCTAATTAGCATATCATGCTTTTATTATTATAGATTTATTTTATAATTATTCATCATACATTACTTTGTGTTTTATGCACTTTTCTCCATGTGTTATCTTTTACAACTAATAAAGGTTTAAAATAAACAAATCAACTTCATTTTATATAATTACGAAGTCCCTCTGAAATTTTTATACTTGCCCTAGCCGATTTGGCTCAGTGGATAGAGCATTGGTCTGCGGACTGAAGGGTCCCAGGTTCAATTCTGGTCAAAGGCACATGCCTCGGTTGTGTGCAAGAGGCAGCCGATCAATGGTTCTCTCTCATCATTGAAGTTTCTATCTCTCTCTCCCTCTCCCTTCCTCTCTGAAATCAATAAAAATATTTTTAAAAGGTTATACTTTTAATAAGTTATACTTGTATACTTGTAATAAGTGTATAATACAGCTTGATTTTGCATGAAGGTATCAATAGAAAATGGAAGCCACCTCTTTCTGGCTTGGCAAATTCTCATATGTTAACTTCTCATGCCTATTGATTTAAATACAGATGAACTGCAGAATAAGTATGTTTAACACAGTATTCCAAAATAGTGACATTTGGGTTCTAAAGTATCCCAAGAACATTCTAAAAATGACTTGGAAATGTATTATTAATTTGTATCCTCTCCATTTTGCTAAGCCTATGTCAACTGAGCTAAGGTTTATAGGTTATGAAAAGCAGCTCAAAAGAATTGTTACATTCTCAGAACACTAGAAACCTGTGCTCTGTAGATCATACTCTAAAAGTTGGCTCACATAAACTTTAATATGCAAATGTATGCTTTCAAATTAAGCTTCATTAAAATGCACTTACCAGTATAAGTAAAGGCTGATTTTGTAACCCGATTTGAAATTTAGATTCTTACTACTTTAAAACAAATGCTATGTAAACATGAAAATTAAGTACGCAAATGATTCTTTGCCCTCCTACAACACGTTTTACTTAAAATGCTTGAAGTACTTCAAAACATAAATCCTCAAAATATCCCAGTGAGGAAATAGCATCCCCTGGCTTTGGATATACACTGTAACCATGTTAAAAGTGACTGCCCTGATCTCATGAGTGCAGGGCAACCTTACAAAGGCCCTCCGAAGCTCATCCCAGAAGCCCTTCCCAGGCCCACACAGGCCCTCTGCACTCTCCTGTCCTTGCCTGCTAACCCCAGGAGACCGGCCTTTCTTCTCAGAGGTGGCCTCCCTTCCATCTAGCCCTTGAGGCCCTCTCTCCCCTAGTTTGGTTGCAAAAGGGCCTGTGGTCTCCCCAACAATCCCTTCATTACTGCCTTCATTTGAAAAAAGGGCAGAATGTAATAAAAGGACAGAAAACAAAGACTCATCCAACCTGTAACCCAGGCTATACCCCTCAAGACACCCTCATTTTACAGAGAACAAAATCAGAGCCCAGAGAACTTGTGAAATGGGCCTGAAATCACACAGGTAACAGAGGGGAGCCCAGCCAAGCCGCTGCTTGGTGTAATCGACTTTCCTGTCTCTGCAAACTTGGTATCTTAGGCTCTGCTCCACTCGGTGGTTCAGAGTTAGGGCTTAGTTTAGGGTCAGATAATCCTAGTTGAAGCCTTCAAAAGTGTCATGAAAATATAGATGCACGAATGATCCTGAACTGGATCCTTTTGCCAAAAGGACTTGTTTGGAGCAACTGGCAACACTCAAATGGGGTCTGAGAACTAGATGGCAGTGATGTAACGGTGGGTTTCCTGTCACTTCCAATCTATGTGACCTCTGATGGATTACTTACCTCTCTGGCTTCAGTCAAAACTCCATGAATGGTAGTCATTATTATCATGTTAATCTTGAGGCCAATGTTCTCAAACTTTTCTTTGCCAAAGGATCACCTTGGGGAACTTGTTAAAAGTAGCTTTCTCCTGCTCTGCCCTGAGGTCCTCTGAGCCAAGAAGCACCATTTTAATGTCTTAACAAGAGTCCTAGAGATTCTGATGCAGAGAACTTGTGCTTTTATCAAGTGCTTTTGTCCTCTCTTTTCTCCTCTGGGGCGGGGGGGGGGGGGGGGGGGGGGGAGGGGAGGGGGGGGTGGTAAGAGCTCCCCACATTTGTAGATACATTTGTTTCTCTCAGGGAAACTCTGGGTCTGAGAATTTAAAGTCTTCTGGAACAGATCTTAATTCATATCTGTCTTTTAGCTGGTGGCTTTCAAACATTTTTTACCATAATCACAATAAGAAATACATTTTATAGAGCAACTATGAACACGTACGTGTTTACGTCTTTTCCCTTTGCCACCGGGCACAACATCAAGCTTTATTAGTGGCAAGCACTGCAGAAACATTGCAGGAAGAAAGAGTTTTCTTTCCAGTTTCAGAGTGCTCTTTCAGAAGACACATACAGCGTTGTCAGCTGCTCCAGGGCACAGTGGTCAGTGGCACTCGGCAACCAGCAGCTTCTCCAGCACCCTCTGGGGAGTTTCAGAGCAAAACCACCCTCCTGAGACTCCCTCTGCATGAATAACTTTCCTCATCTCCCTAGATGGCAAGTGTCTGACCAGTTCCAGAGGATGATTTCCAACAAATTCTGTCAATGCAGCACCACAGAGACTTCTCTGCCATCTGCATGCCATGGATTCACCCACTCCAACAAGGGCTAGCTCTCAGCTTTGGTCTAGCTCTCAGAAAGGGGTTCAGCCCTAGCCAGTTTGCTCAGTGGACAGAGCGTCAGCCTGGGGACCGAAGGGTCCTGGGTTTGATTCCGGTCATGGGCACGTACTGTGGTTGCAGGCTCCTCCCCCACCTCGGCCCTGGTCAGGCTCGTGCAGGAGGCAATGAATCGATGTTTTTCTCACATCGATGTTTCTCGCTGTCTCTCCCTCTCTCTTCCACTCTAAAAACCAATGGAAAAATATCGAGTGAGGATTAAAAAAAAAAAAAGGATGGGGTTGGGGTTCGGGAGCATTAGGGACAGGAGAAACTCTTCCTTGGGCACCCTGTCTTGGCCTTAGGGTTAGTGGCTACTACTTATATCTGCTGTTCTTATGGTCTTTAGAATTTTCTTCACTTCTTACTAGCCAATCCCTCATTATTCCAATCCCCAATTTTACTTAATAATTCTTTATATTAAACTTTCCTGGTTGAAATTATTGTGTACTTTCTGTCTCCTGCCTGGACTCTCACTGACATAGCACTTGGCACTTTAAATATAAAGACAGATAAATTAAAAGGAAAAAATGTAAACAAATATATACCCTGCAAACAATAAAAATAAAAGGAAGTGGACTGGCCGTATTATTATCATACAAAGTAGTCTTCAAGACCAAGTATTACCAGAGATATAGTGGGACATTTCACAATGATAAAGGATCTAAATTAATCAGGAAGACATAAGTCATAAATGTGTTGGGCCTAATATAAAAAATTCAAGATACATAAAGAAAAAATTTGATGAAATTAAAGGGGAAACAACACAATCATTACTAAAGATTTTAACACCCCTTTCTCACTGTCTGTTAGAATGAGTCCAAAAAAAAAAAAAAAAGTAAAAACATAGAAATTCTCAACAATACTATCAACCACCTTGATTTAATTGGCATTTTAAAAGAGTATACCCAACTGCACAGTCTTTTCAAGCATACAAATTACTTTATACTTACAGAAACAGACCATATATGGGCCATAAAACAAGTCTCAATAAATTTCAAAATATTAGAATCCTACAAAATATGTCCTTTGCCCACAGTGGAATTAAATTAGAGATGCATGCTGAACATATTTCAACTTTGAGTTACTCAAGACATTATTCTGAAGATTAACAATTTACCATATTCATCAGAACTAATCAGGGTGAGTCAGGATATTCACCCTGTTTTAATTAGCCTAAAATTGCTGTGTTTAGGGGCCATATATCAGCTTTTGGTAGTTTTTCTATCTCTATCCCTAGCCATCAGTTTCCTTTTATCTCAAGAAACAATACTGCCCTGGCCCGTATGGCTCAGTTTGTTGGGGCATTGTCCCATACACTGAAAGGTAGAGGGTTCTTCCCCAGCTCTGGTTGGGCACACGCAACCAATGATGTTTCTCTCTCACATCTATGTTTCTTTCTCTCTCTACCTTCCCCTCTCTCTAAAAATCAATGAACATGTCCTTGGGTGAGGATTTAAAATTTTTAATTAGAAAAAAAAAATGCCCTGGCCTGTGTGGCTCAGTTGGTTGAGCGTCGGCCCGTGCACCAAAAAATCATGGGTTCAATTTCCAGTCAGGACACATGCCCAGGTTGTGGGTTCAACGGGAGGCAACCAACCAATGTAACTCTCTCACATCAATGTTTCTTTCTCTCTCTCCCTCTCCCTTCTTCTCTCTCTAAAATCAATTAAAAATAAGAAACTGCGGGGGCCTGATGCGGCGGGGATCTCCCTTTTCCGTGGCCAGCACAGAGAGAGATGAAACTGGTTCTTGATAGAGGCATCCAGGGATTGAGAAATAAAGAGACACAGAAGTAGATGCAAACTGGTTCCCGGGTGGGTCGCTGACCTCCTCTGCTGGAGAGACAGACGACTCCCTGAGCCACGCAGCACATTTATTTATACTCCCATATACAAGGGGGGTTCACTGGAAAACTTAAGATTAAAGGAGCTTGGGAGGGCCCAGGTCTATTTCATTTCCTCTTTTCCGGTGCTAGACTGGTTCCACATCTCAAAGCCCTCTTCCGGAACCTAGACAAAGGTAAGCCAGGAACTGACAACACCTCCGCACTCCTGGGGCGGGGTGCAACTGACATGACTCTGTCAAATATCTTGGGCTTAGTCAACAGTAATCTAAAGAATGTCCATGTGTCTTCCCAGGGGGCCCTCTACAAGAAACAATACTTTGACCTCCTATTTCCATTTGTAAAATGGAAATAAACATAATATATATTTTCCTAGTAACTTGTGAGGATTAAAATTAAGTAACTTATTATATTAGTATCTTTCATTCAATTGTTTAATAAATGTTAGGTAATCATACACACACACACACACACACACACACACACACACACACACTATATGCCAAACCTATCTCCACACCAGACCTCTCTTTCAAAGAGCCAAATGATGCCTCCCCTTATCTATCTCATAGGCTTTGTGGTAGACTGCTTGCAAAATGTCCCAATTCTTTTTTTTTAATACATTTTTATTGATTTCAGAGAGGAAGGGAGAGATAGAAACATCAATGATGAGAGAGAATCATTGATTGGCTGCCTTCTGCATGTCCCCTACTGGAGATCAAACCCACAACCCAGGCATGTGCCCTTGACTGGAATCGAACCTGGAACCCTTCAGTCTGCAGTCCAATGCTCTATCCACTGAGCCAAACCAGCTAGGGCTGTCCGAATTCTTTATCCTACCCTATAACTGGGCACTTTGCAATGTGACTTTGTAGTTCTTCATACCAAGAAGTAGAGTCTACTTAGGGTAGCCATTCCTATTTGCCCAGGACTGAGGGCTTTCCGGGAACAAGAGACTTAGAGTACTAGAACCAGAGAAGCCATGGCCAAACCAAGATGAGTTGGTCATCCTAAATCCACTTCCCCTTTTGAATCTGGCCTGGCCTGGTGACTTGCTTTGGCCAATAGAATGCAGTGGAAATGACAGTTTGCAAATTCCAAGCTTAGATCTCAAAAGGAATATGCATTTCTCCCCTTTCTCAGAACCCTGCCACTGCCATGTGAACAAGCACAGGTCAGCCTGCTAGATGATGAGAGACATGTGGCCCAATCACCCTAGTTGTCTCAGCTGCCAGCCAGCCAACTAACTACCGGCCTTGTGACTAAGGCCATTCCTGACAAGCCAGCTTTCAATTGACCACTCAGCCCACCACAGACACATGAGCAAGCTATGCAAGATCAGCTGAACCTGGCCCTGATCAGCTGATTCATTGATTTATGAACAATAATAAATGCTTACTGTTTGAAGCTATCAAGCTTTGGGGTAGTTTTTGACCTAGCAATAGCTAAATGATAAAGATACCTCAAACTCAGTGTGTTTAAAATTAAACTCAGAGTTGATAACTATGTGACAAAGGTGCTAACTATAACTACAGTGGCAATTCTATTAGAATATATGTCAAATCAACATTTTATATACCAGCACTAGGGAGTAGCTCTGGGGAACACAGACACATACAAGAAGGAACTGGATTGTCTGGCATTGGGGCGGGAACTCGGGGGCTGCTTTCTCCCAGACAAAGGTGCTCACAGGGATCATTGTTCCTATGCTAGGACCTTCCAGATTGCAGGGCTGACTGGCAGCCATTTCTGTCTGCTCCACCCTGGTGATTCCCTAAGACCCCACCTCATCCAATTTATAACCCCACCCAAGCTGGGTGCAGCAGCTTTTGCATATGAATGGCCTATCCTTGCTCAGGCTAAAATCTCTCAAGCAAGCTGAAGCTGGGGCTGGGAGCCCCAAACCTCTCAATAAAAGGCCCAAGACCTGGCACCAGCACCAGCCTGCCTTGCTTCATAGCTGGACCTCATCTGGGCACTTCCAAACCCGATACAAAGAGGAGGAATCTGCAGATCTCTCTGTAGCTCCTGCTGGGTGGCCCCAGGCAGAGGCTGACTTGTACCTCCCTGGAGACCCAAGAGCCAGTGTACCCAGTGGTCAGTGGGAGACCATACCAGATTACAACTCTTCACATCCATAAGTGACACACTCAAGGGGAAGACTCAGTGAGCACCAAAGCCCCACTGAAGCAAGTCCTGCCCCATAAGGGTGTCTCCTTACAGCAGCTCTCCCACTGTAGATGCAACTGGTCCTCACAGCCAATTGGCCTGGATGTCAATTCCTCCAGTGACACTAACATCAATCAAGTCTCAACTACAACAAGACTGTGCTCACAGCCCACAAAGGGGTGCACCTAGAGCTCCCAACTCAGGTGACTGGGGAGGCTGAGCCACTGGGCCCTATAGGACACCTACTACACAAGGCCATTCTACCAACTCAGGGAGACATAGCAGCTCTACCCAATACATAGAAACAAACACTGGGAAGCAGCCAAAATGTGGAGACAAAGAAACATGTCACAAATGAAAGAAAGCAAACTACTGGATATAGAGTTCAAAACCATGGTTATAAGGTTACTCAAGAATCTTCTAGAAACCTCCAAAAATATGGAAAAGGACCAGTCAGAAATTAAGCATACCTTGCCAGCCCCATCTTGTAACCGCTTCTCACTCACTGTGGTCCAACTCAGTTGGCCTTCTTTTGGATCTTCAAATGTCCTTTTTAGACTCTGAACTCTGCATATACTATTCCTTCTTCCTGTAATGTTCTTCTCTCAACTGCTTACTTAGCTAACTCTAATTTATCCTTTAAGTCTCTTACATGTCATTTTTTTTTTCATTCAGTTGCTCACTAGTCATGGGGATTCAGCATACAAGATACAGGTGGCCCATACCAACAGCGAGTTTATGACATTTCATCATCTGCGTCCAGGTTACTTTTTATATTTCCCTTTTGCTATCCCAAAACTTTAGTAAAACCTTGTTTAAACATCTCAGGATTTCCTCCACTGTTCTTTGGATTATGATAATTAAGAAGGCCAGATGGTCAGAGTATCAAAGGTGTAATGGAAGAAAAAAAAAAAAGAGAGAGTGCAATGGAACCTTCCATTGAGCACAACTGGGGCTAGTAATTACCCCAGTAGTGAGAAATGTCCAAGGTGAAGCTATTAGGGTACAAGAATCCAGGTTGCAAAGTTTAGCTGCCACTACCTTCACAGGATGTCTCTCTGTGGAGAGTCTGAGGGTTTAGTTATTATGTTATGATAAAGTTTTCTTTTGTTTTCTCAAGCAAACAGCACTTCTCTTGTACTAATAGGTACAATGTATTGGCTCTACTTTGAATTGGGCTGTTGTAGATGAAGACCCTAAATAGCCAGTGGATGTCATCTTATACAAGGCACCATTTGGCAAGGCTCATGAGCAGTCCACCTTTTCTGGAGAATGGAGATAAATTGATCTCAGACCAATGGCCTGACAACCCGTGTCTCTGGGACTCTAGGTGAGAGAGTGCAGAGTGGGGGCAGTCCAGCCAGAGCATGCTGGTTTGGCTGGAACAGACAAGTGAGAATGGGACTATCGCTCTGAGCAAAGGGCACCCCTGCCCAGCACAGGGCAACCCCTCCCCCATCACACCCCTCAGGGGCCGCTTTCTGAGTAAGGAAGGACGCCCCATGATCAAGCAGAGTCAGTGCACTGGGCTGGGCCAAGTCCTGAAACCCTGACCCTGGCCAGCCATGGGGCAGGCGGCTGAAAGCAAGACGCAGTGACCTGTTCTCCAGGCCCCTCGGGGTGTGCTGGAGACTCAGAGCTGTTCAAAGGAGGCTCACCTGCGCTATGGCAACAGAGCAAGGAGGGATGCCTAACTCAAAGGAAGTGGTGCCTGTTCTAGAGCCTCCGTGTCCATCCACACGATGGAAACGATGCCCCCGCCCCTGTTCTATCACTGCCTGACAAGGGTTGCCTCGAGGCTTCCACAGAGGAGACACAGAGACTTGATAAACTCGGGGACAACCTGGTGGGCACGGGACCCAAAGCGAGAAGGTCTCAGCGCAGAGACACTGAGCTCCCCTCTTTCCCCATTCTTCTCTAAGTTCCCGAAGATTAAAAGAATGCCCAGGCTGAGAGAGAAAACAGAAAGCAGAAAAGAGGAAGGAAGTTGCCCTGAGGCAGAGGAGGAAGTTTGGCAGAAAGGAGGCACCTCTATTCCCCCAAACTCGCTCTGAGTTTCCCCTTAACTCCTCTCAGAGCACTATGAAGCGTGCCATCAGTCTGCTCTGAACTGTGGACACAAGGTCAATTTCTATGATACTGTTTCCCTGACTTGAGACCAAAGTGAGGAAATCGTTTGGATATTGAGATGTGGTAATCAGATAATTGTTCAAACCCAGATTTGTGTCTGCATTATCAGAATCAATACCTCAAGTCTTTACTTGATTCTCCAAACTCAGTAACTTCCGCTCTCCTTTTCTCTTACATCACACACAGTCTCTTGCTTTCCAGTTAGAAGAGAACAAGAGAACCGGGATGAGACCTTCAGAGATGATTTCAGAGAGGAAGGGAGAGATAGAAACATCAATGGTGAGAGAGGATCATTGATTGGCTGCCTCCTATACGCCCCTCACAGGGAATTGAGCCGGCAACCCAGGCATGTGCCCTAACCAGGAATCACAGGTTGATGTTCAACCACTGGCCAGGCTGGGATCTTTTTTTTTTTTCTTTTTTAATATAGCAGCTTAGCTGCTGTAACTAATATGAGCTTGGAGTCAGAGTGTGATGACTGTCAGCAAATTGCAGAAAAAAAGTCAGAACATCTTTTATCTGTGAAAACCAGAGATTAAATTGGGAGCCGAGCATAGAAGTCAAACCATTTGATTTCTAGGTGCATTCAGTCCACGAATAGAAATAGGTTAACACAGCTGGTTGTTATTGTTAGGAACTTAAGCTTTAAAATGATCGTTAGTGAGGTTCTGGCAGGTCTAAGCCAAATCATATGTGTTTCCTTTTAAAGGTTCTGGGTTGCAGAGATTTTGTCACCTTGCCACGTGGGGCCCTCCCTCCATGTCAGAGTTACTCTTGCCTTGGGCACACGCTTATTATGCTTAGGAGTTGTCATGAGGTGATCAGCCCGCTCCCTACCACAGTCTTTTTGGGATCCACAGTACTTAAGCTAACGAGATGAGCCAAGGTAAAGGCAGTACAAAGGCAAGAAGTACTATACTAATAAAAGGGTAATATGCTAGTTAGACCGAGAGACCTTCCGGATGTCCTTCCAGACAAAGTCATGGTGGCGGGGTCGAGGCAGAGGTGGTTAAGGGTGACCAGGCCGGCAGGGGGGGCAATTGGGGGCGAGCAGGCTGGCAGGCAGGGGGGGCAGTTGGGGGCATCAGGCCAGCAAGAGGGGGCAGTTGGGGGTGAGAAGGCTGGCAGGCAGAGTGGTTAGGGGACGATCAGGCAAGCAGGCATGTGAGTGGTTAGGAGCCAGCGGTCCCAGATGGCAAGAGGGATCGGGCCTAAACCAGCAGTAGTTGGACATCCCCCGAGGGTTCCTAGATAGGAGAGGGTGTAGGCCCGGCTGAGGGACACCCCCCCCCTCCATGCATGAATTTTGTGCACCGGGCCACTAGTCTATAATAATAAAAGTGTAATATGCTAATTAGACCAGACATCCAAAGCCGGGGCTGCGAGGGAAACCCAGGTCCCGGGTGCCAGAGGGAAGCCGGTGCTGGCAGCTGGGGGAAGGAAGGCCTACTTTTGCATGAATTTCATGCATCAAGACTCTAGTTAATGAAATAACTTAAAAGAGAAAAACAATAAAACAGGAAACTTCCCACTATAAGGGTTCAAATGGCTTTCCTTTGAGGAGAGTATACAAGCTTAAGAGGACTTTGAGATGTTGTTTTGGACCATTTCAAGACATTCTTTTTGCTTATTTCCCAGTCCTCAGCTGTGTTCTTCTTGCCCATGTTATTACATAGCTGAGTTGTAGATTGATTTTATTGGTTCCATTTTGAACTGACAACCCAACGCCCTGACCCAACTGCTGAAGGGTCCTGACTGTGACTGTCGAGTGTCTGCCCATTTTCCCAAAGCCCTTTGGGTTCACTTCACACTCCAGCAGACAGCACAGCTAATCCACGGCGGGCGCAAAACATCCCTTTCAAACTCCGGTTCACCTGCGGGCCTGGGGGTGCCTGCCTCCCCACCACTCCATGACCCTCAAGGCTGTTCGGCATCTTCCTGGGGTCGGTCTGGGGATCCCTCATGCGCACGGGCCCCTGCGGGTCTGCTGGTCTCCAGGAGGAGAAATGTCTCCTTCCAGTCCACTTTAGGGGCCAGAGGGGCGCACTAGACTTCAGCCTGTCAGTGTCCCTTTGCACTTGACCCCTGTGCTCACCACACCCAGTACCCCCCCACAACACACACACACACACACACACACTCACACACACATACCTAGCCGGGTAGAGGTGGGTGTGGAGCGGCTTCTTTAGCGATTCCCCAGGCCAAAAACCCAGCCCGGATCCGCAGTGGCCTTGCTTCTGTGTTCCAGTCCTGTCTCTGTCCTTAAAGCAAGTGATTTGGTCTCGTAAGCCTTGGTTGCCTCAATGTGAATAATTTTGTACCCACCACATAGGACCCAGGGGTCAGTGAGATAAGGAAGGCAAAGGGCTTGACAGAACTCCTGGTGCTCAGTAAACTCTCAATAACTAAAGGCTACCCATTATTATTAGTTTATGGCAATATATCTGCTGTTTCCACTTGACTGTAAGCTATAGGAGGACAGAATTTACCAGCACCTGGCACAGTGCCTGGCACAGTGGGTGGGAGGGAAGTGGCTGACTGAGACCCTCAAGTGCAAGGGGGAGATGATGGAGAGAGAGGCACAGCAACAGACCCATAAAGATGGTAAACCTGAGAGTCTTTGAGCTGAAGGCAAAGGAGACATGCGGGTGTGGCTGGGGGATGCCAGGGCAGCAGAGGGCAGAGACTTGAGGGTCATCCACTCCCTGTACAGCTGGTTCCTGCTGGGTCAGGATGAGAGCAGGACCGGTCTGGTCCTGGAAAGGTGGAAATGGGAGGCTCCCATACACCAAACCCCCGCCCTCTCCCAGTGTCTTTGAGGTTTAGAAGGAACCCACAGAGATTCAGAGCACGCAGGTTCCCAGAGCTACTGTCTCGAGGCAGGAAAGAAGACCTCTCAGACCAGGAAGATGCCATTTTCTGGATTTCAGCTGGCCTGGACTTTAGGCTATTCATGGAGGTTCACAGAGATGATAAAACACAACAAATTTACATCGCGAAGAAGTCCGGAGGACAGGCTTGGGTGAGAACAAAGGAGCTCCGAGAAGGCGAGAGGATTGCAAATGATCTTTCATATTTCATTTCCCGGGCAGTTTCTATATTTGGTCAAAGCAGCTCCCACTGTGGTGACGGAAAGACTTGGAATTTGGAACCAAGACACCGAAAGGCAATCTGGTTCAATATCTAGAGCTGAGTGTTGTTTCTGGGGCCCCCAGAGCAGCAGGCTGTGTGCAGCGATGAGGCCGTGGGGTCCTGTCCGGTAAGTCAGCCCCACCTCCCAAAGCCTTTCCAAGCAGCTCACCCTTCTCCGTTAACCAGAGGAAGGCTGGGAACTAAATCCGGGCAGATTGGAAGGCGTATTACCTTCCTCCTTATTCCGCAGAGGCTGAGCTGTGTGGGTGCTGTAGTTTTAATTACACATTTGCTTTTTCTGGGGAAGACGACCGAAGATCATATTTTTTCTAAGTATCAACTTGTTTTCCATTAGACAGTTGTTGTAACAAGTTCTTTCAGCTACACGTTATGTCTTTAGGAAGGGGGTGCTTCAGATGGCGCGCACTAGCACAATTTTGTGGCTTTTAATTACTATTTTGTTCTTTTGTGGGGTTTCAGAGACTGGCGCCTAGGCGTGATTAGACCGTCTCCTGGGCCCGCCGCAACCATGCACACCCCAGAAGGTGGCGCCACAAGGCAGGTAGTGCCAAAGGAACGGCGCACTAGGGAGTCCAGTAAAGGACTTCAGACCCAAACATCAGGAAATAGAGATATAGAGGAAGTCGCCACTTCCGATTTAAACGAAGACATTTCAACGATGGGGTGGAACAGGGTCCTACAGTGCAAAACTGTAAAATAGGGTTACATGCATGAGATACAACTTTTCTATTTGTTTCTGTAAGTTTACCAAAACTTGTAGTATGGATGGAGATAGAGATGACTCTCTCACCTAAGTATTATTCCATTTCCTCTTTCGTAAAAACATAGAACTTAGAGTTAAAACGAACTTTGAAGACCATCTGGTCAGTCTGGTCTAGCTTTCCAACCTAGAGAGGAAATCCCCACGATGGCTTTTCGGGGTGTCTAACACCCCCTCTCCACGTGTCAGGAAAGTGCAAGGGAAAATGATGTCAACTAGTACATCCATAGCAATAATACCTTTGAATTTGTATAGCTTTTCTCTCAAGCAACAAGGACTATCGTTTAAATACAATCTAATTAATTGTCCTCATATCCCTGCGGCTTGGTTAGGAAGCAGGTATTATTATACAGTGCGTGGTTTATGGATCATTTAAATCCATTGACTACGTCCAGTGCCGAGTGGCTGACAAGAAAAGTTAAGTGCCAGACACTTCGAGGAAAAGCGGTGCTAGAACTGGCCCGGCTCTGGGCACCGCTTTATTTGGACTCTTGTTTGAAAGCTGACCTCACTGGAATTGGCTGGTTCTTGTACACAGAATGGGAAATGCCAGTCTCCGTCTTCACGCCTTCTGTCCTCCAGCCGCCGCCCCGCTAACTCCCCGCCCCGCTCCCAGCCCTCACCACGCTGCTCACATTCAGCAGCGGCCCGTCTGCACCCGCGACCACAGCAGCCGCAGCGCCTGCCCTGTGACCCCCTCCACCCACCCCCCACCCCCCACCCCCCGCGCCGGGCGATCCGGGGTGCGTGTAGCCCCGCGGCCCGGCGCTTCTGATTGGCTGTTGCTAGGTGACGTTGCCTCGGTTCACGTGACAAGTGTTAAATGCCCACCCTGCAGGAGCCCGCCCCGCAGACAATCGTAAAGCCGCAGCGGGCTGCTCACCTGCTCCCGCCTCCCGGAGCCCCGGCCCAGCCCCGCCACCCCCGACCCCCCTCCACTGCCGGCCCCGCCCGAGCCGACGTCGGGCCAGAAGCCGAACGGGCCGAGAGGCGGAGAGAGGATGAGGCCGACGGCAGCTGTCCCGAGCTGTGCCCGGTGATCGCCTCCCCCGGAGGAGGAGTTGCCTAGACCAGTGCCACATTTCTTGTTTTCCTTCCTGCCCACCCACCCCCGTTATTGCATTGGCTGCTGGAGGGGACCGGGAGAGACGGAGGAGGCGCCTCGCTTCCCCCCTCGCGCCCGCCACCCCTGCTCCTTCCCGTCCCGGGCCAGGATGACTGGAGTCTTTGACAGTTTGGTGGCTGACATGCACTCGACCCAGATCACGGCCTCCAGCACGTTCCACCAGCCCCAGCAGCCCCCGAGCGCAGGCGGCGCGGGCCCCGGCAGCAGCCTCCACAAGCCCCAGGAGTCGCCGACCCTCCCGGTGTCCACAGCTACCGACAGCAGCTACTACACCAACCAGCAGCACCCGGCGGGCGGCGGCGGCGGCGGGGGCTCGCCCTACCCGAACATGGGCTCCTACCAGTACCACGCCGGCGGCCTCAACAGCGTCCCTTACTCCGCCAAGAGTGGCTACGACCTGGGATACACCGCAGCCTACACCTCCTACGCGCCCTACGGGGCCAGTTCGTCCCCCGCCAACAACGAACCTGGTAAGCATAACGCTGGCCTCCAGGGTGCCAAGTCGGCCTAGCTACTGCCATGGGTGGGATAAAAATGTTTGGGGCGGGGATCTCTCCGGAGCCTGGCCTCTCACACGACCTGCTCCCGCCCGGCCCGGCCCGCGCCCTCACCATTCTCAACCTCCAGTCTGCCGAGTGTCGTCGGGTACGTCCGTCGGTGCTCAGCGGGTCGTACCGGGTGGCCTGGGGGCGGGGGTGGGGTGATGGGGAGGGCAGGTGGTGCATGCCTCCTGGTAGCCTCATTTCCTTGCCACCTGCTTCTTTCTCTCCAGTATGCTCTTGTCTTCCCCTTCGCTGGTGGGCCCAGCTCCAGGGTTTGGGGGCGGCAGGGGTCCTCGCATTGCCAAGTTGCGCCTGGGCACCCCCCTCCCGGCTCCGGCCAAGTCCCACGCCGCCGCCGGGCCTTTCTGTGCGGGCGGGCGGGCGGGAACTCTTGGGCTCCCAGGTTGCGCGATTCTCAGGATTCTGGATCGTTGCAGAGAAAGAGGACCTCGAACCTGAAATTCGGATAGTGAACGGGAAGCCAAAGAAAGTCCGGAAACCCCGCACCATCTACTCCAGTTTCCAGCTGGCGGCTCTTCAGCGGCGGTTCCAAAAGACGCAATACCTGGCGCTGCCCGAGCGCGCGGAGCTGGCCGCGTCCCTGGGCCTCACCCAGACTCAGGTGAGGGCTCCCGGCGGGGCGGGGGGCAGGAAGAGGGGCGAGGAGGGAGTCGGTCTGGGGTGGCTGGGTAGAAGACAGGCTCAGGACCATGTTTTTTTAAAAAATATATTTTAAAAATAATTTTAAGGATTTCGAGGCCCACCTCTTGAGCGGCCTAAACTTCTCCACTCGAAGCTGAATCCCGGTACCACGTAGTCTCTCTCCGCACTACTGATTAAGCGGGTAAAATGGCTGGCCCTTCTGACCCCTCCCGCTGTCTGCAGCACCGCCGTGCACACACCGGCTGCCCGGGGCTTTGCGATGGCTGCCCGGAGGAGAAGGGACCCTCGCAGCCTCCCAGGCCGCGCGCGGCCCGTGACCCGCGGGCCTGCCCAGGTGCTGGGCGCCCAGCTCCGGCTGTGGGTCTTGCTGCGCTTTCTCCCCTCCCCTGCCCCGGGCCGGGTTTCCTCCACTAATGCTGCGGTCCCTTCTCCACCAAGGTCAAAATCTGGTTCCAGAACCGCCGGTCCAAGTTCAAGAAGATGTGGAAAAGCGGGGAGATCCCCCCGGAGCAGCACCCGGGGGCCAGTGCCTCGCCCCCTTGCGCTTCGCCGCCGGTCTCGGCGCCGGCCTCCTGGGACTTCGGCGCGCCGCAGCGGGTCGGGGGCGGCGGCGGCGGCAGCGGCGCGGGCAGCTCGGGCTCCAGCCCCAGCAGCGCGGCCTCGGCGTTCCTGGGCAACTACCCGTGGTACCCCCCGGCCTCGGGCTCGGCCTCCCACCTGCAGGCCGCGGCGCCGCTGCTGCACCCCACACAGACCCCGCAGCCACACCACCACCATCACCACCACCACCACCACCACCACCACCAAGGCGGCGGGGGCGCCCCGGTGAGCGCCGGGACGATTTTCTAACCCCAGGGAGGAGTCTGCGCCAGAGACTGAGAGCAGAGGCCCGCCGTCCTCCGTGCTCGCCCCCACGCCAGAGGGTCTCTCCAGCTGGCTGGCCGGGGGTTGTGGCCCGGGATGGCCCGCCCCGAGTCCCGCTCCCTTGCGCGGCCACTGAGCCACCGGGACCTGGAAGGCTCCTCTCGGAGGTCCGCGGGAGCTGCGTGGCGAAGGCCGCGGGCCACGGCCGCCCCTCCGACCCGAGCCCCGCCTCGGACTTGCCTCCCCTCCCCTCCCCTCCCCTCCCCTCCCGGCGAGGCTGTCCGGCGCCGTCCTCGCCGCGGGCAGCGAGCTGAGTCCGGGAAGAGGACCCCGCCCCCGCCCGCCAGGCTTCCCGGGCGGCTCTGAAGCTCCTTTCTCCTCGCCAGCCCCCGGGCTCGGCGCGGTCCGCCCGGGGTGGTGACCCCCGGCGTCCCGCCCGCCCGCCCCCACACACCCTGTGACCCTGGCCGCCCGCCCGCCGCCTGGTTTCCGCTCTGCCGTTTGCAGCCCGGGGAGCCGCGTCCCTGCCCCGCCGCCGTAGGTCTCTCCCAGCCGCGAACTCGCCCCTTAGCTCTCTCCTCATCCATCGCCAGTGGAGTTTTTATTTCTATTTTTATTTTTTAAAAGTTTAGGTGCCTTTGCGGATGACCTCATTTTGATGTTGGGGGAAAAAAAATGATTTTTTAATATGTGGACACTGCAAAAAAAAAAGTGTTTAAATTATCTTTTTTAAAAACCTATTCAGGGTCATTAGCCTGGACTTCGACATAGAGTTTGTAAATAAAGGTGTCTGTGCAGATTTTCCCACTGATTTATTTGTATAAAATACTCATCTTTTCAGACTGTTTTGTAAACCCTCACTTGTAAAATCTCCAGTTTAGCAGTGACCTCAGCAACCCCTCCGTGTTTTGTTCTTTTTTTCCCTTAAAAATGTTCTCAGTTAAGCTAAGCTACTGATTTGGATTTGTTATATCTTATCCTAAAGTCTTTGTTCTTGAAATGAAAGGTATTTGGGGGTTATTTATTATGAAAACAACATGCTCTTCATGTTGATTTTACACTATGAATATATTATTTAAATAAATTATTGTTTTCATTGGATGTGTGCGTTTTCACCGTGGCGGCGCGGCCTGGGACCTCCAGCCGCTGCCCAGGCGGGGACCTGGTCAGCCAAGGGTGACATTTACATCTTCCTGCGGCTGCGGGAGCGGCGAGTCGCGGTGAGGCGAGGACAGGCTCACCCCGCAGGCCCGGCGGAATATTCGCGCTCAGCCCCCACCCGCGTCTGGACGCGGGGTTCGTCTGCTGGAGGCGCAGTGAGTCACTCAGCGCCCGGCGGCTCCGTCTCCGCCCTTTCTGCCCGGCCGGCGCCGGCGCCGGGGCCCTGCGCCTGGGAGGTCTCCGCCGCCTCCGCGTCCGAGATGCTGGCCGCGCGGTGCTTCCGAGCCGCCGCGGGGAACCTGCAGCCGGAGCCCCGGCGCAGTGGAAGCCGGGGTCAAACCCCCACATTGGCCCCGCCCCTCTGTTTGCCCCGCAGCCCTCCTGGGGTTGGCTGAGTGGAGATACTCGGTGAGTCACCCAGGCCCTCAGGAGACGCGGCTGGCTGCTCTGGAATGCAGGGCGACCTCAGGCACGGGGCTTCCCTCGCACACATCAGTCCCACACCGGGACTCTCCCAGACACATCAATTCTGTCACGCACTCTCAGTCACACCGTCACACGCTCATACTGAACGATGCCCCCACGACACAAATGCACACACAGTGGCATACAAACTCACATAGGCACACACAGGCACACTCACATGGAGACGGAAGCTCAGCGCTTAGGCAGTGGCCTCTTCCCACCTCACGTTCTCTGAGGAGAAAGGTTCCCACATCATTCAGCTCTGCTTTCCACCTTGGGTCCCACCCAACTCGCTTCCAGCTTTGGAAGTGACCCTGCTTTCTGGCATCCTCTGCAAAGGCCGGGGGTAGGTGAGTGACGCAGGCCTGCACTTCAAGTTCCTTTTCCTGAAAGCACCGGGGCCTACAGTTGGAAGCTTCCTGGCTTCGCTCACTCACGGTGTGACTTTGGGCTGCCCACTTCACCTCTGTGTTGTGGAGTGCATACCTCTGAGATAGGAGAAATAAAAACAGCTGTCTCAGAGTCGTGAGCATTTAATGAGGCAATGACCTAACACCGTGTCTGGCACATAGTAAGCACTCAATACATTTTTTGCTCTGAGCAGTCTATTGCTTGAGCCCCCAAAACAAGAGGGCTTTAGTTTTGCTTGCAATTATGAGGCCCAGAGTTAGCCAGAGGCCTTTCCAACCTCATCTTGTGTGGAAGAGCAGCACGCTAAGGCTGGGAGACCTCTGGCCCTTTCCGACATGAAAGGCTTAACCTCGGGCATCCTTTCTACAGGGGCCAGACTCTACTGGAGAGGAGGCTGGCAAGCCAGGCAACCCTGCTTGCCGGATCCAGGCCTCCTCTTCTCTAGGATGGTTATTCCGTTCATCCTTGTTGTGTGTCTCAACTCACTTCTGCCAAAAAGACAGACATCAGACAGGAGTGAGTTTCTGGGCTCAGTGGCATTATCCAAATTTTCTGGCCAGATTGCTTTGGGGCCTGCACCGAGCCTGCTTTACAACACAGTGTGGTCCAGAGAGTTGGGGCTCTGCAGAAGGCAGGGAGGTTACACAACCCTGTGTCTGCTTGCATTCCTGCGTGCTTTCCCAGGCTAAGGAGGCCTGGGCTGAATCCCATTGACCCCGCGATTCTGGCTTCCCTAAGCAGCCGCTGCCTCGCAGACCCCGTTCCAGCCCTCCCTCCCCCCAGCTCCAGCTCCAAATTCCGTGGTTTTCTTTGAGTGCCAATAGCTGGTGCCAGGCTTCACCCTGCGGCTTACTGTGCCCTCCCCTCCTTTGCGCGCACTCCCCTCCCCACCCCCCACCCCTGAAACCAGCCAGGAGAAGCGGGGCCGTAAATTGGCTGGTGTAGAGGATCTGCAGCAGACAAGATGATTAAGAGGCCTACGCCGGAGCGCCCGGGGCAGGGAATGTCAGCCCAAGTTGGAATCACGCAACAGGCCTTGGCATGAGCAAGCCTGGGAGCCGGGAGGGCGGGCGGCCCCAGCTCCGGGGTGGGCCGAGGCCCCACAGACTTGCCGGAGTCACCAAACCTGGCACCCGGCGGCGGAGGGGTCGGGTCGGGCCGCGGCGCGCCTTTCCCTGGGAAGCCCGCTGGAAGCAGAGGGCAGCAGGGTGCAGGGGCCAGAGGAAGGGGGCGTTTCCGCAGACAAGGAGAAGGGCAAAGAAAGGGGAGAGCGAGGATGCGCCTCCGATCTAGACGCGAGCAGGCGGGAGGGGTGGGGGACGGGTGAGCGAGGGGAGAAACAAAGCTGGGCTGGGGGAGGCGGGGGTCGGCACCAGCCCCGCCGGGGGCGCAGCGCGGGCCAGCCTTTCTCACAGCCTGGCGGCCCGCTGGGAGGCTGGGAGCCCTGTGATCAGCCCGCCGCCAGCAGACCAGCTCTCCCCCGCCCCCCGCCCCCCTGCGCCCGACGGCGCTCCCCAAAGCGCGAGTGAAAAATGGAAATGGGAAGCGGCGATCTCGTCCCCCGGCACTGGGAAACCAGCCGCGCTCGGAACACTCATAAATCTTCATTGCACCCCCCTTCCATTCGCTCGCGTGAAATATCAGGCCAGATGCCGAGTCTGACAAGCGCTGGGAAGCGCGGGGAGGGGAGCGGAAGAGCAAGGGGTGTCCGACCCTCTCCGCCCCACCGCGCGGTGGGGTTGCTCCAAACTCCGGCGGAGCGCTGAGTTCCAGTTTCCGAGACCGGCTGCCGGGGCGCACCCGCCCCCCCTCCTCTCCCCGCCCCCACCTCACCCCCACCCACACCCGCAGCGTGCGCTCCACCGCCCGCCACCCCGCCCTAAGTGCTCCCCGGAGCGTAGACGCACCCCCCCCTCCCGCTGCGCCGAATTCCCGCCGCCGGCGGGCCGGGGCGTGCGGAGAAGAAAGGGGGCGAATCCTGGGCCTAATCAGCGCGGCTGCAATGTGGGACCGTTTAGGAAGTTCCCCCTCAGCCTGCTTTCGGGATTACTTGTGAAAATTGTGAATATCCGTCCTGTGTAAGGATTTCCGAGGCCGGTGGGGCGAGTTTGGGAGAAGTATCAAGTTTGATGGGGGCGGAGAGCGCCCCGTGGGACGGCAGCTTTGTTTACAAACAGTTGTGTAGTGGAAGGGGGA
Source organism: Cnephaeus nilssonii (assembly GCF_951640355.1). Classification (NCBI taxonomy): domain Eukaryota; kingdom Metazoa; phylum Chordata; class Mammalia; order Chiroptera; family Vespertilionidae; genus Cnephaeus; species Cnephaeus nilssonii. The sequence goes on from NC_137081.1 coordinate 45,410,678, forward strand.
GGGAGGAAAAGGGGTAAAGGGAGGAGTGTTGGAAGTGGGTGAATAGTCCCCTCCACTGTTAGGACACCCCCCCCCCCCGCGAAGGGGAACGGGGAGCAGAAGCCCTTTTGCCTTAAAAAAAAAAAGTCATCCTTGTTGACTGTAAAACCCAGGGGCAAATCCCGCACGCGGACACGGCCTCCTGCCTCCTCCTACCCCGTCCGAGTCCGAAGCACTCGCTCCAAGGACACAAGCCCGCTCCTTTCCCGCCAAGGAACAGCGACCACCAGGGCCTTACATCTGCTGTAAGGTCAGAAATCTCTGCGAATCAAGCCATCTCCTCCTCCTAAAATACCGGTCCCTTTGCATTCCACTTTGGGGTCCCAGGTCCGGCAAGCGGGTGGGTGGGGCGCGCCCCTGGCCCTGTCAGACTGGGCTCTTCGGAGACTGCCGGGTTCTGGCAGGGTCGTCACCCAAAACAGCCCCAGGAAAGCCTCCCCTGGGTCAGATCCTCCCTCCCTCCCTGGGATCTGACCCGCCAGCTTTACACCCTGCCCCGCCCCCTTCCCTAAATACAAACCGACGCGGGGGTGGGGGGCGGGGGGGGGATGCGAGGCCCCACGTCCCTCGGAGGCCTCACGGGCGGGAGTTCCCCTCCCGGGTACTGGTTTGTCAGCGATTGCCACATTACAAGATGTTACATTCCTCCCCGGGGCCAGGGGCCGGGCGGGGCGAGGGAGACACTGTGTTTCCAGAAAAGAAAGAGCAGGCAGCAGTTCCTTGGCGCCTCCACGAGAGAACGCAGGCACCGTCTCTAGATAGACGCTTCTCCCCCGGGACCGGCTCCGGCTCCCCGCTCGTCCTCTGGGTTGGGCCAGACCGCTAGCACCGCGGTGTCTCAGCAGTTTGTGGGCGGCGTGGACGCGCGCCTGGGAATCTCCCGAGGCCCGTCTGGGGGGTCCTCGGGAGTCCCGGTGCACTGGCTGCGTCCCGGGTCGGTTCCGGTCAGCGCTAGGAGCTAGGGGGGCCGAGGGAGTTGGCGAGGCTTGGGCGGGGGCGGGGGATGGCTGCGGGAGGCGGGCTGGAGCCGTGGGGCCGAAGGTTAGAACTTCGGGGAAGGAACGGGGCAAGAGGGAGGGCAGGATTGGACGTGGCACGCGCGGGGGTAACCCCAGAGCGCAGACTTGGGCCGGCACGCAGCTAACGTGGCAGGCTTTCCGCACTCACTCCCACTCCTCCCCTCCTTTTTGTGCTCCAGGAGGCTCAGGCACCCTAGGGGTGAAATCGTCGCTTTCGGAACGAGGGTGACTTCTGGCCCTGGAACCTGACCGAATCTAAGCTGGTCTGAGCTGTGGCCCCACTCCTGGTGGCTTCTCGCGCCCGGAGCCGCCGCGTCGCCCCCTCCTCTGGGGCAGCCTCCGCCCCGCCCCATCCCTCGGCGTCCCTGGCCTCGGCTTCTTAAAGTCGCAGGGTGTCTCAGTGCCTCAGAGAAGCGCCGCCCCAGTAGGGAGTATTTGGGGCGGGGGGGGGGGGGGGGCGCTATCTGGGGCGATGGAGGGCTGGCCCCCAGGACCTAATTGAGCTTCTTCTCTCCTGTCCCAAAGCCTCCAAGTAGCAGGCTCACATTCGCCGGCACTAAGAAACAGCTAGCGCCCTGTCTTGGGTGCTGAGTCGCCTCACAGCAGCTCCTCCGTCAACCAGCTGCCCCCCCACCCCCACCCCCACCCCCACCCCCACCCCCCGCTCTCTGGGCCCGCCTGCAGGTTCTAGAGACCAGCCGGGCTGAACTGTGCAGGGGGGTTTCAAGAATTCGCGAAAGGGCCCTAAGGAAGGAGGAGGGGAGAACTGTAAAGAAAAAGAAAGGAAGAGTGTGTGTGTCGGGGGAGGGGGGATCCGGCTCAGTCACTTTCATGCTCTGTTGCCGAATTAGGGTGGGAGCCCAGGGCCTCTGGGGCATCCAAGCCCAGAGAGAGCAGACACGGGGGGCTGGAGGGGGGGGGATTCTCTTCCCGACGTGTTCACGGGACAACAGTGAAAATTTGCCTTGGGTGGCCAATTTTCTCATTTGCCCCTATTAAAAGAAAAAGCCCAAGAAATTCAATTAAAGCCACCCTGGCCAAGGCGCTATTTGAGGCATGAATGTCTCCCCTAAAGCTGCAGCAATCATGTGGCATTAGACACTTCCGGAATCCTATAGCCAACCTGAAAAATCCCAGACCCCCTTTTCCCCTAATTTTTGCTCTGATCTGTAATTTTATCCACATTTGCACTAGTTTGAGCATTCTGGCTCTCCCATCTGAAAGCCTGCAATTACTATATAATTCTTCGCAATTTCAGATGTCCTAATATGGACTGTAATTTTTGCGCAAGACAATTTCCTGCTATTTCAAGCATCAACATTGTCAAAGTTGTATGTACATAATAAATGGGAATATCAATGCATAGTTTTTAGCATAACATCTTGACTCCTCGATAATTATATCCGTTCGGAGCCTACGCAGAATTAGCCTGAATTGCATGGTAACTGCTGCTGCTTTAAAATTTTTAAAAATTACTCATAATTTTCCCAAAGATTACCAAGATCTCGAGTGCACAATGTCATCAGCGTAATGAAGAGTAAACATTTATGCTAATAATCTGCAATTTTTTTCATCAGCTATAAAGACAGAGGCTATATAGCCGAAAATTTCAGTCCTATTCTGCAAGCGCCGCGCTGCAAAAAGCCTGCGCGCTCCGAGGCGCCTGGTCCTGGGGACCTCTCTTCATTCTTTACTCTCGGGATAGGAAGATGGGGCTGGGGGATTCTTTTTGGTTTTCTGGTTTTGTTTTGCTCTGGTTTGGTCGGTTTTGTATTTCCTGTTTTTCCTTTTTTTTTCTTTTTTCCTTTTTCTTTCCTGTCATTCTCCCAGCCAAAAGCCGCCTTCGACCCTTTTGATTTGATGTAGCAAAGATTGTGTCCAGATTATCTGAAATTGACACTGAAGAAGGTAAGGGTGGAAACCGGTTTCATTTTTCAGAGGGTTGGAAGGCTGAGCTGCGCCGCCCGCCGCGGCGGCGGCGGCTCCCGCTCTGGGAGTAGGAGGGTGGGGGAGTGATTATGTATGCACCAGCTAATTCTTCCATCAAAACGTCTTGTCAGCGATGTCAGGATTATTTTTCCCCCTTTTTATAAAAACACTTGGTGTTTTAGGAAGTGTTAATCCCTGAAGGTTGGGAGAGGAGGGCGGGAAGGAAGAAAGGCGTGGGTCGGGGTGACATGTTTCTTAGCCTGGGGAAGGCACCCTTTAGAGCCGTTTGCCGGTCCACACTGGAGTTTGGGTTTGTTGTGGAGGGTGGGACCTCAGGAGGATTTCTTTGGGTCGTGGGAGGGAAAGACCCTTGCCCTCTGCACCGCATTTGATGGAAGTTCCAATGGCCCGGAGGGATCAGGAGTAGAAAAGTTCGCTTGAGCCTTTGATTTCAGGATGATTAACCCAGGCGGTGGGATGTCAAAAAACGAGAGGATCCTGACATGGGGTTTTTTTTAAAGATACAGAACGAAAGGGATGGATAGCAGGGTAAAAACACATAGCTGGAGGCCTGGGCTGCTGCTTTCTGCTCAGTTTTTCTTGGGATCCAGTAAGTGTCTCAGGTTCTATAATCCCCACCCAGACCTAGCTTTCTTTAGGTGACAGAAATGGATGGTTTCTTCAAGGGGAGGCATTTCTACATCAAATGACTCCAAGAATAAATTCGTACTTCTGTTCATATAGGTGGGGGGGGGGCGGATTTTAAAACTTTTTGTGGTCAGAATAGGAAAGGCTGAAGAGCCATCTGTCCCAGCCCAGGTGCGGGTCCCCAAAAGAAAACATAAACATAAAACGTGAGAGCCAGTAAGGGAAGAAAAAAAAAAGCTGCGAGCTAGATAAACATGTTTCCCATTTCATATTTTTAAGATGTTGCCTAGATTTAGGAGCTGGGTTCTTCCACAATTAGGTGACTAGGAGGACCACTCTGTTTCTGGCTTATGAAACCCAAGTCCAGTGAGGAGGGGACTTTGGATTGTTGCTTTTGCCCCGCCACCTCTACCCCTACCCCTTTTTGAGCGAGTGTGTCTGAGAGAAGATATTAAAGAGGTATCTGTTGTTTGGCAATTTTGCTAAGTCTGTCTTCATTACTTCGACGCTGTGCATTTGCTAATTTGGAGGCCCGGCCATTGACAAGCTTGCTCCATACACCTGCAAGCAATTTGCCGGCTCCGGTACCGAGAATTGCAGAGATGGCAGCTCGCACCTATTTGATTTTTTTTTTCCTTTTCTCAATGCACAGCAAATTTGGCTTTCAGTGCGTTATCTCTTTTGTTAATGCAAAAAGATTCCCTGGGCGAAAAAATTGCTCATAATTACCAGAGAGATGGGGAAACTGCATTAGAATAAATAAACCTGAAATTACTGTAATTATGTTGTGTTTGATGGGCCCGGCTTGTAATCAAGAAGAGAATACAGTGAAATGATGCTGACCCTCTTGGGTTTGCAGCTGTACACGCACTTTGGGGTCTTTTTTTGCAGAAAAGAGTCATTTTGATAATCATTAAGCTGTGTGTAACCTATTTCAGAAGTGTTTTAAAATGAGGTTCACATTTTTTGAACAAGGGGGAAAAAATCCCAAAATTGCATTTTGCCATTACAGACTCATACATAAGGAAAGGTTGTGTTTTCTAAGTGACAATTGTTAAGATATAATATTCAAAATCAGTATTTAATCATTATAATGAGGTATTGTTTAAATATAACCACCTTTAGATTATTCATAGTTTAATTAATATACTCATTATGAAAATCTTTGAATCAGATATTTGATGAACTGCTTGTCAGTAACAAGGCAGCATTAATTAGACCTATATTGAGATTAACATTTTTAAACGTACAACCGCTTATAATTATAATAGAGCCTAACTAAAGACCGCCTTCGTTGAGCTAAAACTAATAATTTCTCTATTTGAACTGTTAGCAAGAGATTATTAAATTAGTATAAGCTAATATCTCAAAGTATTAAAATCCGCTTGACCAAATAGATTGTGCCTGTGGCTTCAGGCATTGGGCCCTGGCTGCCGTCTGAGGAACCAATTCGGAGGAGTGAGATAAATCTGCCAAATCTCCCCGCCTGCAAAGTCACACCTCGCAGGGAAGCCAAACCCGGGAAGGTCTCTGCCCCGCGGCCCAAGCCCAGCCGAGGCGTTCGGTTCCCTCTTCGCGCTCCCAGCCGGTCCGCGCGCGCCTTGGTCTCCGAGGTCCGCTCCCGCATTAGCGCTCCGGGTTCTGGTGACCTGCGGGAGAAGAAAAGCCCCGATCCCAGGCCCAGAAAGGGCCTCGAGGTCCCGAGCTCCATCCCCCACTACTTCCCTGCTTTCTTCAAACCCCCCCCCCCCACACACACACACACACACACCCCTCGGCGCTTCCCCTCCCCTCCCCAAAGGGCGTCGGAAGAGCCTGGCACATCTGATCTTTCACCAGCACCAATTGAAAAATGGGTGCTTGTCACAACACAGATCACTGCCTTCCGCGTTCAACTCCCCACCGCGCGCTGCAAAGGGTCCCCCCAAGGCGGAGGGCCAGCGTCGGAAGGCAGGTTGAGAGAAGCGGGACTCGCTCAAAGCAGCCGGAGGAGGCCCGCAGCTTCCCCAAACCTCCTCCTCTAGGCTGCGGGATCTGGGGTTGGGGTTGGGGTTGGGCAGGAGCGCCGGGCCAGCGTAGTTCTAACTGCTCCGAACTGACCTGAGCGGTTCATTGGGGGTGCCCCCTTACTGGCCTGGCTGGGAGACTTTCGGGGGGCTGGGGCAGGGTGCTCCACTCGCCCACCAGGCCCTTCCCAGGCCCCTACATTCCTCCCAGGCGCAGAGGAAAAGCCCGGGATCCTCGGGCAGGAATGGGCCTCGCCTGGTGCGCGGGGCCTTGTGGATGGGAGTGGCTGTGGAGGGCCCGGGTGGCGCCTTGAGACTGTCCCGGGGAGCTCACTGATTGATTGGGGGTTAGCCTGACAGACGTATCCTTCCGGTCCTTTTCCGGCGTCTGGCCGCGTCTTTTCCTCGTCCAGATCCAGCGCCCTCCAGGCAAGCAAAAGCCGGGCAAGCAAAAGCCAGGAGGCCAGATCCCCACGGAGGCGAGGGGCCCAGCCAGGTGTCTCCGTCTCCAGGTTTCTAGGACTCCCCGCAAGGTGACTGGGTGTGTGTTGGGGGGCGGGGGGTGGGGGGAAGGGGTGTCACTCAAATCTCACAGGCCCGCTGTCTTTGAGTTCTGCTTTGATCTCCTCTCAGCCGGCCTTCACCATCCCTTTGGTTGCTGAGCCCTGACTCTGACATGCGGCACCTGTTCCTCCTGGTCCTCCTTCCCTGAGCCCCTTCTAGCCCAGGTGGGATCAGGCCCCTTGTCGGTCAGGAGCTAGGCGCCAGGCGAGAACCGCGCCAGCGGGCCTAGGCCCTGTACCCTGTGGTCTGGAGTCAGAGTCCTTGCCCCTGCGTTGCGTCCCCAGAGGTGGGAGCCTGCCCGGCCCCCAGCACCCGCTCACACAGCACACCATACAGCAGCTCTTTCTCGAAACCATAATTTTACTGTCAAAGAAACTTTATAACTTATTTACAAAGTTCTTTTTTCCCCCCAAGATACAAAGCAATAAGTTAACATTCTCAATATAAAACTAAACTTTGACATAGAGAACACAAAACATGGTTGATTTCAACTGATCACATTTTCCAAATTTCACAAGTAAAATGTCAAGATTCTCATTTCACAAAGCATCGGGTTTTACAGCCACACACAACGGAACGGAAAAAAAAAAAGCTAAGCTTGTGCAACATGTTTACAGAACAATAATAATAACAATAATAATTAATAACAACAATCATATGTACAGCGATTAGATCCTGCACTGGAGGCTGTGTGTTCAGGTGGTGACTGGCATTATTCTGGCCGCGCCTCTGGGGGTTGTTGTAAAGCTGTTTGCTTACTTTACAGCCCACTGGCATTGGGGTACTTGCTCACACCCGCCTCTTTTCTCACCGCTGCCCGTGGGTCCTCTCTCTCTTTCTCCCTAAGGAGAGAATTCGGATTTTCCTACTTGTCCAGGCAAGGAGACTAAGCGTTCTTCTCCAAATGAGAAATTGTGTTGGCTTAATTTCTTTCTTTTTAAAAACACGTAAAATATGCAAATCATTCGACTCCAGCCTCTCTAGACCAGTGAAGTACAAAAGTTACTGTATAAGTTAAAAACCACCAGGTCCTCCTTATCCATTTTTTCCCCCGGGTGCATTTGAAGTGACCCGTATGCTTGGACAGCGCGCTCCTCATGTCCCATAGAATTGCGTACTGGCCAACATTCAGCTTCGGGTGAAGTCCATTTCTCAATAAATAAGCCCCCTCCCTCCAATTTCCCCCAATTCCCCAATGAGCTACACAGGTGTTTGGGCAGGCCCAGGAAAAGGTCTGAAAGGATAAAACATCCAAGCATCCGGAACTGGGTGGCCTGGTGGACAGCGCCTCCCGGGACCTGGTGACGTTTTCAGAGGCCGCAGAATGAGGACAGCGGACAGAGGAGGACCTCGACTCTCAGGGCACAGATACAGAGCGAAAGGAGACAAGAGACGGACAGGACAGAAAATAGCTTTTGCTTTTTCTACATTGCTTTTGTTTTGTTTGTTTGTTTTTTTCCTGATAGTCCCACACAACCGAGGGTCCCCCGACGGGTCCAACAGGCTATCTTGCTGCTCGAGCTGTCTCCGGCGGCGGCTGTGACTGAGCTCCGAGGCCTCTCACTCTGCTGCTCGTGGCCCAGGCCAGGGTTCAGGCGAGGGTGTGGATGCCAGGGAAGGAGCCAGTCCAGGCAGCAAGGGGCTCTGAGGAGGCGGTGTGCGTCCTGCCTCCCCGGTTCTTTCTTCTTTCCCTCTGAGCCCTTCTCTGGGTGCAGGGCACACAAATGGGGTGGATGGACCGGGAGGCAGGAGGGACCCGGACCAAGGAAAATGGGAAGGAGGTGGGCGGGAACGGTGGGCAACCTCACATGAGCTGGGGTTGCTGCATAGCTTCTTGGTGCGCCGAGGGGTACCAGGACGTGTAGCTGGGGATGTAGGAGCCCGTGCTGCTGCCTGAGCCCTTTCCGGATGAGGAGTTGGGGTTCCATCCAGGCGGCACCGGCGGGGAGCCGGCAGAGAGCGCCCGGCCGTTGGCTAGCGCGCTCCCCTCCAGAGCTGCCCCGCCCTGCTTCATCAGCTTCTTGAACTTGGAGCGCTTGTTCTGGAACCAGATCTTGACCTGCAAGAGCGGACGGCAACGTGACTCGGGCTAGGTCCATTGTGCCTATCCTGGTCGTGGGGAGATAAGGTGACAGTGGGACAGCGAGAGAGGATGCCCCTCACCCCCCTGGGAGAAGGGACAACTCGCAGCTGGGGGAGCAGACCACCACTACCACCACCAGTAAGAACCGCCAGGCAGGGACAGCTCTCCTAGAGCCAGGGGGCGTGGTGGTGAGCGGGGATCTAGGCCTTCTCCTGCCAGGGACTCGGCCCAACCTTGGCTGGCAATCCTCTGGGCAAGATGCAGGGCCTGCACAACATAGAGCCTTCAATTCCAATGTGAGCATCAATAGAAGAATGGAGTGGAGAAAAGGAGTGGAGGGAATTTATTTGCAATGCCATCTGCCTTCTCTTTGCCATCCTTTCTGCCCTCGAGTGAGTTGGAGACTGACCAAGGAAGCCACAAGGTTTTGTTAAACTTTTCATTTGGACTTAAGTAAACCTTTTCTTAACGTCTGTTTGTCTCCCCAGCTCTGCTCCAAATCCCGGCCCCAACGTTGGAAACGCGCGACACTCGTCATCAAAACGCCCATGGGCTCCCCGGACTCTCAGAGAAATTGGGAAGGAAGGTCCGTTTCTCCTCCGGGGTCTGGGGCTTGGGTGGTGTGAGAAGGCAAAAGAAAGGACCCCCACCCCCACCCCCCAAGAAGGAGGAGAAGAGGGAGGAGGAGGAGAAGGAAAGGGAGGAGGGAGACAGAGGCTCAGGCCAGGCCCCAAGTGATTAGCCACACACTTTAAAGGCAAAGAAGGGATTAAGCCCCGAGTCTATTGTTCCAGTTGTTCGGGCACGTGTGACTTCAGAATCCCCAAACAAAACGTCTGGGGAAATCCTCCCTGCGCCCTAATCAGATTGTCCAGGGTTGCAGGTCCGGGAGGCGGGCAGCGCGGAGTACGGAGTGCAGAGTGCAGGGAGAGCCAGGGCAGAGAGAAAGAGGAAGGAGAGACGCTGGGAAGGCCAGGGGTGGCGGGCACACACACGCACCTCATACACACACAAACACGCACACGCACACACACTCCCTCCCACCCCCGACCCTGAGGGCCAGAGAGCAAAAAAATGAAGCTCCGGGCGCAGGCTGGCCGCGGAGACCTGCGAGCCGGAGGGGCAGCAGCGAGGTACCTGCGTCTGCGTGAGTCCCAAGGAGGCCGCGAGCTCCGCCCTCTCGGGCAGAGCTAGGTACTGAGTTTGCTGGAACCTCCGGTTCAAAGCCTGCAACTGCAAACTGGAGTAAATTGTCCTGGGTTTGCGGATCTTTTTCCCCTTGCCGTTGAAGCGCACCTCACCGCCTTCCACCACCGTGCTCTTCTCGGAGTCAGCCCCTGCAGGGACAGCAGAAGCAGGGGCCCTTGTTAATGCGAGGGACAGCCTTCAGTGTGGGGAGCCCGGGGCGAGCGGCTACCGAGCGGGGCGGTGGAGGCAGGACCCGGAGAGAGGATGCTCAAGAAACTCCCCAAACGAGGGGGAGGCCCCGCAAAATCCGAGGGCCGGGCCCGGACCGCTGCAGGCGGACTGGGACAGTTCCCAGGCGCGCAGCTCCTGCCTTTGCAGGGAAAGTTTGCTGTTTTGCAGGCGGTAGTTGAAGTTTAATTACCCTTAATTGCACACATTGTTTATCGCGCTACGCAATAAATAATTACCGAGACTAATACGTGCACATGTGGGTTTCTGTTTTCCAGCGGGGCATTGTGTGCTCGACGCACGGAGCCACCCAGAGGCCCAGCTAGTGCCAGGGGGACGCTCTCAGATGTATTTCTACTCTGCTGGATAGTTGCTAGGTGGATTTTTAAAAATTTTTTCTTTGCTATGACAAGGATCCATAGATTGATACCCGAAACCTCCACTGCTCCGGCGCTCTCCCCACCCCCACCCCACCTCTCTCTCTCAACCTCTCCCTCCTCTCTCTCTTTCTCTCTCTCTCTCTCCCTCCCTCCCTCCCTCCCCTCCCTCTCTCCCTTCATACCTCTTAGTCTCCCTCTCCCGGGCAGGCGCACGTACCTGGATCCTCCAGGCGGCTCTGGGCGAGGCTGGCGCTGCCGGGGTAGGACTGCACGGAACTGATGTAGGGGCTGGACGCGTGGCTGCTGACCGAGTTGACGTAGGGGTAGCCCAGCGGTCGGGAGAAAGACGAGGCCGAGCTGTAGGCGCCGTCGGGCTGCGAATGGCCCGCCGAGTGTAAACAGTGCATGGAGTAGTGCCCGTGGGACATGGGAGAAGGAGACATTTGCTGGTTGGGCGGCCCAAACTCCATAAACACCGCCTTGCCCGACACGGGGCTGTTGAGACTTTCTGGCATGGTGGTCATGGTCATCTCTTCTCGCGGGGTCTGGGTGTGGGTCTCTCTCTCTCCTCTGCTTTCCTTTTGGGGGTCTCTGTGTTTCTCAGGACAGGAAGGAACCCAATTTAAGCAGAACAGGGGTTTTCACTTTCCATTCATAAGAAAATGGAGTTTGTCTCTTTGAAAAGTCTAAGCATGATGCTGCTGAGCTCCCCAAACTCGCTTCAAAGCTTTGACTCAGCCAAGGTCATAAATATTCATGAGCCGGCGGAGCTGATTGGTCCGTTGCCTTGCATAATCACCGGGGATTGGTCCGAGGCGCTCCGGCTCCGCTGGACTAGAGCGGGCGAGGCGGCCGGGTCTCGGGAGAGACGCGTCCACAGCTCCGGGCCGGGGCTCGCTCCGCTGCAAAAGAGCGCGCCGACAGGGACGCACAATGGGCTGCCGCGGCCCGCGGCTCTCAGGCCTCCCGCCTCCCGGAGCGCCTCACTTCCCAGAAAACAACCTGCGACTTGGCGGCCGCCCTCTCTCCCCGTACGATCCCGATCCTCCTCCCATCCCAGCACCGGGGACCCGGGCACGGCTTCTCCCAGGCACCGCCCCCGGGTCTGGCGCTGAGCTAGGGCAGCTCAGGAGCCTGGCCGCGAAGTCGCGCCCTGGGGGACGCGGGAGGCGGCTCGCAGGGCGCTGTCCTGCCCAGCTTCTGGTGCCTAGCGCCGCGCTCTCCCGAAGGCCCCGCCCTAGCCCGGGTTCGCCTGGCCACCTCCCCGGGGTGAGACCTGGGGCCCTCGGGCGAACTCACTCACTCGGCCGCCCTGCCGCCACCGTCGCTCCCCGGGGCCGGCTCGCATTGCTCCAGGCCCAGCTGGCCACTCTAGTTCGAGGCTGCACCGGTCTGATCAAAGCAGTGCGCGCGGAGAGCCAGGAACCCGCGCTTCTCCTCCCAGGAAAGGCGGCCGCACCGCCCTCCACTCCCCCGACACCCCCATCCTTCCTCCACCGCCCCCTCCCCTCTCCACTCCTCTGCGCCCGGCGCCCAGGGCTCACGCGCCCCTAGGGCGCGGCGCCGAGTAGAGTCCCGGAGCTGGCGGGCTCAGTTCTGCTTGGGCAGCGGAGGCCAGGTGGTCATTTCCCGGCCTCCTGGGGTCCGACGAGATACTGGGGTTTAGGAGTCCCGGGGGACCCCGAAACCCGCGGCAAAACCAGGCCAATAATAGGCTCACTTATCTTGTGTGCGGACGCGTCTCTCATTGTCGCCCAGGATCCTCTTCATCTTCAGTGGCCAAAGTGGGCGCCACTGGGCCTGGGGACAGCGCTGGTGGAGGCAAAAGCTGCCAAGGCCTCCTGTCTCCTGGGGCGCTAGGTACAGAAAAGTGCACAAAAAATCCCCCCTCTCCCCCCCCCCCCCGCCCCCCGCTGTAGCCACCACACAGCCACCCTCTTGAGGCGTGGTGCAAACCATGCTGTCTTCGAGGGGCTGTGGGTTCCCGATTCCTCCAGCCTCACGGTTCATCCAAAATCACTTTGTTAGGTAATTAGAAAAGTGTTGATAATTATTTCTTTCATAATTTAGCGGTGTGGCGGGAACGGGGAAATGATCTTGTGAAAGTTCACACGTGCAGATGTATTCGTTACGGATTCATTTGATTAAATGGTAGTCTCAAGTGCTCGAATCCACAGCTGAAGGCGCCCCATTAGCATAACACTGATGTTTAATTTTCATACGCATAATTAGCCATATATTTAACACTAATAGCAACAAGCAGCCTTTCGGCGTTAAACAGCCTGGGGTTTGATCTGGCCTGAGCTGAACCTTCACCGACGCACCTTCCCCTGGCTGGCGTGTCGCAAGGACCACAGGACAAACCTCTGTAATCAAGTACATTTTGGCAGAAGGAGCACCAATAAAAATGAGCACTCAAAACAAATGACATCGGTGCTGTCGTTGCAGATATGAGTTCTTTTTTAACTTCAGCAGCAGCAGCTGCTGCCCGCGGAATTCCTCTCCTTTGGTTTAAGGGCATGATGTTGGGGGTAGAAATATTTCAGGCTGTGTGGTTGGAGCAAAAAAGAAAAACAAAAGCAAAAAAAAAAAAAAAAAAAACCCACCCCACAACCGATCCTCCAAACCAATAACAGCTTTGCCAACGTTTAAAAAGATTTTTTTTTTTCTTAATCACCCAACCACACGGTGATACTTTGTAGCAACAACCAGCTAATGACTCCGCTACCAGACAACTCCCAGGAGCTGCAGGACTCCTCTTGATTTTCGTGTTGCCCTTGTGGTTCTCATTGCTCCTCCGTAGCGCCTATTTTGGGGTGTAGAGCAGGGTGTGGAGCGCGGTGCGGTGCTCCCAGCACAGCAGCACGGATGCCGCCCGGGCCTCTGGTTTCCCGCGCGCCTTGCGGGGCCCTGACCACGTAAGTGACCGCCTTGGCTGGCGCGGTGTTGGGGTTGGGACGGAGGGAAGCGGGGCTGGTCACTCCAGGTGCTCAGGGCAATGCGAGAGGAAACCCGACAGCTGAGTCACCCAGGGCCAGCTTATTCCAGATAACTGCAGGGTGGGGGAAAGGGAGAGAGGATGCCACAGGTCGCGAGGGTCTGTCTCCAGGGCTCTCTAGCCGTCCACATCTGGAGGCGGGAATCCAAGCCATTCGTAGCGCAGTGGACCCGGCTGGCTCCGGGAACAAGAGACCCCCGTGCGCCCCCTCAGGAACCGGTTTCAGAGTCTTGGTTATTTTAGAAATGAATTATTGTGGGCGAGCGAGTGTCTACACTCCGGAATTCTTTCTTAGATCCAGGGAAACAGTTACCGGGAGGGGCGGATGAGCCAGGGGCCTCCGGGCTCAGAGTCGCCCGCCTGGGCTAGCTTCTCAACGGTGTGATCTTATCTCTATTCTCCGAGCCCCTCCACCCGACACCGCTAAGGGGACACCTGTTCTGAAAGGCAGGTCTGCTTAGATCTCTGCCCGTCCCAACTCCCAGAGGAAATACAACTCTCTCTGGTACCCGGAGAATGTCCCGGATTGCCAGTGGGACCTCTGGGAGGCACGCAGGACTGGCGCCTGGTGGTGAGCTGTAGCCACGAGTGGGCTGGAATCCCCGTGAGGTTTGGAGCCAATTAAGCTGGCAGGGGTGAGGGGTGGGGAGTGGACAAGGCACGTTAAAATCTGCTTCCTAACTTCAACTTTAAAGCATGTTAAACCGAGTTCGTTCTAAATGAAGTTTGTTTCCTATGGAGCTGCGGAGCATTGCCTGTATGTGTACAATGTTTAAACTTTAGGCTAGTTACTTTAATAAAGGAGTTATAAACCTGTCCCATACATACGTCCACCTTGGCCTAATTGCTGCACAGCAGTGTGCTCTCCCAGTGGTTGGTAAAATCCTGTGGTCCTAATAAAATTATTCTTGGGGAGCCTGACCTGTAGATAAGATGCGGGTAGTTGGTGCAATCCTACTGCTCTAGGAGAGAAGTGAAGTCCTTCTCAGGCAAACCTCTCCCACGGACATCTGGGCCTCGCCCCTCTCTAGGGACTCCAGGTTTTTCAGAGGCAGCAGCCCCTGAAAGTCTCTAGGCCTTGTAAAAGTTTTTTAAGGACCCCAAAAGTTTTTCAATGAATCTTGTAAATCTTCAGCCCCTACCTTGTCTTTTCCAGCTCGGAGATCCACTAGAATCAGAATCATTTTTGTCCAAATTCTCCATCCCTGGACACAGAGTAAGAGAGCCAGAGGTGTGGGAGAATGCCCAGGAGAATCCCAAGTTCAGGGAGAAGACTGAACACTTTCCCAGCATGTTCACTGGCCTCAGTTTCCTATCTCTTTCCCCACCACTGTGTCCCCGAGAGGAGCTGGCCCTTGGGACCCCATCAGAGAGGCCATCTGTCATGGCAACTACAGGTGTCTTACATTTCCTTGGTGCTCTCTAGCCCAAGCTATATTTAGTGGATGGCAACTTTGGAAAACCCGCTTCAGTAAAAACAAGAGTTAGCACTGACTTGGAGGAAACCGTAAATGGGACTTGTTCCTAAAACCACGACCAAAGGGGCAACGATTTTCTACGCGTCCTGCCAGAGGCCCAGCCCCTCTCCACCCCTGGGCCCAGGTATGAGCAGGTCCTGGGGAGCTGGCACGAGGAAAGGGAAGGCACTCCCGCAGGAATGGGTCCTGGGACAGGAATGTGGATCTCTGGATTTCCTGAAGCAGGTGGAGCTGTGAGCAGGAGGCTGAACTGCAGTGAAACTCACCAGCTCCAATCCTGCTAACTAGGCCCTTGCCCTAATAAATCCCGGATCTCTTCTTGCTGGGAACCTCTGGGTCTCCAGTGCTGAAGTGTGGTCTGAAGGGGGCCAGTGTGGGGAGAGGTTAGATTAGAGGCTCCAGCAGCCTGGGATGCATACAGCATTTCCTAGTGCAGCAAAGGGTGTGTGTGTGTGTGTGTGTGTGTGTGTGTGTGTGTGTACATAGGGTCTTGCAAAAGTAACCTCTGGGATGGCACTGCAGGGCAGGATGAGGGCCAGGGAGGAAAAGCTGCAGGGGATCGGGAAGTCATGTTTTTAGATGGGTAAAGCCTGCAGAAGAGCCAGGCCAGGGTCCACAGGCAAAGACATGTTTGTAACCAGCCCCTCCTTCCATTCGGGCTGACCTTTCATTGCAAAGCCGCCATGGAGGGGAAGAACGGGAAGGGCTGGGGAGCAGGGGCTGGCCAGTGGAGGATCCACAATGGGGTAAAAAGAGACTTAAAAAAAAAAACTCCACCTAACAGCCAGGCTCCGGTTTTTCTTTATGCGGGGGCATATGAAAAGTTCAGAAACTCAAAAATTAACCAACTACCCTCCTCCCCCACTAGTGACGGTCAGAGACTAGGAGCGCAGACACAGTGGGTTGAAGAGGGGAAGCTTTTTACTTGGGCAGAGTTAAGACAAGGGAAAGAGAAAACCATGCACCTATGGGAATCATGCGTCTTCCAAACGAGGACGCCCCATTCCCCCTCAAGAAACGTTTCCCGAGCTGGAGCAGGGAAACACAGTCCGGCTCCAGGATCGCAGCCGCGCCGCCAGGCAGGGCTTCAGATCTGCGTTCCCAACTGCCCCCCCTCCCCACCGCGTTTTCCAAGACGCCTCCAGGTCCTGGGCAGGCCACTGCCCACCAGCCTTCCGCCCCGGTTCTGCTCCAAGTTCTCCAGCGGGATTTGTAGGAGAAAAGGCGCCCAGCCTCTGCGATCTTGGGGCCGCTCCTCAGGCCTCGTGGGGCAGTTTGGTCAGGATCTGGGCGCCCTCCGACGTGATGACCACTGTGTGCTCGAACTGGGCGGACCTGAAACACGCGGGGCGGCGGCGGTCAGGACTCGCGCGAGCGGCCGTCTCGCCAGCGCCCCGGGATGAACCTTCCCTTTCCAAACCATTGAGAAGTCACCACCACCTTTGATTGTCCAGGGAGACCACGGTCCACGCATCCTCCAGGACTTTAAATTCAGGGGATCCCTCGGTTATGATTGGCTCTGTAAGAGGGAAAATGTTTACTGCGTGAACTAATCAGAGTCTTGTCAAACATTGTTTCCACTGATGATCAAAACAAGAGAGTAAGAAGGTTTCCCCCCCTCCTCCCAAGTACTTCCCCCATGGGTTCATGTTGTCATATTGCAAGGGCTGATAATTGATGGTGCTTGCATAGTATACTACAAACTAAACAGTAGGAAGAGGAAACGTTACAGCATTCAAAATGTATGAAGTTGCCTAGTTCCTAATTTTTTTGAGGAAAAAGGGCATTTTAATCAAGCCTTAATTAGGACCCTGTGGATAATAACCACCCAAACACCAGTCCCTCTTATAAATACCAGTGAGTTTTAAAAAATATTTGATTTTAAAAAAATGCTCAAAATGTTCATTAATCAGCAAATAACAATTTTCTTATTTCACTCTAATTGCTTCTCCATTAAGTCCCAGTCAGAAACTTGATGCCTTCCGGGTTTTAGGTGATTGGAATTTATTGGTGACGCCAATCACATGATCAGCCAGGAATGGGCCACAGAGAGTACATGCCACTGCTGACAGGGAGCAAGGGACATAATCGTCTCCAGTTACTGGGTGTTAATGAACACACACACACACACACACACACACACACACACAGCAAAAACCCAAACACCACATTATGTTGGTAACAGAATTAGAGGGTGGAGGGCTGCCTCTCCTAAATGTGTCGGTAAGTATCTGATTTAGGAAGATGGGCTCGAGGATATTATTTAATCAGATTTACTCTGCATCTGAATTATTTCATTATGCTGATTGGCTTTGTTAGTCCTTCTCGGGACTGCCTGGCCTGGGCCAGCGCCACTGCCGAGGCTTCTGCTGGGGTGAGGGTTGGAGCCGCAGCTCTGAAGAGGAGGTCCCGCACTGACCTATGGTGAAGGCCATTCCCTCCTCCATGAGTAGATCGCTGTCGTTTGCTGCAAGAAATAAAAGATGGGGTAGGGGGAAAGGGAGTGGGAAATGGAGAAAAAGATAGAAACAGAATTAGAGGGGTTGGGCTGCTCAAAAAACTTGGTAATTTAATATTTTTTCTTTTGGGATAGGAGGGTGATGGTTTCTAGAATCCTGGGTGTTCACTGACAACCCAGGGCTAAACACAGGGCTCCTGGGTCTGTCTTTGCATTTTCTGCACTTGGGGGTCAAGGCCTAGCAGGAGCAGCCTGAGTGTTTTAGACACTTGTCAGGATCCTCTGCTGCCCTGGCCACTTGCTACGAGGTCTCCTGGCTTTGCTGAGTCCTGGGCCTTGTGATCTACCCGCAACCCAAACAGAAAGACATCTTGGGGAACAGATGCAAAGGGAAGGCAGGCTACCGTAGGAGGCAAGGTCAGGGGTGACTTCAAATAAGTCCAAGTGTTAGCTCTGGGGGGGGGGGTGGCGGGGAGGGGGGCACATGTCTAAGGGGCCCTTTCTGCACTTCCTCCTGGACCTCAGGTGGGGCTCTTTGGCCCAAAGGGAGTTCTGACCTGTTGCATCTCTGGGAGTCTTCCAGGGCATGGGGTCTAGGCAGTAGTTCCTCCAGGGACTACTCCCAAGTAGCCAAGGGGGATGCCCACCTGTGCAGGGACCTTTGGTCTCTGGGGTGCTTCAAAGAACTGCCTCCTCCCCTAACCCCAATCTCCTCCCCTCACCCCTGCCTCCACTGCCTTGTGGCCCACCCTGCTTCCCCACTGTAGGGTGCACACCCAGACAGTGAAAAACAGGGATTCTGGGCAAGGAACACGGGGTGGGTATAATCTAGAAATCACTAAAGAGTACATGCTGCTAAATATATCAGCTGTCATCGCTGTGGAGGATGTGATGAAGTTTAACCACAACAGTCAGCAGTGAGAGAAGGGGGTAGAAAAAGGAAAACAGAAAAGTCCTATGTGCATGCTGCTGGGACACTGATGCAGCGGTATTCTGATTTCAGTAACTTTTCCTAGACAAATATTCCTTGTGCCTTCCAGCCATCACTCTCCAAGAGAAGACAAAAAGCAAAATAAATCTTATTTTGGGACTGAAACTACTGGGCAATAAGCCAGTAACACAGTACTGTGCTGGTTATGATTAAGTACCCTTTGAATTCTAATTTTGAATCCACACACACAAAAGGATGATCATGTGGATTCAAAGTTAGAGCTTCAGGAGCAAAACTGCCTTATCCTGATTCCATTCAGTTAACAGCTCCCAAATTAACTTTCTTACCGTGATGCCAAATTTCTGGATGTCCATGAAAGTAAGATCCTATCCCATGTCCCACAAAATGTGAACAGACTTGAAAACCATTCTGATGAGTAATGTGGCTTTAAAAGTGACCAAACAAAATATTTAATTAAATTAGATATGTTTTTAATGCATTCATAGATAAAAACAAAGTCACTTAAAAATATTCTATAAAAAAGATAAATCAGTTATATTTAGAGTCAGATAATGACAATGTTTTCGTTATTCTGGAATAAATTAAATATTTTTTGCCATTGCTGGTAAAACTCCCTTTGGATAAATGAAGAAAAAAGGTATGTATCTAACACAGTACAGTAGTTTGCTTCATTGACCTTAGCACAACGTTCAAACAAGACCACTTTTAGACGAGTGTGACACACACATATATAGGTCAATATATCCAAGACACACACGTGCATATAATGCAGGTCATAAAAACCTGCGTGCGTGTATGGGGTTTCACAAAAAGACTATGCAATTTATTACCAAGTTGGGAACCAAAGAGAGAAAAAAATTTATAATCTAGAAATGTGACTTCCTACTTCTATAGTTTCCTTATTCTGGTCTATTTCAAAGCAATTTACATTTTGCAAACATTCGCACAGAAGGTCAAATCTGCTTTGTCCATATTCTTGAAACAGTACAAAACTTTGTGATCATTTAGGATTTCTCCTTAAGACTTACACCATTAAGAGAAATCATAGCCCTAGCCAGTTTGGCTCAGGGGATAGAGCGTCAGTCTGCAGACTTCAATTCTGGTCAAGGGCACATGCCCGGGCTGCAGGCTCGATCCCAAGTGTGGGGCATGCAGGAGGGAGCCGATCAATGATTCTCTCTCATCATTGATGTTTCTACCGGTATCTCTCTCTCCCTCTCCCTTCCTCTCTGAAATTAAAAAAAAAAAAAAGAAAGAAAGAAAAGAAAAGAAATCATAAAGAATGCTTTTTAACCATTGGGATGCTTAAGAAAAACTAGTATTATGATTCCTAATTCTTAATGCTTCATTTGTTATTTCTACATCCACATCATTTAGGTTCCATATATTCCATATAAATAAAATATGGTACATATACTCCAACCATAAAATCTTCACCTACAAGGTTAAGAAGTTGTTTTTGAAATTAGGTGCACATGTTTTATTTCTGGGAGTGCCAGAAAGACAAAAACATATATACCATGAACAATTTTTATATTTTTATATTTTCATGTGGATGAAGGGCACAGTGCCTGAATCCTAACCATAACAATGGATTGGGATTTACAAGACCACTATTTAAATTGTTAACAAAACCAAAGTTCTGAGATCCCAAACTGGAGTTTCCAAAAGACCCTCCATTCAGTTTAATATGAGCTCAAAGGCATTTAGCCAGAATCTTTATGAGCACGCATGTTGATGTACTTTCCTCTCAACATTTTTAACCTTCATCTCCAGACCTGTAAAATACTGGATGTCACTCTACACAGCAGATGGGCAGACTCTCATTCAGATTTAATTTCCTTGTAACTGATAACATAGAAATAAGTAAGCGATGCATGTGCTGAGGACAGGAATGATAAGTCAATGTTGTTTTTTAATCTAAGTTGTATTTTATGGTTATTTCCATGTATCTTTGCACTTTGGGCAGGTTAAACAAGTTTCCTAAGGCTTTTCTATTTGTACTACACAATTTCTGAATAGAAACTGAGGATGAAGAGTGGATAGAGGGTGGAAGAGATATTATCAAATAAGATATAATGATCTAAATTTTTTTTTTTTTACAAAAATGGGCTCTACCTAAACCTGTAATGTTACTTCAGTTTCAACAAATCTCATTGATTCTAAGAGCATTCAGTATAAACTGTTCTCCTATTTTCTTAAAGGAAAAAAACCACCTAGGTTTTTTAAAAAAGGCTCTGATTGGCAGGCATCACAGCTACATCTTAAATGTACGTTACACTGGCAATCTTCATTTTAATTTCCGATGAGAGGAGAGGAAGAAAGCCCACTCTGGAAAAACACTTGGGGTCCCACCCCCTCCCCATCATACCTCTCATTCCTCTTTATAAAAGAAGCTCTGCAATTACTAGGTGCCTAAGATATCTGAGTGCATTCTCCTCCAACCATTTACTGCCTGGATCCCGCTGGAACTCCCAGCTATGGGAGTGTCATACAACGTATCTGTCCTGGATGCAAAGGTCAGAGGGGTTCACAGCCGTGGGGGAAAGAACAGGACAAATTTCCTTCAGTTCCTTGGTTGAACACCCATCTCAAATGCTCGATTCCCAGGAGCTTAGTATATACCCTTCTGTCTGCTTTTCCGAGTACTTTCCTTTTGGACTGGTAGTTAGCTTTTTAACACATACCTACAGGGACTAAATAGGATAAAAAAATCTCATCAATGTTCCAAATTGCTATTTAAAAGCACACCCCTTCTATTATTTTGGAATACATGGAAAGCAAAGATTATGTACCTAATTCTAGGGTTTAAATCTAACTTCATAGAGACAAGCCAAATGGCTTGTAGTAGCAAATTCTACTCTGACATGAAAGCGAGAACTGGTATCCTTAATCATGGCACAGGAAGGTGGAGCATGTGTGCTTCTCTTGACTGGTGTGTTGGGGAACATGGAAACAGCTGGGTGGGCAGGGGTGCCCAAAAAGTACGGCAGGTGCTCCCCAACACCAGCCACCTTAGGGTCATGACCCATTTCTGAGCACAAGAATCTCCTGTCCTGGACATTTTGATTTTTTTGCTGAAATCTTTGGAAAAGAACTCTTATGATTTTAGCTCTTCTCATTTTCTGCCCCCCACCCCAAATCCTCTAAGATAGTAGGGCACCTCTGCATGAGCCTGAGCACATTTATGATTTGAAGCCCATATTGAATATTTGGGGAGAGAGGGGAGGGGAGAGATGATGTATAAAAGTTTGTAAACTTACTTTTAAATTATACTGTATTATTACAGTTCATGTGTCATAGTTTGTAGTTGAAAGAAAAATCTCACTTAAGGAATTTCATCTTGTGACCATTTTCTTCAGTTTACTTCCCTTTCATGAGGCAGTTTTCCTCAAATGAAGTATTAAATGTCTCAATAAATTAAAATTCTTAATATATTTCAACTACCCTTTTATGACTAAGAATACATTCCCCAAGAGGGCAGAGGAGTCCAATATTTAAGTACATACTCTTCTAACAAAATAAAAATGCACATGGAAATAGTTTTATTACCATTTTTACATGAATCTTTTAAACAGAACTATTCTCTAAATGGCCACATCTCTAATTAAAGGATCTTAAATGGCACCTGATATTCTAAGTTATGACATTTTAGCTTAATGTTTCCAGATTTTTATTTTAAGTAGTCTTTTAATGAAGGAATTAGGGGAATGATTCCCTCTAATGACAAGAAATGTTTAAGTATAATTAGTAATATTTTTGAAAGCCAGTAATTGTTTTCCAAAAGAGTGGTACTTTTTTTGTTTTGTTTCAAACTGGACCACAAATTACTGTATTTTTCTTGAACTTTTATTTGAGGTTTTCTGTTTCTGGAAAGCAGACATGATGGATTGAAATAAAAGATAATTTATTGCAATGCTTACTTTCATGTGCAAAGAGAAGCAGTATAATTGTAATTTACAGTAGCTGTCAAGAAAAATCCATCACAAATGACATTAAAATGACTTATTTTGCCTGAGCCACTTATTGTTTAAATGTGCATAATCTAATAGAAATATATTATTTTTCAAAATCTGCTTTATATTCTCCTAAATTAATATCAAAACATATACTTATGAATTAAACATTAAAAACCGTTTATTGATACTTTCATCATGACATTTACAAGTATAAGTTTAAATTATTTTTGACTGAACTGTCACATATTTGTGATGCATGAATCTACACATTCACAATATTCTCATATGTACTGATCGTACCATCTAGATATAATTATGAAAATACAGATTTAGAAATATTCAAAGCAAATGGAGCTACAGTGAGGATAATAACACACTGTAACCTGAAGATCACTAGCCTTCATGAAACAAAAGGACACACAGGGAAGGACTGTTTACATTAAACTCTTTTGGCCAATACTTTTCCAGAGAAATCATCCTATCCTTCAGGTTTCAGAGAATTAAAACATTTCCTATAAAGATCACTCAATTTTTGGTAACAGAATACTAATAAAAGATGCTTGAATGTTCTTTTCATGCTGTATCAGTAGAGGGAGGCCATGCAAAACATGGTGAATATCTTAAAATAAACGAGACTGAGTTGAAAGATGTTTGTAAACCTTAGGTCTGTAATGATTCCAAGTTCTTTGGCATAAAGGTGGAGATTGCTTGTTTATTTACTCCCTCGAGGATTTGCCTAAATAAGAAAAGGTGAAATAATAGATGTCCAGAAACACTGCCTTAACCCATTAGAGCAAACATTTGTTAGAATCTGGGCCAGTTTCCTGTCCGGTGGCAGACATAAACCATCTAAATAATGAAATGTATTAGGGTAAAAGTAAAAAGTTCATTGTCCGTTATTTTTTACATAGTTTTGTAAGTGTTGTTGTTGGGACTGATCTGGTTTTCAAAGGAGCTGATACACACAAATTTGTACTCGGCGAAAAGTGACCTTTGCATTTAAATAGCTAAAATCCAATGTCACTTTCAATTCTACTCTTCTTTTTTTTTTATGTATCTAGAATTAATGTAGTGAATATGTAATGAAATGCATTATCCTACATAGAGATTTATCAGATTTTCCGACTGAATGCTAGGCTTTGCTAGCACTAGCTGGAATTCACCTGCATGTTGGTGTGGCGTGTGGCTCTTTTTTGTAAACAGTTAAGTCGTACACAAAAAAAGGGAACAAAGGTCAGCACCCAGCCGCCACTTGAATGTGAGATTTTTCTTTTTATTCCCCTTGATGTATACTAGGCTCTGTGTTATTAGTCTTAATGATGGAAAATTGTAGTGTTGATACAAATCTTTTTTTCAAAGTAGTAGGCGGGAGCTCCATTTGTTAGTAAGTTTTTTTGTGACTAAAAGCCACGGACAGTACATTTATGTAGCAGTAAAAGGCCTAGATGCTCTTTCCATAGCAGAGCTAATTATTCCTACTGTGACCTTACTGATCCAGCCTGTTCCTAGTACATCTCATCTGCACGCCTGTTCCTCTGTGTAGATGGTGTCAGGGAATATGAAAAACCCTATAATGAAACCATTTTCATGATGGAGAAAGGCTACTGGAGTTGCACTTGCTACAAAGAGGCTCAATTATATGAGTAATTGTGATAATTTTCTACATTCATAGCCTTCAATGGGGAAAAAAGAATGAGAGCCACAAAGGAAAATTACTTTAACAAGAAAGTACAGAGAGTAAAAATGGAAGAAGAGACAAAAAAGGGGAAAAAATAACCAGAAAAAAAGTTTAAAAAATAGATCTGGAGGGAGGAATAGCGAGACAGGGAGAACAACAGAAATGCTCAAAAGCCCATGTGCAGCTGTGTTGCACAATTAAATTGAATTTTTTTTCCTGCAGTTGATGAATGTGACTACTGCAAATGTGCCTCTGTAGTTAGCTATCATTTGTTGTTCCGTGACAGGAAAAGGATAATTACCTCTCAGAGAGAATCAAAGGCTGACATGCCCTTTAGACACAGCCATGAATGCAGAGCTCGATAGAATGCTTGAATAAGAATCTAGTGTTCTCTGCCCCCTTCCACTGAAGAATAAATTTTGTTAAAATGCAAGAACACCACCAGTAAATTTGTTGAACCCTAGGTGTTCAAAAATATGAGGTACATCTATCGACTCATCCCATTTGCAAAAATAAAACTGCATTTTGAATTCGTTTCTATTATATTCATGGACAGTAAGATAGTGAGATATGCATTAAATTTCTTTTCCCAGTAGGGGTCTGATTCAACATTTCCTATGAAAGAACAGAGAGACACTATCCCTTTTTCCCAGGCTAGTTAGCCTATAATTTAAAACTGTCAAAAACACAATTTTGTTCAAAGTCTTCAATAAAAGCCTCTCAGATATAACCCAAAGAGATTTTACTAAAGTTTGATTCAGACACTGTTACAATATTTTTAAAGCCATAAATACATTTAACTGATATTTTACTGCATTTTTTCTTAAAGCATTTGAGGGCTTATGAAGAAAAAGGGCACCATCTTTACAAGGTGACTAAGTTGTCCATCCTTCAGACAAATGGGAAGCATTCAATGGTTCATATTAATGAGAATAGTACTTTAAAAGGTACTGATGTGGTCATCTTTAACAAAATGTATTACTTTTAAATGAAAAACAGCAACCATATATTCTGCATGTCTACTTCAAAACAGTTATGGGGGAAAAAGATCTTAAAGTAGGTAACAGATTACACAGAAAAAGTCTTGAATTCAGAAAAATACACATTTACTAAAAAAGCAAGTACAGAATGCTGTGTGGAAAGTAAACAATGGTTTACAGAAAAAATGAACCAGACCCAACAGGACAGAAGATCACCCTTTCAGGCTGTTTGCTAATCCACTGATTTGAATGGTAAAGCTTGCTTGAGCTTAGGCTTTTTACCTCTGTATCACATGAATGTGTTTATTTCATTCCTTTAGAACACTTAGCTTTTCTCCTGTCTCATCATCCAAGTGTTAGGATGCTTAGCTCCTTCTTAGGTTCTTCCTTCCATGTTTGCTGTGGTTTTGAGTAGAGGAACACTACAGACCAACATGTCAAGCTAAAACAAAAGCAGTCCACAAATACTGCTTGCTGCTTCTATAAATTTCTTTGTTGACCCTGATATAATTCACTTTTTCTTTTTTTTAACTCAGGGAACAACAGTGCAGCCTGGCAGGTCACATACTGATATCAGACTGAAATGATGGTTCTGAATCCTAAAGCATGTCATCAACTGTATACCAAGCCACCAATAACCTTGCACCATTTGCCAACCCTCCCTTTACTTGTCAGTGTAAGGCTTACCTGATTGTGTTTCCAATTACTGAGAAGGGAGCCCCTGCTCTGCAAGCTGCAATGGCTTCATCTCTACACCTCCTGGCAACCGCCACTAACTTTCTACCACATTCATCCACATTGCCCACCAAGAACGTTTCAGAGGTGTCTCCATGGTAGCCGTTGTAATAGACCTAAACATAGGCAGAAATGTAATAATTTGTTGTTGTTTAAAATCTACTCTTCTAAAGTATACATTGAATTCATTTGTTTTAGCCTTCCAGAATTACTCTTAAGTTCACCTACAAAAAAAGAAATAGATATGCCGAAATCTTACAGAAATTTAAAAGATGAAGCCATGCAATAATATTACACAATTTAAAATAAATAAGTGACTTAGTGTGGCTATTTCAGCATTCTGATTAGCAATGCTATAGTAGCATGTTGATTCTTCACTTTATTTTTGAAAAGACAAAACTATATATGCAAAATTTAGTGACCAAAGACACTGACCCACAATTATTATAACAGGTTGAACCTAACAATATTAAACATGGTGAAAAGTTTCTTCAATGTCATGAAGATATTCAATCTTTTATTTACTAGTTCTATGCTTGGAAGTCATAGATAATGACAAGAAATAAGACAGACATGTCGATATTATACAGACAGTGGCTCAATATAGGAATGAAAAATCTTGCCTGGAAGTGAAATCTTAATTGAATGTTCCAGATAGCTGAATGTTAACAGGAAACACTACACTTCAATATTTAAAGACTTAGAATATAAGAAAACAGTGTTAAGAATAAAATTATAAAAAAAATAATTTTATCAGTCTTCAATGATTCAGCAGTCCCTGTATGATCTTGAAAGATAACAGATTCATTATAAAAATCAATAATTACCGAACACTACAATAAATATAAAAGGCTGAGAAGGTTATTAGGATATTGATCCACCGATGTAGCATGAAATGTGCTATTTTGCATAAATTTGTCCTATGCAATTATTTTTCACATCTTTCTCAAGTAAAAGTAGAATGCAGAAACTGTTACAAAAATGTTTATCTGAGCTTTCTGTTTAATACTGAATCAATAACTTAAATCTGTGTACAATTCTGCCTTTAAAAAATACTCTCCCACACACTGTGCGGGAAACAGGAAAAGTCTTTATTATGTCTTCATTTTAAAAGTCAGTAAACTGAGGTAAACAAGTAACTTGTCTAAGGTTAGTGGCAGATATAGAGGTGGATCCAGATTAATACGATGAATTATTGGCTTCTAATCCAGTGTTTCTTCTACTGTATAAAAGTATCTTAAATACTTTGCAATGGAACAGTGTTCTATACATTTATTCCCATTTGCAACCCACAAAAGTACAAGTTTTAATTTTATATACAAGTATATAACATTTACTAATAAAAGTAATTATTCTAAAAGTTTGTATATCTGAATGTTTGCATAACTATTTAAGTAAAAATGTATTTTTAAAAAATCTTTATTTGCCTTTTCATATTACTTTTGCTAGCTTTCAAAATGACTCCTTGAAAGAGTCAATATATATGGCAATAACAATACTTTTGAAAGTCTGTGACAGCTATCTATAACTACTGTTTATACCCACAAACTATTCTTGTTTTTTTACTTCATTTATTTAACAAATATTTATTGAGCAACTACTATGGGCACTGCATAGTCTATTTTTAAACCTTCACATCTCAAGGGAAAAAGAAATCTATTTTCTTGTGATATATACTAGACATAAACAATTATAACATGCAATGAGTATTTTCTAATATAATATGAAATGATAATGGAATCTTTCACTTAATAAAATATTTCACAAGAAATATAATTTATTCCGATACTAATCTATATATTTCCTTGACCACTTCACATTTCTGAACATTGAAAATATTTCACTTTGCTTTATGAATTTTGCAATTATGAAATTATTTGAATGGTAAAAATAGAAGTGTGTATGAAAAGTCTTCAGGAAATGTAGAAAAGGCTTGGAATATTATCCTTGAACACACTGAGAGCAGTAGGGAACAGTATGCTTGATTTCACTGAAAGCAGGAATATTTTATTAGGGGGTGATTGATTAGGTGAGAAAATAAATGTAAAACCCCCAAATCAGGTACAATCCAAAAGAAAGGTGTATCATGAAAAATACTTTATTTCAGGTACACTTCATAAAATACCTCCTGCTACATGATTCTGAGTTTGAAAGATACCAACAGAATATGTATAGAGCAAA
Organism: Cnephaeus nilssonii; assembly: GCF_951640355.1. NCBI lineage: Eukaryota > Metazoa > Chordata > Mammalia > Chiroptera > Vespertilionidae > Cnephaeus > Cnephaeus nilssonii. The sequence continues at coordinate 45,438,181 of NC_137081.1, forward strand.
TGTTCAAGTATTCTAAGTAGCACACAAAGATAGGAAAGAGTATTAGTAATAAAAGAATCTTTGGCTGAAACCGGTTTGGCTCAGTGGATAGAGCGTCGGCCTGCGGACTCAAGGGTCCCAGGTTCGATTCCAGTCAAGGGCATGTACCTTGGTTGCGGGCACATCCCCAGTGGGGGGCATGCAGGAGGCAGCTGATCGATGTTTCTCTCTCATCGATGTTTCTCTCTCATCGATGTTTCTAACTCTCTATCCCTCTCTCTTCCTCTCTGTAAAAAATCAATTAAAAAAAAAAAGAAAAGAATCTTTGGCTATTCTGTCACACAAATTGATATGAAGAAAAAAAAGATTAATTAATTTGAACAATTAAAAATCTGACTGAACTCAACTACTGGATGCCAATTTCCACCTCATTCCCTCTCCTACCTAGGTTTCATGATCTGGATATAGAATAACTATTATTAAAAACATTTCCTCTGTACCCTTATGTTCACTGAAGCACTATTTATAATAGCCAAGATCTGGAAGCAGCCCAAATGACCATCAGTAGATGAGTGGATAAAAGGCTGTGGTACATTTACACAATGGAATACCACCTGTTCGTAAAAAAAGGAGAAAATCTTGCCTTTCGAGACAGCATAGATGGACCTGAAGAGTATTATGCTAAGTGAAATAATTCAGTCAGAGAAAGACAAATATCATAAGATCTCACTTATTTGTGGAATCTAATGAACAAATAAACAAACAAATAAAACAGAAATAGACTCATAGGTACAGGGAACAGACTGACAGCTGTCAGGGAGGAAGGGGACTTTGGGGGGCTGGGTGGAATAGGTGAAGGGATTAACTGAAAAAAAAAAAAAAAAAACAACAAACTCATAGACACAGCCAACAGTATGGTGATTACAAGAGGGAAAGGAGGGTGGGTGAGGTGAGGGGAAGGGAGATAAGTGGTGATGGAAGGAGACTTGACTTTGGGTGGTGAACACACAATACAATATACAGGTGATGGCCCAGTGGGTGTGGCTCAGTGGTTGAGCATCCATCTATACACCAAGAGGTCACTGGTTAGATGCCTGGTCAGGGTACATGCCTAGGTTTCAGGCTCAATCCCCAGTAAGAGACATGCAGGAGGCAACCGATGGAAGTTTCTCTCTCATCAATGTTTCTATCTCTTACTCCCTTCCTCTCTCTCTAAATATCAATAAAAACATATCTTAGAAAAAAAATACAGATGACGTATTATAGAATTGTATGCTTGAAACCTATATAATTTTATTAACCAATGTAACCCCAATTAATTCAATAAAAAATTCAAGCAGAAAAATATTTCTTCATTAATAGAAACTGTAATCCTTCAATACTATCTATCTCAACTAGCTCTCATCAGATGTTTAAATGGTAGTTATTTAAAATTTATTTATTAATCATCAGATGTATAGAATTTATTTATAATCTACATAATCCAAAGGTATCATTACCAGACTTTTTAGCAAAAGGAACTGCCAAAGCACAAATACGCCACATCTGAAAGTAGTCAAGGGCCAAGAATATTAGAAAAGGTTTAGAGCTTGTACATTTGAAGTTCCTAGGCTAAATTATTTTGGGTTGTTATTTAAAAGAAAGGCTGTTAACCATTTGGTGAAAACTTAAGTTTAGAGAGAAAGCCGTTCTGCTGGTATGCTTTGAGTTCAAGGCTCTCTATACCAGAAATGGAACATGGTGCTACCTTCGGGGATTTTAATAAATCTAAGAACACTGCTAGCAAAAGAGTTGCTGTCCAAATAGACTGACACACACAGGCCAACGTAGCCTCTAATGACAGAGTAAGATAATGACAGGCCCCACTCAAAATCAGCAGGAAGAGGAAGATCAATCTTGGCAGAGTGAAGGAAAAATGCTGGCTTTCTTCGCGTTAGCTCATCTCATACATATCTGGCTTCGGCAGCTGCCCAGTGCGGCGGCGCTCTGCATTAACTACACAGTGGATCAATAACAATTACACCTTCTCAAAAACATGACACATAGCAGGATTGGGTTGACATTTCACTTAGGCCAACATTGATCTCAGTGCATCTGATTCCAGCCCTAAATTCAAGTCAGGCCTGGGTTTACTTGGAATAAACAGAGTTAAAAACAAAAAAGGAAACCAGCTGCTTGTGTCTGGGTCTAGAAGTAAACAGCACTTCCATCGGTGCAGTTCACGTTTTCAATCCACTCTTCTTCCTGTTGCTACCAGCAGTTCTGAAGTTGATCAAAGACTATTTTTTATATGATTTACTCACCGTGACATCAATGTTGATAATATCTCCATCCCGAAGAGGTCGACTGAAACATAAACAGGAAAAAACGGTGATAGACAGATCTCAATAAAAGGGCTATAAAAATAAATACCTAATGACTACTGTCACAAACCCAATGAGTTGCAATGATAATTTGGAGTAAAGGAGGAATAAATGGAATAACTATATCTAATCTTTAACTTATGTTAGTCACATCAAAGTTTACAAGAAATATATAGTATGAACATATTGCTATTTGTAAGTCTACTAGTCTTTAAAAAAAATGTACTTATTATTTACCTTAATTTTGCAAAGAGCCAAAACAGTTGATAACTAATATTTACCTACATTTGGATTTTTACCATTTATATGGTTAAAATCTAAGGACATTAAAGAAACATTTAATGCATAACTACTTTTTTGGATTACAGACTGCTTTAACAAACATTAAATGGGGGTATCATGTGCACTTAGAGGCAAAATACTTCAAATTTTTGTTTTAACATAATCAGCTTCAAAAGTTTGCAGGTGGGTTTCAATTAAACAATAGTGTCTTTCACCATATGTTATAGATCTTAGCTTCATGTTTTAGTTTCCAAAGGAACAATATGTTATTAAGCAATGACTACCTGTCAGGAATACCATGACATAGCACGTTGTTTACAGAGGTACAAACAGATTTTGGAAAGCCTCCATAGCCTAGAGGTGAGGGATAGGCATCATGACTGATGATTTCCTGATGAACAAGAGCATCTATCTCTTCAGTTGTCATGTCAACCTAAAATATTAAATAAAGAAATTGTGCAATGACAGCTAAAGACATTTCTTGTGTTTATTGACTATGCTTTTAGCTACAGCACTTCCAAGCAAGAGTATATAAATCTACTGTGATAAATTTGTAGTACAAAATGTTAATTAATTATGATTAACATTAAAACCCTAAATTGTGCCTTTTTGTTAATCATTTAAGTATATGATGGTGCTGTGGACTATTAGGAAATGGAAATTTTAAACTCTTAAGATCCTTCAGATAATTTGTGAGTCATTAAATGACATGACTCCTTTTCAGACTGAACATTTCAAAAATATGTCCTTCCTCTTCCTCAATGGTTAGTAACCTGGGCTAACAGAAACATATAAATAAATACTCAAATGGCTCGTCAGTTTAGATGACAAAGCTTGAAAATTAGGTCAACCCATATCTCAGAGGAACATTACATGGGTTTTGCAGCAATGGCATAGAAATTATAGATCATCATGTAAAAAACTGAGTCTGATACATATTTTATAGATTTCATTTTCACTGATCTTGATTTCTTTCATACCTAAATAAATCAATGTTTTTTAAAAAAATATTTTTCTCTTGAATCCACACATAAAAGAAAAACTAAAATCTAGTTTTGTGAGCACATGAAGAATATCTTAAACACATAAATCATGAATAAAATTCTAAAACTTTTATTAAAAATGAACTATTTCTTCAATAATTTTCTGTTATTTTATATTCACATTATGTTTAGTTACGTTGCTATAAGAAGAGTATGACCCAGATGGTACCTTAAGTAATTTCATCGTTGAGTCTCACTCCCTAAATTCTGCCCACCTTTTTGAAACTACAGGCCCATATTTTCATTTATGATCCTTATATAGCAGAGTGTTTCAGATTATTCTGAAAGGACCAAATCTTGTAGTAAGACAGGTGTAACAATTACATTGCTATATTACCCATAGCTCTGTGTATCTGGTCTGATCTTACTTTGCAGAGCTAATGCAGGAAAATAGTAGACAAAGACTGAGGCAAGCAACTCTTCAGGCACATGGAGTAACGTGGGGAATAAAAGCAGAAACTACAGGCAGGAGGAAGGGGGCAAAAGTCAAAGCCGGCTGCCACTGATCAACTTGCATAGGCTGATTGAGCCCAGAGCATCTCCAGAATTCTATTTAAAATTGAGTCTGGATTTTAAACAATCTCTTGAATACACACATAAAACAATACAATCCCCTTCCCCTATCCCAAGGCTTTACTTAATTAGTAACAAATTACATGTGTACAAAAGAGGAGTTAAAGGGAAAGAGGAAAAATAAGAGGGTTTGTTGCCCCTCATGTACGTCCTTCTGAGGTTTGGTGAGACGCCACCTTTAAACTCTTCCCAGCCAGGAGGAGGACATGACGGGCCAGCTGACAGGCCTGACGAAGCCCTTGAATCTGATCTTCATTCTTAACTTCTATGCTGTCTCCCCAGTCGGGTACAATGCCTGTCGTCACATAGTCTGGCTTCTTTATGTGCTTGAGGAGAAAGGATTGAAAACGAAGATCAGAACCCAGCGCACGACAATGGGAGCATTTTTTCGGACACAGCCTCCTACTTCATGGAGCTCTGCCCTTCCTGCCGGAGCACCGACCTCCAAAGCCAGCACAACAGACCCTCCAGGCTGCCCCCAGTTCCTTCCCCTGCCCTTTTGAACTTCACATTGCCTGTTAGTGCTGTCTCTGGATGGTCTATTAACCTTACTGTGCTCTGAGTCACACTGGACTGAAGGAGACTTCTGGTCAAAACAAACAGTAGTTTCTTTTCTGCCTTCTCCCAACCCCGTGAGAAGCACACTGTCATCGATGAAAAATAGCACCAAGCCTCCAAATTGTCAAATGGCTAATTAAGAGCACTTTCATCTTCTTAACACAAAGATAAAATTTATGCAAAGGATAGCTCGCAACACCTTCTCTTAATGAATGTATGTAAAAAGCTGACTGTCAAGGCCAACGAAGCCCATTACATATACACTTTTCTTGCACTTCACAACGGTACCCAAACTAATAGGGGACTAGAGAATAAAATAAAACAGCTTTTTCCCCTTTCTCTTTCTTTTTAAGCACATTAAAATACACAGAGTGCTTCTATCATTTGTCAAAAAATAACTAAGTATCCCCCCAAACTCAAAACATTCACCTCAGATTACCCTGGTAGAACATTCTCCATCACTTACTTAAAGCCATGGGCAGTATGCAGAAAATACACACTGTCTCACACACAGAGCTTCCCTCGGTCTCAAAGTTTTGCACAGCTCTTCACAAGCTACTAATGGAAACTGCTACATAAGTATTGTTGACAGTACCCAGTCAGGCTACACAGGAGATGGGGACAGGGAGCTGAGAGAGAGAGAACACTATTCAATTGACATCACAGCAGCTCTGGCAGGGCATCAGGCAGGACTGAAGGGCCTTCACCTTGCTCGTGTCAGACGGTCCTTTCTGACGCAGGTAACGCCCCTGCTCAGGTTGCCACGGCTGAGCGCTGGAGGAGCATCTCTCCCCAACAGCTTTCCCACCAGAGCCCACAAAAGCTCCCAGTCTCCCCCACAGGCTCTGTGCTCTTGTCTCTGCTTTGTGATCGGGCCAGGTTACAGCTACAGGCAGAAGGGCTATTGGACTATCCCTGAAATTCTAAAACGATACATTCCCCTCTCCAGAGATTTTTTTTTTCTTTTCTAACTAAGAAAATACCAGGAACATACTTTGGGCTCTGGTGGCCTGTCTCGTCAGCCCTTGCCACAAAACTAGGTCACTCACCTTTAGGAAATATAATATACTTAATGTGGGTTCAGTGTAAAAAAATGCATAAAGGGAAAAGCAGGTGATTTTTGTGACAAATCTGAATTTCTTTCAGCTATTCTTGTTCTTCCTAAATAGCCCGCACACCTCCTTTATATTGCATTAAAAAAAAAAGGACAGACTGCCTTCCCATAGAACTGTAATCTCTAGAAAAGAAGTCAAGAATGCTGAGACAAGACGTTTTCTTTAATTTACTGTAAGGGAGATTTCAAAGACAGCAGCATTAATAACACGAAGAGCAAAAGAGCAGGCTTTAGGAAAAAAACATCTAGTGTATTAGTTTCAAGTAATCTCTCTTGAGTGATCCCAGTGTTATAGTCAATTTTTTTTCTCAAAAAAAAAAACTACATACATGTAGTTTTATCTTCATGTTAATATAAAAAATTGTATGATAGAAATTTTAATTCTAAATAAGATAAGCCATTATAAGCTCAGCTCTTTATTTTAAAAAATTAACATTATAGAACTGCAGGATGTTAAAACTTCTCAAATGACAATTTAAAATCACAAACCAAGTTTAAAAATTATGATTCAAGTAGCTTAGAAATCAAACGTGCAAAAACATTTGATTGCTTCTGCAGCTAACCTTTATCTTGGCTGGAAAAAGCAGCAGATAATAGGCGATACAGTACCTTAGGGACTGGATGAGCTGAAGAAACTGCAGCAGGCAAAACTATACTGTGTGAAATATCTCTTTGTCTCCGGAAAAAGAAATTTCTTCTTTGTTGACTGCTTGACTGCTTGTGTAAGTAGATATGATTGAGTGGTGAAGAGAAGATTCTATGACAACCTAGGAGCAGAAAGAGACATGTTTTAAGTGAAAAAACACCTAACATAGCACTACATTTTAAGATGTTGTGTTGTTGCCTATTAAATCATTATTCTAATTCTTTACTGGCTCAAAGAGGAAAAGCCCCAAATAGAAAGAAAAGCAGTGGCATTCTCAGTTCTAATAAAATAGTAGCACGGCGTATTTATTAGCTAATACTATGTTTACATAAATGTTTGACAATGGAAAACTCTACTCTAATGGAAAATAAACATATAGAAACATCTGCTGAGCACCAGGTCTGTAAAAAGAACCATTTCTGCTGTGGTACCTTATGCAGCAATGTCCTGGATGACCTGAAACTCGGGGCACTGTTTGGGTGGCTTTTCATTCTTTAACGCCGTGAAAAATCATGGACAAATTGCCAGCTGCACTTTTTGCCCTCGATCTGATTACCACTCTGTGTTAAGTTCATGTGCAGTGAGGCATTATACTGAAATTCATTGTGATGAATGCTCAAGTCAAATAAAGACTAGATAGCAAAAATGTAGGGTGTAACCCTGAAAGAAAATGAATATAGGGTCCTAAATTACCCACAACAGGAATTTTGAAATATCTATCAACATTTTAAATGCACACATCCTTTGACTCAGCAATTCACCCTCCTAAGACTTTACCTTGCAGATATTATACAATGATGGATATGTGAAGATGAACCCTACTGCAGCATTGTTTGTGGTAGGAAAAATAGGAATAACTCAAATGTCCATCAGTAGGGGACTGGTTAAATATATTATGGTATATCTATACAGCTATAGACCTATTAAAGAGAATAAGCTAAATCATCTCTAAGTATTGATATGGAAAGAGGTCACAGTACATTGCTAGGAAAATAGCAAATACTGAACAATACAGGGTGGGGCAAAAATAGGTTTACAGTTGTTCATGTGGAAAATAATACAATAATTAATAAATAATAATACAAGATAAACTCTGCTTGGCGTACTCACAACTGTGAACCTACTTTTACCCCACCTTGTATTTATAAACTGCCCATTAATGTAAAAAGAGCTTATACATTTACATAAGTTTAAATATACCTATAATATTTCTGAAAATTGCTATACATCAATAGTGATTATTTCTGGGACATATGATTGGGGCTGGGGATGAAGACTTCTTGAATCATTTTATTTTCTTCTAAACTGTTAGGTTAAAGAAAACATTTACTTGAATAACTTTTATAATTAAAACAGTAGTTTTGGAAATCCCCAACATATCATAATTGCATATCAGTAGTTGGCAAATGATAGCCCAAGGCCAAACCTGGCCTGCTGCCTGTTTTTATACAGCCCACCCAACTAAAAGTGATTTTTATGTTTATAAAATGGTTGCAAAAATCAAAAGAAAAATAATGTTTTGTAATGTATGAAATTCAAATTTCAGTGCTCCTAAATAAAGACTTATTGGAACAAAGATACCCTCATTTGCTTTCAATTGTCTATGGCTATTTTTGAGCTACAGGGGCAGAGTTGAGTAGTTGTGACAGATCTGGCCCTTTACAGAAGTTTGCCTACTCCTGATCTAGAGCATTGGTTCTTAAAATGTGGTACCCAGACCAGCAGTTTTAGCATCATCTGAAAATGATGCAAATTCTTGGACCCCTCCTCACACTACTGATTCAGAAACCCTGGGATAAGGCCAGCAATCTGTGCTTTAACAAGCCCTCAGCGCAATTCTGATGCACGCACAAGTTTGAGAAGTACTGGCCTAGAGCAGTGGTCGGCAAACCGCGGCTCGCGAGCCACATGCGGCTCTTTGGTCCCTTGAGTGTGGCTCTTCCACAAAATACCACGTGCGGGCATGCACATTCAGTGCGATTGAAACTTCGTGGCCCATGCGCAGAAGTCGGTTTTCGGCCTGGGGGAGTCTATTTTGAAGAAGTGGCGTTAGAACACTCAAGGGGCCAAAGAGCCGCATGTGGCTTGCGAGTTGTGGTTTGCAGACCACTGGGCTAGAGCAACCTTACAGCTGTGAAACATAATGGAAACACCAGTTGCAGATGAGTACTGGCCCCAAAATCCATTATCTCTTAAGTGATTTGGAAAAAGGCATGGGATGCAAACAAAGCCCAATGGTCAGTGATTGAGTGTCTTAAGTTTTACTCAATTATATTCTTCCATAAAGTTCAGTTTAACATTGTTGAATTAAACTTAAAGAGGTGTTTTGGGTATTATTTTAAGTAATTCCAAATACCAGACAAAATGTCATAATGTCACTTTAAAAAAAGTAGCCTGAGGTATGTACATATTCTCTAAAGCTTGTATTGTAAAGGATAGTATTTCCATCACTATTCCAAGATTGTCAAGTGGTATATGGGTGTCAGGGTACTACCCCAGGAAAAGCAGCAGCCTAGAGTTTCATTTCAGCTCTACCACTTGCAAGCTGTGGTCTTGAGCAAGTTTCTTCTTTTGGGTCTCAGGAGAGAATGAACTGGAATACAATATGTGAAAGCACCTTGCATTTAGTAGCTTTCCAATAAATGATAGTTTCTTCAAGAACACTTAAAAAGTAAAATAAGGAAGGAAACACAGACTCCACTACTTCTAATACTGAGCACTAATGTGTCAATGTAGGCACTTAACATACGTTAGCTCATTGATCTTCCGAGAACCTTATGAGTTGTACACTGTTAATACTCCATTCCACAGTTGAAAATAGTGAGGCACACAAAGGTAAGTCAGGGACATGCAGTTAGTGCCAAAACTGAGGGGAAGCAGGTCAAATTGCTCCCACAAAGTATATTACTTCTCTTACACGCATGAGAAAAAATGAGCTAACATACATGGAAACACCCAGAAAGTGTGAAAGGCACCATAACACTATTAAAAGTTACTACTATTATTAAGTTATTTTTCTGAAAGTGGTTATGGTTTGATCTAATCCACTCACTCTCTTAAGACAAGTTCCCTCTGTTGACCAAATACGTGGTCCGGTGGGAAGTTGGTTGAGCATTCTGGGGCTATGGAATGGAAAATCTGGGTCCCAGCTACAGCAAACACTCAGGTGGAACAATCTATGACCATGGGCCCACGAACTGCATTGGTAAGTCGGACCAAAGACATACTTTTCTGAGGAAAGTATGTATGTGTTAGGATTACTATGAATAATGACAACACTGATAGAAATAGTAACAATAATAGTGGTTAACATTTAAGGGCCACATTCTTTGAGTAAGTACAGTGCTAGGTGCTCAACATACATTATCTCTAACCCATCTGTCAGGCGGGCAGGCAGCTGTTGATGTCATTATTTTACAGATGAGGCTCAACCTGTGGTGATGGGTCAATGGCTGGCCCTGCCTCAGGTCCTCAAAGTCCAAGTCCAAGGCTGTGCCTGCCACTCCAAGCTGCCTTTTAGCAACGTGCAGGGGCTCTAATAGCTAGATGCTTTGCTTTACATTATGTTTTTTAAGGGAATGGATTTTGAGGAAAGTTATTTTTTTAATCATGAAAAATTAAATATCATGGGATCAGCCAACTTTAAGAATAAAGGTACTTTTCAAGAAAATTCTTACAACTGACTTAATTGAGAAACACTGTGCTAGTGAAAATAGCGTGAGCTTTGAAGTCAGACGGGTCTGAGTTACCAAACCTTCTGAGCCTCTTTTGTCAGCATTATAAGGAAATAGCATTGCTTTTCTCACCCCTGGGCTGTTATGAGCATTAGCTGAGATAGCATATACTGTATACTAGTATGTAAACCATCTTTAACAGGTAGGTGCTCCACAAATGTTAATTTCCTTTCTCTTCTCAACTATTTGAAATGTTTACCTGTGGACCTCTAAATTTATGTATTCTTTTTTTAACAACGACTTACTGAGCTCCTCCTATATGCCACGCTGGGGACGCAGGGAGAGCAATGTGACAGAGTCCTGCTCTCGTGGAGCTTATATTCTGTGGTGGGATGCAGACAAGAAGCAAACCAACTGACACAGAGATTGTATCAGATGGTGATATACATGATGAAAAACGGGCCAAAGTAACACGGCACTGCTCAGTAAAATGAGGGAGCTGGGCTTCATAACCTTTGAGGTCCCTTTAACTCTGACATTTATGCCTTCGTTCAGCAGCATTTGATTCTCATGCTACATCCCAGGTAATGGGATGATGTAGAGTCTGATCAATTTCAGGACTCATGAAGATTTTGTTCAATGTGGCTGATAACACAAGAGAGCTCATCTTTATCAGTATTATCAAGTTCAAGTACACAGTCATTATAGGGGAATCCTTTCTATGTACTTAAACATGAAGGATGAAGTCATCAGGTCTTTTGAGACATTCACTTCTAGGATGCACAGTGCTGTCAATGTACCTGTTCTGCCAAATGATGTGCTCACTGCCCCAAAGATGCAGGCACATCCACACGTGACACACACTGGGAACACATGCTGAAAGTATCCATCCAATTTGTTGACAATTATGGTTCTGCAGTGTACTCGGCAATTTTGGTTTCTTAAGATACTTTTTTATTTGAAGTAAAATCATTTCTTTTAACCTGATAAAAAGACAGTCTATAAATGTTGTTATAAGTAATAGGGATAATAAGGTACCATACAGTGTTTATTCCACTATTCATTACAAACTTGGGGAAAAAAATCTAGTGTTTTCAAAAATGAAATGAAGAAATGGTTAGGTCAATACATGCCTTTTGAAGAAAATGGTCCTCCAATTATCGTGGCCAAAAAAAAAAAAGGGAGAAGGAAAAATCCTCAACTTTATCTTATTGTAATTAACAAATAGTAATTAACAAACTTTCTAAACGCAGAGTGAGCAAAATTAAAATCCCCAGACCCAATGATATTCATGGTCACAGGTTACCAAACTGCAGTGTCTACTACATATCATTCTAGAAAAGGTTTCTGAGTTCCCTGTATATTTCCTTTCTTTATAAAAGCACTGCTTTGTACACCTAAAACTAATACAATGTTATATGTTAATTATATATGATTTTTAAAGATAAATACATAAAAGTGTTGCTGATACCTTCTAATAACTACATCCAACTCCCAACTGGCTACCTTCCATGTTACAGCTACTCTGATTCACCATGTCGATCACCAGAGGCAGGAACACCAGCCAGGTTGCCATCAGCCACAGGGATGTCTCTCTGTCTCTGGGCACCGTTATTTTCTCAGGACCCACAGCACACCCTCTTTGTTAAAGCTATTTTAGGGAAACCAGGTCCGGGAGAGTACTAGTTATTGCAAGAGGCAAGTTGACTAATCTGGAGTTTAGGAGACACTGGTAGAAAACCATCAGAAACCTCAGGAGAGTAGGAGAGCCCCAGATCCACAAGGAGCTGTTTTGGACTAATCTGATCTTAAAAGACACGATCGTAGTGAGTGCTGTTACTGTTGATTATGTAACAGAAAGTCTATGTAGGGCTTCCTTAGGCAGTAAATCTGTATGTTATTTGTTATGGACACTAGAATATGTACTGTTATCAAAGGCAATAACAAGAATTATTTTCACTGTTACAAAAATTCTATCAGTGCCTAGTTGGAGCTGAAAGTTGAAAATTACAGGCAACTGCTTCTGTCGCGTCATGGAGGAGCACATGTGCGGCCTGAAGGTCTCCTGAAATTGCTCTATGTCCTCTGGATCCTGCAGCACATTTTTCACATTTTAGCTTTGTATTTGCAATAAAATCTAGGTTATGATTTTAAATATTTTTATATTTGGTAACAGTATCAAGTGCTTAAAGCTGCATTTTATTTCCCTTTACAGATTAGGTCTGAAAGGTGGGGTTAAAGAATTCAATATGACGGAGGGAGGAATGCATTTTAAATAACTTATGTTGCTACACAAACATGCCCTATATTTACTGGCCTCTTACTCAGGGTCCAGTTTAATTGTTATCTGCTCACGCATTCTATGCCACATAATGAAACGCTTCCATTTCACCCACTGAGCCCTGGGTTTTTATGTGCACCTCTACCAATGACCCTTAATTAAGCCGATTTTACCCTTGAAAATGTGAGTTTTCTTTTGGTCAACAAGTATTTTTTAAGGGAGAGGTCTGAATGAACTTTCTAAGAGGCATTTAAAATGTTTACTTTAAGCAGTTGTAAAACTGAACAAAAGTATATTTGTACTCAAGTGTGGGCTACCAATACCTATATTTTTCATTGTACATTTCCAGAGAAGCACTTTCACCCTGCAGCGTGCCATCAATTCCCAGTTATGTTACATTTCAGAGGTATCAAATATCTGAGTAGAAAACAACAGGATACAATAGCCTGTATACTTTACATTAGCCAACAATGTCAACCAGAGATAATGCGTAATTTAAAAGACACCTGTAAAATGTCTTACTGAATATATTTTTTCATAATGATCAGCAAATGCCAAAGCCTAGTAACAGACCTATTATTTATAGCGTATCAACATCTAATTGATTTTACAAATGGAGGCAATTATTTTGGATGAATGGAGGAATGCTTGCCAGATTTAAATGATTTATGATTATCAAGAGAGAAAACAACAATGTTTTGCTAATTCATTTTCAAATACAGCTTTTACACTCATTGATAACTTAAATTTTAAACCAAATGATTTGCTTAAATAATACATTAACTTAAAAAAAAAAGCAAACTGAGATACTTTTAACTGTTTAGAAATATTGCTTCCTACAGTAGGCTCAGAAGGGACTGCACCCTAGAAATACGTTTTCAAGGCAGATTTAGAACCACAGAAAGATCACACTTCATGAACACCAACCAATTACTCAGAGCAGGAGCTCAGGCCGATACAGCACTGTGTGCTTCACGTCCAAACGAGAACGGTGCACGTACACCCAGGCCTCACATTTCTTGACTAAAACACTGCTTGCTCCAGAGGTTTGATAATTTGCACAAATGTTGCAAAAGGAAAATTAAATCATCTGCATCATTTGATATAGCTCTCATTGATTTTTTATAATCTAGTACTTAGATGTATGTTTCAAAAGTAAATGAGAAGATTGAAGGTTCCTTCCCATTTCAAGGAGACTATAAAGCAGAAGAGAAGCTCACGTTTCACAAGAAATAACCTGTGCATTTGTTGAAGAAAAAAATAAAAAAAAATAAAACCAGCTAGGGGAATGCCCCAGGCTGAAGCAGACACTGATTGGGCAAAGCTAAAGGACAAGGGCCCTTGAAACTAAACAAAAGCAAATTCATTCTGTTGACAGATGCTGATTACATCAAAGCAACAAGGAACTCCCACAACTCCAATTTTTTAAAAAACAATTAATATCTCTCTACAATCTATACAATAAGGACAAAGTAAGTTTTTAAACCAATCATCGTAAGCACCGTTAAACTTGTTTTTTGAAAGTTTCAGTTCAGTTGAAGACTGTCCGGGTGTGTTTTTTAGCTATGAGCTTCTCCAAACAGTGGTTTATTCATTCCCGTGGACATGTCTGGGGAGCCAAGCTGGCCATGCCATCAACCCCTTCCTTCCAGGGGTTAACTGCTCTGGCTGCCAAATAAAATACAGAGCGAGCCATGTAATTATGGAGACAGTCAAAGGGCAGGCTCTATTTTGAAATCTATTTGCACAGACAAGGTCTTCCAATTGAGCTTACAGGAAACAAGCTGGTAAAGAGCCTCCTTCTCCCCAGATGCTTTCCACACTTTTTCTCCAATCCAGGAAATCATGGATATGGACACCATACACCATTGCTTCCTGGACTTCAAGCTAAGATGCCATTAAAAGGAGAGGAGTGGATCTGTTTCGCAAACACATAAAAAACATTTTCCCCCCTAATTAACAGCAGTTGGCAACAGCCTCTGAATGATAAAACCACAGTGTTTATTAAACAACATTTATGAAGTGGATGCAGGTCCAGTTGTTATGAAGGTATTAGAAAACAAATAATTTTCTTGAATGCTCAAAATAAAGCACACAGTTGAGTCTAAAGTATACTGGCATAAATACTTATCTGAAAGATTCGATTTGACAACCAACAGTGTTGTCCTTGAAGTTTTTTTATAGCTAAGACTGCTAAAACAGTAACAAAGACTCCACATCAGTAAAAAAGAAATGTGTAAAATATTTTAAGTGACAAAAAAAAAAAAATCACAAGTCACTTTTACGCTGAAACATAAAAATTTGGTGTAGTGGCTCTAAGTTTGCAATATCTATGAGACCTCATCATTTCCATGTTAAAAATAGGATTGGGCCACTACCACTAGAAGTAAGTAGTCAAATGAAGAGATAGCAGTCTTCACCCCAGATCTAGCCTGTGGATGTCAGAACTCATCATCAAGCCATAGAGCAGAGCCTGGGAGTCCTGGTTCTAGAGAAGATGCTGGAAAGTCAGCCACAGTTAGAGTACTTCTGGGGAGAGGAAGGGCGGTGGCCTGAGGGCACTCTCTTCCAATAATAACAACATTCAAGAATGATACCCAGGTCATGGCAAAACATGACCTTCCCCAAGGCTCCATCAGGAAGTTGGCTCCACACCACATCCCTCCTCCTTTTTAAAATTCATCAATAGCAACTGATATAGTATAACATCAGTGACAAGTTCAGAAAGGGTTTAGAAAAATACTTCTTTGCTTCTTTACAAAAGCTAATTGGATGATATGTGATGATTCATTAAGGTACAACACTTGCACCCAAGGATCTATGATTTAAACAAAAAGCAGTCCCCCTTTCTTGGGAGACAACCCCCACCCCCCCACCTACTCTAGAAACACAGATTAATAAATATACCCACTTAATAAAGTAGACTCATGTTTGTGAGCCTAGAAAAAAATTTCTTTGGGCTGGTCCAACCACAGCTGGGGAGGGGTGTGTCAATGATTTCAGTAAAAACTCAAAATCTAAAATTAAAAGCAGATCATTTGGTGAATAGGTGGAAGTTCATAGAAATGATTAATTTGTGAAGGAAAATAGAACTACTGTATGAAATTTATCCATTTAGAATTAAAATGTTTACTTCAAAATTTAAATATAAATTTATCTTTATAATCATAAAATATTGAGTCACACTGAAATAGCATATGCTTAGAAAATCCTATTGTCTCTCAGCTAAAGTTTAGAGAAAAGCAGTTTTTAGCACTTCAACAATACATATACTCAGGCGCTTCGTGGACAAAGAAATATTGTATTCTCCTAGGGGAAATAAAGGAGCTGTTTATTAGGGCTATGGTTAAAATGTAATAATTCATTCTAGTTGAGCCCTGTGAAAATGTCATCAAAATATCATTTTCTTTGCCAGATTTTCTGGATGCCGCAATATCATTTAAATACAGAATAAAAGACAAGCTCTGATCAGAGCAGAAGTTCAACACCAAAATGAACCAAAAGCAAATGTCGTTCCATCAAAGTAACAAAAAAGAAATTTACACAGTCCTGATACCCAGAGAATGCACACTTCTAGGTTAGCACAGAACATCTGGCAAACTTCAACTTTCCAAAGTCTGAAAAAAAAACCCCACACATTCCTGTTACCTCACACACTTTGGTTAAAAATGAGGAAAATAGAAAAATTTATATTCAAGCATATAAATGAGAGTCAGAAAGAGCAATTTCACAGAAATCACACATGGAGTCCAATTTTAGAGAAAATTCATATAAAATATTATAAATTTAAAATAATTGATGTTGTAAGAAAGTCCTTTAGTTATTTTCTCAAAAGCCTATTCACAAACACTACTTTCATGTACAATACTACTCAAAATATTAGTAATTTGGATAAAAATCTCCAGTGATAGAAGACATTGGGACTTTCAGTTTATGATCAAAGTAACAGCTTTAGTACGAATATTTTTCAATTGTATTAAAGCATTTGAAAAGAGTGTAATTTTAGTCTTCATCTTACAATAGTGTCAACTGAATTCTACATGCAACATGCTCGTTTTATTGTTAGATGTAGTACTTTTTCTCTTCCCCTCTTCTCTTTTTATGAGCCATTTAAAGTTATTTAGGGAAACAATTGGTAAAAATAGCTCAGAGCTTTGGCCAAACTGCAGTATCAATACAAAAAAAAAAAAAAAAATCCACCATCTTAATATTTTCCTGAGAATGTTTTCACTGTACAACTTCAAGTGAAAGGCATGAAATAAAAAGAAAACATATGAATACAAATCCTAAAGTTGTTATGACAATTGTGGGAGTTTTGTCTCTGCCCTGTAACCAGGCAATAGAAGTAGTAGATAGGTAGGTAGGGAGGGAGGGAGGTCAATAATCACAACCTAAAATGAGAAAGCTAAAGCTCTAGGAAAACAATACATTTCCAAGCTTCTGCAGTTGTGATTACATAGATTAAAGACAAAAGAAGCTGAGATCTTGCATCAGGTCATTATTTTCACAAGAAAAATAAAGATAAAATACACAGTAGCTTCTTTAGCAAAAGATAAAGTTCCAAATGACCTGAAGGCAGCCTTTTTTTTTCTCCTACTATTTTTTCCTTTTTATTGAATTTATTGGGATGACGCTGGTTAACAAAACTATATAGGTTTCAGGTGCACAATTCCATAACACATCATCTGTACACTGTATTGTGTGTTCACCACCCCAAGTCAAGTCTCCTTCCATCACCATTTATCTCCCCTATACCCTCTCCCGCCTCCCCACACTCCCCTCTACCCTCCCCCAGGCAACCCCCACACTCTGAAGGCAGTTTTTGGACTGATGTACTCATGTTGCCACAAATTATTTTATATTCACTGCAACTGTGTAGACTTAGTTAACCACGTGAATAAATAATCACTCCATAGCTTTAGGCATGAATGCAAAAAGTGCAGTGTATTAAAATGGTGCAGGCTTAAAAGAAGAGTCCCATAGAAGGCTGTTTACAAACTGGCCCTTGTATTTTTTTTTTCTTTTTTCAGATATGGACGCTCAACTATAAATCCATTAATTTTTGTACTAAAGATTAAAAATTAAAACCACTACCATAGCTAACAAAACATGTACTCTTTAACTGTACAAGGCAGGCTGCCTCTCATAACTGAAAACACAATTTTACTTGAAAACCTTAGCTGACCAAGATTATTCACACTTGGTGAAATGAGAAGTTCATCATCTCATTTTTAGATAAAAATCTTCAACATAACCATGATACTGAAATCTTGGATGTATACAGTATTTGAAACATGTTTATTGTCTAATGTGAGGTGTACTGAACATTTTTTGAACTATACTCCTACCAGAGTGTTAAAAGAAAACCAATCCCAAAATACCTGGATAAAACATAGCCAATTTGGAGGTTAAAAAGAAGGAAATATTGTGGAATTTAAAACACCTTATATTTTGCTAGTAAATGAGATTTTCCTCCAAAAATGTACCTTCCTAATTATATTTACTTGAGTTCTTGTTTAAATTGGTTTTTCTGGTACTAGTCCGTTTACTTAGACAAATTAGTTAAGCTCTCTAAGCCTTAGTTTCCTCATCTGTTAACAGGAATTACCTTTTCGGCAGGATTGCTATGATAATTGTATGACATGAGGCATGGAAAGTGGCACAAGGTAAGCACTGGATAAATGATAAATATGATCATTGGTTGCCCGACTGTGGGAGAAGGTCACTCTAAAAAGGACTAATCAGTAGGGAGAAACCTGCTGAATTTCGAACTGTGCTTTGGCTAATTCACAAAGTAAGTACTTCACAAAGCTGCTACTTAAAAACCACGTCATCCAAAGCCCTGGGCCTTTCCTACCTTCATCACAGGACCACCCTGATGATCAAATGAGATTGCAGATGTATAAATACTTGACAAACTAGACAGCATCTCATGATTGTAGTGTACAGAGAGAATGCTTAAATGCAATAGGACAAATTATGCTCAACCCAATTTTGACAATGTTCTGAGAGTTCTTGGTGGGGCCTCCCTAAAATTCTGATGGCTACGTAATTGTGAGGTCTAAGGAAAACCTCTTCTTCCACTCAGAGTCATAAAAGACCCCCACTTTCCTCAAGAATCATATCCTTCCTATGCAGAATAGCTTTTATATTTGTGCAAAGTGTGGGGTGGGAGAAATCGTGTTATAGAAAGGTTCCACTTGGCAGTGAAGACATTCCCTATAAAGCTCACTATCATAATTTTAAGGATTAGATCAGAATACTGCTATTTTAATTATGTTACTAAATAATGTTTGATCAATGTTGTACTTATTGATAAGCTGTTCTGTAATTCTTGGTAACCTCAGTAACTTAAAGTTTGTAAGAATTTAAACATATTTGTCTCAGTGTGCAACTATTTAATAGAAATATTCTAGTGCTTACCAAACCTTATTGTTTAAACGCACCAAGAAGTCTTCTTTGCATAAAAATTTCTGTTTATTAAACAGTGATACAGGAAGAACTTATTTACATTTCTAGCATTACCAACATACATAATTTATGAGAAAAAAAGGCAAGCACTCCATAAGAAATGCTCAATCACTGTCAATCACAATATACATAAACCAAAGCAAATCGTGTGAACTGTATTAAATTCAGCTGAACACAGAACTGCCAACAGAACAAACAAAAAAACAAATAATTATCAGTGACTCACAGACCTATTTACAGGACATACAAAATAACTTGAAAAGGTGTAACCATGGAAACCTGATAACCTAAATTCAGTGCCTTTAAATTTTGCATTTATTTAAACACTGTTTAAATGATGTCTTTACAAGATTTAAATATTTCAAAAGTAGTCAAAGCTTATCTTTGTTATCTGATCATTGATCAAAATAGTTTCAACTATAAATTAGCTGTCTTTAAAATTATTCAAGGACCAATTTAATGAAACCATGATAAAAATGTCAAGCCTTTTTCCCCCCTAATTTTTCAGCAAACTATTATTTTAACAATTGAAAAACTCAACTATACACAATAAATCCCACAGTAATCAAATAATATTAAATCACACTTAGACATAAAGACTTTTTAAAACTCACACTGTTGCATACAACCACCCCCACTTCCTCTAATTAACAACTAAAGCTATTAGCTGTTTCAATTTAGAGGTGATTTTCACTAACAATTACCATTTGAATAGTTTAATATTTAATGCTGTAGTCAGTCCTAGTGTCTTATATTTCATTTCATAAGCTACATTAGTAAAACATTATTTTGTAGTTCACTGGCTCCCACACTTAAGATGAGATGTTCAGTGTGTATTTCATTATGTAGATGAGCAATGGATGTTGTTTGACATGATTTAAATGGGTCAACAGTATTTTCCTAGTCACATTAATCATTCAGACAGCTAGAATGAAAAAAAAGGCCTTGAAAACTAAAACTAGAGAATCTATTCACACAAATGACACTCACCATTGGCGGGTTATCTAGGATGTGGTTAAGGAGAAGGAAGAGTTGCAGACTTTGAACACATGTTTCATTATTTATTCGGAAACCACTTCAAGACCCATACCTCCATTTTTGGAATCCAAGTGAACACCCACAGGGACAGATTTCTGAGATACTAAAGTGTAACTTTAAAAAAAGCATTAGATGGAAATCTATAAAAACTTTTCATTGGAGAAGAATAAAATTGGGGGAACCCAGCTCCAAATGAGACTGGGTCCCAAGGGTAGGGTCAGCCGTATAGTTTCTATAAAAATATACTGCGCACAGAGGAGGATGCAGCCCTCACTCTGGACAACCACCTTGTCTTGCCTGCTGATGGCTCCTAGAAAGTGAGGAAGAGAAGGGGAACAAGAATAAGCAGAACCAGCCTTTAGAAAGAGCCTTTAGAAGATCACATGGATTCAGCCCTGCGTCAATAACAAAGAATCTGATGAGGAACATGGAAAGCAACAACGTGAACTCACGAAGAGCAATGCCACAGTTTCCCTTTCCTTGCATTGTGTCATGACTGACTTTTCATTGGGTCCGATGGAGGGATGATTTGGTCTACATAGCCAGGCAACATGCCAGAATCATATTCTGCACAACCATCCTACCACATTGTCTGTCCCATATGATTTATGTACTTTCTAAAAAACGAGTATGGCAGTGACATATAGTCACACCCCTCCCAATGGAAGCTCTTTATTGGTTTTTTGGCAGCTGGGAAGGAAACGGTGTCAATCATAAAGTTTTTCATTCTGAATCCTGAAAGGTCATCCTCTCAAGTGGATGTGCTCTGCTCTCTCCTGAAACCACACAGAATGAGCCAAAGTCCACAAGAAGCCCATGTTTTATTTTCCTGATTATGAAAATAGATATTTTTATAAAATACTGAGAAAGCAGAAACAGTAAATAGTAAAAAAAATAAAAATTTTCAATTGATCACTGTTGACATTCAGCAAATACACTTTAGAACATTTCTCTATGTATCCACTCATATCCTATATAATAAAAGGCTAATATGCAAATTGTCCCCTTGGGAGTTCAACTGACTGGGAGTTTGACCGGTTGCTATGACGTGCGCTGACCACCAGGGGGTGGAGCAGAATGAATGAAGGCCCAAGCCAGCAGCTGGAAGGCCCTGATCGGCCCTGATTGCCAGCCAGGCCTAGAGACCCTACCTGTGCAAGAATTTTGTACACTGAGCCTCTAGTATTATTATATTTTATAGAATATTAATTTATCATATTTTAAACATATTCAATTTATACATGTAGTTTTATTAAATTATTTTGAAAGTAATTAATTTCTCTCCCCAATATATGAAAGACATCTGTCTGTAACAAACAAATACAGATCTGCATGATCGTTTTTAGGCCTATTGGGTTGTTTTAGTGGCTCCACAGTATTCCTTTATATGGGTGGGTCACAAAGTACTTTATTTAACCAATGATGAACATTTAGGCAGGTTATTTTTAAATTTTTTTCCTTGCTTAGTATACTTTTTACAAATACAGTTGCACATAGGACCTATTTTTCTTTTTAGTTTAAATTCTTAGAAGTAGAATTCTTTGGGTTAAGAAATATGTAAAATTTTGACATATTTCCAAAGCTACTCTCCACAAAACAGCAATTTTTATTCCCAATGGCGCCTATTTCCCTACATGAATATTAATGCCAGTCTTATAAATGAAAAATGGTATTTCACTTTTACTTATTTTTCTTCAGATACTGCTGAGGTTGAGGATCTTCCCTTTACTTAAATATTTATTCTTTTGGGAAATCTCTACTTAGGCCTCTTGGGTTTTTACTTGACTTAATCTTAAGAGTGCTCTGTGAATTTATGTACTATATTGTTTCAAATACTTTTTTTTCAGTTCTCCATTTCATTTCAACAGTATTTAAAGTGTTTTGAGCCATATAATTGGGTTCACATTGAATTTATGGATTAATCTAGGGAGAATATGACTCTTTAAAACAGTTGTTTTATTTTTGAGATAAGTTCACATTTACTGCAGTATTCTTTTTTTTTTATTTATTGATTTTCCACAGAGAGGAAGAGAGAGGGACAGAGAGTCAGAAACATCGATCAGCTGCCTCCTGCACACCCCCAACCAGGGATGTGCCCGCAACCAAGGCACATGCCCTTGACCAGAATCGAACCTGGGACCCTTGAGTCCGCAGGCCGACGCTCTATCCACTGAGCCAAACCGGTTTCGGCTACTACAGTATTCTTAATATCCTTCTGTAGAGGTCTAATGTTTTCTTTATATAGGTCCTACATTTCTTATTATTTATTTATTCCTAGGTATTTTATATTCTTGACTTCTTTATAAATGGGATGTTTTCCATTATATTTTCTGCCTAAATATAGGACAGTAATCTTAAACTTACTTAAGTTTACAGCTTAATCGTTGCCAGCCTTCTGAACAAGGACTCTGTATAGCACTAGTTCCTAGGATCCTCTTGCACTCAGCTTGACTTCCCCCTAGAAAGAGCAAGAAGTCTTAAAGTTGTAGAAGGACAGGGGGATCCTCTCCCTATTGCTCCCTTTGAGTAAATGCTCTCCTGATGTATTTTTCTCCATGAGTTTCAGAATACTACTTCTAACTCCACCTACAAGATTGGAAAATCACTATGCCAAACAGCTGGCAGAAAAAAAAAATGACTAATTTTTTTGCATTAAAAATATCTGATGTATAGACAATAGCATGGAAGAGTTTGTTATATCCTTTTCTCTATTTTTACCTATATTTAAAATTTTCAATAATAAAAAGTTTTAAAAGTATTTGATGTAGCACTAAAAACAGTATCTTTTCTAAAAATAATCTGGGATGCTGATTATACGTGAAAAACCAAAGCATTTAAGATGAGCATTGAGCCCAGCCAGTATGGTTTGGTGGTTGAGCGTGGACCCATGAAGCTGGAGGTTGAGGCTCGATTCCCAGTCAGGGCACATGCCGTGGTTGTGGGCTTGATCCCTAGTGCGGGGCTTGCAGGAGGCAGCCAATCAATGATTCTCTCTCATCACTGATGTCTCTATCTCTCTATCTCTCTCCCTTCCTCTGAAATCAATAAAAACATATTTAAAATGAGCATTGACCTGCAGTTGCAGTTGTTCCTAGGCTGTAAGCTAGGACTAGTACTTCTTGATGGTGGAACTATAAAATTATTCACAGTTCTAATTTGCAGTTCACAGCTACATGAGCTGTGAAACTCCTGGGGCCCAGAGTTTTAGCTGCTCATATACTGTGCAAGTCAAACTCCTGAAAGTACACTGGAACACAAGAGATCACAAGGCTGGGCACGTAATTGTTCTGAGTGCAGTCTGATGTAAGGTGCCGGCTGGGATGTAAAAAGTGTTTTGGGCTTGTCCATCATGGTGATGTACAGAGAGGCAGCAAGTCTTCACAGAAGGTCAATGCTATAAGTGTTAAAGAAACACTGCAGAGTGAGGGAAGGTCTATTTATACCTTTGTGTTATAAAACCGGAGGCAACAAGTAGATATTTGCACAATGGTATTGGGTCTCCCAAGTAGGTATTTTTGGAATCTATATATATAAAAGGCTAAGTATCTGTCCCTCCGACTGGTAGCTATGACGCACACTGACCACCAGGGGGCAGACGCTCAACGCAGGGGCTGCCATGACGCGCACTGGCCATCTATCTATCTATCTATCTATCTATCTATCTATCTATCTATCTATATATAAAAGCCTAAGCAACCATTACAGCAGAACGACTGGAACAACTGGAATGACGGGTCACTATGATGCGCACTGAGCAGGTAGGCAGTTGAGCAGTTAGGAGCGAGCAGGCAGGTGAGCGGTTAGGGGCAAGCAGTTAGGGGCGAGCAGGCAGGCAAGCAGGCAAGTGGTTAGGGGTGAGCAGGCAGGCAAGCAGTTAGTGGCAAGCAGGCAGGCGAGCGATTAGGGGCAAGCGGTCCCAGATTGTGAGAGAGATGTCTGACTGCAGAGATCAGGCTTAAACTGGCAGTCGGACATCCCCCAAGGGTCCCATAATGCGAAAGGGCGCAGGCTGGGCTGAGGGACTCCCCCCATGCACAAATTTCATGCACCGGGCCTCTAGTTTAAAAATAAAAGGCACCAATATTAGGTTCCCCCCAAGTGGGACACAGGTCCTGCCACCACCCCGGAGTGACACCCCAGCAAATCACAGTGAACGCTGCCAAAATGCGGCCCACAGCCCCATGGCACAAAATGCGGCCCACAGCCCAGCCAAGCCCAGAAACGGTCGCTGTGGGCGCCGGGTAATGACATCACGTAGCAACGCCTGCTTCCTATCCCTAGCGACTAGCCTCCTTGGAGTTTCCTCAGCCCAGGAACCCAACTTGCTTTATAGCCAGGTGCAAACATTTTACAGTTTAACCAAATGTTTGTGAAGCACTTTCCCGTGCCTCATCTCATTTGATCCTCACAGAAGTCCTGGAGTAGGTAGATAGGAGACTCTGTAAAATCCTATTTTCTTTTCATTAGCAAGACACGAATAGCGATATTAAAATATTTCTTCTAATTAATTTCCTTTCAATGTGCACCGGGACACTAGTAATGTATAACATAGGAAGGCTATAAATCCATAAAGGAGGTTGCAGTGGATTGACGTGGACAGAATTCATACTTATAACTAAAGTTTCCTCATTACCCAGTCTACCCTGCTCTCAACTCCATTGCCATGAGTAGATGATGCTGACCTCCTGGAGTAATCTGAAAAAAGACCAGCAGTATTTGGTTTTGGTGATTGCAAATTTAGACCTCATAAATATTATGTAACTCTAGTCTTTTTGCCTCTAGCCAACCAGCCTGACTGCAATTTTCAGCTACAAGTGGCATACTGACATTGAGAATTTATGAGCTTTACCGTATTAGTAGTGCACATTTCCTTTTGAATCATTCTAGCCTGTAGCCTGAAGCAGATTATAATTATCATTCCTTTTGCTACACAAATCTGAAGATCTACAAGTGGTTCAGATAGCCACATTAATATGTTTCAATGTTTTAAGTAGGCGAACAAATAAAAGCTCTATATGACAAATGAAAAGCAGATGCATTTTTTTATATTGCTAGAGTTTTAAAACTATTTTAGCTAATTAAAATCTGGTCCAAGTCACAGTGTCTGTGATTACCTATCTCATTAGCAATGGTTTTCACTTTACCATCAAAACAACAAATGCATATTGTAGTGTGCTTGAAGCAGAATATTCAGGTAGGTGATCTATACTATAAAGTTAGTTCTACACCAAGATAAATATGTATCTTAGCTGTTTGGAAAGCACTTTTTTCCCCCCATAAAAAATGTGGCTAAGTTCTCAGGCTAGCCTATTTGCCCATAATTTAACTGAAATACCATACATTTGCAATGAAAACTAAAGGTTTGGAAACATTCAGCAGCAAGCACCTAGTATGTTAGCTACCTTATGGGTTAACTGAGTTAGCCTGGGAATGTTGCTGCCATTTACAATGTGGTTTCTAAAGGAAAAGGTGCTCCACGTTGTTGGACAAAGTCCACTCTACTGTCTCCTTCCGCCCATTCTCAGCCTCCTTCTCTCAACTGGAAAGTGGATGGAGGCTGAGCAGCCCTCAAAGACTAGAGAGGAGAGGAAAGACCAAGTTTCATCCCTTCCTATAAAACCTGTACCAGTTCCAGAGCCAGGATCCTCATGTTCAACTTTTTTTCCAACTTCTAGAGCAAGTGAAAGGAATCAAGTCCGTTTTCAAGTTCAAGCAACCAGAGTGAACATCTCAAGCCCCAATACAGCCACTCTGATAGGAAACATGTTGGCTCTGGAGGACTATTATCCCTCTCTCTCCAGAGTTCACCAATATGGGCAGGAGGTCTATTTAATAATTGTCCATAACTTAGATGGAGCCAGTAGAACTGACTGTCTAGCTTCAGCTCTGGCTCTAAGATTTACTAGCTGCCAACCTTCAGCAAGTTATTTAACTACTAGAGGCCCAGTGCATGAAATTCATGCATGGGTAGGGTCCCTAGGCCTGGCCGGTGATCAGGGCGGATCTGTGGGGCGACCAGCAGGGCGATTGGGGGCCCCCGCTGGCACCGGCCTTGGCTGGCCTGGCGCCACCCGCTTGCCGGCCCGTCCCCTGCCGCTGCTGCTCGTTTGGGGCCTGCAGGCTGGGGGCAGCTCCTGCATTGAGTGCCTGCCCCCTGGTGGTCAGTGCAGTTGTTCCGCCAGTTGTTCCAAAGTTCGGTCTATTTGCATATTAGGCTTTTATTATATAGGATTCTGTGCCCTAGTTTCTTCATCTGTTAAAAAATGGGAACATAACCCTGGGCAATTTTGTTCAGTGGTTAGAGCGTTGGCCAGCAGATCAAAGGGTCTTGGGTTCAATTCCTGGTCCAGGGCATGTACCTCCATTGCAGGTTCTATCCCCAGCCCCAGTTGGGGTGCGTGTGGGAAGCAATCAATTGAAGTGTCTCTCTCACATTGATGTTTCTTGTAATTACTCTATTACTACACACTAGTTAATAAATACCCTTGGTGATCATGTAACTACATTCTTATTCCATAGCTTTCTTAAAAAACTTTTTATTTTGAGATTACTTTAGACTTACACAAGAGTTGCAAAAATAGTAGAGAGAATTCCCATATACTTTTCACCAGCTTCATTTATCCTCTGCTAACATTTTACATAACCATGGAGGATTTATAAACACTAAGATACAACCCTATTAACTAGAGTTCAGAGGAGAACTTATTCAGGTCCCTCCAGTTTTTCCAGGAACGTAATTTTTCTGTTCCAGGATCCAATTCAAGATCCCATATTGTATGTAGTTGTCATGCTTCCTTAGTCACCTCCAGTCTACAACAGTTCCTCAACCTTCCTTGTCTTTCATGACCTGGAGACCTTTGAAGAATACTGGTCAGTTATTTTATGGACTGTTCCTCAATTTTGCTTTGTCTGATGTTTTCTCATGATAAAATTGAGATAGAGTATCTCATAATAGCACACAGATGTGTCCTTCTCAGTGCACCCTATCAGAGCATTCATTATGATGTTAACTTTGCTAAGATGATGGCTATCAAGATTAACCAATGTAAAGATACTATTTTCCATTGTAAGTATTAAATATTTTACAGAAGATACTTAAAATTTTCTGCTTAAAATTTTCCCCACTAAACAGCATCCTTTTCTGGCATCATTGGTGGATCTTGTCCGCAGCAATTTTTACTGTGATATTCTCTAATAGTGATTTCCTATTTATAATTTTGTATTTTTAAAATTAAATTTATTGGTGTGACATTGGCTAAGATTATATGTTTCAAGTGTACAATAACATATTACATCATCTCTATACTGCTTTACATACTCATTACCCAAAGTTTAGTTTCATCTTGTCACATGTGATTCCCTTTATCCTCTTTTTTATTTACTTTTATATATCAACTAGAGGCCCGGTGCACGGGATTTGTGCACTGGTGGGCGGCGTGGCCTGTGGGGATCGGCCTGCTGTGGGAGCACTGCTCATCCCGGTCAGCCAAGTGGCACTCCCACTGTGGCACTGACCACCAGGTAGCAGCACCTGTGTTGAGCGTCTGCCCCCTGGTGATCAGTGTGCGTCATAGCGACTGGTTGACCAGTCATTGTGGTCATTCCACTGTTTGGTCACTGAGCTTTTATTGTATAGGATACGGGTTTGTGCAGATTTATTCTTTCCTTTCAAATCCAATTCTATCATTGTTTTGTTGCTCAAGCTCTTTCAGGTTAGTTCCTGTGCTTCATTTCCTATCCCTTTTTTTTAGCATCCCTCACTTTCTGGCATCACAAGATGCTCTATACTCATCTTGTATTTCCCTGCCCAATCTTGAAATCAATCCAAGGACACCTAGTTACTGCAGAATGGTATCTACACTAATAAAAGAGAAACATGCAAATTAACCATCACTCCGCTATACCCACAAGCCACGCCCACCAGCCAATCAGGAGCAAGTATGCAAATTAACCCAACCAAGAAGGCGGCCATGGAGCTGGAGCAAGCAGGAGGCTTGGATTGCCCCAGCAATGGAGGAAGCCAAGTTTCCCACCTGCCCTGGCCAGCCCTGGCCTCCGCTCAAGGCTACAAAGTTTCAATTATAGAAGATAAATAAATCCTAGATACTTGCTTCCAGCTGGCCCTGGCCTCCGCACAAGGAGGCGCTGAAAAAAAAGAGAAAGAAAAAGAAAAAAAGGAGGGGCTGGGACCTTGGGTCGCCAGGGGGTGATCAGGCCAGGATGGGATGGCAGGGGCCGCTGGGGGTAAGCAGACCAGCAGGGGGGCCAGTTGGGGGTGAGCAGGCCGTCAGTGGGGGTCAGTTGGAGGTGATCAGGACAGCGGGGGGGGCAGTTTGGAGTGAGCAGGCCAGCAGGGGGGCAGTTGGGGGTGAGCAGGCCAGTGGGGAGGGATGGTGGGGGCAAGCAGGCCAGCAGGGGGGGCAGTTGGGGGTGAGCAGGCTGGCACAGGGGGCAGTTGGGGGCGAGCAGGCCGGCAGGCAGAGTGGTTAGGGGCAATCAGGCAGGCAGGCAGGCAGGTGAGCAGCTGGAGCCAGCAGTCCTGGATTGTGAGAGGGATTTGGCCCAATCCCTGTAAACTGGCAGTAGGACATCCTTCAAGGGGTCCCAGATTGGAGAGGGTGCAGGCCAGGCTGAGGAACACCCCTGCCCTCCTGTACACGAATTTCATGCACCGGGCCACTAGTTTAGAAATAAAGATATGGCCACTAAATGTGCTGGGAAAAATCACTGACTTCAGTTCCTTCAGTGAACTGAGATAGGAAACATATGCATACACAGGCATCTATATTTCTTTTATTTTTTTGCTGGATCAGGAAATTACTTACTTTTAAAAATATTCAATATTATTTTGTATTAGTTTCAGGTGTATAGCACAGTGGTTAGACAATCATATACTTTACAAAGTGTTCCCCCCAATATTTCCAGTACCTACCTGGCACCATAAATAGTTATTACAATATTACTGACTACATTCCCTACATTGTACTTTACATCACTGGGACTATTTTGTAACTACCAATTTGTAGTTCTTACTCCCTTCACCTTTTCACCCGGTTCCCCAATCTCCCTCCCCGCTGGCAACCATCAGTCTGTTCTCTGGATCTGTAAGTTTGTTTCTGTTTTGTTTGTTCATTTATATTGTTCTTTAGGTTCCATATGTAAGTAAAATCATTTTGTATTTATCTTTCTCTGACTGACTTATTTTACTTACCATAATACCCTCTAGTTCCATCTGTGCTGTTGCAAATGGTAAGATTTCATTATTTTTTATGATCAAATAATATCCCATTGTATGTATGTACCACCACTTTTTTATTCACTCGTCTATTGATAGGCACTTGGGTTGCTTCCAAATCTTGGCATAATGCTGCTTTTTTAGGAACCTCCATACTGTTTTCCACAGTGGCTGCACCACTCTGCATTCCCACCAACAGTGCACAAGGGTTCCCTTTTCTCCACATCCTCACCAACATTTGTTGTTTGTTGATTTACTGATGATAGCCATTCTGACATGTGTGAGGTGATATCTCATTTTGGTTTTAATTTGCATTTCTCTGATGATTAGTGACATTGAGCATCTTTTCAAATATCTACTGGCCATCTGTATGTCCTCTTTGGAGAAGTGTCTATTCAGGTCCTCTGCACATTTTTAAACTGGATTGTTTGCTTTTTTGGTGTTGAGTTATATGAGTTCTTTATAAAATTTGGACACCAACCCCTTATCTGATGTGCAGTTGCAAACATCTTCTCCCATTCAGTGGGTTGTGTTTTCATTTTGTTGATAATTTTCTTTGCTGCAAAAGCTTTTAGTTTTATATAGTCCTATTTGTTCGTTTTTTCTTTTTATTTCCTTGCCTGAGGACATCTATCAGAAAAAATACTGCTAATAGAAAAGTCAGAATTTTTACTATCTACGTTTTCTTTTAGGAGTTTTATGGATTAAGTCTTATATTTAAGTCTATTCATTCTGAGTTTATTTCTGTATATGGTATAAGAAGGTGGTCTGGTTTCTTTTTTCTTTCTTTTTTTTTTGCATGTTTCTGTCCAATTTCAGAATTTTTTAATTGCTATAATGTACATGGGACGACAATACTACTTGCTGAAGCATGAAAAGCTACCATGTTCTTAGCAGGAAAATGATATCCTTTCATAGGCTTAATAATAATAATAATAATACGGACATGCTTGTAACAATTTTTAAAATAATTTCATACACATTATTTTATTTGGTCCAACAACCTGTGTAAAGTAAGTTGGGAAGATATTCTTGTATTTACTTTACAGGCAAAACCCCCTGAGACTCAAGGAGGGTGAGGGATTTGCCCAAGATCACAAAAGTTACAAGTGGCAAATCTGGATTTCAAACGTAAGCCTATTTTTAAAAACCTTTTTATTTATAGAAAATGTCAAACATACACTAAATAGACAGATTACTATAACAAACTGCCGTGTACCCATCATTCAGTTTTAACAATTATCCACTCATGCTGATCTTGTTTCATCTATAACCATCCTCCTTTCCCACTGAATTAGCTGGAAGCCCATCCCAGACATATCATTTCAACTATAAATATTTCAGTATGTATATCTAAAAGATGATAACTCCTTTTAATGATTTAACAATACAACCATATCACACCTAAAAGATTAACAATAATTCCTTAATATCATCAAATATTTGGGTAGTCTTCTGATATTCTCCTTTTGTCATATGTACTATATATATATTTAATTTTTTTCATTAAACAAATAGTTTGTTAAAATATGACCCAAATACTGCATTTGATTGGCATGTCTCGTGCCTGTTTTAATCAATTCCTTTCTCCTCCTGAAATACCTTTCTTTGTCCCTAGCATCTCCCACATTCTGAAATTTACTAGTTGTATCTCAGTGGTGACATTTAACATGTTTCTTGTATTTCCTATAGATTGATATTAAACCGAGAGAGTTATTTTGATTCAAGTTCAGTGTTTTTTGTGGGTTTTTTTTAGTAAGAATATTTAATAGATGGTGGTGGGCTCCGACAGCTGTGTCTCCTTTTGTGATGTTAGCAACCATTGATGGCTTCAATCCATTAACTCATTAGGGTTTGCCAAGTGGTGATATTTTATCAGACCTCTTTCAATTGTTGGCAGGAATACTTCTATAAAGAAAAACTTTCTTTTATCAAACGATTTGGTCAACCTGAGGTTCAGTTCATACAGAAAACTAAGCTAAAAGCTTGATTATTTCTTTTGATTTAATCAGTTTTCAGACTAGCTAGTTAAAAACTTAGAGCTTTGTTTGATCAATAAATCCAGTGTTCTTAATAAGAGATTAGATAAAATTTCTATCTGGGAGATTTGATCTAAAATATTACCTATTTCTATGTAAATAACTTCTATATAAAAGACTGAGTCAGTGAAACTTAATTTCACTTTGAAGTAAAAATACTGGTCAGAGTACAGTAAAACAGATACATTTCACTAATATTTATCATAAAGTAAAATATTAATTACCCAGATTTAATAAATCACATATCTTCTCCATCCCTTTCTTCTCACACTTTCATTTTGGGGGGTGGGGTAGGGCTGGAAGAATAGTGGTAACAAGACAAGACTGCAATTTAAAGGGGACAATAACCCAACTCCGAAGGGATTTTTTCTTTAAGAAAGAAACCCAAAACCAAAAGAAAACAGGTAAAATTAGCTATTGGAAATTATGGCCATGTGAATCAACCCTTGCTCCCCACATCTGGCAGCACTTAGCTCCCCAGGGCACGCTTGGTGCCCCAGGGCACTGTTACACATGTTTGACCAGCAGGGCAACAACAAAGGACACAGAGGCTATAAAAAGAGGCAGCAGGTAACCATCAGGCTGGCCAAATGGCTGAGGCACTTTGACAAAACACACAATGAAGCAACTGGTTATTCCCATGGCTAAAAACTCAAGGAGGGGAGGGCTTTATTTTAGGATTCAAGTTCCACAACCCATCTCTTTAAGTCACTGGATTACTTCCTTGTTTTAATCAGGTCCACAAATCCGCCCCTTTCTTTCAGACATTCCGTGAGTAACATCAGAGACAAGCTCTATAAAGCCACCTTGTCTTCTTGCCAAAAACCCATCTGAAAACTCAACTAGACTGTTTTCTGGCCTTTACCCCCAAGACCATGGAAGAAGTGAAGGTGCCAAGTTACTCTGCAAACACTTTTGGCATTATACTCAAAAAGAGACAGAAGTGTTCATGAATGACATGGTCTATCTTATTATACTCATTCTGCAACTTAGATGAGCACATAGTACTATCAGGTTTAAATATGGCTCCCAACAAAGCAGACATTTCATAATTATGAAGTAGGGGCTTTGCCTTTCCCACAGCCTAGAGCCCTCTTTTGGAGCCGTTGGCAGGGGAGTGTCTCTCTTCTCTTCCACCATGAATCCTTACCCTCCTCTTCACCAGGACTACTAAGACATACCATAGGCACAAGGCAGAAGGGGTCGGGGGTGGGGGAGCTGAGGGGAAGATATGGGAAGGGGACATCTGTAACACTTTCAACAATAAAGATAAAATAAAAACAAAACAAAACATACCAAAGTATTCCTTCTAATACAATCTTAGCAAAGCAGGAATGATAACTCCTATTAAACTAAGGCTTTATGGAGATCTTCTCTTAACCCAAAGGAATGATTCTAGTAGTTGGAAATTTTATATTCCAAACAGGTCGTAGGGGAGATATTTTGGGGCAATCGGACCTTTCCAATGATTTCAGTTACACCGTTGTTAATAATCTGTTTCATGAGAATGAAACTCTAGGGGGGGGGGAGAACATTATAAATGTCTTTAGTCTCCTCTTCCAGTGGAATATTTCTGAATTATGAATTTTAGAAAATGATGAGCACTTAAGATAAAATATTTCTAAATTGTCATTCATATTTATTTTTTCAAAACAATTTTTTATTTATTGATTTTAGAGAGAAAGGAAAAGAGGGCGGAGAGAGAGAGAAAGAAACATCAATTTTTGTTCCACTTATTTATGCATTTATTGATCTACTTATTTATGCATTTATTTATGCATGTGCCCTGATCAGGGATCAAACCTGTAACCTTGGCCCATCGGGACGACACTAAACAACTGAGCTACCTGGCCAGGCAAAACAATTTCTTTTTTAAAAAAAAAATATATATATATTATTGATTTTTTACAGAGAGAAAGGGAGAGGGATAGAGAGTTAGAAACATCGATGAGAGAGAAACATCGATCAGCTGCCTCCTGCACACCTCCTGCTGGGGATGTGCCCGCAACCCAGGTACATGCACTTGACCAGAATCGAACCTGGGACCCTTCAGTCCGCAGGCCGATGCTCTATCCACTGAGCCAAACTGGTCAGGGCCAAAACAACTTCTTAAAACTAAGCAATAAGATTTTTTAAAAAAAATATATTTTATTGATTTTTTACAGAGAGGAAGAGAGAGGGATAGAGAGTTAGAAACATCGATGAGAGAGAAACATCGATCAGCTGCCTCTTGCACACCCCCTACTGGGGATGTGCCCGCAACCAAGGTACATGCCCTTGACCGGAATCGAACCTGGGACCCTTGAGTCCGCAGGCCGACGCTCGATCCACTGAGCCAAACCGGTTTTGGCTCAATAAGATTTTTTTGATGTATGACATATACATGCATGCATACATGTGGGTGTGCATTTAATTGTGAAATTAAGAAATCTTTTGCCCCGCCGGTGTGGCTCAGTGGTTGAGCGCGGATCCATGACCCAGGAGGCCACTGGTTCGATTCCAGGTCAGGGTACATGCTCAGGTTGCAGGCTCCATCCCCAGTAGGGGGCGTGCAGGAGGCAATGATTCCCTCCCATCATTCATGTTCCTATCTCTTGCTCCCTCTCCCTTCCTCTCTGAAATCAATAAATATATATTTTTTAAAAAGGCATCTTTTAACAAATGGATAACATACAATTAAATATCTGGAGAAGCTAAGTATATTTTCATTTTTTAAGTACAGAAGAAAGTTAAGTGAACGATTTTTATTAACAGAGTATTTCTTGCTAACTGATGCTGCTCCAGTGACTCTAATTTATATATATAAAAGCCGAGTGACTGGAACGCTGGAACAACCAGTAGCTTTGATGTGCACTGTGACCCCGATTGGCCCCTCCCACCCTGATTGAGGGCGGAGCCAGATGGCCGATGGCCTGCAGCCCCTCCCCCCAGTGGGCCTGGCCCCAATCAGGGCAGATCAGGGCAGGCCAGCCAGACTCTACCCGTGCACAAATTTGTGCACCAGGCCTCTAGTATAAGATAAAAGGCAGAAAGCAACATTACTATTGCTCTTGACTTTATTACAAAACCAGAAGCATATCAAAAATTTGAATTCAGAAAGATAATTTCAAATGCTGAAGGCTGGGGCTGGGGTTCATAGGTTAAGAATGCAGACAGGGTTTTTCTCCGAGTATCCCTCTTGTAATGTGATAACTTCTTGCCTGCTTTAGTTTCTACCTCTGCAATGATTTTTGTGTGTTTGTTTTTGTTTTTGTTAATTTGTAAAAATGAGCTAAATTCTGGTTCATGAGTTTGAGGTACTTATTTTTGTGGGGTATAGTTTTTTCATTTACCTGGTATTTTGGAAAATGTTTGCCATAGATGTCCACACAACAGGGGACTCTAAGACCAGAAAACATTTTCTTTATCTCTACTTTATTGTAATACTAGAGGCCCGGTGCACGAAACTTGTGCACACAGGAAGGGGGGTCCCTCAGCCCAGCCTGCACCCTCTCACAGTCCGGGAGCCCTCGGGGGATGTGTGACTGACGGCGTAGGCCCGTTGCGGGGAGCGGGCCTAAGCCATTAGTCGGACATCCTTACTACTGCCACAGAGGTGGGAGAGGCTCCCACCACTGTTGCTGTGCTCGCCCGCTGTGAGCCCGGCTTCTGGCTGAGTAGCGTTCCCCCGGTGGGAGCTCACTGACCACGTGTCATAGCGACTGGTCATTCCACCATTCAGTTGATTTGCATATTAGCCTTTTATTATATAGGATAGACTGATTCTTCTATTCATGCTTTTGATTAGATTTTATAAATGGACAAGAACTAAAAGATGCTGGAATTTTATAGTTCAAGGATTTTTAGATGTATTTTCCACAATAATTAAATATATTTTAAAAGCAAATAAGTATGGTTATAATTACTGACAATAGTAAACTGTACTTTTTAATAAAAAATACTTTTTTTCATTTTAGAGGGAAAAGAGATATAGAAACATCAACAATGAGGGAGAATCATTGATTGGCTGCCTCTTGCACGCCCCTCACCGGGGATGGAGCCTGTAACCTGGGCATGTGCCCTGAACTGGAATCAAACTGTGACCTCTTGGTTCACAGGTTGATGCTCAAGCACTGAGCCACAACTGTTAAAAAAATAAATGTTTTTACTGATTTTTAAAGAGAGAGGAAGGGAGAAGGATAGATATATGATCATCGATGAGAAACATCATCAATCAGCTGCCTCCTGCAAAACCCCAACTGGGAATCAAGCCCACAATCCAGGCAGGTGCCCTGACAGAGAATCAAACCAGTTACCTCTTAGTTCATTGGTGGATGCTCAACCACTGAGCCAAACCAGTCAGGTCACACTATACTTTTAAAAGAGATACATGCTCTATGGAATTTACTGAACCTCTCCTGATTTGTTACGGTTTGACCATGTACTTCCTATTGAATTCTTATTCTCTGATTTCCCTTCTTTGTTCAGGCTATGCTGTATCTAGAAGACTAAAAATGACCTATAAAGTTGCTTTAACAATACGTGGCTAAAGTAACATACTAATCATGATAAATTTAACAGAAAATCAAGAGTCAAGTTAGAATATGGTTTTAATGTTCTTAAATTATTGAAGTGAATTCATATCTATAATTGCCATTAAAAGCAAGCACTGTCCTTCCTTTTTTAACCCCCAAGAAACTGATTTTCCAGAGCTTCAAATTATTACATATCTAAATCTATTTGTCATGTAGTTCACAGCAAAACAAACTAATTATTATTTTTAAATAAATCTTCCTTTCAGAGATGCCTATTATGTTATTGGTAAGTGAAAAAGCAAGTTGCAAATCATGTATAATATGATATCATTAAAAACACACATGGACATTTGCACATGCATAGAAAAATAAAAGTCTAGGTGAGGATAATTACTAAGTTTTCCTGCTTAAAATTCTTCAGTTTGTCAACCACTTTTAGAACATAATTCTAACTTCTCAAAGTCTCCAAGGCTCTGCATGGTCTTGCCTCTGCCTACCTCTAGCCTCCTCATACTCCACCCTCCTTGTCACTCACTAACCCCACAACCACAGTCCCTTTGTGTTCCTCAGACATTTTAAGTCCTTTCTTGTCTGTGCATTTGCTCTTTCACCAACTCCTCACATCACTGGCTCATTCACATCCTTCAGGCCTCAGCTCAAATGTCACTTCATCAGAGGCCTTTTGGGAGCATTCTCTCTAAAGTGGTCTTCCCAGTTATTCCTCTTAACCTTATTTATTTCTTTCAAAGCACTTTTTCCATTTTGGAGTTATCATGTTTGTCTAATTGTGCCTTTTTACCTCCCCTATCAGAACACCAACTCCACAAGGTCTGAACTCCAGCACCTACCACAGCAGCTGCTGGGGTTTGTCCTTCTCTTTCTTTTCTTTTCTTTTTTTTATATATTTTATTGATTTTTTACAGAGAGGAAGGGAGAGGTATAGTGGCCAGAAACATTGATGAGAGAGAAACATCAATCAGCTGCCTCCTGCACACCCCCTACTGGGATGTGCCCGCAACCAAGGTACATGCCCTTGACTGGAATCGAACCTGGGACCTTTCATTCTGCAGGCTGATGCTCTGTCCACTGAGCCAAACCGGCCAGGGCTGTCCTTCTCTTTCTTTAGGCCTCTTCAGCCTGGTAAAATCTTTAATACTTTGCACTTGGATTTTCAGAGTCTAATTTTTACAATTTGGATTTCACTTTCTTGCTAAAAGAACTACCCATGTGAGCAAACACCAGTGGGTATAAAGTATAGGGATGAGAAAACTTCATGCGAACTTCAGGGAAAATGACACCTACCTATACTAATAAAAGGGTAATATGCTAATTAGACCAGACATCCATCCGGATGTCCTTCCAGACAAAGCCATGGTGGCAGGGGCCGAGGCAGAGGTGGTTAGGGGCGATCAGGCAGCAGGGGAGGGCAGTTAGGGTGATCAGGCAGGCAGGGGAGCAGTTAGGGGCATCAGGCAGGCAGGCAGAGTGGTTGGGGCGATCAGGCAGGCAGGTGAGCGGTTAGGAGCCAGCGGTCCCGGATTGCGAAAGGGATGTCCGACTGCTGGTTTATCGGGCCTAAACTGGCAGTCGGACATCCCCCAAGGGATCCCGGATTGGAGAGGGTGCAGGACGGGCTGAGGGACACCCCTCCCCGTGCACAAATTTCATGCACCAGGCCTCTAGTTTATATACATAAAAGGCTAATATGCAAAGTGTCCCCGTGGGAGTTTGACCGGGAGACCGGGAGTTCTATCACTCGCTATGATGTGCGCTGACCACCAGGGGGTGGCGTGGAACGAAGGAAGGCCCTGGCCGGCAGCTGGGGAAGGGAGGCCCTGGTTGGCAGCTGGCAAAGGGAGGCCCCAGACGGCAGCCAGAAGGAAGGCCCTGGCCGGCAGCCAGAAGGCCCCAATTGGCCCTGATCACTGGCCAGGCCTAGGGACCCTACCAGTGTACAAATTTCATGCACCGGGCCTCTAGTTTGTAGGTAAATTTAAACTGAAATAAATAAGTTTTGAAATTATACTGTAAGTCAAAGAGGAAATTCAAATAATACATACATAAACCTATATATGTGCCTACATATGTATAAAATTATGTACATACAGTCAGCCCTCCCTATCCTTGGGTACTATATCCTCAGATTCAACCAACTGCAGATGGAAAATACAGTTGACCCTTGAACAACACCAGTTTGATTTTTTTCAATAAATAGAGAAAATGTATTTTTTCTCCCTTATGATTTTCTTAATAACATTTTCTTTCTTCTAGCTTAATTTATTGTAAGAATACAGTATATAATACATATAACATATTACCTATTTATGTTATTGGTAAAGCTTCAGTCAACAGTAGGCTGTTAGTAGTTAAGTTTTGGGGGTCAAAAGTTATTTTTGACTATCCAGGGGTCGGCACCCCTAACCCTTCATTAGTCAAAGGTCAACTGTATTGGGGGGGGGGGGTTACATTGCTGCTGATGTGTACTATGTAGTTAGGCTGACTGATGGTTGCATCTGTACTGAACATGTACAGATATTTTTTCTTGTCATTATTCCCTAAACAATACAGTTTAACAACTATGTACATAGCATTTACATTGTATTAGGTATTATAAATAATCTAGAGATGATTCAAAGTTTATGGGAGGATATGAGTAGGTTATGTGCAAATACTATACTATCCTATCTAATAAAGAGGGAATATGCAAATCGACTGTCACTCCATCACAAAGATGGCGGCACCCATAGCCACAAGTTGATGGCGCCCAGACCCCTCAGCCCCGCTGGAGTCATCCTTTTAGCCCTCGCTGCAGTGAGGAGCAAGCAGGCCCCTGCAGAGAGCAGACAACAGGGCCCCTGCAGAGAGCAGACACCAGGGCCCTGCTTGCCCCTGGCCACAGTGGCAAGTGGCAAGTAGGCCCCCGCAGAGAGCAGATACCACGGCCTGCAGCGGCGATGAGCAGGCAGGTCCGCATAGAGCAGAGAACCACGGGGAGCAGGCCTAAGCCATCAGTAGGACACCCCCTGAGGGTTCCCAGATTGGAGAGGGTGCAGGTCAGGCTGAGGGACCCACCCCCACCGTCCCACCCCCCGTGCACGAATTTCGTGCACCGGGCCTCTAGTCCTATATAATAAAAGCCTAATATGCTAAGTGTCTGACCGTTCAACCAGTTGCTATGATGCACACTGTCCACCAGGGAGTAGACGCTCTGACCGGTAGGTTAGCTTGCTGCTGGGGTTCGGCGGATCAGGACTGGGTGAGATGGGCTGGACACGCCCTGGAGCTCTCCACCCAGTCCCTCCCTGGCCCTGATCTTGCACCGGTGGGGTCCCTCGGCCTGGCTTACGCCCTCTCACAATTCAGGACCCCTAGGAGCATGTCGGAGAGCCAGTTTCAGCCTGATCCCCACAGGCCAGGCTGAGGAACCCCACTGGTGCATGAATCCATGCACCGGGCCTCTAGTTTTATATAAGGGACTTGACCATCTAAGGATTTGGGTATCCATGGGTGCCCTGAAAGCAATTCCTCAAGGATACCAAGGAATGACTTTATAATAAATTATATTCACACACATGAAATATATATATTTGATTACCTATTAATATGACACCTGATGGCTAACTCTAAGCACAGAAATATACGGTTGTATGTGATAGGTTGGGCATTCTCTAGTATTTACCATCTACTCCATTGCTGGCTCAGTGTCTGACATATAGTCAACAATCAGTAAATATTTGTTGAATGAAGGAAGGAACCCATTCATTCCCAGTTCCTGAAGTGATTTTGGCATATCCCACCTCATTCTTCTAGACCCCTTCTCATTGCTCTGAAGGGGAAAATGGGTATAGGGAACCAATTTGATTATTGCTATAAGTAATAGTTGTCTGCCCTGATCCAGAAATCACATGTCTGCTTTCAGGACAAAAATCAATAAATATAGGTCTTAAAAACTCATTACGCCCTAACTGGTTTGGCTCAGTGGACAGAGCGTCAGCTTGCGGACTGAAGGGTCCCAGGTTCAATTCCAGTCAAGGGCACATACCTGGGTTGCAAGCTTGATCCCCAGTAGGGCATGTGCAGGAGGCAGCCAATCAATGATTCTCTTTCATCATTAATGTTTCTATCTCTCTTTCCTTCTCCCTTCCTCTCTGAAATCAATAAAGACATATTTTCTAAAAAAAATTCATTGCCTTCCCCTCTGGATGGGATGGTGGTACAGAATTGGTAGCTCTGACTCATCTGTACTTATACCAGGTCAACTAGCTTGTAACTGTGGTTTCATTATCAGGCCCAAAACTTTCTCTTCAATTGTGTGGTCATCTATTCATCTCAATATGTCTCAGAAACTGAAATAAATGTTGAAGATGCTAAGATAAATTTTAAAGATTATATTGTGAAAATGAGACTAAGATGTGAAAACAAGAAAGCCTTTTTGCTTTCTATAGCAAACACAACATCTAAGTAGGCAGTTAGGGGTTTGCTGTGAAAGCTTTAAAAGCCTCACTAAAAAAAGAAAAAATCCACAATGAGAGGGAGAAGGTTCTTCCATGAGCTACTTACTAAGTTAAAATACAGGGCTCTCCCTAGAACATAAAGGATCTCAGCAATGATTATCAATGGCGGCTAACATGACAAAAGAGAGAACAACCAGACATGTCCCTCCTGATGGGAGTATATGACACTACCTATGATGTATTCTTGCCAAAAAAATATTTGAACTTTAATCTGATCAAACTTCAGGATGGAAGCGACGGAGTTTACAGAAATTACAGGGAAAAGAAAAATGGTAAATGACATCATGATGATCCAATCAGAAAATCTAGCCTGAGAAAATCTACAGAATAAATGACCTGGTTTCTTTAACAAATAAATCACAAGGGGAAAAAAGAGGGAAGGGGAAGCCTATAGATTAAAAGATTAAAGAGACACATCAATCAAATGCAATGTGTGGACTGTGTCTGGTTCCTGAATCTAACAAATCAACTGTGAAAAAAAATCCAGGAAATCTAGACATTAACAACATATTTGATGCTAAGGAATTATTCTCAAATTGTGTAAGACTTAATAATGGTGTATTTTTTAAATACTTATATTTAAATATTTTAGAGTTGCCTACTAAAATATTTATGGATGTATATCTAAGATCTGCTTCCACAGATAATCTGTAAAAGAGGAATACAGGGAGTAGATGAGTGTAGAAGTAAACCAACGTTGTTGAAGTTGGGTGATGGGTCAATGGAAGTTCATTATACTATTCTCTCTAGTGTATATATAAAATTTTCCCCAAGAAAAAGCTAAAAAGTAAAAAAAAGAAAGCTTTTATTAGTTACCATAGTACCCATCAGAACACATCTACACCAGTTCTCACCTGGCCCAATAATTGCATCAATATCACAATGAGTGTTTATGGAAATGCAGATTTCTGCGCTCTGCCCCAGACATACTGATTATGAAAATTCAAGTATAGGAGCTAGAATATGCATTTTAACAAACTAAGTAATTTTTCTACACACTAAAGTTTCTTACATCAATGATCCTTATAAACACTAAAGCTGGAGAACCACTTACGGGGCATTTTGTGTCAGTTTCAGTCCTCACTTTCCAAGTGAGAAAGTAAAAGGATAAAGATAAATTAACCGGTCAGAGTTCATTTTGAAACCTTAAAAGAATTGAGATCTTTAAGCCTTTCGAATCTTGACTGTCCAGTTTACTATTCAAGCACCAACTAAGCAATGTTGTTTAAAAATATATTATTATTAGCTTTTAAAAGTTTGGTTCAAATTCTACCAGAACCAATTTACCCTTTTGATCCTTCAAGACTAACACACACACACACACACACACACACACACACACACACACACACACACAAGTATCACAGGGGTCCCATATAAGATATCTTTAAAAAGAGGGCCCTATCAAGATGTAAGAGATAGCTTGGCATTCTGATAAAAGTGGAGGTGTTCATGGCCAAATCCCTGGGGTTTGGCTGAAAACAGAAAGCCCATTTTCATTTGATAGGGCTTTAGTATAAGGTATATAGCGGGGGTGGAGGAGGGTGGAGTTAAGGGGGTGTCACTGCTTGCCACTGGTGAAGATTATGTGTCCGGAGGCCATGTCCTTTTCCAAGGTGAGGGTTCTGGAGGCCAATTTTCATCTGCCCAGACAGGTCACTGGTTGGGCTGCATGGTTTGGGTTTCTTAGAGCTCTTCTTGTTTGTAAAGACACCCTTGGCTTCCATGCTTGGTAATGGCCTTTCAAAAGTTATTAGAGAAAATATGAGGTGGGCACATTTTTCTATTTATCTAAATGGCTACATTCATACCCTAGCCCCTTTTGGTATTAATCCAAGTGGCTTGATTTTGAATTAAAGGGGTGGGCTAGAATTAAAAATGGAAGTACACAGATCCTTTAATGAGAAAAAAACAGCACTTCCATTTTCTCCCCAACATTTTATAAAAATTTTCAAACATGCCAGAACCGGTTTGGCTCAGTGGATAGAGCGTCGGCCTGCGGACTGAAAGGTCCCAAGTTCGATTCAGGGCAAGGGCATGTACCTGGGTTGCGGGCACATCCCCAGTAGGGGGTGTGCAGGAGGCAGCTGATCCATGTTTCTCTCTCATCGATGTTTCTAACTCTCTATCCCTCTCCCTTCCTCTCTGTAAAAAATCAATAAAATATATTTGAAAAAAAATTTTTTTCAAACATATAAAAATATTCAAAGAATTGTACAGTATACTACCTATATTCTATAATTAACATTTCACTCTATTTGTTCTTTATCATATTTCTAAATATTCCACTATCCACTTTTTTATGCATTTCAAAGTAAGTTTCAAAAGATCAGTAACCCATTCCCCCTTACTTCAACATGCATATCATTGCCCAAACTTCAATATATGTGTTTAGAGTTCCTTACCTTTTGTATACTGAGGTAAACTTTATATGCCATGATATGCACAAATCTTAAGCATATCATTTGATGAGTTCTGACAAAGGCATATTCCTGTGTAACCAAATATCTATCAAAATACAGACTATTACCAACACCCCAGGAAGTTTCCTCTCCTCCCTTCTCAGGAATCCCACCTTTACCCAGGACTTAGGGAAATCTGTGGTCTGATGCTTCCACATCACCTGGTGAGGCGGGACTGAAATTATAAGTAACACTTTTCAGATAACTTAGGCCACAGACAGAATAATTTTTTTCTTAGATCATATGAACATGACATGAAAACAAAAACATCAGACCCTGAACATTTTCATGCTTTTCCCACTTGACTATATCCCAAATTTTCATTTTAAAATTTCTGAACTGAATTAAAACTTTAAAATTAAACTTCTGACTATTTCCAAGCAAATAGACAATTTTTTGTTTTTGTTATGTTAATCCTCACCCGAGAATATTTTTCCATTGATTTTTAGAGAGAGGAAGGGAGGTGGAGAAACAGAGAGAAAGAAACATCGATTGGCTGCCTCCCGCACATACCCGGCCAGGGCCGGGGATAGAGCTCGCTACCGAGGTACATGCCCTTGGTGGGAATCGAACCCTAAACCCTTCAGTCCACAGGCCAAGGCTCTGTCCACTGAGCCAAACCCACTAGGAAGCAAGTAGACAATTTTTACATAACATTTTATCAGAGCAAACCTACAGGAATACTAGTATAGCTATTAAAAAAATACTTCACATGGGAAATGCAATTAAGTTTAATTAAAATGAATGCTAATATTCCTCCTATAATAATAAAAACAAATGTCTGAAATATACTCTAATGAAAGGAAAATCCCCTAGTATATTATACAGCTAAAAATA
This sequence comes from Cnephaeus nilssonii, assembly GCF_951640355.1. Classification (NCBI taxonomy): domain Eukaryota; kingdom Metazoa; phylum Chordata; class Mammalia; order Chiroptera; family Vespertilionidae; genus Cnephaeus; species Cnephaeus nilssonii. Next base: position 45,481,804 of record NC_137081.1, read on the forward strand.
CATTTAGGGTGGAGGAAGGCATGCGGGGGGGGGGGGGGAGGCAAATATAGGGGACATCTGTAATAGGGTCAACAATAAAAAAAAATTTGTGAAAATATACGTTTGTTTAATATCTGAATTTTTATTATTACTCTAAATCTAATGCAATCCAGACTTCAAAAATTAATGACTCTATTAATTCCACTATTTTCTACTCATGCAAGCAAAGGCAGTAAGTAATGTTGCAAGGATATTCTTAGGATATCTGAAAACTACCAATAAACAGCATCTTTTTTCTTATTTGTTTAATAACTGCTGTCATTCTCTTTGTAAGCAGCAATCACAAGATGTCAAACAAATTCTGCCTTGACTGTGGGTACTGATAGATGACTCTGCTTGTTTTTATTAAAAACAAAAAAATTTTCCTGCATTAATTACCAGCACAGGAGAAGTGGGGGCACTGCTGGGATGTTCACCAGACTCTGGGCAAGCAGAGATGCAGCACAGAAAACCATGGAGCAAACTCAAATGCTGAATACCGGAACACATTTTTCTTTAACTCCCTTGGGGACTCAGGAACTCAAAGTCTTAGATTCCCTTAAAGGGAAAAGCAGGAGCATGCAAGGGGGCAGGGTGGGATCATGTTTATCAGTCACAACAGTTCATCTGGGCCTGGATCCAGGTAGTCTGCATGTCTAAATTTGATGAAATATAGGCGCCACCAGGTAATAGTAGTGGTCAGGGAGCTTGCCAGAAACCTGTAACTCAAAACGGAAAAATGAAATTAAAAGACTACTTTGGCCAGGCAATTTCTTTCTTCAGGATGCAATAACTGCAAACTACAAAGTTGAAAGAACAGACAATTCTTTGTATGTTTTAAAGTTTCTTCTTCCTAGTGTGACACAACATCTGGGCCAGAAAAATATACACAAATAGTTTCAAACTTGCATTTCCATACTGAACTGTAAAGTTTTAGTAGAACTTCCCCTCCTCTTTCTTCTTTCTTCTTCCTCTTCTCCACATGCTGCATGGGAGGTTGGCCTGTGGCAGGGAGCAGAGGCAGGCTGAGGTCCTGGGTGTATCCGGAGGGTAGGTACTAGGGCCAACAGTGGTGGAGCAGACCCTGACCCTATCCTGTCAATAAACCTTAACCCCGACCTGCCAGGCCACTGAGCTGGCTATTCTCTGTCTAGCCTCTTCTCTAATTGCTCTAAAAATGACTCTTCATTTATAAGTACCTTTGTGTAAACACCCCACAGGAACTGACAGTCATCAGATTTACTATACAGTTCTAGTTTTTAAGGAGAGCAACAAAATCTTTCATTGTGGTAGGACTCTGAAAACAATTTCAACTGTTGTGCACAACAATACTTATCACTCTTTTAGCTTAGTCTGCAGGTGACATTAATTTGACTTTTAAAACTGTTTACAGTGAAATGTTAGATCTTTTGATTTGGTTTTTTTGAAAGTAAAGATGGAGAAGTAATTTCTGCTCCACAGAACCAGTCTGCTTCTCTTACTTCTGAGCGACCCAGAGAGATAAAGCTAAAGTCCTGCGCTTCTTCACCCATACCATGAAGCTTCCCCATAAATTCCAAAAGGACTGACACTTTTTACCTAAATATGGAAATCTAAACAAACAAAAAATTAAAATGGGAAGGAGACAAGTTCTTTAAAAAATTTAAATCAGCCTTAGAGATTAGTATAAAACACAAAATTCTTTTTAGTGGTTTGAGACTTAATTTTTTTCCTTTTTCTTTATAGTAGTACAAATTTTAAAACACATAATTTACTTAGGACTCCTTAGAAGCAATTCCCTAAACTATTATTTTTCTTCTACTGACAAAATGGGAAAGCCAGTTATTGTCAATTTTATAAAAGAAAACCAATCTTGAATATTGCAAATCACAAACTCTCTTCTGGTTGGGTGCAGATTAAAGTCTGCCATTTAAAGAATGGCTTATTTAAATAGCTCAAATTAAATAAACTATTATTTCTAGTGATTCACTACTAAATCCTGACAAAAGAAAAGCTCCCCCCCACTTTCAATTTTCCATAGTACTTATCACCTTTCAAAATAGTCTGTGATTTACTCATTATATTTGTTTATTGCCTAGCAGTGCAGGCTTCTTGAGGGTAAGAAGTTTTGTCTGTTTTATTCATTGATGTACTCCAAATGGCTAGAACAGTGTCTGGCACATAGCAAACCCTCAATAAACAGTCTTAGAATTAATGAATAAAAAGTTGAAGAGATTAAGGAAACACTCTTAAATAAGGGTATTTGTCTTGTTTCTAAATACCTACCTTGTCATATATTTCAGTATAATAAGCTATCTTATTGTGAGCATTGAAGAATATTACAATACTAGAGGCCTGGTGCATGAAATTCATGCACGGGGTTGGGGGAGGGTGTCCCTCAGCCCAGCCTGCACCCTCTCCAATCTGGGACCCCTCAAGGGATGTCCGACTGCCCATTTTAGGCCCGATCCCGATGGACATCCCTTTCACAATCCAGGACTGCTGGCTCCCAACCGCTTGCCTGCCTGCCTGTCTGATTGCCCCTAACCACTTCTGCCTGCCAGCCTGATCACCCCCTAACCACTCCCCTGCTAGCCTGATCGACACCTAACTGCTCCCCTGCCAGCCTGGTACCCCGCAACTGTCCTCCCCTACAGGCCTGGTCACCCCCAATTCCCTTCCCCTGCAGGCCTGGTCCCTCCCAAGTGCCCTCCCCTGCTGGCCTGATCACCCACAACTGTCCTCCCCTGCTGGCCATCTTGTGGTGGCCATCCTGTGTCCACATGGGGGCGGCCATCTTTGACCACATGGGGTGGCCATCTTGTGTGTTGGAGTGATGGTCAATTTGCATATTACCCTTTTATTAGATGCTTGTTTTTGTTTTAATCAACTACCCCAAAGCTTTTTTCCTCCATCACAGCACCAGCTAAAATGCAAGAAAGAAAAGCCACGAGATTTCAGAGTTGAAGTAGACCTTAGAAACCACTTAAAACGGAGGTCCATGCCTTCAAAAATTGCCAAGGAGCTTGTTGAACATGCAGATTACCAGGTCCCCCTCCACACCTACTGATTCACAATACCCATGCTGCCTAGAAGGGAATAAGATTAACTGTTTGCCAAAACCGGTTTGGCTCAGTGGATAGAGTGTCAGCCTGCGGACTGAAAGGTCCCAGGTTCGATTCCGGTCAAGGGCATGTACCTTGGTTGCGGGCATATCCCCAGTAGGGGGTGTGCAAGAGGCAGCTGATCGATGATTCTCTCTCATCGATGTTTCTAGCTCTCTATCCCTCTCTCTTCCTCTCTGTAAAAAATCAATAAAATATATTTTAAAAAAAAAAGATTAACTGTTTAACCCATGGTTACAATACAGCACTAGATGTGTGATCAGGATGCTACTGGAACCAAGAGGTGGTACATACAAATCAAAGTGTACTTAAGCTGAATTCTAAAGTTTGAGCAGAAATGTACTGTTAGATGAACATCAGTGGTGGTATATGCATTTAACACAGAGAGCAGTCTCTATATAATGTATAGGTGCTATAGCTTGAGGGAAGAGTGACTATCACAAGGATTAGAGATGCAGTCTCAGGGACAAAATATAAAGAGTTTTGTGTTCTAAAATAAGGAGTTTAAATCTTATTATTTTTGTTAATCCTCATCCAAGGATATTTTTCCATTGATTTTAGAGAGAGTAGAAGAGACAAGGAAAGACAGAGAGAAATATCGATGTGAGAGAAACACATCGATTGGTTGCCTCCTGCATGTGCCCTGACCAGAGCTCCACCAGGGAGGAGCCTGCAACCAAGGTACGTGCCTTGACCGGAATCACCGACTCTATCCACTGAGCCAAAACGGCTAAGGCTAAATAGTATCTTAAAGACAGGCGGAAGATATTAAAAATTTGGGCAAAGAAAAGTACTGATCATATTTAAATTTTAAATTAAATTTTCAAAAATTGGGGTGGGCTGGGTTAAGAGCAGATAAGAGGCAGGAAGTTAAAGAAAAAGGCTATTGAAGTCCAGAAGGGGACAAGTGAGTGGGCCTGATTGGGAAGATGGAGAAGTTTAGCAATTACCCCTTTCTCTTCTCTCCCTAGGTCTCTGGCCTAGGAGCTTGGGTGAATACTGGAGTTATTAACCCAAAAAGGGAAAAGAGGAGGAGGGACAGACTTTTGGGCAAAGATGATGAGCTCTATATTGGACATGATGACATTGCAGTGGTTCTCAAAGTGTGATTCTCCAGACTAGCATCACTTGGGAGCTCATTAGAAATACAAATTTGCCCCCAACTGAGGGGCTCAGTTGGTTGGAGCATTGTCCCACACAGGGAAAAAAAAAAAGTTTGCAGTTTGATTCCCAGTTTTTGGGTTCGATCCCCGGTCATGGAGCATGTGGGAGGCAATCAATCAATGTTTCTCACATTGAGGTGATGTTTTTCTCTCTCTCTGAAATCAATAAAACATATCCTTGGGTGAGGATTAAAGAAAAAAAAAAAAAGAAATACAAATTTGGAGAGTTGGATAGAGCTTAGCTATTTTTCAATAAGCCCTCCAGGTTCTAACACACACTGAAGTTTGTAACCACTGGAACAGCCTAATCTCTAGCTCCAGAGGATAATTAACTTTGGGGAATATTATAGATAGATAGATAGACAGATAGATAGATCAGAAAGTAGTGGCAGCTGAAGGCACAGGTTGCCAACTAAGTCACATGGTAAGTTACATCTAGAGCTGAAGTCACCATTCCTCATAGAGTCTTATGTT